>NC_143578.1:162507603-163143816 GCF_048544385.1 Mastigoproctus giganteus | reverse complement strand
CCTTAAAGACCTTGTATACTTCTATCAGATCCTCGCCCTTCTTGTGAAGTTTAATTGTGACGCTTTGCAATCCGCATCTTCTACGCCTTTCTTCATATGGATATCGATTAGCACCCATCACCAATCTGGTCTTTTTTGATCCCTTTCTAGAACCTCTGTCTTTCTTCAAGTGAGGCCTCTGAGACATAAAACTATGTGCCGTTCCAACAGCTTGTTTAAACTACATGGAAAATTTCATGTCAATTTGACTGAATCATAAATGTGAGGTGTTGCACCTAGTAATTAGAAGCAAAATTCAATTGCCATTTTTAAGATCATTTGTCTACTGCCGTCTAGCCAGCCAGCCCTTAATCTCATCCAAGAGCTGCTGAGCTCAGCTGAGTTCTTTCTTGGGTGATAAATCTTGCTGCAGAAAAATCGGCTCTTTCACTTGCTGCGCTGCTGGCAGGGATGGAAAAAGTGAAACGAGCCACAGCTGTAAGATTTAGAAAAAAATACATAATTTTCTTTTTCCCCCAACTTCAACGACTGAAAATCTTCTCTGTTGTCAGAAATTTGTTTTGGAAGTTTTATTGCGATATAATTTTGAATTCCTTTAGCTAGAGGTTCAACATTTTTATTACTTGAATCTTTCACATTAAATAATTCATATTCTTTACATTTTTTTCTTTCTGTTAAACCTTTTAATTCTGGTCTCTTGGTTTCGTATGGAAATGAATTATTTATCAAAACTGGAATACCACCAAACCGAAAAATTAGTTGAGGACAAACTGCTGCAGGACTCTATGGGGGGTGGTATGAGTAGGATTTCTCCCATACGTCGTATAAAAGTCGGGAACTGTGAGTCACATATTTAACGTAGTTGTGTAAATAAACCACTGCTGTCGATACTACTTCCTGTATAACCTTGCTGTTAAAATATTCATTTAAACACCGAGATATGGGGGAGGTAGTAGCTCCCCTCATGTGCTCTTTATGTAAAAGTCGAAAGCTGATTCAATCAAGATTTCGTTTCATATCCTACCCGATTCTTTTTCAGCAAGATATGAGAGGAGGAATGGAATAGTATTTTGTATTCAAGTCGGGAACTGATTCACTTGCATTAGAGTATCAAAAGGCGATGTAAAGCAAATCATTTCATAACAGTGCCTGGATTCTTTATAAATTTGTAAATTTTCTCTTACAAAACTGCCGAGCTTGTTGAATATGTATGATCGCCAGTTAGCTAAGGAGAAACGGAAATGAGAGCGAGAGCAGCGCCACCATGAAGATACGAATTAAAAAGGCATAATGGAAGTTAACAAACGAATTCTAGTTAAAAATATTAGCTGATTTGAGCTGAATTATTGAGAGCTGCTTTCATGTTAAAAAGCAGTAGCCCCCCCCCCCCAACTAGCATATAAAGTATTGTGCGAGAGTTTTACACTTCAGAGTAAATAAATATATTGATTGCAATAAAACTGCATGTGCGATTTTTTTTTTATATGCGATGGCATACTCCAAGCTTTTTATTTTTTAATAAAGTTAATCTAAATTAGGAGAGTAAGTAACAATTGGTTCTTCGTAAAACGCTGACTGGAACAAAGATTCACGAGATCTCGTTTTAAAATGGGATATTGAAACACATTTCGACAAGTTTGAAATGAATTATTTGGAAATATCTATGCTATCACACATCTGGTAATTTTCGCAAGAATTCATCAGATGTGTGATAGTTTGAATTATGGATCGCCGTACAAAATGGAAATTTATTTATTTTCTGAAAGAATGAGAACCGAAAGTTTAGCTAAATGTCGAAGTCAAACATGAAGAGTCGAGAGCGTAAATTTTAATGTTTGATCAATACGTTAAGCTTTTTTGATCTTGAATTCTTCTCTAAATAATTATTACGCGTTTCACAAGTAGATTTTTAAACTCATTTTAACCTGAACAGCTGTGTTACTATAAATTTTAAAAGGGGAAACCAAAACTCATTGGTTTTTATATTTTAGGATAAGAAACTCGAAGAGCAGAACATGATGAAAATGGTGCCAGGTTATATATTTATTTTTTATAACTCATTAACAAACAAATAAAGAAGATAAATCAAAGTAAATAATGTCAGAGCTGTTTCTCGTATCTAACTGTTTTATAACTTCGTGATAACTAGATTGGCGAGTCAAGATTTCCTCTTAACGAACCCATTCTCATATATCCATTGACCACACCATTCCTATCGAGATAGTCCTGCATTGTATCCGTAATCAGAGATTCCATGATCTTATATACCACTAAAGTCAAACACTGATCTATAGTTGCCCATGTCTTTTGCACCTCTTTTGTGTGTGGCCCCGGGTGCCAAGCGATTGTGACTGAGCGAATTCTTTGTGCTTAAAGAGTGATTTTCCAAAAGTGATATTATAGTTCTTTTACGTTCCTGTCCTTAAAGCAATTTATTTATTCAGTAAAAGCTCTTGTTAAAAAAAAGTGCTTTACAGTGCAGGAAAGGAAAGTCACATTTCTTTATTTCTTATATATTTATTACTAACACCTACTACTTCTCGCTTGGTCACACCAGGCACTGCTCCTGCCTCCCCGTGGCGGGGCGGGAAATGTTGGCAGAACAGTTAATCTGCCAAGGGCCAAAAGGAGCAATTATGGAACACAATAAGTTTCCTCCACTAGAGCCGACAAGTTCTCGGCCAGACATAGAAAATGAACATGACATGTCTCAACCGAAGAGGTTGAAGACCAACTCATCAAACATAGATTTTCCTGCATTTCTCATAATGCACTCACTTACAGACCAGCCTCTCACCAAATTGTCTCCGTTTCTTATTCAGAAACACCTCGAAAGGCTTGCAGGATCTCCTAAAACAGTCAAGCGACTGCAATCAGGAGACCTACTAATAGAAACAATCAGCAGGAAACATTCGGAGCATCTACTAAAAGTTACAAACTTTGCTGGAATTTCAGTAAAAGTTTTTCCCCATGGTACCCTAAACACATCTAAGGGTGTTATATCCAGCTGGGACCTGCTGAATGTCTCGGAGGAGAAGATATGTCAAGAACTTCAGGAGCAAAATGTAATTGCAGTAAAAAGAATCATGATTAAAAAGGACAACACGCTGGTACCTACAAGGAATATTATACTCACTTTTAATACCCCAAACCTACCTTCTTCCATAAAAGCAGGTTATCTTCTTTGCCGCATTAGACCCTACATCCCTAATCCATTGAGATGCTATAAGTGCCAAAAGTATGGCCACTCTCAAACGGCAAGTAGAGGAAACCCAGTCTGTCCCAACTATCCCGCCTATTCTCGGACATGCGACAGGTGGAAAACTGAAAAGAAAATTGTGAAGCATAAAATTGAAAATAAAGTAAGCTTTCAAGAAGCGAGAAAATTAATTGCTCCCAGTATTACAAAACGTACATATGCCAGTGTCGCACAAAAATATCAATCAGTGGCCACCCAGACTGATGTTACAGTCCCTTCAAACAATTCAATCTCTGACTGGGCACGAACTGTTCTCTCCCAGCAACAGTCCAATATCCCGAAACAGTTGAACCAGGCAAGCAATACTGCTCTTACAGTACCAGCGAAATCTCCTTCTCCTACTCCTCCAACGAATGCTGCTGCTGCTGCATCAAATAATAGAGGTTCAAACATTAAAATGAATATTCAAGACTCATCCATGGATACAATTAACTCATCCAGACAGGAAGACTCAGTCTTAGAAATACATGTGGAAGAAGATATGGACATCAGTCGGCCATTTTTCAAAAAAGACAAACCGAAACCTGAACGTCATAAAACAGTCACATCAAAAAAAAAACAGTCGGATACAGCTTCTTTTACTAAACACCAATAATGCCTAATATTCTTCAATGGAATTGTAGGGGATTTCGTAGCAATTTTAACGATATTCAAGACTTAATTAACCGCTACTCTCCAGTTGGTTCTGTATACAAGAAACCTATTTAACTTCCCAAATTTCTGCCAAAATAAAGAACTATTCTATCTACCGACAAAATCGCAATACTTCAAATTCCGCTCGTGGGGGTGTGGCCATCTTGGTCAGTTCAAAAGACCCCAACCAAGCAAATTGTTTTGAAAACTGAAATTGAAGTCATTGCTGTACGTTTGGTAACACAAATTGAGTTAACATTAGTATCAATTTATCTCCCACCAAGTCATTCCTTCTCTTACCAAGATCTTGAAAACCTGTTAATACAGCTACCTTCCCCTATCTGTCTCCTGGGGGATTTCAATGGCCACCACCCCTTATGGGGATCTACTAAATTGGACAGGCATGGCCGACTGATTGAAACCTTCATAGATAAGCAAAACCTTACCATTCTTAATACCGGTGCACCTACTCATATACAATTACCAACTGGACAAACTTCTGCAATCGATCCCTCGATATGCTCCCCTATTCTGTATCCAATCATGGAAGGGTCTGTTATGGACGATCCCATGGGCAGTGATCATTTTCCGATTATTTGTGATTTGCTCACTGCACCACCGCCAGTAGCCAAACCCTGTAAGAAATGGAAGTTCTCTCGAGCCAACTGGGCCAAATTTCAGTCAGCTGTCAATCTGGATGAGAAATTTATAAGAACACAGTCGATAGATGAAGCCACAGATTATATTACTTCACAACTACTATCTGCAGCTAACTGTTTAATTCCACTGTCGAATACCCAGTTCCGACGGCACATTAACTATTGGTGGAATGAAGAATGTACAAAAGCAAAGAAGTTAAAAAATAAAGCATGGAATGTATTTCGTAAATCCCCAACCACAGCTAACCTTATCAACTACAAGAAATTAAGGGCAAAAGCACGTCTCATTCAGAGGCAAGCCAAGAAGAATTCTTGGATCCGGTTTACATCTACCATAAATAGAAACGCTAACTCCAGGTTAATATGGAAGAAAATTAGGCAGACTTCTGGCAAATTTCCAACCACCCTTTCGCCAATTCTTTCGTGGAATGGGCAAGAACTCTCTGCTCCTGAAGACATAGCAAATGCCTTGGCTAAAACTTTTGCCGAAGTTTCTGCGGCATCAAATTATTCTCCGGATTTCCAGAAAATAAAGAACCTTATGTCGAACCTCAGTTTCCCTTCCGTATAACCAGCCTCTTCAATATTCTGAACTTCTACACGCCATTAAAACAACACGCAACAGTGCCGCTGGGCCAGATGGAATATTTTATATCATGTTACAAAACCTTGGTGACAAAAACTTAGAAATACTGCTGATCTATTATAACCGAATATTTCTGGAAAACATTTAATCCCAGCTCTTGGCATCATGCAGCAGTTATTGCCTTTTTGAAACATGGAAGAGATCCTAGCAGTCCGTACAGTTACAGACCAATTTCCCTCTCCAGTTGCCTTGGTAAATTACTTGAAAAAATTATCCATAATCGACTTGTTTGGATCATCGAAACAGAACACTTAATGAGTAATCACCAACATGGGTTTCGTAAGAACAGGTCCTCCTTAGATCTCATGATCAAAGCTGTCTGCAATTCGTAATGCCTTTGTAAAAAATGAACATCTTGTTATGGTTTCCATAGACATAGAGAAGGCATTTGATACTACCTGGCGTCGTGGCATTCTCAGTGATCTTTATGCTCTTGGTTTACGAGGCAACCTGCCCATATTCATTAGGAACTTTCTTCAGAATCGTTCATTCCAAGTTCGATATCACAACTCACTTTCTGTGAAATTTTGACAGGAAGGAGTGCCACAAGGGTCTGTACTGAGTGCAACCCTTTTCGCCCTTAGAATCGATTCCATCACAAAAGAACTTCCAAATGCTGTTCAGACCTACCTTTACGCTGATGATCTCTCTATTTCTTGCCATTTCCAGAACATGAGATCCATTGAACGGCAACTGCAGATATCCCTGAATAAAGTCCAAAGGTGGGCAAGGTTAAATGGCTATCGTCTATCACAGCAGAAGACTGTTGCCATCCATTTTTGTAATCAACGAAAAATGCATACAGATCCTGAACTTCATGTATCAAACTTTACCATTCCAGTGACTAACAACATCAGATTCTTAGGATTAATCCTTGACAGGAAACTAAATTTCCTTGAGCACATTAAATTTGTACGTACTTCCTGCCTCAAAAAACTAAACATACTAAGAGCTTTATCTGCCTTGTCTTGTTTTATATAGATCACTGATCAGATCCCGATTGGATTATGGTGCTCCACTCTATGATTCTGCTCGTAAAAGAGTATACTACGATGGCTAGATCCTATACAGCATAGTGCATTGCGGATTGCGCTTGGGACGTTCAGGACCTCTCCTATTCATAGTTTATATATTGAAGCTAATGAGCCACCTCTTTACCTCCGCAGAAAAACGCTGCTTCTTAAGTATGCAGCCCGAATACAAAGTTGCTGGCAGCATCCTGTTGAGCCATACCTTTTTAATCCACCACTGCAAAATCTCTATAGAAACAAACTCACTAAAATAAGACCAGCAGGCTTACACCTAATTGAAATAACAGAGCTGGAATGTTCCAATTTTCAACAGACAACAAGTAATGAATTACTCTCAACCACCTTGGAGTCCGCCTTTACAATTAACCTGCAATACTTATCTTCACGAATGGGGAAAGAATCGCCTACCAATGATCAATGTGAAACAACTCCACGCAAGCCATATTCAAAAATATGCTGATTTTTTTACCGATCTATACTGATGGCTCCAAATCACATTCAGCGGTAGGAGCAGCGGCAGTTTTTCCTTCTTCAATCATTTCGGCTGCTCTTCCAGCTCAGTATAGCAGCTTCTCAGCAGAACTCCATGCAATCAAATTAGCCTAAGAAAATCTCATTCACTACCCATCTGTAAAATACATAGTATACACGGACTCGCTCAGCTCAAATACAGCAATGCAACATTCCTCCTACAAGGCTCACCCTGTGTTAGATCAAATCAGAAGTCTCCTATTGCAAATAGAAGAACGTCATCAATCAGTGACCTTTTGCTGGATCCCAGCACATTCGGGGATAAAGGGGAACGAACTCGCTGACAAAACTGCTAAAAATCCATCAACTTTTGATTTAACTTCCGTCCATGTTCCAGCCGCTGACTACAATCGCATCATACAAACAGCATGTCTCGCGCAGTGGAAAGATCTATGGCACTCCCAAACCAATAATAAACTCTACCAGTTGAAACAGCACCCAAAGCTTTGGCACACTAGTACCAAAACAGTGCGAAGAGAAGTGGTACTTGCAAGGGCACGAATAGGACATACGTATCTCACACACCTCCATCTACTCACAGGAGAGGATCCTCCTCAGTGTCCACATTGTTTAACACAGTTATCAGTGAAACATATTCTAATTGACTGCCCACAGTATCAACAAGACAGAACATCCGTCCTATCTTCCCTGAGAAATCTGCGAGAACCGATGACACTAAATGACATTATTGGCGAGGAAGCAAATATCAATGAATTCTTCTCTTTCCTGAAAAAAATTGGACTACATCATAAATTATGAAAGATCACTGTAACAAAAATCAAGTTATTACAACAAAAATTTGTTTTTAGCAGTTTCCTATGAATAGGCGCACTATAGCCTCAGCAGCTTATGCGCCATTAAACCTCCATAACACACACACCTCTTTTGTGGATTGGGGAGTGGTTAGGTTTTCTCAATGGAATGGTGCCCTCGCACGCAACCCTTTTTTTAGTATAACTGCATATAAATAAAAAATAAAATAATCTTTATTGTTCCTATTACAGAAAGTTTCCACGGGTTTACTAATAGGCGGATATTTCATAGAAAAAAAATAGAATATAAGAAAAAAAAACAAAGAAATAGAAACACAAAATAATATATCCTATAAGTACAACATAATGAATATGTGTAACCGGGAAGGACTTAGTCCTATGGAGCGCTGTGGCAGATGCGGGGAGTCCACATTATAACGGGTTGTCCATCCACAGCTAGAGGTGCTGCTGAAGAGAGATGCCAAGCGGCGAGTGTTAAATGTCCACATAGTTATGATGACAACGAGTCATATGGGGAGTTTATCGTGAGACGAATGGCACCTATAAGCTACATATGTAGAAAATAGCATTGGTAGTAGTCACAAATGATGCAAGATAGCAAACTTATAGAGAATCTGCCAAAAAGCCTTCCCATTTCAAATATCTATTCCCCCTCTTTATTCAAGCTAACAACTTTAACAACATTAGATGGAAGTTTGTTCCAGCAATCAACCACCCACTGACCAAAGGAAAACTTTCACACGTTTATTCTGCAACAGTTCTCCCTCAATTTGAATTCCTGCCTCTTCATGTGTGTGGTCTGAGCCTGCTCAATCTATTAAAAGCCTTAAACACCTCAATTACATCACCTCGCAGGTACCTAGTCTCCGGACGCCGTAATTTGAAGAACAAGTGGTTTGTGGTAAGAGCAACCCTTTGTTCCCCTTACCAATCTCTTTTTGCCCTTCTTTGTATCCCCCAGCAGTTCACATCCCTCCTAAAATGAGGCCTCCCGACCTGTATGCAGAACTCAAGATGTAGCCTGACCATTGAATTATACAAAGGTATAATTACTTCCTTATCCCTGCTAGCAAAGTTTCTATAATTCCCATCTTAATTAACCATTTAGTTTAGTTAAACATATTTTGTTAAGGCTGATTTTGTTTACCTAATATTCTCTCGAGTGGAATTCTACCTACATGGATTGAAATTTTCAGATTACTAGTAATTCAGGATAGATTTCCTACTAAGCGTTTAGAGCTTTGCATAGCCAACTAAATTCTAACCTCATTAACTAATTAATTGCGGTTTTAAATTAACCGTAATTCTCACAAGCTGCAGATATTAGTGCCTGGAGAAACTGTGTCAAACGTGTGCCTACATTGGTATATTTCGAAATATTTTGCAGTGTGGAAGTTACAACAAAGCATCCCCGCCCCTTTCGGGCCGAGTCATCTGACAGTATGAAGTTGGAGAGATCCTTGGCGTTGTACAATGAAAAATAACAATATTATGGCAGAATTTGCATTATTCATAGACTTCTATCAGACTGACATGCTTTGTTATCGAGAAATCGTAACAGGAACCACTACAACTATATGCCATTATAAATCACCTTAAACGCTCAATGTCAGTCTACTTCATTTTGTAATTCAGCATCAGTAGAAACATGCATATCAATTATTCTGTCCTTGTTTGTGGAAAGTCACCTGAAGGAGATGCCCTTCCATGAGTGCAAATTAGCATCCAGTTCGTCTCGTTCTGTTAAACAGTTCCTGCTGGATTTGACAAAATGTGTTTATTTCATAAAAGATGTTAAAAACTAAGCTAGAAGATGGCCCAGTACATGTGTCGTACAGAAACATAAACAACGTTTGAATTATAATGAGAAATTATGAAAGCGGTCTAAAAAATATCTTACGTAGTTTTCATGTATTCTCAATGTCTCATTTTTCAGGCCGTTATTAATTCTATTTGCATTTGATTTCATTAATAGTTAAATGCTATTTTTACTGAGCTTAAGTTGCCAAGAAAAAGAAGAGATCAGAGGAATGGAATGACAAACAATCGCGTTATTGTTTTTAAGGTTTTGGTTGGAATTCCTTATGGATGGGAGGGACTTTTATCGGCTGTTTTCATACCGTACCAGAGTTCGTTGATCTTAGGCGAGTTAAATGGTTTATCTTTTGTAAGGATATTAAAGGGTACGACGATCAATGTGGAGTAATGACTTAAAATATAACCGAACTGAAGAGTTAGTCAAGAAATATAAGGCCATGCCTTACAAAATGTTCTTGTGTCTGCATTTCTGCCCAGATGACAGTAGGGAATATAAGATGAAAAGCCTTATGGGTTAATTCTAGATTTCAGGGACTCGGCAAGACTTATTGGAATTTTTCTGAACTTGGCCTGCATCATTAATAGAATAAAGATGGAATTCGTTTGAACGGAGTAGGAGAAGGGATTTTGTAATGTCACTGAGGAAGTCTTAGGGGTTTTAGGAAACTGAATAATTCGACATTGGCCAAAGTGACACTGGAACCTTCCTGGGGATAGTTGTGCTGGACCTATAATTGCCTTATATACAGAATGGAAGATTGTAATAGGATGAAGCATCAAAAGAAACATTCCACCGAGAAAAACGTGTTTAAGCAATTATAAGGGAAGTATTTGAGGTTCTGAAAAGCTTAGAAGGCAAATTTTAATTTGCATATATAATATAATACTGTAAATAAATTAAACGAATTTGAGCTTTTGATTAGGTCAGCCATTGCTGATAATATGACTAATGGGGACAATTTAGCAGCAATTAATTGCTTTGTAAAAGAATCTCTCACCTATGTCAATTCTATAATCGCATACTTCCTTCGCTTCAATCATGAGTGTGTTTGGAAGGATTTTCACAGTACATTGAATTCCTGATTTTTAGAATGGCATTCTTGAAGTTTCCTAATATATTCATGTATTTTAACTGCTTCAATTTCTCGAGATTGAAGCACATGAGGCATCATCTGATAGAAAAGTTCTAATTTTTATTACTCAAGCTGTGCAAAATCCCAGTTGCTTCTGAAATCGTCTTATCTGCATTTGCTATCGCTTATAATTCCTCCATGCACTTTTTTAAGGATTCAAAATTTTCATAAATGCTGTTCACGGTGCATACATGGAAGTTCCATCTCGTGGGGAAAGGTCGGGCAACCCGGCTGTCCATATGCTTTCTGAGAACAGAGATACGCTGTGATGATCTCGAGAAAAATGTTGGTATCGACATTGAGGTTCGAAAAGAATATTCTTGAACCTCAGGTACTCCTTGCTGCATTTCTCATCATCAGATTCAGTTGGTGTGCATAGCAGTGAATAAAATGTGCATTTTTGTACACTTCTTTTATTTTAGCCTGAACTCCCCCTTTGCGCATTTCCTTCGAGGATTATGTCTTAACTGATCTTGAATGCACTTCGATATTCCGTTTGGGTTTCCGGAGTGATAAAACCCCCAAAACGCTCAAAAATGTTTCCATTCAGTTCATATCTCAGAACAATTACCATTTGTATATGTTCTGAAACATCTTTTGTGTCATCAGCCATGACAGCTACGAATGAAGCTTTTTATTTTAATTTCTCTTTTTATTTGATCCCGGCATATTTGCAGCAAACAATCAAGAATATCATTCTGAATAGTTTTTGAAATGCCTTTTAAATGTTGCATTACTTTCTAAATGCTTCTTTAAATTGGAATCTACTATACAGGCGAAATTTATTAATCCTCTGAACACTGCTGGATTTTTAGAATCGTCTTTTTTGTCATGTCCACCTAAAGGAATTTCAAACTGTCCACAAAATTTAATGCAGTCTATTATTTTAGATAATACCTCACGATTCTTGGTAACTTTTCTGTTATGTTTGCAGATCGAAAGTCTGTAGTCCTCACTAAGCTGTTCTTTAATATTTACGCTTCCTAAAAGCGATAGTAAAATCACATTATCAATATGTCTCTTCGAACCCAAGTTTTAGAGTTTTTTTTTTTTTTTTTTCTTTCATTCTGTTTGTTTGTAAAGCCACTTTTTGGTCCACGTTAAGTCACCTCCGAACAGTAAACGTGGAAAACAAAACATACATTTTTAACTTCACAACCACAAAGCCAACTTTTCCTTTGGTACCATTCAGTTTTAAAACTGCGAATATATTTCTTATTATTACTTATTCCCCGCTGAGAAATTTGAAACTTTGGTGTGGGGCGGCCTTCTTTTTTAATCGCATTTTTTTTCTTGGAGAGATAATTGTGAAAAACTAAGTTGCTGAAGTTTATTCACTGTCACGCGATTTACTTCACGGGGAAGCATGGAGGCCATGATCGAATCAAATTTCACAAAATCGTGTGTGGTAGAAATAATGTTTTACTTACACGTCACCTCAAAATATTACTTCAGCTTACCAAGTCCAAGCTCAATTCGCAATTAAGCTGTAATCACATAATTACTGTTGAATGTTGAGTGATGAATGAATATATTCTTTAGCAAGCAGGCTTTTTCCCATCATCTTCATCTACTTCCAAAAGAGGCCAAGAGCATGGAATTCAGAAAGCAGCCCAAAAAGACAATGATCCCATGTATTCAGCAAGATCCTGTGATGAGCCTCTCTACATGTTCTATGATGACTCCCATAGACAGCAGTGTTTACCTTCCAGAGGATCACAAAATGCAGAAGACAATATATACGAAGAAGTTGACCTTGAGCAGATATGCAGGCGCCTCCGTAGCCAGGTGGGAAGGAGCAGCAGTGCATAGCACACGTTTCTTGATTCGACCGGGGTTCGAGCCCGTCACCACCAAATACGGAAAGGTCAGGAATGACCACCGCACATCCCGGAGCAATATGGCCTTAGTTGCTAATGCTCCTAAAAACCAAATAACAAACAAGCAGACATGCAGAGGTGAAAGTGAGGACAATGTTAGTTGGTTCGGTTCTGAAGTAGGAGGAGAGCATGCAACTAGCTCTGATAGTGAAGAGATAGAGGAAAGTGGTGCTTCGAAGTTAGCTTCTTACATTATTGGCAGAAAGAAGAAAAAAAAAGAGTCAAGAGAGTACTTCGGGTGGCTTTACAAGATGGTTTTCTACCAGGAAAAAGGAATACCTGCCTTTGCAATTGGCTTAACACATTATTTAGTTACTTAATGGGAATTTGGCGAATAACAAAACGACACGAACATTGTGGCTACTCAGAGAAGGCCTTGTAATGCCTTTCATTAGAGATGAATAGTTGCTCATCTCAATGATTTAGTGGTCCAGTCTTGGTCATGGGTCCAAACCTTTGGGGATGGTAACTGGGGCAGTCATAAAGGACATGAGCCCAATCCTTATCAGCTGCATAGGTACATTTCGGATCCTGGTAAGGTCCAGTTGACACAACTTTGCATTCAGGGAGCCATGCCCTGTAAGCAAAAATGTGGCATAGAGACCTGGGGAAAGGGTGGTTCCTCGAAACCATCGTTACCAGAGGAAGAAACCTCCTAGTGACTTTTCCTTTTGGTGTCTCCCCCCATCTCTTCTGCCATTGATGGTAAAGTATAGAGAGAATTCTCCTCCTTTCCTGCGTAACATCTCTTGTAAGGTTCAGTTTTATTCTCAAGACGTTGGTTGGGATTTGCCTCTTTATTCTATAGTTGAGACCCTTCCTTATTATTTCTAGGTCAAGGGGCAATGGGTCTGCCTGCCTGGAAAGAGAGAGGTTAAGGTTTAATTGACTAAATATAAATCACGAGATAGTTAGACTTTCACGAAATACTGATTTATATGAGTATTACAACCAAACTGCTATTGCAATAAGATAAGCGAAACCTGAGTACGAGTTGAAACCACAAGAAAAATCATTAATTTCATTTCACACTTCACCACTACTTTAACTGCTTATTGAGATATATTACAACATCCTTCTTTTTAAAAGAGCGTTCGCGAATAAGCGTTTTACAAATCATTACTTATTTTAATTAATTTATCTCCTGAACGTAATATTCTTATAAATTAACTTTATTCAAAAAAAAAGCCCCTTTCCATCAGAAATAAATGAACTTGCACACACAGTTTCACAACAATCACCATATTGCTATTCATCATAAAATCAGATACTCAGTTCAGCCCATTTCGACTGATATTTTAAATTAAAATTCTTGTGTTAACTTTCTGTTATATCTTTTGTAATTCATATTCTCCTGGTGTCGCTGTTTTCGCTCTCACTTCCTCTTCTCCTAACACAACTGGCAATCACACACGCGCAGCATTTCGGTAAGAGAAAATTTACTAATGTACGCAAAGATGAAACTATATCGTTGTATCGTATGTATATTATATTAAGCGTCAAAGCAACTAAGGCTATGAGGTGTTAATTCATTGTACCATAAATTGCGTGTATTCTGTTGTCGATTTGCTGGACGAAAAACACTAGTTTTTGGAAGGATGGAACCATCCTACCCTCGTCCAAGACCGACTAACTCAGCCACTTTGTGAAAAAAGCTATAAAAATTGCTACCGTTGTTGACGGGATTCGAACTCTGGTCTTATCTACTGCTACCCGCGAAGGCCTTCGAGATGGAGGTGTCTGGAATATAATAAGACAACCAAAGGCTCCTGTAGGGCATAGAAAAACTTTCATGCATTCACCTACACGATCAACTGAATAAATAAATAAATAACATTGCCCAAACATTGATTTAAAACATTGCCAAAATATCTCTGACTCAGTTACTACCAACCAAAGAAAATAACCGCTCCTCAAGGACAAGCTACCAGGACCGCAACTCAATTACTGGATAGCGCTGCAAGTAATGCACATAGCTTGTCAACCGGGTGCCCTTGCTAGAAAGGGACACTTCCTCTACAATTTAGATAACTAATTAACAATCCAAGCAGTCAAATTAAACATCAGTTAGTAATCGTCCTGCTACACACTCTAATTTATACCCTAAACAACGCAGCAGTAAGTGATTTGGACATCACCATATGATAATTAACTGCCTTAACAATTCTACACATAGCTGTTGTATAACTGAACTTAAGTTTCACATACTCAAAGATGGTCGGTTATCGGTTTGGCTTCTTTCATGGATGCTGACAGACGAAAGAAATTTCATTTTCAGCCTAACGTTGGACAACTACATTTTTTAATATTATTATAAACACAACTTACCGTTTAAAATCCGATTAAAAGTGTATTATTACAAGTATAATCATGTGTACATAAGATAGTTTGCGTACATCTAACACAGTTTCCATACAGTTCAATTGAAGTACACCTAATTAATTTTTAACGAAATGTTTAAAAGTCTCTTAAGTTGATGAGCAACTTAAGAAATATATCTTAAAAATTATCTAAATTCATTTCATTTAAAAAAAAAAACTTAAAATGGGAGTGAATTGTCCTGTTTCTGATCGAGTATGAGGAAAAATTTAGCTGGTAATATGAAATTTCAGTTCTTTGTTTGAGCAAGGTCTCGAAGTTCTTTATTCATTAGTTTAGAAAAAGAAGATTCTGTCAAGAGCCGGTGGTTGTACAAAGGACAGAAACTATATATTTGTAAGTAAATTGAATAATTTCCAACAATAAATGTTAACTGAATCCAAACGTAATGAGATTCATATTGCTTTTCTCTGAATTCTTACTAGCGAATATATGTTAGCAGGTTCACGACTGGGGACGCGTAATCTACAATAGATCAAACGCGTATTTCATGATATGCCCTTGTAATCCATCGTCAGCATGGATTAGTGTTTTAAAAGCATCTGTTGAGATATATATTAGAAAGGATGTAGAACTGCTGGAAGGTGCAGAGAAGGGCAACTACGTTGGTGAAGGGAACAGCAGGATGCCCTTAACTAGAAGGCTTTAGTTTTGTAAATTGCATTGTCTGAACATTAGGGACCTGCTGGTGATCTGATTGAGGTTTGATTGAGATCTGAATAAGGCCTTGAATGGATTGAATAAGCTGAATGTGAATGTCATTCTTGCTCTTGGTGAGAGTACACACATAGGGACATAAATTTAAGTTCAGGAAGGATGGTTACTGGATAGATGTGCTGAAGTTTGCCTTCGGCCAGAGGATGGTTGATTGTTGTAACAAGCTACCATCTGTTGTTGTGGAAGTGGATGGTTTGAATAAATTCAAGGAAGAACTTGGCAAATTCTTGAAAATATGGATGGGTGAAATGTGTGTGTTTTTGGGCGATGCTATATAAGCTTGCTTTCTTGCATCATTTGCTGCTTCTGCTGCTCCTGATGATGTCGAATATACAGTGGGCTTAGCCAATTGTCCAGCTTAGCGAGAATATTTTTAGGATCTTTGGTATGAGTGAGGAGGCAAGTTATTTCGGAAATTGATATTGAAGGGAATCGGTACGATTGAGCACAAATATGGGACTACATAGTACTCATATTCCTTTATGAAATTTATGAACTCATAACGAGTACCTTTTTTTCTTTTTCCAGGTTTATTGATACACAACTGGGGGTGGAAGAAGTCGTTAGTCTAATCACATCAGAAAATTTATGTTACTTTAAACTGTGAATAAAACACAATTTGTGTGTGGTATGGATGTTTACATTAATATCACGTAACATATAAATTACGATATTGCATTTATATGCAATCACGTTTACTTCACTTAGCACAGAAAAAGAATATCGTACTATCCTATCAGCGTCCCAGTACTTTATTCAAAATGACTTTTTAAGTACACTTGTACATTGAGGCATTTAAGTTTTCCATTATTATAAAAATATCAGAAGCTTAAAGGCTGGGTGGGGAGTTTCACAGTATTGATCACATTTCAAATTAATCCATTTGTAATCCGTTACATGGTATGAAACTTCATGATTTTCATGATATGCAAGTCCAGTTTGTTCTTCGCGGTGACATTCATTTATAGATGTCTGCACAAAATTGAGAACATATCCGTCATATATTCTCAAGAAACAATCTTCTCAGAGTCAATTCTCAGTGACCCTGGGCGTAGATGGTTAGACGCGCTGTTATTCCATAACCTTTAAGTAGATCCGACGGTTGGTCTGAATATGCCTCAGCCAGACTAAGCGTTCTGAAATGGCTTGATTCCGGACACCATAACACGCTGCGATTTGTGGTAGTGACAAAGTCTTCTTCCTCGAAGAAATACGGCGTAATATTGCAAGCAGTTTATTGCCCATAACTACCGATCGCCTAGTGAAATTTTATACTTATCAATTTATTCAGGTGACTTGAGAAGTTCTATTTCTAAGTATGTACAAAAGGAAGTATTTCGGGACGCGTGCAATTTTTTAAACTATACATTATGGTTTGGTACAAATAATTCGATATGAAGGAATGTTTCATTTTCATCAATTTCTGGAATACATACACTAGCAGACAATAAGATGGGATGCAGTGGTTTCACGTTGACTAGATCAAAATATAAGACCCGCATATGTTAGCTGGCTTTAAGCAATAGATCCACTTATTTCCTCTGTTAGATCATCTGCTGTGTTTTCCAGTCACATTCCTGTTTAAGTATGCAAGGCACTCTTTTGTTCAGTGCAATCTTTACTCGTGCAGTTAATTTTGCAACGTTCATGTACGCTTCCTGTTCACTTCACAATAACTTGCAAATTCCGTACGCCAGGCATGTAAAATGACACGACGTGTTTTCATTTCTGGACGCCCTCCACAGAGAGAAGTTTGTATAAATGCAGCACGAAATCCGTGGACTTGCATCAACGCTGAAGATCCTCAGGCTTTTCTGACTCGAACTTTGTTAGTTTCCAATGGCTAAGGTAAGTGATCATTGCCAGCGTTTCTATGGCAACCTCTCGCGATGGAATCTGTGGCTTTCCATTTTGTTGTTATCAACTTTAGATAGAATACGTTAAACTTTAAGTGGTTCAGTAAATAACTAGTCAATTGTCATCTCTATTTCGTTCTTTGAACAGGTTTTATTTGCGATATTTTTGGCTGTTATTGTTGGCATTCAGTGTCATTGAAGCTGACCACTACTGTCCTGATCCTGAAAGGTGTTATCCTGTGGGATATACTTATATCGCAGCAAATCGAGAGTGTGATGAATATAATCATCGCCACTGCTGTGCAGTCTGCTACAAAATTGTGGGTGAGTGTTTTCCCCTCACGATGTCGACATGATTTTAACGCTGTTTTAATGGACATTTATTCTGGAGTTAAAGTTCTAAAATTGAATCAATTTGTACTGATCTGTATTCATGATTCAGTCAAGGTCCAACAGAGGACAACATACTGTATACAGCACGTATGCTAGTTAATGGGGGGTTAAATAGAATGATACAAGTTAGTATTATACTCAGTCCTCATGATTTTTTTGCTTAAATTGAGTTAATTTTCTTTTTCGTGATTAACAGAAGAGAAAATTAAGTATCTAATTATCTATAAATTCTAATTACAATTGAATTAAGTAATATATATGAAAATAGTTGTTTTCACATCGCGCACTTATTTGACAACTTGATAATAGTTATATCAGCCAACGTTTTGAATTACTGTACTTTAATTTATTTTCCGGTAATCTTTTTAATAATTGAAAGATAAGTATTTTACATTTCTATGAATATTTCATGAATTGTATATTTAGTAAACTGATAACAAACATTAAAAAATCAAAAAAAAAAAAAAAAATTAAGAACCTCATATGCGCGAACGGGGAATCGAGAACATTTTTTTTCAGTGCAACCGCCCTACTGCTCTATCTTTCCCCCAGTCTGAGGACCGAAACAAACTTAATATACAGTGCTTCAGCTACAATATTACATGTAGATTTTTTATTTACATATATACAAATACATTTCTTTTACAATCATCTGTTTCTGCTGGGGAAACTCCTTTTGATGATAAACATGTAAGTGTTCTGTATAGCGGTGGCACCTGGAACAAAGTTCAACTCCTCCAGTAATCATCGTATTGTTTATTGAATGCTGCAGTTTGGCAAAATGTAAATGGTTTGTATGTGCATTCTTAAAGTAGCAAAGGGGTATCCATCCTCAACAAGAGGAGGTGGGCCTGAATTTACTTAATTGCCCAAAAAGAGGCAGATCCTGCCCCCACCGAAGGCAGTGCTAAATCGGTGGGTGCCAGCAGATTTCTCTAGTTGCCCAAACCAGAGAAAAAAAGGAATGAGTCACTGAAGGATTCGTGAATTTCAGTACTACTAAAGATAATCCTAAATGGCAAGCAGGATGCGAGGAGAAAGCATCCATTCACAATGATGCGTAGTTGGAACTTGTTAGTAACTGCCTCCTTCTATTGAAAACTCCAACAGAAAATTGGAGAGAGTTGCAATCAAATATTTTATATTGTCAGGCGAGAACTGCGGAACTTTTTCCAGTAGGAAATTTCTAAAGTCAGAATTATTTTCTAACCTCAACTGAACAAGTTTCAAGTTGATGGAACCGTGCCCAGTGATGAGAAAAGACGTGTTTGGAGAGAACCAAGATGAAATTAGCCGATCAGAAGAAAACAGTACATTATCGATGAACTTGAATGTGATTCTAGACAGTTAGTAGACAATGTGGTATCCTGTGTTGATACACGCCGAAAAAAGAAATCATAATTGACTGATTTCTATTTGCTCAATTTTATTGAAATTGTTTTGACGAATCAGATAAATTTTACCTTTTACAGAATTAAAGTAGAAATACTTCATAAAAGTAACATATTTTGTGACTGAGAGCCAAATAGAACTTCATTTATGTTGTACTTTTTGGCTGTTTAAACAATTAGAAATGTTGAGTATTAGAGCTAGATCGAAATTAAACATGAAAACATATTTGATTAAAAAAAAAGGAAATACTGAGTGAAAAACGAATGCAGCGAGAACTATTAATTATTTAGAAATATTATAAGAAATTTATTTCTTTTTTGTACTTACAGAAAAGCAGGCAAGAATTATTCTTATTCTAATTATTTGCTTTCCTTTCCCCCAAAGGTGCAGGCGAGTACTGCAATGACACCCTCTCTGATGTATCATCTGGCTACGTTACCGTGTGTGACACAAACTACTGCTGCGATCGCATCACAGACACCTGCGTAGAACTGCCAATTTACTGGTGATGTCGATGATAAGTAAGAAGAATATTAAACTACAGCATCCTCAGTTGTACTTCTGAAAGAATCTGTGGATTGCTGATTGCTGGACCTTGCACCTACTGTGAAGCACCATTTTTTAGTATCTTCACAGCAAGATACCTGCGACACGTATCTTATTGTTCAATAAATTGAGTTCAGCGAAGAAATGTGTTTACTGTTGGTGGTAATCTCTTAATACATCAAAAATTTCTAATCTAAAGAATTTAATTACAACAAAATTCCCTGATGGCTTTTGTGCTTTTATTTCTGGAAATTAGCTTTACTATTAAAAACACAGAAACAAAAATACAGATCGATTTAGGACAGGGATCGGGACCTTTTTTGAGTGAAGAGCCATTTTTGATCTTCTTAAAAAAAAGAGAGAATCTGAAGAGCCGCACCTCAGCTCGAGGAGGGTGAGGGGTGGGGAGTTTTTTAAGAAATGGAATAGAGTGGAAAGGCGTTTTATTAAAAACATAAATTTTGAAATATTATTTATTAATTCTGAAAAAAAACGTAACAAACATCCAATTAGGTACGAATTAATGTGACTTTTGCTGCTGAACTTCTTCAACGAGTATGACGTAATGTTCATCTATAAGCATTCTGAGAGACTGGCATTGTTCGGACAGTTTCTTGATTTATTTTAATATACTTCATGTTTGAAAATATTTGCCCACAGAAATACGTCGAACTGAGAGAAGTCCAAACTCAAATATTTTTAAATTTATATACTTGTCCGTTAAGCTACTCCACCCATCGAACAAAATTTGGTCTTGCTTTTTTTCAACTCATCTATCGCCGCCACTTGTGTAGAACTGCAAGGGCAGCCATTGTCCTTTCCAAATCCTCAATTTCAGTTTTAAGGCATTTTAGTCTTGCACTAAACAGGTCCTTGATTTTTAAGTACTCTTAACTCCATTTCAAATTGTGCTTTCTGTGGGCTAAAAGTTAAAGAGCCGCAGGTTTTAGGACAACCCCCGTTTCTACTTCTAATTGTTGTTATTGTAGTAGTGGTTTAGGTCCATCAACGACTAAGGCCATATTGCTTCGTGTAGTGTCTGTAAATTGCCTGAGGTCAATTTTCTTTTTCTTGAACAAAAATCCCAAGTTTCCGGGAGAAACAGTTCGTGCTATCCTCGTCTGAGACCGATCAACTCAGTCACATTGTAAAAAAGGCCCATATTAATTCTTCCCGTGATCGACGGGACTCTAACTCAGATCTTTTCCAACTGGTGTGGGGAAGACGGCGATCCCATCAACTGCGCTACCCACTTGGGCTGTACTTCTAATATTGGTCGATGGTGCGGATAGTTCCGTGGCCCAGCGATCTAGTCAGTTCAAGTCCGAAAAGAAAGCATTTTCATTTTATTTTGTAATTGATTAACCCAACTAGCCTAACATTTCATGGCTACTCGTGGCATTACACTACACTTGTCTTCCCATGGCAGACCGGTAACTTGAGTTAAAACCCTATCCCCAGAGCCAAAGGGGGCGGGTTGAGAAAGTACACTACCATCGATGTTTCAATCATTTCTTCAACTTGATCCAGCATCAAAAACAACAAATTGTCTGCAATCGAGAGACATATTGGGAACTAAGCTATCGAATAAATCTCAATTAATAATGATATAGTAAGCTTGTTTTGTTTAGTCCAAGCAATTAGATCCAGACGGGCTGTAGACGTCCTACTCTCAAGCTGAGTTCTTGAACACCTAGAAACAATAAGAACCAAGCCGTCTGCTTAGGCAGTTGGGAGAGTAAACTCGAATTGTCTGAAAAGCCATCTGTTTAAAACAATTCCAAAACAGAGGTGCCAGGACCGATCCTTGAGGGCATCCACGCGAGAGAGACCTACTAATTGTCTGATTTTTGGATGAAACTTGGATAAACCTGTCTCTGCAGTAATTCCAGATGACCTGATAAAGCTGCAACGAATAGTTAACAGCATGCATAGCTTCAAATACACTTTCCCACCACATGGAATCGAACGCACCTACCTTCAAAATCAATGAAGATAATTAAATGGTAATTCGAGTCCAAGTTCTTAACACGATTTTTAGTTTTAATAAACTTCGAACGGGCGAGTTGAAACGATTCCTGATCATGAAATAAATCTGTAATTTTATGATAAAGCATTCGCTCAAATAGCTTGGGAAAATAAGACGGAAAGATTTTGGATGGCTTGCTCGGCTTTTTGATGAGATTCAACAGGTCCGTTTTCCATCCACAAACGCGGGAAGACACCATTTAGCAGACATTTGTTAAACAAATTTAACAGAACATTAGGGAACAGTTCACCAATCTTCTTTATTACAACATTTTCGATCAAATCTGGTCAGGGCACTTAGATAAGCTGAGTTTTTTTTTTTTCAGTGCTGTTTGCAACTCAGATAATATAAATAGGTCTGTTTCCAGGCTGTTAGAATATTCAGAATTAATTTTGTAATTGAAAGTGGTTATCAGAGAAACAAGCCATCAAGAATACCATTAACAGTATCCGACCAAGTCAATGTTTCCGAGTTATCACATATTACAGAGTTGTAGACCATTTGTAACCAATTTATCTTTAGAGATTTTATATAGAAGACCCCACGGGTAAGAACTTCCACTTGTGTCAACAAAAGCTTGCCTAGTTAAACCTTTTGCTTGTTGATTTCTTTATTATACTCCTGTTTCAGTGCGCGATAATCCCCTCTTTAGGCTGGTAACAACAGTCTCCACCCAGGAGCGATGGTGGCACGATGTGGTCTTTTTCTCAGGGCAGACAGGTGAGAGTTCCACCAGGGTACAAAAAATGCCCGAATTTCCTTCCTTATAGTGATGCAGCAGTAGCACAGAGAAGGGCTGCCTATACATAGAAAGCGTACTTATTTGGTTTCAGTTGATTCAGAGAGGCAAGGGTGCCCTCTCTTCAACGAGGGTGCCCTCGTTGAAGGCTAATCGTAAAGAATCCTGGAAGAGTGGTCATTTTATAAATTTGATAGAGTATATACGAAGATCCTATAGTGGTGGTGGATGAACAACATTTTGATTTTTAGAAATGGTAAATGAGATCGCTCTATGTTCGCCAGACGTGTGATCTTCATGGACTGCCCAATTATTTATTAACAATTCCTGATGTCTATAAAGACAAGTCGATATTCGATTCACCCAAAACAGAGAAGAAAGTGCTGGATTGGTGTGGTTTGTTTAAGATACACAGGTTATGAGAGAGGATAAAATCCTCCAAGTCCTGTCCATGCGGGTTCGTCGCATTGCTGTTCCAAAGAGAGGAGATCTGGCGTTGGCATCTGTTGTTATTATAATTGGTGCAGAGGACAATTTATCGAGGGCTACATCCAGATAATTCAGAGCCAGTTGGATGTAATCAGAAGGAGGACAATAGAAGAGATGATATTAAAAGTATAGCTGACAGAAGAGACACGTATACAAGTAGCATTCTGTGAACAAATGGAGTTTATAACTGATATCAAGATTCGGGTTGAAAATGATGATTGCTATTATCGGAAAGTCCACCAGAGAGGAGATTACCTTTACCGTCGTAGGAAAACCCATAATTTTGGAAAGCTCTTCATGATAAGGTTCCTGAAAACACGTAAGAATTTTCAGAAACAACTAATCTTACCTCATCAGCTACTGATTGAGATTTCTGAGCGTTCAATTGTAGAATTGAGATATCACTATTTGAAATAGCTTCGCCAGAAATAGTTGACCTTATGGAGTCAGGAGGACTACCCATCAAAAATCATTGATATCTGAAGCTCTTTGGTACTCGGGATAGGAGACGTCCCGTACAGAGTTTGAGTCTCTATTCCTTCTTTTGCAATTGATGCATTGCGAATCAGTGCTTTTACTCGGACATTCGGCAAATACGTGACCACTAAGGGCACAATTTCATGTTTTATCCTAATACTATGTCTCGTTCGAATGGTCTCAGGAGTTTTGCTTATAGAAGCAGCAGCAGCAGTAGGACTGATTTCTTCCAAGTCTTATTTTAATGCTTTTAGGGAGACAATCTCAGACCAATCAGTGCAACTCCCATTAAGAGAATCTGGGAGTAAGGGTAAATGATCCTGGATAGGAGTTTGAATTTTGCTGTCTCTGAAATTTTTCCTTTTTCTGGGGTAGGCGATCAAGATCATCAGGTTCAGGGTTTCCCTTTCCACTAGCCAAAGACCTAGAACTATTAATCATAGCTCGCTTACATTCCATATCCAATTCATCATTCACTGCGAGACGTAATGGGGGCTCCTCCGATTGGACAGGGGATTTCTCATGAATTCTGTACTCGCCTCCCTCCTTATCATTTTCACCCACAGTCATTGTTTATGTGCAATCGTCGAGACAACTTAGCCTTAAAGCCAAGTAAAATATTAGATTATATGGTCTTGAAAGCTGAATAGTAACAAGTTATGCTAAATTAAAAGTCATATCTTGATGGTAATACCAAATTGTCTTAAATATTATAAATACAGTATATTATGTTATACCTTTGAAGGGTTAGAATAAGAAATACTAGCAAGTACTATTTAACCCGCTGGTATGGCTTCCAAGCCTTATTTGTAAGTAATTGATATCCGTTCAACAATTAAAATCAGACCATTTCTACCTGTACGTAGTCTATAAACACAATAAGTGTCATCAGCATCACAACCCTTATATGGATCACTACATTACCATTTGGAAGAGTCACACCAGTTCAAATTATGAAGCAACAATCCTATCCAACTGACTCCCTATTCTATAGCATAAGCAGCCATTACCAGTAAAACAGATGGAGTCCGTTCCAACTGTTGAAAAGTATTTCCCATTAAAATCGCCAAATAAACTCCAGATTCAACACAAAAAATGCCACCAAAGGTAGTTCTTCACTTCCTTGAATCAGAACCGTATATTTATTTTCAGATTTAACATCATTTTATGCACTAAAATTACAACGAGCTAAGATTAACACGACTATCGCTGGAGTGACGAATAGAGGAATTTGTCAAAGAATTGTGGAAATCGTCCAAGAGTTGAAAGATCTTCTCCTCCTGTTCAAATTGTAACGCGAATCACCCGGCCTGCTGAAATAACTGTGAATTATTGAAAACGGGAAGAAATAATACAGAAATACAAATAATAAATAGAGTAATCTACCAAGAATAAAATTTATATATTGTGTAATTTTCCCCAAATCGTACCTATGCACTAAGTCACTGAATAACTACTCAGCACCTCTTTTGCAGAATGGGCTAGATCTATGGTTGTTGCTGAACAGCAGCCTATCAAACAACTCATAGCAGAGCAAGACGAAACGCGCCAATCGCGGTTCCATCCCACTTGAATGCTCCAGCCACAAGATGACTATATCTAACAAAACTGAGCATTACTCAAAGGCACCTTCAGTCTTATTGACCTTTCATTGTTAGATCCAGAGAAACCAACACATTTAAAGTAACCTTTACCCAAAGGCACCTTCAGTCTTATTAGTCTTCCCTTGTTAGATCCAAAGATATTCTTTGGGATTTGTTTTCCAGAGAAAATACTTGGGATGATGCCTGGTGATATATATATATAAGATCAAGTCCGTCTGTGCAAAGCTCTAACGTGTGCAAATAGGGTTGAATAGGGTTCGAAAGACCAGAATGTTACTATGTTTTATGATTGTCTTTTTGTTCGCATTTGGCATTATGCTTCTAGAGCTTGCTGTACACGGATGACAAAGAATGTTGTCCGGCAAGTTGTTTGTCATCAAGGCTGTTCTCATATATCTTCCTAACGAGGATATCTCCCGAGAGATTTCGTGCCCGGTTGGCTGCTGCGACCGTGGTGGTCTTAATCCCAGCCATAACAAGAGGCGATTTGATGTTGAATTGATTCGGTATTCAATCGCATCTTGTTACTGACATCGCTGATTATCATGCTATTAGTCTAAATAGCACAATTATTAATAGCATTGCCAATGATCAAAACTAGAGGGCAGTTGGTATTATCACCGTCCTCCCCACACCTGCTGGAAAAGACCTGAATTCGAATGACGCGAGGAATTTCTATGGGCCGTTTTCCCAACGTGGCTGAGTTAGTCACCCTTAATTTTTACTCCGGTTTTATATCTGGCAAAAAGCAAATCGACCACTGCAATGTACAGACATAATATATACGGCGCAATATGACCTGTTTGCTGATGCTCTTAAAACCCCACAACAACCAAATAACCACTAGGGATCAGCCAAATTTTAGCAATAATCCGGTATATCTTAACGTAAACTAACCTATTTTAAGCTCTACTAATTTACAGCAAATAAGTTTCAGAATATGAGAACGGTAAAACATTGACGTACATTCAGAGCTGAAATATAATTGTGTAACTGTTGAAAAGCTGCATGGACTTAATTGGTCCACGATGGTCCAAACTTCTCTCTGAAGAAATTATATTTATAAAAACTATTGGAAATATATTACCCAATAATTAAACATCACACGAATAAAACACGAACGCTGTACACTTTTGTTGATATTAGATGACTAAGAAATGGATACTTCTATTTTATCGGGAGTTACTAAATATGTAGTCGTTTGTTTGTGCAGTCTGTGCAAGAGGAAGAATGCTATCAGCAATCAGCATGCTCAATTCATCCAAAGCCTTAAAAGGCCCGATCAGATCACCTCGCCGGTGCCTAGTCTCAAGACGCTGCAATTTGCAGTACTGATGCCTGTGTTCTTAAGATCACCAATTCTTTTCCTTCTCCAATCTCTTTACCCTTCTCTGCATCCATTCCAGAAGGGGTGCAGAGAAGAGTAAAGAGATTGGTGAACACAAGCCGCAGTTTAACCATTGCCTTATACAATGGGACAATCACTTCCTTGTCCCTTCTAGCAAGTTTCTTTAAATCATAGACAATTTTCCATCAACTGTACTGGTACCCTGTTTGCATTGTTCAGAAATGTGACTACACAATTACTCTCCCTCCCCCCAGGTCTTATTCATTGTACACTGCCCTGAATGTAGTACCACACAGTTAGTACGCTAATCTGGGATTACTGCTACCCATATACGTGACATTATATTTGTCAATGGTAAACCTCACCTGTCCTTATTCAGGCCATTTGCCTAATTTTTCTAGATCTTGCTGCAGGTAGTATACCCTGAATACTGTCATTTACCACCCTGCCAAGCTTTGTATCATCTGAAAACTGAGACAATAAGCTTGATACGCCTTTACCAGTATCATTAATAAATATAGAAAACAATAATGGGCCCAGCGCTCAATTCTGGAGACTTCTTAATAACATTAATCCAAGAGGAGCAGTGTATATTAATAACCACCCTCTGTCTTCTTTCACTCAACTAACCATATTCTTCTTAGTGCATTTACACAGCTTACTCATTCACCCACTTTAGAAGTTTCGCTTGATTGCTCTCAATAAAATTCATTATTTGTAACGAAGTTTCAATTCTTATCAAGTGAAGTGGAGCGGGACTAATTTGTGGTTCCCTTCAGAGACCTTCTCTAAGACCTCTCTGCATACGATTCTTTGTTTCTGGAACCTTTATAGTAATCAAGGACGACGGGCTGTTTGAAGCAGCGCCTCATTATAGATGACAGATGTATTGATTCCACTACAATGGGTGCAGGTGGGGAGGAGTTGGCCTTAGAACCACGTTGATTTTACTTGTTGTGAGTTGTTGGAATTTTACAGGGAAGGAATGACATAAAGCAGGCAAGCTGGTAAAAATTTCCTGTATTTTCTTAGTTACGTAGCTGAACATTTCCTGTCTGAAGACGTCAATAACAGATTGGAAGTTGAGTTGTTTTCGTTATTGGATGAATCAGCTGATTCATCCAATAACGAATTTGTGTCTGACAGATCAAGAGACATTAGGGCCGGAGCAGGGCGAGCCAGTTTTCGTGGCAGCGTCTCCCTTGCCAAATTCCACGGTGGGCACAGGGGCACTCATGTCAGCTCGATTGCAAAATACTTTTTAAATAAGAATTGGCAACAGAAGGATTAGCCTTATCTGGTGTGGTGAAAATATAGGTTATATAATTTCTATGCAGACTTCAGTTACCTTGTGGCATGCTCGACCAGGTGGGTTTCATAGCTGATTTCTGGGGTTGAAACTGATCCGGGAATCACGTCTGGTTATAGACATCGCCTGCGATTTGCAGGGCGAACAGGGAGTTGTAAATGAAAGGACCAATTGCGATTCGGTAGATTTATTTATTTTTTCATGGCAACGACGTGCGGTAACTTTTTTGCAGTTAGAGAAGAAGAATTTCCAGAGCAGCTCAAATCTCTGCGGGTCTGTGCTTGTTCACAGGAGAGTGTTTTTCATGGATGGATGGAAGTGCCTCACTTATTCGACTAATTGATTAAATGGCGTGACTGCTCTTCAGTGTAAATCCTCTCGGTCATCTTCTGCTAAAGAAAATTTGGGCACAATTAGTAAAACTTCGAGCACACGCCAGCTCATAATTTTCCTTGGACATATTGGAATCTCAGGACCAATTCCAATATATCTAGACGGTATACAAATGTGTGCTCTCTCTTAGATATAATGAAATTTAATGTTGTTATATCTAAGGGAGCGGCAAATCTATCTCTTTAACCCACATTTTCAATCACATCAACTGATTAATTAATACAATCTTATCTGAGCCCTTGTGTGCCCTAAAAGAAAAAAAAATATGATAAAATACAGTAATCAGTGTATTATAGTGTCATTGCTAATACACCAACGAATCCAACAACCAGAAAAACATTGTTTACTCTACGTTGCAGATGGTACAGATAATTCGATACGAGGGAATATTTAATATGGGAAAGTTTCATTTTCATTGCATTTATGAAATACATACACGAGCAGAGAATAAGATAGAATGCAATGGTTTCGCACGGATTAGATCAAAACACAGGTGACGCATATGTTAGCTGGCTTTGAGCACTAGATGCACTTGATTCCCTTCGTTAGATCGACTGCTGTGTCTTCCATTCAATTTCCTGTATAAATATTCAGAGCGCTCTTTTGATCAATTCTATCCTTTCTCATGCAATTAATTTCGTGTACTCTTCCTGTCCACTTCACAATAGCTTGCAAATTCTGCACGCTAGGCATCTAAAATGACACAACGTGTTTTCCTTTGTGGAGGACCTCCTACAGACAGAAGTGTGTATAAATGCAGCACGAAATCCGTGGACTCGTATCAACGCTGAAGATCCTCCGGCTTTTTTGACTCGAACTTTGCTAGTTTCCAATGGCTAAGGTAGGTGATCATTGCCAGCGTTTCTATGCCAAGCCTCGTGCTGGAATCTGTGGTTTTCCATTTTGTTGTTATTCAGTGGTTGAGTAAATAACTAATAAATTGCCGTTTCTGTTTCTTTCTTTGAACAGGTTTTATTTGCGATATTTTTGGCTGCTGTTGTGGCATTCAGTGTCATTGAAGCTGACCACGACTGTCCTGATCCTGACAGGTGTTATCCTATTGGATGTGCCTGCGCTGAAGGATATATTTACATCGCAGCACATCCAGAGTGTGAAGAAGGTAATCATCGCCACTGCTGTGCAGTCTGCTACAAATTTGCGGGTAAGTGTTTGCCCCTCATGATTTTAATTTTAATTATTGAGTTAAAGTTCTAAAATTGAATAAATTTGTGCTGATCTCTATTCGTGGTTTAATCAACATACAAGATAGGACAACATACTATATACAGCACGTATGCGAGTAATGGTGGGAAAATAGAACTGAGACAAGTTAACTAAACGCAGTCCGTTTCTTTTCGGGTGCGTCGACTTTTTTTTTTATATTAGTTAAGCTAATTTTGTTTAAAATATTTAAAAATAATTGTTTTCACATCACTGCACTTATTTTACAACGCAATACTAGGATTATCAGACAGCGTTTTGAATTAGTTTACTTATTTTTCCGGTATTTTAATAATAATTGAAAAATAATAAATATTTCACATTTCTGTACACAATTCATGATTTGTATATTTAGCAAACTGATAACAAACAAGAAAAAACTCATAAAAAAAACAAGAACTTCATATGCGTGAACCTGGAATCAAGAACGTTTTCTTTCAGAGCATCCCCCCCCCCACTGTACATTTTTTCCTCCAGTCTGCGGACGGAAACAAAATTAATATTCAGTGCTTCAGCTACAGTATACGTTATCCTTTTTTATGCATACGGAAAAAAAGAAATAATAATTGCCTGATTTCTATTTGTGCAATTTTAGTGAAATGCGGGGGTTGCTGGACAAATCTTCCTAATCGACCCAAATGTAAAATTGTTTACAATTCTATTTACTGGGAGGTCACTTATGGCAGACGGACATATTGAAGACAACTGTTGTTATACATATTTATGCAACTGTGCTTAAAAAACCTGACATATTTGTATGTATGCGTACTGTTAGATTCAATTTATTTGTTAAATTCCAATATTAGTTAAATTATATAACGTTTCTTTCTGTACTGAAACAGATGCCTATGGTCTTTGAGAAAAATCCCAAAATGCATTATTTTAATCGAATTTTGAAGAATCAGATAAATTTTACCATTTACAGAATTAATGAAGGAAAGTACTTTAAAAATAAACGTAACGCATTTTGTGACTGAGAGCCAAATAGAACTTGATTTATGTTTTGTTTTTGGGCTGTTTAAATAGTGTTTAAGGAAGTTTACTATAGAAATGTTCAAGGTTTGAAAATCATTTAAGAAAGTTTATTTTTCGAAACTTTGAGGAATTAGAAATGGTGGGTATTACAGTAATAAGGTAGATCGAAATTAAACATGAAAACGTATTTGATTCAAAGAAAAAGGGGAAAAAAATACCATAACAAATAATATTGAGTGAAAAACGAATGCAGCGAGAAATATAATTATTTAGAAATATTATAAGAAATTTGTTTCTTTTTCGTACTTACAGAAAAGCAGGTAAGAATTTTTCTAATTATAATTTTTCGCTTCTTCTTCCCCCAAAGGTGCAGGCGAGCCCTGTAATGACACCCTCTCTGATGTATCAACTGGGTATGTTGTCGTATGTGAGAGAAACTCGTACTGCGATCACAGCACAGACACCTGCGTGGAACGGCCGATTTGCTCAGATGGTGGTGATGTCGATGATAAGTAAGAAGAATATTAAACTACAGCATCCTCAGTTGTACTTCTGAAAGAATCTCTGGATTGCTGGACCTTGCACCATTGCTGGACCTTGCACCTACTGCGAAGCACCATTTTTTAGTATCTGCACAGATAATTTACTAAGTCTGGACATGTACCAAGACATTTGCAATATGTACTTTATTGTTCAATAAATTGATTTCAATGAAGACCTGTGTTTATTGTTGGTGGTAATCTCTTAACACATCAAAAACTTCTAATGGAAAGAATCTAATTGCAACAAAATTCACACATGGCGTTTATAAATGTTGCTGTAGTGGAGTTTTAGGTGTGGGCATCAGGGACTATGACTATATTGCTCCATGAATATTGTTTGTAAATTGCTTGTGTTCTGAGGTCGATTTTCTGTTTGTTGAACGAAAAACCCGAGTTTCCGGGAGAAAAAATCCATGCCACTCTTGTCTGAAACCGACCAACTCAGCCACGTTGTGATAAAGATCCATAAAATTCCTCTAGTTATTGAGGGGACTCCAACTGAGGTCTTTTACACCCTGTGTGGGGAAGAAGATGATTCTACGAAGTGTGCTACCCACATGGACTGGACTTCTAATATTGGCTTCTTGGTGCGGACAGTTCCTTGATCCACCGATCTAATGAGCTTTAAAGTGATCTTCGATGCGTTTTCCTGGAGTATAATCACTTCGTTTTTAGTTTCAATGTTCGTTTATATAACTTTTGCAAACTTTGTCTTCCAAGAAGTAACTATAGTCCGGAAAGAATTTTTATTACGATATGACACATCGCTAATTATTATTATTACAGCACATCGTGTTGTTAGAGAACAATTATTGAAGGCATTGCTAGTGATCAGTTGTCGTGGGTACCATAATTGGTATAATTTTTATGGGCCCTTTTCAGAACGTGGCTGAGTTAGCCGTCTTCAGGTTTAACTCGGGTTTTACGTCCAACAAAAAGCAAATCGAACGCAGAAATTTACATACAGACATGATATATGCGGTGCAGTGTGGCCTAAGTTGCTGATGCGCCTAAAACCCAACAACATCCAACTAACCAGATAGTGATCAGACAGATTTTCAGCAATAATCAGGCATATCTTAACGTAAACTAACCTATTTTAAACTCTACTAATTTACAGCAAGCAAGTTTTAGGACATGAGAACGATAAAACGTTGACGTCTGTTCAGAGCTTAAATGTAATAGCTAAAGTGAATGAACAAAGATGAGGCAACAAAGAAATCAGTGGAAAATTGCATAGAGTTAATTGTCCACGAGCTCCAAACTTCTCTCTGAGGAAATAATGATAACTCTTGGGAATTATAATACCCAATAATTAATCATCACATGAATAGAAGCACATACTGAACCCTTTATCCTTTTAAAGAACGTTGTACACGTTTGTTGATATTAGATGACTAAACCACAAAGGGCTACTTCTGTTTAATCGGAAGTTTCTCAATATGGAGTCGTCCCACTTGGTCATTTTGCTTCACTTGAGGAATATGTTGTGCTCACGAAGTTTAAAATAAATCGGAGATGAAGCGATCTATACATCCCTTTGTAAGAGTAGTGTGCTAATGTGCTTTCTTTCATGTATTATTTCACTTCTTTAATTAGCTGTATTTTGAAACGAACATTTGGTATTTTACTTTTCTACACCCCGCATAGAATTGATATGGGTTAAAGTCGAGATTTAATGGAATCTCCTTTTGTTGTATTCGTATGAATAGTTTAACACTTCAGCTTTAATTATGGCCTCTACAACCACTCGACCAAATTAGGTCGAGTGGTCGTAGAGGGCGGCGAGAGAAGTTTAAAGAACTATAGTTAATTAAAAGAATCAGAATTTCTGTTATTTGTGGTGTCACGTGGATTCGAATACAAGCGTGTGAAACTCAGAATTTTTTTAAACTCCAGAATTTTTTTCAACGCAGGTTAAGGGCAAACCTCTTCATATTTATCCTGCAACCACCCCTTTTCAATTTAAATTTATTCCTCATTTCTGTAGCCTAACCAAGAGGAGAATGCCATCAGCATTCGACTCGCTCATTTCGTTAAAAGCTTTAAAAGCCCTTATCAAATCGCCTAGTCTCAAGACGCTGCAATTTGCAGTACTAACGCCTGTCTTTGTAAGTCCACCTATTCTTTCCTTACACCAATCTCGTTACCCTTTTCTGCGCCCATTCCAGATCTATATCGTTCATAAAATGAGGCCTCCAGACCTATATGCAGTACACAAGCTGTAGCCTAACCATTGCGTTATACAATGGGATAATCACTTCCTTGTCCCTGCTAGCAAGATTTCTGTAAATCATAGACAAATATCCATGAATTGTCCTGGTAGCCTCTTTGCATTGTTCAGAGAACTTCGTATCTGACCGCACAATTACTCTTCCAAGGTCTTTTTCATGGACGCGGCCTTGAATTTAGTACAACACAGTTAGTACGTTAATCTTTACTGCTACCCATATACAGGACATCGCATTTGTCAATGGTGAACTTCAACTGCCTTTATTCAGACCATCTGCTTAATTTTTCTAGATCTTGTTGCAGATAGCATACCCCGATTACTCTCATTTACCACCCTGCCAAGCTTTGTAGCTGAGTCTTAAATTTATTTAGGCTATCAACTTCAACAACAATGGATGGAAGTCTGTTCCACCGACCAACTACCCGCTGGCTAAAGGCAAATTTCCGCACATCTATCCTAACGTCTGTCTTTCCTCAATTTGAATTTATGCCCTCTCAGGTGATTATTCTGAGCAAGAGGAAGAATCCCATCGGCATTGAGCATGCTCAAACCCTTCAAGGCTTTATACACTTCTATCAGATCACCTCGCCGGTGCCTAGTCTCCAGACACTGTAATTTGCAAAACTTAAGCCTTTATTCGTAAGAGCAACCCTTTGTTCCATTCACTAATCTCGTTGCCCTTCTCTGTACTCGTTCCAACAGTTCTATATCCTTCTTGAAATGAGGCCTCCAGACCTGTATACAGTACTAAAGGTGTGGCCTGACCATTGCCTTATACAAGGGAATAATCACCTCCTTATCCCTGCTAGAAACATTCCTGTATATCATTGACAAGACACCATGAGCTACCCTTGCAGCCCGTCTGCACTGCTCAGAAAACTTCATGTCTGCCTCCACAATTACCCCCAGGTCCTTTTCATTCTCCACCACTGTCAGTGTAGTACCACAGAGTTGATACGTTGCTCTGGGGTTACTGTTTCCCATATGTAGTACTTTACATTTGTCAATGTTAAACTTAATTTCCCACCTCTCAGCCCATCTACTCAACCTTTCCAGATCCTGTTGCAGCAGCAGCATAGCGTCAGTAGTGTCCTTAACAACCCTGCCAACCTTTGTATCGTCTGCAAACTTGGAAATTAAGCTTGATATACCATCATCAACAACAATGGACCTAACACTGAACCCTGAGGGACTCCACTGATAACATTAATCCACGATGAGCAGTGTCCATTGATTACCACTCTCTGTCTTCTCCCCCTCAACCACCCCTTTATCCATAGCAGCAATTTGCCTCCAATGCCACACTGCTCCAATTTGTGCAGCAGTCTTCCATGTGCAACAGTATCAAAAGCCTTTCTAAGATCCAAATATATAATATCAAAGTTATTCCCTGCATCCAGTTCTTTTGTGACTGCATCATAGTATCCAATCAAACTGGTCAGGCAAGACTTCCCCTTAACAAAACCATGCTGTGTCCGAGCTATAACTGAAGTCTTGTCTAGATGATCCTGCAGTGCTTCTTTAACCAGTGCCTCCATTAATTTTCCTGGAACAGAAGTTAAACTCATAGGTCTATAATTACTTATGTCGCCCTTTGATCCTTCTTTGTGAATTGGGGTCACATTTGCACATCTCCAGTCTATGGGTATCTACCTTGAGTCCAAAGAAGCTCTCATAATTATGGCTAAGGGTTTGCTTAATTCCTTTCCTGCCTCCTTTAATATAACCGTATAGATCCCATCCACTAAGCACCTACAGGTGATCTGATTGAGATATTTATTGCCTTAAATGGATTGAGTAAGCTGAATGTTGATGAACTTCTTCTTGCTGAGACTACAATAGTATAGGGTTGCCTTTCCCTATATCTTTGCTTCTCCATAGGTGGAATACCAAATCCCACTTTTTGCCTGGTGGCTAGCCTACCATCATATCACTTGTTTTAATCCTCCTCTGTGGGGCAGGATGGGTTTCCTATTCCCTTTCCAACCTGACGGTTACGCACCCTACTGTCCCCACTGTTTTCTTTCTCTTTTATCCCATACTCACACTATCTCCCCATCTTCCTTTCTTCTTTTTTTTCTGGTCCCTTCCTGGGCGATGACAAACTAATCTTTCATACTCACGTATCCAAAATTTCTGAGAAAATTAAAAGCTTCTCGGCTGGAATTGCAAGGATTTCCAGAAAAGAATAGGGCCTTAGCAAAAAGACATTGTCTTTATACTATACGACTATCTTCCTACCGATTGCTGCGTACGCAAGAGGTGTTTGGTTTTGGAGGGTCTCAAAAACTAAGATTAGGACTAAACTTCTTTCATTACAGCGTTCGGTGTTGCTCACTCTTCTTCAAGCACCTAGGACGGTGTCGAATAATGCTCTACACGTCCTAGCACGAACCTTGCATCTGGATCTTTATATCTCCTACAGGGGTATGATCTACAATCTCTAAAAAGGAATTTCTGTAAATATTTTTAACATTGTAACAGACCCTGCGAACAGAATAAAAGAGGAAAAACGAAGACTCTGGAAGGAACTCACTGCTGTGGCAGCAAACATGGGCTGAAAGTGAACATTGTGAGGTTATACGAAGATACATTTCAAACGTTGAATTCGCAACATTACCCACAGTCTCAAAATGGTTTGTGCCTACCATGACCACATCATATTTAATGACTGGCCAGACTCCAGATCATCACCACTCTCCAGACCATTACCGACTGTCCACCTGCCTGAACACTTCCTTGTTGACATGACGGGTGTATAGTGTCGTGCGGTTTCCGACAGATACGCACTCTCCTGTCCGCTCGAAATAACTGCAAACGGGACTCGTCGGACCTAGAGACCCGTCTCCAATCATCCAAGGTCCAGTGCGGATGTTCTTTCGCCCAGCTGAGGCGTAGAGTCCTGTGTCGTGGTGTCAGCAATGGGAATCTGTTGAGTCGGCTGCTCCCATAACCTATTAACCTATTGCGGCTAATGATCGCCTGATGGTCTTGGCGGAAACTCTGGCACTTCCCTCGTTGAAATTGGCGGTGATTTATGCCACTGTCGCTCTCCTGTTGGCTGGAACAAAGCGAGACAGTCGTTGATGGCCACGTTCATCCACCACCTTTCTCCACCCACAGCGCTGTCCATGAGATGCTATTCCGGAAATGGCGTAATCCCGATACACTCTTCATGCTGTCGAACGGGGATCGTGGAATTTCTGTACCGCCTCCGCGATAGAGTGACCCATGCGTCGGGAATCCACTATCATCCCTCTTTCAAAGTCGGTTAACTCACGACGTTTATTCATATTGACATCGAATTACCGTCTACGTGAATGCAGTGTACCTATATACCTGCTAAGCGGTTGGTTCGTCCACTAGCGAGAGTGTTGACAGCGTCGCATTGCCCAGGAACCAGGTATCCCATGAATTCTGTCCTTTCAGTGTATATCTGCTACTACTGAATCCATGTATTGCTTGGCAGCTCAGTGTGAAGTTAACAGGACTACCTGGAGTGGATTCAATGCCGCAGGCAGGTGGTTGCCTTGAAACGGAGAGCAGCAAAAGCGTTTAGCGTAGCAAGTGTCAACTAGAACGACTTTATATCAAAGAAGAACAAAAATATCAAAAAAGATAGACGGTGTCCACCTTGAAGAAATACATTTACGAGCCAAAGAATACAAATTAAAGAAATATTTAATTTCGTTGAGGCTATACAGATTAAACTTAACGAATAAGAAGATGAGCAGTTTCTAACTGTATCAGATACATCGATAAGGAAAAGCAATTAGCTTAACTAACAAGCAATTACCTAAATTAGCATAAACACCACAAAATATATCCATTTCTTGAGAATATATTCGTCATATATTCTCAACAAACTAAATCTTCTCAGACCAATTCTTTATGCCACGGTTGCGCATATCGTTAGACGCTGTTACTCACACCCCTTACTTAACAACTGATTCGGGTGATTTGACGAGTGTTATAATTATATACAAAAGGCAGTATTCCGCTACACGTGCAATTTTTGAAACCATACATTCTGGATTAGTACAGGTAGTTCGATACGAAGAAATTTTTTATATGGGAAAGTTTCCTTTCTGTTAAGGATCTGAAATAACCAAACGAGAAGAGATGGGATGCCATGGTTTCACACTGACTAGATCAAAATACAGATCACACACGTCAGCTAACTTTAGGCAATAGATGCACCTGCTTTTCTTCATTAGATGATCTGTCCTATATTACCATCAGCATCCTGTATAAATATGCAAAAAGCACTCTTTTGTTCAGTTCTATCTTTATTCATGCAGTTAGTTTTGCAATGTCCGTGTACTCTTCCTGCACACTTCACAATAGCTTGCACGCCACGCATCAAAAATGACGCACGTGTATTCGCTTGTAGAGGACTTCCTATACACAGAAGTGTGTATAAATGCAGCACGAAGTCCCTGGACTCACACCAACGCTGAAGGTCCTTAATCTTTCCTGACTCGATCTTTGTTCGTAACCAATGGCCAAGGTAGGTGATCGTTGCCAGCTTTTCTTTGGGAAGCTCTTGTGCTGGAATCCGTGGCTTTCCAATTTGTTGTAATTAACTTTAGATGAAGCCCTTTAAACTTTCAGTGTTTCAGTAAATAATTAATAAATTGCCGTTTCTCTTTCTTTCGTTGAACAGGTTTTATTTGCGATATTTGTGGCTGCTGTTGCGGCATTCAGTTTCACTGAAGCTGACCACGACTGTCCTGATCCTGACAGGTGTTATCCTGTGGGATATTCTTGCTGTGAAGGATATACTTATATCGCAGCAAATCCACAGTGCGACGAAGGTAATCATCGCCACTGCTGTGCAGTCTGCTACAAAATTGTGGGTGAGTGTTTTCCCCTCACCATACCGACATGATTTTAACGCGATTTTAATGGGCATTTATTCTAGAGTTAAAAGTTCTATAATTGAATTAATTTGTACGAATCTGTATTAGTGGTTCAATCAACGTCTAACAGAGGGAAAAATAGAAAGCGCTCGAAAGAAAACGTTATTTCTGAATTATTGTACTTAAATTAAATAACTAATTATCTATAAATTACTAATTAAGTATTAATTAAGTAATAGCATATGACAATAATTGTTTTCATATCGCTGCACTTATTTTGAAACGTATATTTGTAATATCAGTCAATGTTTTGAATTATTTTACTTATTTTTTCAGTATTTTAATAATAATTGAAAGATAATAATTATTTCACATTTCTGTAAACAATTCATGATTTGTGTATTTAGTAAACTGATAACAAACAAGAAAAAAGCTCATGAAAAAAGCAAGAACTTCATATGCGCGAAAGGGGAACTCATAACGTTTTCTTTCATCGAATTCGCCCTACTGCGCATTCTTTCCTTCTTTCTGCGGACGTAAACAAACTTAATATTTAGTAATTCAGCTACAACATACGATATTTAGTATCTTATGTGATACATACGGAAAAAAAGCAATAATTATTGTCTGATTTATATTTGCGGAATTTTATTGAATTTCTGGATGGCTGGACGAATCTTCCCAAACGATTCAAATGTAAAATGTTTTATTAATCTCTCTATTGGGAAGTCAATATACGACAGACGGACATAGTAAAGACAACTGTTGTTATTCACACTTATGCGAATATGTCTAAGAAATTTGACACATTTCTATGCGGAAATTTAGATTCCATTTATTTGTTAAATTAACTTATATGGTTAAATGTTTTTATCTGTACCAAAAAAACCGTTAACTTATATATTTAGCCGTTTTTTTTTTTCTTTGTACTAAGCGAAATATAATTATAATTTTTCGCTTTTCCTTCCCCCAAAGGTGCATACGAGCCCTGTAATGGCACCCTCTCTGATGTATCAAATGGCTACGTTATCGTGTGTGATAGAAACTACTACTGCGATCACAGCACAGACACCTGCGTGGAACGGCCGATTTGCTCAGGTGGTGGTGGTGGATATGATAAGTAAGAAGAATATTAAACTAGCACATCCTCATTTGTACTTCTGAAAGAACCCTGGGTTACTCGCCCTTGCACCTACTGCGAAGCACCATTTTTCAATATCTGCACGGATAATGTATGCTGTACTAAGTCTAGATATGTACCAAGACATCAGCAATATGTACTTTATTGTTCAATAAATTGATTTCAATGAAGAACTGTGTTTACTGTTGGTGGTAATCTCTTAATACATCAAAAACTTCCAGGGCGATGCTAGAACTTAAAGCTATCAACATATTGAGTGATTTATATTCTTGGTCTCATGTTGTAGAACGGTTTCAACAGTTTTTTTACAGGTGGTTGCCGGGTGTATTTCGTTGGATCTATCCTTGGTGTACCGTGGTCTCTGTTACTATATAAAGAGGCAAATGCCCATTAGGATTTTGGGGATGGAGTTAAATTTTAATACTGCTATTAAACAAGAAAAGAACCGATGCTTGAATGAAATATTTAAATTATAGGTGGGTTAATATTGAGGCTGGACGCGTTACCTGAAGTCACATTTTTAAACAGTGAACAGATTACAAAATGGTTTACACCAAGTTTGGAATTCTTGTTTTTAATGACGGGACATCGGTCACTTAATGATAAGTTGTTTGCCCTGGGATTGTCGGATACCGATTTATGTTTTTGCGGTGCTCAGGAAAGTGGGAAACATATGAATGTGCAAATTACTAGAACTTAACGATTGAGCTTCGAGGAATAATGAAGGATCTGATACCAGGCTAGGAGGTATTATTTGTAGCTGATCAAAAGAATTTTGGTCCTTTTCGAGAATACTCAAAAGCAATGTTGAGACATAGAAGATCTGTAATGCCAGTTTTGCATGCTTAGTGTTTGGGTTCATCATGGTGGAATCTTGATAATCAGAGGTCATCAGAAACTGTGGGTCGAAGTGTAGTGTTGAGAGTTTTAATTTTTTCATAAGAGTATCCCATCTACTGGACTTGGCCCACCTTCCCGTGATGTGGACGAGTACTCAGAAGCAGCTTTCCGAGAGATTTCTGCTTCTGGGTAGCTAAGAGGCCAGCACAACACAACACATACACTGATTACATAAACATGACATTATTACACGCCTGTCTACACATGGAAACGAGAAGGATTTGAACGGATGTTCTCGGTGCCACCCTTTCATATACACATGTCCATGGAAATTACCTTCTGTATTAAAATACATGCAAACAGAAGCAAAAATATTGATCGGTTTATGCTTTAGGACAGTCCCAGTTCTACTTCTAATATTGGCGCCGGGGGCCGACAGTTCCGTAGCCAAGCAATGATCTGAATTTTAAAGTATTTTCAAAAGCTTTTCGTTGAGTGTAATCACTCATTTTTTTCTTCTTTCGTTCGTTTGAGTTATAACCTTCTGCAAGCTCCTGTCTTACAAGGATAGGACTTGTTCCAGCATCACCAAAATCATCTGCAATCAAGAGACCTACTGGGAACTACGATATCGAATCAATCTGAATTAATAATGAAACTATCAGCTTTATAAGGAATATCATAAGGTCACCTGAATACCACTCTGAATACCCCGGAGTGATAACATAATGGGAATAGTACAAGAATTGTAGAAATCATAGAAGAGTTCAAAGACCTTCTCCTTTCCAAATTGTAAAGAAACCATTCGGCCTACTGAAAGAAGCGTGAGTTATTGAAAATTGGAAGAAATAACACAGAAATACAAAGCATAAAATATAATAACCTACCATGAATAAAAAATTATATTGTGCAGTTTTCGCCAAAATGTATTATGCTCTAAATCGCTCAATAACTATCCAGGCTGTGTCAGCAACTCTTTTACGGAATGGGCTAGGTCTCTAGTTGTTTCTTGCTGAACAGCAGACTATCAAAGAACTCGTAGTAGAGCACGAAGAAAGCGCCAACCGTAATCCCATCTGAATGGTCTACCATCAAGATAACTATATTTAGCAAAACACAATGTTACTCAAAGGCGCCCTCAATCTTATTGCATTCCCTTGTTACTTGGGGTTATGCCCGGAAATATATAAGGCCCTGTGTGCCAAACTCAGACTTGTGATTAGGGCTGAATGGGGTTCGAAAGGTCGGAATGTTATTACGTTGTATGATTACCTTTTTGTTCCCTTTACGAATTATGCTTCCAGATCTTGCTGGACACGGATGACAGACCATTATGCGGAAACAACATTTGTTTTTGCATAATGGTCTGCTCTCTTAGATAGAACTGCGAGATGTGTCCACAGAAGAACTACGGTTTTTGTTTGGCACGTTACTCAGCTGCCTTGTTTGTCATCGAGGCTGTTCTCATATATCTCCCTAATCGGGATATCTCCAGGATTCCTGTCATGTCCGGTTTGCTGGTTCGATAGTGATGGTTTTAATCCCACCCATAACAAGAGGCGACTGAAAGATGAATTGAGTCAAATATAGCAGTATGGTTGAATTAATCCTGACAGAAGAGAGAAACGTATCCCCTCCTGCCTGCTGTGATTTCCATCAACTGTAGGAAAAAATGGTAACTGTAGTGTGGAACGCATTATTGTTTTCTATTGATTGGACATGACTCGAGACTGAAGTTATGTAAGCTGGTCTTGGTTACAGACAACAATTGTCCTTTTTGGGATCCTCTATTGTATGGAGCGGAAACCTGGACATTGAATAGGCGAGTGGAAAACAAATTGCTCTCCACAGAAATGGATTTTTGGAGACGCTGAGCAGGAACTTCTAGAAGAGACAGAAAACGGAATGAAGACATTAGGGAAAAATGGAAGTGAAAAAGACTATTATTGACACCATCAAAGAAGCGTCTAACATGGTATGGACATGTAAAACTAATCCAAGAAAACAGATATCCAAAGGCTATCCTGGAATGGATACCTCCTGGAATAAGGAGAAGAGGAAGACCTAGGAGAACATGGATGGATGGATGGAGTACCGGAGTGCATGACAACCCGAGGCTTAACCGACCAAGACACCCTGAACCGCACTTTATGGCGGGAAAAAATTCCTAATAAGAAATAACTTGTAGGCTGAGGAAACCCATTGTAAATGGAAACACTCCTCTTGAAGAAGAAGGGATCCGCAGTCTAATTGCTGTGTATATTAGAGAGCCGAAGTTGAGAGCCCAATCAGCTTACCTGTCCATAATTTAGCGACTTTATTTAGTCCAGCCGTTTAAGGCTTTTAATAAGTTTGTTAAAAAGGTTTTTCCAAGATGACAGCAATTAGCCAAATAGTAGAGCACCCGCCTCCTGGGAGCATCGAATCGAACGCGTCTTTCTTTCTTTCTCTCTCTCTCTCTAACTTCGCCTGTATTTGTAATGCAATCATATGCTCGTGGCTTTTAAATATGACATTAGATAGTGTATGATAATTGAATAGTTGTCTATAATCCACTCAGTTCAGTTTCTTATATTTATTTTACTCTTAAATTAGTATTATATTTAAGAGTATGAAGTTTTACGCAGCATGTTTTGCTGCATTGTTAGAATTCTACGTTTTGAAAACGACTATAAGGAAATTGTAATCAGATGGTGTTCTTTATAGAACTTGTTCTGTTGTTTCACAACATTTTCCCACCTCAGAAACCTTTAGAGGCCACGTCGTGAAAAGCAATAAAATGAATTTTTCAGTTTATACTAAAAAATAAGAGGAAAAGGAAACGAAATTTTTTCATCTGATAGAAGCACGTCGTTCCTTTCCTTCTTCCATTTGTGTGGTAAATGTGTCGAAGGAATCCAATCTTGTAAGATTGAATCTAATGTTCGTTGTACATGGCTACACAGGAAGTAGCATGGCAGAGCGGGACGCAAGGAAAAGACAGTAAATCGTGGAAAATAAATGAAGTCGTGGAATGCTGGATGTGACAGCGTCGAATACTTTTAGTCACGAATACCACCTCATACTCGAGGAATGATGACAACTTAATAACTTAAAGAATATCATCGACAGGTACCGGCCAAAGAAAATTCAGTTGCTTCAGTAGACGTACACTGAACAGTAATGATACGCTTACTAAAATCTTCATGTTTTTATTCTTATCTTTTAGATTCTTATCCGATGGATTCTTGTGGACGTAATGTTTTCTTTCGATCATCACGATTTTCATCAAGATCTGTTCTGATTTATCGATGGCTTAGGTGAGAAATTGGACTCAGACATTGGCTAGAGATCATAATTGGTCTTAAAAGCCTCCAGGGACCAATGAAATGCTGAAAATGTGGTGTCAATCCAACATTTTCTTCTCCAGTAATGCTCGAACATGCAAATTTATGTAGGAGGAATTCAGGGCGATCGAATTAGAGTTTAACTGTAGTTCCTATCACTTTAAAACCGGCCACAATTTACGTTAATATTTTGTCGAATTTAAAATATATGTGGTTTAGTGTTTAGCTACATTTTTTGAAAAATAGAACATCGTTTGCATTTCTTTTAGCGCAGGCAACATATGTCATTTTAATTAAAGCAATATAAATATAGTTTTAATTAAAATAAATCATAGACTCTAACGTGTTCATTAATATAAAATTCTGAATCAAATATTTGTTACTATAAAGTCGACAGGAAGTGAAAAAGAAACGGGTGCACGCCCTAAGACTCTTGCACTGGATGCGAAAACATAAAAAGTTGAGAACCTCTTTTTTCTGGAGCACAGGATATCTTAATTCTCATTTCTGAAGGTCATCCGAGTCATTAGGAAAGAGCGTAAGTCGAAACGTTTAAGTCAGCTCCAGACGTTTTCATGGCACTGATTAATTGACTTTCTCGTTAATGTTCCGAATATGTGCGTGATAAATGGGGCGGATTGAAAAAGAGGCGGATGGTGTCGACCAGGTCCCAGACGTACCGTTCCGCCGAAGACAATGCGCTCGTAAGAGGGTGTGTCTTTCGTCATTTAATTATGCAAGGAGAGAACAGCTGTTCCATGCTGTTTAATAACCCCAAAGGATGCTGTGTCCTGGATGGACCTCGTTAAAAGTAAGGAGGAATTTCGTTGAAGCATGTCATTGCCAAATCTATTCACGAAAAAAGTGGGTGGGAAATGTGATTTAGCATAATGCCAAGAAAACTGTACGCTCGCTTTTCTTCGTCTTAGAATGTGGTCTTTAAAAATTAACGACTCGAATCAAAATAACCAATTAAGAATAATGAAATGCTTCTAGTCAGTGATCTGTTTGTTTGATGCTGTCGGCTCCGCTAAAATTCCTTCTTTGGAATTCAATGAACCTATTAGGCTTGTGCAAAATGCACTCCTACGAAGCAATTTAATCCACCCTTCGGCAATGCGCAGATATTAATAATTTCGCCCATAATTAGCTGCACGCATTTCAAAACATCCCCAGTCTCTCGATGTTTTGTCTTCTTTTGCATGCATGCCTTAATGATACTATTATGGCTGGCTTCTGTATTCTTAGTTTTAGAAACTCTTCTTAAAACTTTTTAAAGGCACATTAACCAGGGTTAGTGAAATTCAGCAGCTGCGCTCTTCACTTTCTTAAGTTGTTGTGTTTTACCAAGAAATAAAAGCACGAGAGAAATACTGTCTTAAACTATTTAATTCCTATTAGAATCTTCTTAGAGCTTCATTAAAGGTTTTAAACGTCTAGTTAATGAAATATTATTGAGTTTATAATGTGAATAAAAAGTTAATACTATTTTTTTCTTTTTTTATTTCTCGGTAAAGTACTTAGTACTTTTATGCTTGTTCATACACCAACCCCATTGTACAAACTTCACTTATGGCTTATGTGATAACTTCGTATTTCAATTTATCTATTTATCTATGTTGTGATGCATGTCATATTACAGTGCCCTCGTGGGTAGCAGTGGATGACGTAAGGAATTTTTATAGGTCATTTTCACAACGTGGCCGAAATAGTCGGCCTCGGACGAAGGAACATGGTTTTTACTCCTGGAAACTCGGGTTTTCGTCCAGTAAACAGAAAAACAACCTCAGAACGCGTAGTTTACAGACAACATACACGGAGCAATATGGTTTAGTTGCTGATGCTTCTGAAACCCTACTAAAATAACAAGAACTATGTTCCCGATTTCCATATTGAAATCAGTTTTTGGGCCTGGATTTTTGGGATTCCTCTCTTTCCAATAAGTATTTCCTATGATCAAGTGATATACTTCTCCTACACCTAAAATAAAGGCCAGAAAACAAATTTAAATGTATAAAGCCGAAAGTAGTAGTTAATTTTATTTCATTATTGGGACTGGTTTGGTGTCATCGTACCAATTTGACCTTCAATATTAATAAAGTAATTAAATATATCACGGAGTCTTTATAAACATTTTCTTCCTTAGTAGTATTTCTGTAATGTCCTCAAGCATCTCTTGAAAAAAGAGGTGGGGAGAACATTTTGACCGATGGAAGTAGAATCTTCAAGAATAAAATGGTCAGACTGAAGGACAGATCTGGAGGGTGAGAATTAAACAACTAGTAATCATTCTTAACAAATACAAACTAAAGAGCAATACGACTGAACAGCAGCTAAAAGTTTTATTGTCACATTATCAAAAAAATAATGGATTTTCTTTTTGTTAATGTTTTTGCGATGGAACCCTAAGAGATCTTGTAATTTCTGCACCTAACTCCAAGAGGAACTTAGAATTTTGAATTAGCTCATATTCAACAGAATCTAGGCAATACTGTGTAGATGTTGTGCTACGTTTGCCCTTGCAAAATAATATCTTGCAATCCCATAGTGTTGTGCTGTGTAGGGTAGATGCAGCCGAATTCTAGGGGTTAAAGATGTACATAACTTATGCCTTTATTATTATTAGGTATATATTTAAATGGAAGTTTTTCTTCTACACGCTGTCTGACTGTTCACTTAGACAAATACATTATTCGCAATCAGGCATACGTTCTCAAAGAGAGGCAAGTCGACAGCTGAGGTGCCAAATAGAGGCCAGTCCGTAGCTGTAAAACAGCTGTCTGCTGTTGTCTCAGACTTTTAAATCCGAAAATTATTAGGAAACTCATATTTCACAGCTATGCTGCAAACAGCTTTGAAAACTATAAAATAACATTCCAATAATTTCACTGCTTAACAACAGCAAGAAAAAAGTCACTGAAGGGGCGATAAAATATCAAGATGAGGTTTATGGATTTCTTTCAATTGAGAATGGCGATTTCACCACGAATACCTTCTTGAATACCTTCTTGAAGCGACCCTTGATCGTGATAGAATCATTCAATTGGGCGGAGGTTTTCAAGGTCTTACACGCGTGAATGTTTGGTTACGATGAAGTGGCACCTGGTTCCTTTACCATGGTAATACTGCTCTGTCTGTAGTTAAAAATCAGGTGAAACAGAGTATTCCTGTGGTGAGGACATTATTGAAAATATGACGAGAATGCTCAAAGAATTCCGAAGAGTTCCAAGCATCAAGCATGCATCAATAAGTGACAGAATCGTTGGAGAAAGACTGTTCAGTCTCAATGAGACTATTTTGAATGGGAATACATTCCAAGAATATCTAACTAATTCTATTTGAATTATTGAATCATTCTTAAAATTTTCGATAGACTTCACGGTTCTTCGGTTCATTTCATTTTTGATATTCGCAGTTCCTTTGGCAGCGCCTCCCACTGTTTATACGATACAAAAAACGTGACGTGGCTTCAGAGTTAAAGAGGGAGAAATAACTGAAACAGCTCTTTTTGCTTTCCAGCCTCACCACTAAAAGAGGTCTAACAAAGAACAGTCTCTTTGTTGATAATCGTCTTTTCTTCAACATCGCGCGTTTGCTGAAAAGTTAAATCGAAGCAGCCGTGGACGCAGTCTTTTCTTCGAAACCCCCTTATGTTTCAGCTGGCAGACAGCAACTGCACCCTCGAGATAGCAAAGTTTGCCTTTGGCAATCAGCCGCATACTTCTGTCGCGAGATTTATCAGTTACACACAGCAGCTTCGTCAGACCGTGGAAAGTGTCGTTTAGATGGGCACGCGGTTATTATTTGTTGGCGACCGCACGGGTAATACGATCTCAAGGGAAATCATCGTAAAAGATATGAATAAGATAAACGGGGGAGATGTTCAACTACAGGTAGTGCGAATGATGTACCGGCAGATTCGTGGGTACTCATAATGGAACATTACACGCGCTAGACGTAGTCCTCAGGCGGTCTCGAGCTCCGCAGAAAACCGAAATGTTATTGGATATTTATTTCATCCTGCTTACAAATGAACTGCCAGCAGTAACTCAAGTTCTGCTTTAACAGTTTTTTAACATGTACAGTCGTACTCACAAGTGCTTTGCGAGTGGTTATTGAGGCAAAGGTTTTATGTCTTTAGGATAACTTATTCGGTTCTTTTCAAATAGGATTAAAATATCAAGTAACGCTGTCAAAACAATTAGATATAACCTATTGGACAATATACTGTATCGATATCCGTTATGGCTGAAATAACAACACAAAAGCGAACTGACGTGCAGATATATATTACTAAGTTCTCCAACAAATACAAAGCGAGAACATGCAAATTCACGCTTTTCACCACTTCGTTAAATACTCTATCATGTCGCAGATGCATTTCCTCCAAGATCAGTAACTGCAAAAGACAAATACACCTGTCGATTATCGTGTGCAGCATCTGAAAATATCATTTCAGAGGGAGTTGCTGAGTCTACAACTTTGACAGTCATTCGAAGAATGAAGGGAATACAGTCACAATGTCAAGTGGCGTCATGGCTTGGTGTGTCAAAGGCGTTATCAGCAGATTGTGGAAAGGGTTCCAAGAAACCGAGACCATTCGTAGACGTCCACGTGCGGTATTTGAAAGTCTACGTCCACGTAGACTTTCAAATATCTATCCCCCTTCTTTCCCACCGCAATCGACGCTTCAACGTTACCTAGATATTCGGACGCTTTACAGCAGCAATAGGGGAGTCAATCCAAACAACAGTGTGGATTCTATTGAGCGTTCGACACCCCAGAAGAGGTGAGCACCAGGACATCGCAATTGGATTGACTAGGAATGGTTCCGTTTGCTTCCCGGAGTCCAGGTACAGCCTGCAGTCGGATTCTCTCTCTAGGTTATAGTGTGGCGTAAAAGACGAACCCTGGTATTGGATGGCATTGGTTTCTGTGGCCGTGCAGACCTCGATATCATTGGGAATTGCATCCTGACTGCACGCAGTTATAGAGATGAGATTCTGTGACCCATGGTCCTAAATTACGTTGGTCCCGAAGACGAAGAGTTCGGTTTGATGGACGACAACTCTCAACCTCATAGGGCACAACGGGCCTGCATACGTGTTGACTCGCTGTTGAAAGACATTTTTCGCAACAGTTGATTGATACTCTGATTTTATCGATGCATCACAAATGGGAGATATGTCTGGCAGCTGTTCGCAACCATGGACCGTACTAAAGTAGTTGTCCGTGTTGTCCACGGCGACGACAAAAACTGTCACTTCAAGCTTACAGCTTTCATTCTAATTTGTCATGTTCTAGTAAAACCGCATTTACTGTTCACTCTGGGGTGACTATGAGGATAGAATTCGATATATTACTACACCATCTTAATGAAAACTACAAATGAAAGTAAGATCAACAAATATTAATCACACCAAGAAAATGGTCTAATTTTTGAACTCGCTAACGTTGCCTCCTTTTGCCATGCATTGGACTGTTCACAATTTTTGCACCGAGAAAACTAAGGCCGCGAGGATCTAGTGCATCGTGTCTATAAAACTATGAGTAATCCGTGGTTGTCTTTCGTCTTTTCTGGGATGAAAACCCGGAGTTTTCGAGATAAAAAATAATTGTGAAGCTCTCATCGAGATCAACTTTGCCACGACGTTAAAGAAAAGTTCATTGAAGTTCTTTTCATTTCGAGGAGGTATATTTTTTAAATATCGGATGGTGATGGGAATGAAACCTAGGCCTTTAGCACGCGATGCGAAAGGACAGCGACACTGTCCACTATGAGGGCTCATTGACCACGGAAAGTTGTGGACAATGAGCCCTAGATATGTGTATAATAAATATTGAAATGCCATTAAATTTGAATTCCAATGAAATCGACTCGATAATTATTATTTCACGAACTAATTTTGGTTGAAGAGAAATTATTTTGTAGTGGCGCTGTACAGTTATTCGTTTAATTATAACACACAGTGTCCACGATTAAGGTGATAGATCATGTGATTCAGATCAGTGAATTATTAGCTTTCAACATTTGCTGTTTGATCGAAGGGGAAATGATAGCAAACTGAGTATGATGAATTGACGCTGCTGAATTTATCTGAAAAATTAGTTGGGTGTTAGATAAGTCTGATGTTGAGAAGTATTGACAAGATGGTTGTTGTATCTTTCTTGAGAGGAGAAAATAACGTTTCGTTATACCTGGGGGAGTTTTTATTTTGAATAATAATAGCCGACTTCATGGATGATATTCTAAAGTGGAACGGATGTTTGAGGGGAGTTCTGCAGAAAGACAAGCTTCAGTTTAAAGAAAGGCGTAGCAAAAGAATATAAAGAGATTATTTATGACGTATCGCTTTATAAATAAAAAGTAAGTGGTGAATATTTTTCTTAAAAAATTACTTTTCGATTGAAAAATATAATTCATTCGGAGTAATAATTGATGTTTTAATTTGCTGGAATTATCTGCTAATTAATTTTGTAAATAATTTTGTGTCTTATTTAGAAAATTTTGCGTATAATTCTCAAGCAGGATTAGCAGATAATAAAGTAATAAAAAGATTTATTAAATTGGCCATTCGTATTGTTTGAACGAACAGAAATGATATGAATACTCGCACTGAATATTTTATTTATCTTATCTCCATTTATCGGAACAGTAAGGACATATTTCCATATGTTTGCACGAGTGCATTAATGATTTTAAGAAAGCATATTCTAGCTGAGCAGTCTTCGGTGTAGAGAAATGTAAAAGTAGGGGTGGGAGTTAGAAAAGGCATCGTCATGTATTATGTTTAAATTTAAATGCCTTCTCTTCATGGAAAATTGTGTGTATTTGTTTAAACAAACATTAAACAGAAGTTATCTTTAATTAAGACATTTTCTTTGTCTCTTCTACAGAATCATGCTTCCAGGGTATATTTGTAAAAATATCCATGAACTCTGAAGGTATTTTTGTCGTAGATTTATGTTTGGAGAAGCAAATGGCCGACGATTTTCTACCCACGAACTCTCGAATTTCATCTGTCCATCTCCGTTGTTGTCTTCCAGGTTTTCTTTTAGCTCCTCTTGGATACCATTCTGTTATTTTCTTAGTCTATCTATCTGTCATCATGTCTTAAAGCTATGTCTAGCCAAAGACCATTCAAGGAATTAATCGTGGATGCTACTAAAAGTTTCATACCTATTAAGAAATATTGTTCAAGGTTTAGGCGTAAATGGTTATCAAATGAACTAATGAGACTCGTAACAGAGAAGAAAAATGCATGGGATGCATATAAATTATCAAGCGACTCAGAAGCCTATGGCAGATATAAGCTAGTCTGTAATCAGGTCACAAAGGAGGTTAGGCAGGCGAAGGCAGATTACGAGAAATCTTTGGCAAAAGATGCTAAGAAAAACAGCAAGGATTTCTTTACTTATATAAACTCTAAAAGGAAGGGAATGAATATGATTGGTCCACTTGACATCGATGGTTCGACTGTTGATGATCCTGCTCAGATAGCAAACAAACTGAATGAGTATTTTGCATCTACATTCACACGTGAGGAGTTAAGGTTATCAAATTGTAGTAGGGTGCTTAATGATTTTATAATAACTGAGAGCAAAGTGGAGGAGAAATTGTTGAAGTTAAACATAAGAAAGGCACCTGGGATGGATGGGATCTATCCAGTTATATTAAAGGAGGCAGAAAAGTAACTAAGCAAACCCCTAGCCATAATTATGAGAGCATCCTTTGACTCAGGAGAGGTCCCCACGCACTGGAGATGTGCAAATGTATCCCCAATTCACAAAGAGGATCGAAGGGTGACACGAGTAACTACAGACCAGTTAGTTTAACTTCTGTTCCGGGTAAAATAATGGAGTCACTGGTTAAATATGCATTGCATGATCATCTAGACAAGACTTCAGTTATAGCTCGGACACCGCATGGTTTTGTTAACGGAAAGTCTTGTCTGACAAATTTCATAGGATATTATGATGTGGATACAAAGGAACTGGATGCAAAAAATAAATTTGATATCATATATTTGAATTTCAGGAAAGCTTTTGACACTGTCTGCGTGGAAGACTAATGTACAAATTGGAGCAGAATGGTATTAAGGGTAAGTTGCTACAATGGATAAAAGGATGGTTAAGTGGGAGAAGACAGAGGGTGGTAATTAATGGGTGCTGCTCTTCGTGGACTAATGTTATTATTGGAGTTCCACAGGGTTCGGTTTTGGGTCCACTGTTGTTTTGTATATTTATCAATGATATTGATGAAGGGATATCAGGCTTAGTGTCGAAGTTTGCAGATCATACAAAGGTTGGCAGGGTTGTTAATGACAGTGTTGTTAATGGCAGTGTGCTACTACAACAGGATCTAGATAATTTGGGCAGATGGGCTAAGAAGTGGCAACTGAAGTTTAACTTTGATAAATGCAAAGTACTGCATATGGGTAAAAGTAACCCCAGAGAAAAGTACCAACTGTGTGGTACTACATTTAAAGTGGTAGAAAATGAAAAAGACCTGGGAGTAATTGTGCAGTCAGATATGAAGTTTCCTGAGCAATGCAGACAGGCTGCCAGGGCAGGTCATGGGGTTTTGTCAATGATATATAGGAATTTTGCTAGTTGGGAAAAGGATTGTCCCTCTGTATAAGGCAATGATCAGGCCACGCCTTGAGTACTGCGTACAGTTGTGGAGGCCTCATTTTAGGAAGGATGTAGATTTGCTTGAGCATGTACAGAGAAGGGCAACAAGATTGGTGAGAGGAATGAAGGGATCCTCTTACCAAGAGAGGCTTAAGTTCTGCAAATTGCAGTGGCTGGAGACTAGGCACCTGCGCGGTGATCTGATTGAGGTGTATAAGGCCTTGAATAGGTTGAGCATGCTGAATTCGAATGGGATCCTTCCACTTGTTCAGATTACGAACCTAAGGGGGCATAAATTCAAATTAAGAAAAGACAGATGTAGAATAGATGTGCGGAAATTTGCCTTTAGCCAGCGGGTGGTTAATTGCTGAACAAACTTCCATCTGCCGTTGATAGGTTGAATAAATTTAAGGAGGAACTAGACAGGCATTTGGAAGGAATGGTGTGTTTTTTTTTTTTTTTTTTTTTTTTTTTTTTGTTTCGCTGATGCTGCATAAGCTCATACACTTGCTTTCTTGCATCACATGCCACTACGACTATACCATTTCAGTTCTTTGCTTTTGGTAAGAATGTCCTTTATTTGTGTTTGCCTACTAATCCATGTGTTTCTCTTCTTATCTAACAGTCTGATACGTAATGTAATTTGTTCCATTCTTCGCTGTGTGGTTTTCAGCTTCTCTTCCATTCTTTTGGCGTGTGCCCAAGTTTCATAAGTCATGGTGGGGAAGTATACATTGGTTCATTATTTTACGTTTCACACAAATGGGATATTGGATTCGTACTGAAGTTTAATGATGCTCTGTCTGCATACCAACAGTTTCCGAGCTATGCTGCTTCTGCTTTAATGTTTCGGATGTTTTACGGTAGAATTTTATTGATTATATGAGTTTCTTTCGAATATTTGGACCAATTTAAAGCATCGGGATCATTAGGTTCTTTTCACATTCCAAGAAGAGTTTCCAATAATAAAGATTTCGTAAACAGCAAAGCGGTAGAAAGTCGGTTTAAATAGAGACAAAATCATTACGAGGAGCTTCATACGAGATGAAGCAAGATTGGAAGAAAATTTAGGGAAGGTGTATTAGTTTAAAAATAACGAAAGGGCTTCGAACTGTAGCAGAGTTGTTAAAATAACACTGCCAGGGTTTACAGAAATTGCATACGCATCAATAATATGCTTTGCAAGAGAAATTCATACAAAAATTCTCATTTTTATATGAATCCTCTAATATTTGTGCCATTTTTTGTCGATTCCATTAATAATCAGCAAGAATTTCTGATGCTACGCCTTTATCCGTTTTTTTTTTTTCATGTGGATGAGGTAAATCGATAAACCTCTACCATAGAAACATTTCCATCAACAACGGTACCATATTTATAGCATGTGACGTAGCGATTTCTGTAATAAATTATAAGCGATGCTAAATGAAAGGAATGTTAAATGAAACGTTAAATAAATTTTCTTCAATAAAATCGAAGAAATTTATGCTCAGGTGAGTAGTAAGTTTGCTAATACAAATAGCAGGCTGAACGAACGTCCAGTTTTTTAATTATTTATTGAGCTAAGGAAAAGACAAATGTTTCTTTCCGTTGCACTGATCTGTAGATCATGAACATGTTCCATGAAGAATTATATCTCGATGAGCAAGATCGAGTATCGAATTTCATTGGCATTAAGGCAAATTAGAAGATTCCTTATACACCGTTAATAAAACGATCAATTGAGAAATCAAACCTACAGAAATTTTTGGAGTTGATTTGTTTAATGCATTAAAATGATACATCATCTGGGTTTATTTTTTTTTTATCGTGTATTATGTGCGAATGCATTCACAGGTCGATTTGCATGTTGTGTGGACTGAAACAAATCTGCGATAAATCTTAAGAAAAATCTTACTCCTCTGTCTGAAATGGGTTAACTACAGCTACAATTTAAGGGTCCTCTAAGTATTCCTACAGCGTCTTATCTGATGGAATTCAAACGAAGACCTCTTTCCGAGTGGGTAAGGTGATTACCACAGAGGAACTTTGAAGAATAGTAACAATAGTATTTGAATAGCAAATGATGCAAGGAATTCTGCGCCAAAAAAATCTGAATTATTCATAGTTCTTCTAAATTAAACCATGAGATTCAGTCTTCTGTTATGTCCAAGTTCGTACTCACTGGTCAAACTAGCGAAATAAGAGCCTTAGCTGTCCTAAACAAACTGGCCCCAAACGTTATATGATATTGGTCTCATTTTTGGATTTGGAGACGTACCCACCGGGAAATCTCCCACGGACCGATCAGCTGTTGGTACTGGCTCTTTTCCTTTCTATCAATGAGAATTAGTTTCTTTCCTTACACCTCAATCGCGTCTCCTCACGTGTTAATTTGTAAGATGTTTTTATTTGTAGGTTCCACCCTATAAGAAAATGAGTAATAACCAACTGAACTGTTCTTGGAGTCCAGAGAGGCTGGCTGACATCCTGATATGTCATTTTACTTTTTTTGATATCCACGGGAGACTTCAGGGGATGATAACTCCAAGTATCACGAATCGTCTTGAAATTAATTCATGTATAAAATTCATAACTCTCCAAATGCATTCGTGCATACCATTTGGTAAGTCAAGTCTCAACTTCCTTAGCAACAGTATACAACCGTCACGGCAAACTCCAGATCCATCAATTGGCAGTGGTCACCACTTCCTCTGTGTGATTAAAATAACGTAAACTAACAGCCATAATATACCGATGCCTTATAGCCTTAGTTACATTGGCGTTTACGACAGTTGATGGACGTTATAGATGGGCATCTGCATCAGGTTTTGATGTTTACACTACCGGATGATTTAGCCAGCATAGATACTCATTCTAATTAACTTGTAGTTACGTTAATCGCGTTTATTTAATATGTATTCATAAGATCTTTTTGTAGAGGTAATGTATATTCTCTTCATTAGCCTGTAATCACCAAGAAATTTAATGACTTGTCGAAATGCATATATCGTATTACATCCACGATCTCTTCTTTATACCTCCATTACTGCAGCCAAATAGAAAATAACGGGCTTGCAGAAGCTAATTACTTTGTGAGGTCTCCTGCGGTCAGACTCTAAACCCTTCAAAAAATTTCTCGTCTGTGACAATAATGGATTCTCAGTTGTTCCTTTGTGTGATTCTTTGTACATAGCAAAGGCAGTAGAATGGTATTTAAATATCACGACGGGATTTCTGTAATAATGATTTGCCTCAGTGGAGAGTGGATTGAAAAGGAACAAGCCCATAATCTTGTTTCGTTGTTCAGAATAAGTTGTTATAAAGGATCCATTGTTTTCACGTTCTGTTTTTAATGGCAATATCACCCTGAAGGTTAAGAATGGCCTATGCTCGATTTGGTCTTAAAAAAACACACATGATGATTACAGTGCAGAAAACCGTTTATAGCTGGCTCCATTCAACTGTTTACAAACAGTACTTGATATCTCCTAGAGGACCTTGCTGTAGTTGCGTAAACAAGATCCCATAGTGTTCTTTGAGTGATTTCAGTTAGTTCTCCCATCAAGGGAGCTTAGAAAGTGAAGTTTGCTATGATACTGTGCATTTGCTGTGATATTGAGGCTTGTTTAAATCGAGAAATGGCAGACATGCATCTCATCTATGGATATGGACTTTCTAGATGCAGTACAGCAGAGGCAAGATGTCTGTTTACAGAATACTTCCCTAATCGTCCTGTGCCAATTAAAAAAGGTTTCCAGAGAATACTGAATGCTTTGTGGAAACTGGTGCATTTAGAAAACGAGTTTCAGATGGTAGCAGACCCATCAGCACCAGAACACCAAATCCGATAGGCACCTGGAACTTTTGAGTAGGTGAAGAGGTCTGTGATGACGTTTTTGCAGGCTTGTATTCAGTCCCAATGTGGTCATTTTGAGAATTTCCTGTAAACGTAAGCAGCAAGTTGCTAGAATCCGAAAATGAGTCGAAATCGAACCTATGTTTTCATGAACTTTTTTTTATTGTGTCAAGGTCCTAAATACATCCTTGAAGCGGGTCCCACATGTTATGATAAACCCTGTATTGTGTATGGTTTTAATTCAAGCGAGTTAGTTCTATACTCATGTTTATCTTTAAAAGTAGTGCGGTCTGTTATTCTCCTGTCCAAACTCTTCAGAGTTCTGATTAAAATTGTTAGGGGGTGTCATATGTTGCACACAGTCTTCGTAATGCACAATCTCGAGATATGTTTACAACTGAATAATCAACGCCCAGTACATTTTAATGGTTGAGTCTTTACTTTAATTCATCGATTAGGTAAATCGAAGATTTCATCTTCTTTCCACATATTATTTCGCAGTTTTGTTCTGCTCATTTTGATTTCACTTTGTAATTAGGGCTCGCTGAAGAAAATTATCACGCACTGTGCGATACACACAGTTAAACATCCTTTACCAGTTAGTGGATTGAAACAGGTGCATATTTTCTTGCTTGGAGTTGCGATGTACCTCCTATGCAAGCACGGGTATGCGAAAATTCTTACCTAGGCCTTCCTGGTGTTGGTAAGTATCGGGTTTGGCACTTTAAGACTACATTATCTCCTAGCATGGTAGATTTCTCACTTTCTTTCCTCCACGATCCTACTAACAACCAATCTTTTTCAATCTCCAGTGACCTCTGATTCACGATTGGTGATTTTTGTTGCACGAAGCATTTTGCGGTCAAGATTGAATAATGCTGAATTCATTAACTTCGAGCAACTGGCGTGATAGTCTACGGAAGTACCTGTTATGTTAAGTTTTTGTTGTAGGGTTTTAGGAGTATCAACAACTAAGGCCATGATCCTCAGTGTACGTTGTCTGTGAATTTCGTGTGTGTTCTGAGGTTGATTTTCTATTTTGCTGGACGAAAAACCCGAGTTGACAGCAGGAAAAAAACCATCTTCTCCTGAGATCGACTACCATGGCCATATTGTGAAAAAGGCCCATAGAGATTCCTCCCCTCATCGATGGGACTTGAACTCAGTCTTTTCCACCCAATGTGGGTGATATGGCAATCCTACCAACTGTGCTACCCACGCTTGCTGTGCTTCTAATGCTACATTGGCCCTTGATGTGGACATTTCCGTTGGACTCTAACTCAAGCTTTTCCAGCCGGGGTGGGGAGCACGTCGATTATACCAACTGTGCTAACCACGAGGGCGGATGTACCAGATTCTTAGCTACTCTGAGCCTTAATACAATTTTGGTTGAACTATAATCTTAACCAACTATTTCATAGATGGAGTAATGCAGTGAATTACCAAAATGTCTGTGTTTCTGGAGAAAACTTCTGGTTTTTCATCCAGAAAAAAACAGGCAAATTGACTAGAAAAGACGCTATTTCTGAACATAATACACATGGAAAGAAAGATTGCTCTTTGGCGACCTTACTATGACAACATCGGTATGTATAGAGGGGTCTTCGTGGTTAGCACAGCGGTTACAATAATCATCATCCTTCCCTCAACAGGTTTTCATACGTTTTTAAGTGCATCAGCCACTTATGCCGTATATATTTTTCTGTAGATTGTGTGGTTGCTTTGCCTCTCTTAGAAAAACACATTCAACTCACGTCACATTGTGAAAAAAAGCCCCTAAACATTCCATGCCCCACATTGGATAGTCACTTATAAAGTCATCTGGAAGAGCATGAATTCGTCGAATGAATTTCTGGCAACTCTTAGGTCCGATGCAACTGTTTAAAGGGTGCACGAGAAGTTTGGTTCATTCAGATAGACTGATAACTTCACATTCATTTGCTGAAAAACTAGATTTTTTAAAAGTAAAATTATCTAGCGTTCCCTCAAATATTTGAGGGAAGGCTAGATAATTTTATATCAGATAGTTCAATGACTTTTCATTCACGCGCATTCTCTAAAACTTATAAAATCTTTATCATCCGCTTTGATGACATTAAAGAGAATATAGTGGGTGTTGTGAAGGGTATTTCAAATGAAGCGCACCTTTTGTTAAAATGCTTATTTTAAGAAATTAAAGGGATTTAAGGACTTTCGTGGGCGAATATCAAGAGTTCGTTTATTATAAAATTGATACCGCAAGATGTTAAATATCCACAAATAAGAAAACTATTTTTAATAGACTGTAGAAATTGTCCTTTTTTTCTAGTAGGCTTTTTTTTAATTTCGAATTTGACTTTATAAAAGATTGAAGTTAAGTCATTTCTTTCAGAATTCCTGTTTTTAATGAACTTTGAGTTTTTGATATTGTGCTTATTATCGGATGGGATTATTAAGACGACGTAATTTACCTTCCTGTTAGTCACAAAAGAGTGAAAGAGAGAACGCAAGCTTCTGAATGTTTCCTCCAGAATTAAATGTTTAATTTACTGCGTCCAAAAACTTTTTTCAACAAAAGAAATCGACTTATCGTTTAATGAACTTGATAAAATTAATAACAAAGCTTAAAATACTTGTAGTAATTAGTAATTTTAGTTTAAAAGAATGTTATTATGAAGCTGAATGCTGAGGAATCGGCCATTTTTTTCATAACCAAACGACTACAATGATGTCGTAATGCTTGTTGTCATGGGAACAAGGCATTTCCGGAATACCCTCGAACGAAGATTTATTTTGCGTATGCGAATCTATTATTGTAATCTCGCAATATTTTCGAGAATATTGGCGTTGCCTAGGTTATTAAAACGAAAGCTCTGAGTTGAAAAGCAAAAGGATAGAACAGTTTATTTCATTTTAAAATCACTTTATAATCAAAGCATTATTTCAAAGATTCCTACATTGATACGCAGAATATTAAAAATGAAACTATTCTTATAAATATTTCGTTTTGCGCAAATACTTTTCTATAATGGAAACACAGAATAGAAAAATAATCAATTATTTTAACGGCTTCACTTCGTTATTTTCAGCTATCACATTTGACATTTTTCTGTGTTTAGAAGTTCTTTAGAAGTTCTTTCAAAGAAGGAGGTTCAGTTAGCGAAAATAAATACGCTGTACTATCTCAAAAAGAAGCAGAGGATTCAACAATTCTAAAGCCTGCTATTTTTTTTTTTTTTTTTGCATTAAGTGAATTGCGGAAGTTATTTTGTGTATTTGCTGTTTTGAATTTGAGTAAGGCGAAGGAAATTTGAAATGTAATTAATGAACTTAACGAATAATTAATGAACTTAACGGACAGCTGGTTAAAATCGTGTTTATTTCATACTAATTGTGAATTGTTAATTGGTCTTGTAAAGGAATAGAGTACGTCACATGACGTCCAAACATACGTCATCTCTGGGCATGATAACATCAGCAAAAATAGCATCATTATTTTATTAGCCTTAATGTAAGGCTAACACAGTCGTCATATTTGATTTATTTCGCCAATATTTGCTTTCCTTCAGAGGAGAGATGGATGAATTATTTGGAAAATATTGTCAGGCACTTGGATAGATCCAGAGTGGACACTTTGTTGCATCCCCATCGCGCCGCTTCTTTTTGGGGAGGAGATTGGACTTCCCTCACACGTATACGGATCCTTATTCTGTAATGGAATAAGCAGGAAGCGTTAGGGGGGTTACGTTTCATAAGCTCATGTCGATAAGCATTGTACAGCGGGTGCTACCTAGTTAGACTCTCTAAATTTTCCCTCAGTTCTTTCTCCAGCGTCTCTGCGCATTCCACGTGGGACACCTCGTCCCAGTAACATATTTCCGTTTTCACTGTACCGCCGAAGCGTCCGTTCAGGCCCGCGATCTCTCGCGCGTGAAGAACGGCAGTGGTGGTCATGAACTTCACGTGATTGTTATTCCTCGAAGCACGTCTGCTGGATGATGAGGGACTATCGGAGTCTGGCAGAATGTCTAGGCGGTCGTTCATCATACCTTTCATGCTGGGGTCCGAAGACGAATCTTTGGAATAAAATGACGACTTCTCTCTTGCCGGGATTTCTAGGGTTACAGAGCGACATCTGTTGGGGAAAAACAGAAAATATGATTAAATTATATAGAATTATAAAGGTAGTTGGGTTTTTTATTTAATTTACATAACTGTAATATTTCATCCCTTGTTTTAGTGCAATTACAGAGTGGGAAGACCCAAAGACCACACAAAAATAGATACGTCTAGAAAACAGTTCAAAGTCCAGGTTATTGTCAGCCCATTTCAGAGTCCACGCGTCATCGGTTAAGATGGCCACAGCAAACAATACTAAACCATAAATCAAACGCAAACCACAGTAAAAAAGAATCTTTCCAAAGCTGGCGTTTGATAAAAGTAAAAGAATTCACATCCCCAGACTCTATAGTATAGTTTAATTCTATAGATTGTACAAAATGTGAAAGGGCGTTAAAATTATCCCAGAATCCCTTCAAATAGACTTCCAGTAACCGTTGAAATTTTACTCTCTGATATACATGACCTGGTTGTTACTCTGACGTCATTGGCGAAGAATACATTAGTGCGGTGTGATGAAATCGGTGTTAGGAATAAAATACAAGGAGTGATTTGGATTACATCGACGCTACGAGATCTTTAATTTAAGTCATAATTAGTTGGGAAGTTAGCAAGGGAAGCTGAGGCGTAATGAAGCGAACCATGTCCCATTTTAGTCGAATTTCCCTGGAAATTATGGAGTATCCACGCTAATGGTAGCCGCTGATGCAAATTAAGGCTGTCAAAGAGTAATTATGTTTACTCCTCCTGTCTGCAATTATAATCACCTTTAACTGACATCGGACCTGACTGCAGTAATTTATATGAACGGTGTGTTGTGTAGTAGAAAAAAGTTACAAGTTTGCTTGTTCCTCCAGATTGGATTAATGCTTACCTGGAGACGTAGATTGGCATAAACGAAGGAAAGAGAGGAATGTTATAGTTGTATTGCTCCTCTCTGCGTCTGTGGCTTTTCTTTCTTGCAGTATTGCTACAACAAAACATGCCATTTGAGGGGAATGATCAGCGGCTGTCTTGTTTGTCCTTAGAAACTTTTACCTGTTCTTCGCCTGCTTGTAATAACATCCTTTTGCCTTAGCCCGGTGTTATGTATCATACGAGAACATTCTACCCTGTTGTTGTTGTTAGAGAAATTTTTGCAATACTTAGACAACGAAGAAATCCTTGGCAGTTAATTTTGGAGATTATTTGGGACTTTGTTTTAAATTATTCTTAATGAAAATTGATGTAATAATAATTAACAGAAAGCTAAATACGATAAATTATTAACTACAGGTAAATTCATATGAGAAGAATTTATTAATTACTTGGCTAGATTTTAAGTTTTAATTGCTCTTATTTTACAGTTTTAAAATGAGCAATTTGTATCTCAACAGACGTTAAGGTATACTGGAGTTTTCGTATGTGCCATTTGGAAATCGAACTCAAATTGCACACGCAGATAAGCAACTGATACAAGTACGTATTAGCACATCTAAATATCATTCTGATAAGTAAATATGAGTGGTTTTAAATAGCGAGATGCGTGTACTGCAAATCTTTCAGAGTGTGAAGACTCCTTAGTACGGATTATCTCCTGCTGAGCTATATCCCGTAAGCTGTGGAAGAGCTTTATGTAAGGTGCCACATGATGTTTCTCTCACCTCATTTGCAGAGAAGAGCCCGATTCAATATCAGAAACACTTCACTTGGATCCAATAACGGTTGTGCAATGTTATGTTCTCCAGTGGCTCAGATGAGTGGCTCGACTTTCAATGAATTCTCATTTGAGAGAGAGACTTGAAACTAACCATAAATATCAGTAAGGGACCACACAGGCAGAACTCATTGTGAACAAGCATGAGGGAGACTGCCCTTGAGGTATAGGGTCTAAATTTTGAGCCTTATATCGGACTTTTAAGGAGGCGTCATGGTCCCCTCTTTCTAAATGACACCAATTCTCTCCCTTACAGAGCACAGTGGATGGGAAACTTATTTTCTCACGGTGAGAATATTTCCCGAATACTGCTCTCCAATCCTTAGACCCAAATCCTATTGAGAAAATATGGGATGCGTTGGTGCGAAAAATTTCAAATCCTTCCCTTCCCCCTACTACAGCTTAGGAGAGCAATTCATAACTGCTGAATTTCCTCTCCTAAAAGAATGGCTTTCAATACCACCAAAAAATTATCATTGACAGTATGAGAGCCTGCTATGTGACACCTAACTTCCTTCGCTGGATTCTAATTTTCAGTTACAATTTTGCATATTTTAGTGTTAATGAAATGCTTAACCATAAGTGCACACACGATGCTGTTGCATAATAAGATATATTTACATAAAAAACTTCAGTTTCTTTCGCAAATAAGTTTCAATTATTTTGCAAACTGTTGCACTTTTGTCGTTTATCTTAATTTCTGTGAGCCAGTGTACATGTAAAAATTAAGAACCCTATTATGGGCAATATTAAACTCTTAAGGTTAAATTATTATTGAACGCATACATAATTGTGAAATAATTATCACGAGTATTTGCCTGAATTACAGCCAGTGCACGTCGTGGTATGGATTCCACCAGACTTTTGACCCTTCGGCAGAGAACTGCTCTTTCCAACATATCCCAGAAGAATTCAGATCTGAAGAATTATGCTGCCAGGGTAGATGTTGGAAATCTTGGCAATGTTCCTTGAACCATTCAAATACAATTTTTTCACGGTGGATAGTTGGGTTGTCGTCTTGAAGGAATCCATTGCAATCCGGGAAAAAATGAAGCTCTGCAGATTGAAGTTGGTCCGATACGACAACGATATTCATTGGAGGTTACATGACCTAATTGTAGAAGCGGAACCAGTCCCTACAAGAACATACTCCCATATTATCACACCAACTAGAGTGGGTGGGCCAGTAGAGTGGGTGGGCATGAGACAGTCTGGATGCATGGCTTCGTGAGGTTTACGCCATACTTTCACCCTACCATTAGTGCATAAAAGTGCAATCGAGATTCATCAGACCACCATCTTTTTTTTTTTTTTTTGCTGTTCCGCAGTCCAGTCTTCATGTTTTTCGGTACCACTCCAGTCGAATATTTCGATTTTTTATAGTATAAACGTGCGCTTAAGCTATAAAAGGCCTTAGTATAGGCACATGCCTACCAAATCAAAGATTATTCAACCTCGCCGCCTAGATCCGTTCTTCCTTTGCTTAAATGAATTTTTCAGCCATTTTTTCCCCACTGGACCTTCTGTACTGAAGCACAACTTTCTTTAAGCTGCGGCTTCGTTCTTGGAGTACTAACATTCCGCCGCATTTCTTTATTTTCTCCTTCTTCTTTTCTTTTGAGTCTTTCTTCTTCCGCTCACGGTATATATTTTGAGGTGGTTCCTTTCGATACACCAACTAAACGTTCTCTTGCTAAACGTGCACCTTTCTGAAAATTGAAAATATCGTCTGGCTTTCCCATGATCGCACCGGATTGATTAAAACCCCCCAGGAAAGCGTATAATATTTATCAGACACCAAATTGTGATCATACCATGTGACAACTAATATTTGAATACCGTCTGGTGCTAATCACAGAAGGTTTCTAATTTTTGGAAAACTCTCATCGTACTAAATGTACCTGGTTGATAATTCGGAGGAATAATGGTAACTTACATGCAATATAAATGCAATTTATATTAATGCATGCAATATAAATACAATATAATTTTTTTATTATTATTTTATCTATTTATCTTTTTATTTTATTTCTTTATTTATTTACTTTTTTTTTTTAGGTCCTAGCCACTGAAATCTCAGAAAATTAGGTGGCAGGACCTGCCAGAGTAACTTAAGTCTACTGGGTTCCTGGTCTGCCTCCACAGGGCGAAGGTGGGGCAACGTTGGGTCTCAGCAGGGGTCCAGCGGCTAAACGACCAGATGAACAACGGTACACGGCACTACACATATACAATATCCATACACTTTTAAATCTGGCATTTACAGTGAACTGGTACACCCGCAATGAAAACTGCGCGGAGATGGGGGAAACCCCTTGTGCCGTCTGACACTAAATACACCTTACACTAACTGATCATGGGTTACTCTACCAAATAGCCAAAGGAAGAGCAGTTACCTGCGCAGGTTTCACCACTGACCCAGCAAATAATAGAAACGCTGAAAAGAAGAGACTTAATGAACATCTAACAGACACCTGGAAAGAAAGATGGCAGACATCAACTAAAGGCGCTATCAGCAAAAGATTCCTCCCGGATGTCAGGGCCTCCTACCCCCTCACACCTGTCTGGTTTTCACCGGGACTCTATGCTACCTACCTCCTCACTGGACATGGCTCCTTCCAGAAAAAACTACATGACTTCAGAATTTCAGACTCACTCCGCTGCCACTGTGGAGAGGATCAGACGTGGGAGCACCTTGCCCACAGCTGTGAAATCTACGAGGACTTCAGGAGGATCCTAATAACGAAACTACGCTTAAACTACCAAAATCAAGAACACCTCACCCTACAGAATGAAGAAACTTCCGAGCCCTGACTCAATTTGCAGTGGACCTATTTACTAGGCTTTTGGTTTGGTAGTTGTTGGCGCATCGGCTTCTGTGGCCATAGTGCACCTCCCAAGGTTTTTGCAGTACTTTGATCCAAGCCCGAGGCGGGAATCGAACCCGCGACCTTTGGGTTGCCAGGCAGGCACTTTACCCACCTGGCTAGCCCGGTCGGCTTTACTAGGCAGAAAGCATAGTATCCGAATCCGGTCATAACAACCATGACTGCCAATTGTTGCTGCGCATCATTGAGCCATGGATGCTAACACCTTGGACCAATTTGCACAAGACTTGACCAACAAACCATCCGGAGTACAGAACCCAACTTGATCCCTCCCACCTCAAGTAGTCAACTGGTCTCCCCACTTTGTTGGGACAATACTAGCAGTGCAATCAAAAACAGGGTCCACACATACCTTGACAAATTCCTCATCATTGATTCCTGGACCAACTTCTCTCGACCAGACGTGACACATATCATCAAGAAGAGACCTACCATCGATCCCTGGACTTGACCATCATATCTTGGACTCCCGGTTTTGACCACCCCCCACTATTCGTTATCATGGACTACTAGACCAGCCTTCAGTCTGGATGCAACACAGACTCACCAAAGGGAGTCTCAATGACGACACCTGGACTAGACCTTCCTGAACATGACCCATCCACCATAGCAGCACTCACGCTGCTGGATTTCCAACAAGTTGTCGGCTGCAACTGACTGGCCGTGCTTGCTGTACCTACCCTGGACTTGTGGGGTATCTCTCTCTCTCTCTCTCTCTTTTCTTTTCTTTTTCCCCTTCGGCTTCTTTCTTCTGTTTTCTACCATCCGTCCTTTTACTCTCCCCCTATTTTTCTCTTACAGAATGATTTTCTTTTTGTGTGGGGAGGTGGTTTTAAGTCCACCCTCCACGCCACTCTTCTCTCTGATGAGGCACTGGGCATGCCACACTGTAATCAGGAGCCATCTTCCCTGTCGGCCCCTTCTTCTGTTTCCTACCCTCCAGTCTTCTGCCTTCCTCCCTTACTTTTCTCTTGTACAACGTTTATATATATATATATATATATATATACACACACACCCCAAAGGTCTAAATCTAAAAACATCAAAATTACTGCCCGACCTATTTGGCCCTAGAACAAGTTATCAGCAAACAACCCTACGCTCTGTTAAAATTACAACCGTTGCTCAAGAAACAGCGATCATCTCATTCTCAAATCTGGTCTTAACCACTGAAATCCCAGGAAAGTAGGTGGCACGACCCGCCAGAGTACTCTAGCATCAGTGGTACACCCGGTCAGCCTCCCCTTGGCACGGTGTGGTAACGTCGGGTCCCACTAGGAGCTCGGCGGAACAAAGGGCACAACACAATATACAGCACATGACCCCCACACACACCTCAAATCTCTGGCCCTGACAAAATGTACACCCGCGGAGATGGGAGAAATCCCAGGAGCCGTTAGACACTAACATACCCTACACCTTACCTTACACTAACTGATGTAACATATTCATTGCAAGTGAATTTGAAATATTGGACAGTGTTAGATCACTTACCCGGACTGTACCCTCCGTAAATGATCCCGCCTTCTCGACCTCTGTGCTCGATACCTAAGAGCACAAATTACAGCAAATGCCACCACTGGGAAGCTGAAGACACACGAGAGGATAGGAATCACTATTGGTCTGGCATCTAGCGACACTGAAATAAACATTTTAAAATCAGCATATTTTTCTCTTTTTGAAAAATCGTTTCGATCTTAAGAACTACCTCAAATGGACACCAGCCATTAGCTCTACAGTAATAATGCAGCGGATCTCAGCTTGGTCTCATCAGTATGGTAAATTCATCTTGAAAGTATGTGGCAGAGGAAAATCAAAGTCCAGTATTGGTGGGTTTGCCATCTAGCATCGGTTCCTTCAATGAGAATGGTTAAATTTTTTTCTTCAACCTCTCAATTACCTCAACTGATCATTTCATAGGGAATTACTAAGAAATGGGCAGTAGTCCGGAGTATTCGGCTAGAACGTGGTGGATGCACGTGTGATGAGAATTCTCCGTTTACCAGGAGGCGAAAATTAATCTCATTTTTGGAGAACATCAATGCCATTTACATACTTGAGCACTAAACCAATTACTGGAGATCTTGTCTTCATAATTAGCTGCGCCGATCTTCATTTGAGGTTATTGACCGAAAACGCAATATAAAATTCAAACAAATCATATCAGTATAATTATATTTAATCGGAAATCCTAATTGTAGATATTAACTTCAAAGAATACATTCAGAAATACTTTGAGCATGACTTTCAGATTTCTAATCTTTCAAGGCAATGGATGGAACTTGTGATTTCTAGATTTAAAGATTCGATTCATCTCCTACTTCATTTTTGATACCCAAATACATCGACGATATTTATCTTTCTACGATATTAAACAAAAATAGATCCCTTCCACAAATATTTTGACCTACGAATAAGGAGAAAGATGTTATATATCCCTCACTTCCCTAATAACTCAGCTTCTGGAATTCATAACAGGAGCTCGATACTGAAGCAGATGTCACAAACTGTCTGACTTATCCCCAGCTACAAACGTACTATATTTGGAAATTTTATAAATTGTAATACATTTCCATAAACTTAAATCACTTCTCTGTATGCGAGCTCTTATTTTCGCAGTCCAAATGCAATTTATGCAGCCATTTATCATTTCTTTAATATTATAAAGTTCGCTACTCCAACACGATTACACGTTTCTGTTGTCACTTTTCAAAGTTATGAGAAGTTTGTTTAAATCCTTTCACAGTCTATGAAACTGTTTGTCCAGTTGGTTTCTCACCAAATTCGTGTGGACAGTTCTCCATTGAGATTTATCGATGACAAAAATCTGTTTATGTCACGTCAAAACCCCCCACCCTTTCAATATTTTATGGGACGTCAAAGGCTATGGCTGTCAGGAGTGTAGATCTCTGAAGGATCCATTTTATTGAGCCTTTTTATTTTATTAAACCCACTTGTTTGAGAATTTAAAATTACTTTTTACCCTGCTCAATAAAATCGTTTATTTTCTAAGTGGCTTGTCAGTTGTAAGCGTGTTTCCATAAAAAATGAGACAGTGAGATAGATGATCCATCAACATCAGATATTTGGGATCGTTAATCTTTGTTTGTTGACACCCTTCGGTACTTTGATCAATAAACGCCTTTGTCATGTTATACGTGCATAAAAAGATGGAGTTTACATAGGAAAATCTCGTTTGATCATCAAACCACGAAAGTAATTATCTTCTGGATATTCAACCATTTTTTAATAGTTGTATAGCTTATTTAATCACAGGTTATCAACGAGTGGTCTCTTCTGAGATTTCCAAAGCAAGTCTGACAAAACCAGGAGTAGATTAAGCATGGATGTACAAGATCTGCATTTTAATTAAAACTTCAAACCTTTGAAATCTTAGGCCTCGCTTCGATATAAAGATTACAAGAGAAAGAAAATTGATACAAACGCCAAGCCAATTACTTTTGCTATTGAGAATTCATTCCTTCCAAGAAACTGCATTAGAAACAGCCTTGAAGTATAAGTACTTTGTGTTTACCTCAAAGGAATGTTTCTTTTATAAAATAACCATTTTAGTTTTTGAAGAATAAGAAAAAAAATGCTACCAGGACAACACAATTCTCGCCTTATGTTAGCTATCTTCTGGAGAGTTTAAAATTCTCTTAGGAAATAGTTCAGCCTGGAAATTTGATGTTTGATTGATCGTGGAGGTACTGCTATAGCGTAGTTGGGCAACCTTTTGTGTTTTGAGACTTTATCGTGAGGGAATTAAAGTATAAAACTGACCTTCTGAAATGTTTTTCAGTCGGGTTACGTTGTACTTTAGGTTGCTGTGGGGATGCTTGAAACGACTGCGGAATAAATATTTAGTCTTCTCGATACGTGGTCTGTGTTTTCTGATATTTACTTTTTTTGTTAGTTTTTCTGGTTTAGCAGGAACTGAAGTTCAGAAATAATTCACGTATGCAAGAACGGTTTTCTGTGGGAACTGCAGAAGAGAAGTGAGCGGAAGATTTCACTAAGTACATTGGAGTTTAGAGGAAATTCCATACATGGTTTTCTTTACCAGCCTGTTTCTTTCCCTTCTCTCATGCAAGAGGAGCAGTCAATAAGTATTTATTCCCATCCGAAATATTTGAGTTAGGGATGTGAAACTTGAACGACAATTTCATCCTTATCTATGTTGTTGCCTTCTAGAGCTACACAATTTTCCATTTTCCTCTCTGTGGACAAGCTCTTCCTCTTGAATACAACTGTGTAATGTCTTCTTTCTTTTAAGGAAGCGGAATGTTTCAAGGTTGGGAGAATAAGAGGAATGGTGCAGATTGCAAAGTCCATTATGAGCATGATTACTGTCGGCTACGAGACCTTTGGATAACTCCCGAAGTCTCTTCAACTTGATAGCTCCTCCCGTTAAATTTCTCAGCACGTTTTGGAACTATACCCCACTGATGCTGTTGCCTCTTGGAACGTAATCTGCAAGGATGAATCTCTAGATCCCAGAAGACTGAGAACATGGCCTTATTGGCAGACAATTGAACCTTGACTCTTTTGAGGGTTGGTGAAGATGGATGTTTCCATTGCTTTCTCATCTGTTGTGCTTCTTGATCATAGTGATATACCCAGCATTCGTTCATGGTCAAAATTCGATAAAAAAATCATCATATAGAATCAATCAAAATTGACACTATATACTGACACCTCATGGCCTTAGTTGCTTTGACGCTTAGCACGCACTCACTGAATCTTGCATGCTAGATGTAGCTAAAAAAGAAACGAGAAATAATTTTTAAATCAATTATTTTAAATACAACAATTTCAATGTTTATTCCCCTCAAAGTGCTCTCCAGCCGCCCCTATGCAGCGCCTCATTCGCAATTTCCAGTAACTAAAACAGCAGATGAAGTCCTCAGAATATCTTCCACCTTCAATTTCTGCGTTGTGTAGAGTGTGTTTAGTGTCAAACGGCACCAAGGGTGTTCCCCCCATCTCTGCGTAGTATACATTGTGCATGTGAAACAGACCACTGTCAGTCCCAGAGGTTTAAAAGTGTATGGATTTTGTACACATGTGTGTAGTGTTGTGTACCGTTGTTTCTCTGGTCATTTAGCCGCTGGGCCCCTAATGGGACCCAACGTTGACCACACTCTGCCTCTTGGAAGCAGACCAGTATTATAGTTATTTACTCTGGCAGGTCCTGCCCTAATTTCTTGAGATTTCAGTGGCAAGGACCTAAAAAGAACCCGCTATAAATGGGGGTCAACCAAAAGGAGTGCTAGTTATGCGATTTGATGTCGATTTAAGTCGTTAAATCGTTTTCCTTTGAGGTGGATTTTAATTTTCAGGAAGAGAAAAAAGTTGTACTGCGCCATATCTGATTAATAAGGCGGATGGTTCAGTGTTATTATCCTGTTTTTCGTCAAAAACTCTTAGTGCGAACCATTCAGGCGCACACCTTACGTTGTTACTGTTCCTTTGTCAATATGCAACTGTTCTGCGATTAAATGAATGCTCATCTGATGGTCTTGGTGCCCGACTCTCGAATTCTTTTTAACATTCTCGTTTTCTGAATACGTAATTCAGAATGAATTACCTGTTCTAAAAAAGTGAAATAGACTACATTCCTGCAGGACACATTAGACAGGAGAAAAGAAATAAAAGATGATGTTGGGAGTAAACATCATCCAAGACTACACGAAATAACTTTGGAATTACGTCAGCAAGAAAGGTCCAAGCCATTATGGTTTCCAGAAAACAAGATTAAGCTTTGGAAGACAAAATATTCTTCCTGGAGAAATGAGGTTCATTTAATTTTTATTTGTAGTCAGACCCGCGGAGAAGAATACTGTGACCTTTTCAACCATGGTGTTGCTACAACATTTTTTATTTATTTTTTAAAACATTCCTAATCTTATTCACCTCGTTCCAACGTGATGTTAAAACAATCGCTTAGTAACTCCATCTCTTCGTTGTGCACGTTCGGCGAAAGGTCAAAACACCCGCGTTTAAAGGTCAAACGCTTGGCAGTATCTCTTTTCTAATGAGAGACAAAAGATAATAGAAATCATGGCAAGAAAAAAAAACAGGAACTGCTAATTGATGACATAAACTTGCCACAATCGTACGAAACAGGAAATGCGAAGTTTAAGTTTTGAAATTTCTCACTAGGTGGCTTTTGTACCTTAAAGAAGAACACTTCAAAGTGCCAAACTTTACCTAGAATGACGCGTAGGAAATGATGCAGAATAAGTCCATGTATCAGCGTGGTATCTCCAGTCAATAAAAGGAGGCTTGGAAGCTCGCCTGTAGGAAAACAAAACGCGAACGTCAGGAAGGTTGATAAGTCGTCAATCTTTCTCTCCAGTTCACTTTCTTTTTCTTCCGCTTGTTCCTCTACTCAGCTCGAATAGTGTGCCTCGATATGACAATACGGGATGCACTGTACTTAATACTGAACTCGCAGGAGCGCAGGAATGAAAGTTAGGAGCGTGTTAGGATACGATGTATATAGTAATTCTCGAGTATTGGATAATCCTTTCGTAGACTGGCTGAAACCAGTGAAGGGGTGGCTGGATGCCAATAAATGTCGCGTATGGTCGATCTGACAGGAAATAACGACCGTAGAAGTTTTAGAACATCATGGAGAATTACGCTACTAAAACGCCTTCTGTGGAAACATCTAAATGCATTAGGAGGATAAATGTTGAAGGATGCCATTTCTCTGAAGCTGCGGATGGACCAGAATTTGATTCTTATTCATCTAAATGAAATATTTTGTAGGAATTGTGTTCTTAAATATTAGTATATCATTAAAATCACGACAACATAATGTCATATATAAAATTCTGCTTGAATTGTATTTCTTAGGCAAAAAATTGACGCGTGCACGATCTTTATTTTGTTATTTCTGTTTATTTGCGCATTGTATTCAAAACTTGTATTACTTTGAATGTTCGAGAATTACCCGTGAAGTCCCATCTACACAATTTTCAGCCTATGTTTAGTTGGTCACTTCGCAGCTTTTAAGACCCTCTGCCCACCAATGAGGATGAACCATGCATTGCGAAACGTGACAGTTCGACAATCGGTTGTCGAGTGACCTGATAGTGCACACAGTTTTCGATTTTCAGTGAGATTTAAAAGCCGTTTTATTGAAAAATGAACTTTAATTTTGTAGTGAAAATAAACAGTTTTTGTCATCCGATGGCAGGTTGATCAGTGCGAAATTAAGTTGGCCATAGAGCTTTAAAATCGCTATCCTTCACAAGATCCCATGGTACCCTTTATGAGAATGTCTTACTGGAATAAAATGGCAAATTAGAAATATATTACTGTTGGGCAAAGAAAGTTCCCAGAGAGTTTTGCTGCGACTTTCCATTTATCGATTATTAGCCAATTGTAAAAATAGATGATACTCAAGATTATTTTATCTTCAAGAGACTATTTGATACCTTACACAAGTGGAAAATATTTAACTGAACAAAAATGTGGAATTTGAACAGAGGGGAGTGTAGCAGTAAATTAAGCTGAGTCTTCTTTCATTTTTTCATTTAAATCGACTTTAGTTCAAATTCAGACTTTTTGCATATTATTTATTAATGCAAAACGAAGGCTGAACCATTTTTTATTTAAAAAAATGCTACAAAAGCAAATTTTCTCAAATAAGTAGCTAAAAATAAGTTCCAAATAAAGTAGCTAAAAATAAACATTCTTAGAATTTAAACTAGAAGCTAGTGGCACGCTAATTATTTGAATCCCCGTGGAATTTATGGCAAACTAGAATGCGTAATTATGCGCCTACCTTCTTTTTGTTTTAAAATTGATGACCCTATTCGAAATGCAATGTCTTCTTAGCAATATTTTTTTCGTGTTCCTTACTTTAATCCTTTCTAATGAAAATGTAACCGAGTAGTCTTAGCGGTGAGCTGCTTAATTAAGAAACATTGCTGTTTATTAAGACTGAAAATAAAGCACTACGGTTGACTCTATCTTACGGGCACTCCAAGAAATCTAATGCCTAGATTGATGCCGGAGACTTGCTACTCTTCAAGAATTTGGACATTAGCGATTAGTCTGTTTTTAGATCAAATAAGGATCTCATTCGAACGTTGGTCAAGATTATTCACACAAATGATAACTGATTTGTTAACAATCTTTTCCATGGTGCTTTCAGTCTATTCTTAAGTTACATTGATGTATAATCTTATTTAAGCACTGAAGAAGAGGCAAAGTAGGCCCTGCAACGTCCCCTGCTGGTATTGCACTGTTCTCTCCAAACCATGTGGAAAAGACCAAGTATCAGTCTCATCAATGACGCGAGGAACTTATGGTCTCTTTTCATTCCTTGGCTGAGTTAGTCGGTCTCATGTGAGGATAGCAAGGTCCTCCCCCCGAAACCTGGACGAAAAACTCCAGTTTTTCGTCCAGGTTTCGGGGGACAAGAAAAAAGTAAATTTGTTCCCTGTAAATGTGATGTTTACGGATTACACGTCTGCTATCCGTAACGGTTACCTTTACAGGGGAACCTTTAAATCACCAATTAAATGGGCGATTTAAATGAGCACATCATATTATTCTTTTTATTGTATCTACATTAAAAATCATAATATTAAAATATTATTTAATGTATAAGAATTATGAGAATGTGCATGAGAACGTTTTAATCAGGACAGATGTTGCTGTTCCAGGCATGTTCTCCAATGCTTTTAACTCTTTTACCCCATCCTCTTATTAGATTAAAATAAAGTATAACACTGCAGCCATATATAGCAGTTCTAAATTTATTTGGTTCCTGCATATGAAACCACGAAATAGGAATTAAATTGAAGCAGTTATCGTACATTGGCACCTCATTACAAACATGTGGAAATGCAGCATTCTTTTTATGGAAAGCCTCTGAGACAGACCAATTCAATCACGTTGTGAAAAAGTCCATAAAAATCCTTCGTGTCATTGGCGGGAATCGAACTCGGGTCTTTTCCATCCATGCGGGGAAAAGACTGATTATATTCACTGTGGTACCCACGAGAATCCAAGAAACAGTGAAAATCACGATCGTCATTTTAATTACTTCAGTGAGGTGGGAGTGCACGGTTATCTACTTAAGTATCAGACTTCTGATTTCCATTTTTATGAAGTTTCCTCTACATTTGTAGAATCCTCATTAATAAAGAAGGTGACAATCTTCTGCAGTGTAGTGTTAAAATTAATGATCGTACATGACCGCTACCAGCTTGGATCTCCATGTTGTTATCATGCAGTGTTAGAAGAATTAAAAAATTTTCTGTACGCGCTTTGAAATTTTTGAATTTTTCCTCTGTGCTTTCAAAAAATCAGTTCTGGTGGCGTTTATAATTGCCTATCAGCTCTGTGGCATATTCTTCGGAGAAATCTTCCTTCTCTTAATCTCTGGATACTTTATTTCGGCACGTACTGTGCATTTATTTCCATAACTACTGGAAACAAAAGAGTGATACATTATTGAATAAAGAGGGGGGAATGGCGGGATAAATCCTTTAGGTAATGAGGGAATGTGGTAACTTTGATGCTGATAATTTTAATCACATAGCAGTTACTCTAGAATGACTTCGTTATTCTTAAGCCGGGCCGGCTGAAAGGAAATGTAAGTACTATAAATTACGGTTCTTTTTTTCTGAAACTTAAATCACAAATGAAATTCTGTTACAAGACTCTTTTTAAGAACGTTAAAGAAATGAATAAAACATAACGGGAAGAAATCGCTATGCTCTGCGAAACTGGTAGCGCTCTTCGTTAAAGTTTAAGAAAGAATACCAGAAGTTTTTTTTTTAATCTTTGCATAAGAAAGAGGGGTGTTCCGAAAAAAGAAATGCGTTTCGGTAACGCTTAAAATCTATCTTGTATATTCAGTCGTTTCTTGCTTTGCCAAGTCCTAGTGCATTAAATAGAGTTCCAGTGTATGAAGCAGAGGTATTGAGCTTGACGTTTTTTCCTAGTTTTTTTTATTCCATATTTTATTCTCTTGACCTTTTTGAATGTCAAAGTATCTTTGGGTATGAATGTACAGTTTTTTACCAAAAATATTCTGACACGTCCTCTCCTAATATAGTCTAAACGAGATATATATGGAAAGCAGGCATAGGTTTAAAACTGTGCAGGCAATAGATGAAATAAAATGAACAGGTAGAATGAATCGCGGCAACGAGCTTAGTCGGATGTCGGATGCCATATTAGCAATGGCTAATATGGCATCCGACATCATCCCACAGTGAAGTTTGTATGAGGGAGGGGAGTCATGGTGTGGGCTGATTATCGAGGTTCGAACTGAAGCCATTGGTTTAAAGGCCATAAAACAACGAATGCCGATAAGAACAACTGAGTGATGGACTGTTCCAGGTTCCACACAAGAATTCTATCTATGAACTAGCGGCTGCACTGAAGGAGGAATGGACACAAATTCTTATTGCATGCTATAAGGAACTGGTCGAAAATGTTCTATGACAATTTTATTCAAGAACAAAGCCCTCTCGTGGCTGAATGCGCTTAATAATTTCTATGAAAATTGATAGTTCTGTTCGAGATGAAACAAGGCTGGAACAGGCTGAAGCAGGCTATTTGGGGCTGTTTTCTGTTTTAAATGTGAAGCAGATGCAAGAGGAGAACGTGACGACTGTTGAATGTCAGCGGACGTGTTGCTGGAATACAGATTAAAATGGGCTTTGGGAATTCATAAGGACTAGCCTGAGCTAATATTTCGTAATGAGAGAGGCAGAGATGCCTTGATGGACAACATAAATTTTAAGTTTGATATTTTAAAATGGAATTGCATTGTTTCAGATATATGAAAATCATATTTGAAACCGCATAACGGACAGCATATGAAACTACAAAGGTGTTTAAATGAAAACTATGGGTGAAGAGGCCAACACTTCGATTGACTCCATAAGTAAGCCGCAAGAGTTCTCAACTTTTCCGTTTTATTCGTTCTCTTGTAGATGATTAAAATGATAGTGTATGATCAAGGCATATATTATCCTTTTTTACTTCAGCTTCAACAGTAGCAAATCTCCTCTGAATAAAACGTTCTCTAAGGGAAATTACTGAAGTAAAATAGTGTACTCCAAGAGTACCGTTATATTGCTAATTCATGTGCTGTTCTGAATATTTGGGCTAAAATTGAGTTATCACCAGAAGTTATTGGACCAACTGTTTACTTTACTGTGCTTGTGTTTCATGCTACCTTTTGTTCGAGTAGTTATGCCTATTAGTTGTTGATGTTTCACCTTTTCTTGTTCGTGATATTGGTGATATCTGAATTTCTTTCCGAATTCACGCATACAAAAGCATCTAACATGTCTCTTGAATAACAATTATCTCGACAATTGCATGCTAAGAAAGGCAGCAAAATAAGAATGTTGGTTCTATATGCTTGATTCATATATAAGATAAACTCTTCATGTTTTGCTGTACTGCAATCGTCACACCAGAAAACAGGTTTATTTTGATTAATCTGGTCACTGACCACCATTCAGAGGCGAAGTTAACAAGGACCGAGGAAGAACCTGAGCTGCTGAAATTCCAGATCCTAGCAACGCACTACATGCGCCTGCTTTGCTTTGAGAGAGGGACTTCAGAGTAGCCAAAAGACATTTTTCTGTTATTTGAGCAGTTATTATTGACATATCAACTAGCAATTTAAAAATTCAAGAGCATAAGAGAAGTTTTCTTATTGCACTAAGAAGTTTATATTTCACCATATTATTGCTTTCATCAGAATATTCGAACAAAACTTGTAAACGCTAGGTTAACTTGGAAAACCACACGTGGAGAGACTATTCATTCTTATTACTAGTGCAGAAGCGTTTGTTTCATACTAAGTAACAGAAATAAGACAAGGGACACATAGGTTTGAAGGTTCACCAGGTATACGAAACCATTAGGCATAGTTTAACTGAAACAGCAATAAGAATAAGGGGGCTAACAAAATAATCGGTAATATTCTCAAATACGAGACGTCTGTTATGTAGCTGAAGCCCTATTCACTTAGCCAGCGGTTGGGCTTAGGGAAGATGAGAAATTGGGCGTTATAAGCTATGATTATCCCAGTAATTCAAGCTCATTTTTAGAAAAACAGCTTAGTATTTGAAACTAAGAAATAAAAAAAAGTATCTGCTATTTAACTGTTTTTTTTTTTTTTTCAGCAACTCTTGGGTAATTCTGGAGGGAATTTGTTAATATTCAGCATGTACAAAATGAGTATCCCGAAACCAATATACAATTGCCCCTGTAAATGCTGCTTTATGGACAACAAAAGTGCATTTGGGAGAAAGTAACATTTGAGACCTGAAGGGTAATTTCAGTGAATTCGGCACAGTCTTTGCTACTTTTAATGACAATACAACCGCCACTAATTATAGTGAGAAATTCTAAAGGAGCTCTGTGCTCGGAACCGTATCGAGTTCCTATTAAGAAGAGGACCACTTGCTAGCGGCATCTGCTTCTCATTCCAGTGGCTGATTCATATGTTCTTGTTTATACTCCGGCACGACCATCAGGTCAGTGGAGTTTACAATAAATCAATCAGTACAAACGTTAATAATATTTAGCAGTCACGGGCTTGAACCCCGGTCCCCTCAAAGAGCGTGTGCTACTGCACTTGCGCTCCTGACCACTCGGCTACATCAAGACAGCAGATTGATTGAGAGAAGAGTCAGATAACCTTGAGGAGGAACAGGTAAGACCCAAAACGTACAGTTTCTAATTGCTACTCATCGATCCGGCCACTTCACCCATCATGCTGAAAAGGAGGGAGAACTAAATTACTGTAGAGAGACAGACGTGAACAAAAGGAGTCACTTTAAGAACAAAACTGTTTTGTGGAATAGTAGAACTATTAATTTTCTATTCATGGATGGCGAAGGCTTAGTTGTCATTAATTATTTAAGGGTTATCAAGGATTAAGTATTTTCTGAGGAAGTGAGAGGCGTGTGCTAGTTGGAAGGGAATTTCTTTAAGTAGGAAAATTTCAAGTGTGAAAAGTTCTGAAACTGTTTGCAGCTTGGGAATTAAGAATAAGGAGACACTGGCAATATAATAGTTCTTCTTAAAGAAAATCTGGATTCGGTACTCTACAAAAGAGAACGTGAGGCGATATAAGTGAAGGAAATCAGTATGTATAGATTCATTAAGGACTAAATATATTTTCAGACTTTGAGGTGTTCCAAGAAGAATGGATTTTACTAATAGTGTGGCTCACACCTTTATTTAAAAGAGTGAATTATATAGCTAGATAGAAATAACCTGAATTATAGAGAAACTTAATTTTTAAGGAAATAAATAATAAACTGATTTAGGTTGCACAGTTTTGAAGAGAAAATAATCATTTTGGTCTTAGCACAAAGAGTTGTTTGCTGATTGATTTGGAGAGACTAACGATGAGTTACAGACCGAGTTTCAAGTCAAACTTGATGAATCTACAGTTAATTTAATCAGTGGTTCTCACTTAATTACTAAGTTTTTATCTGACTGTCGACGTTGAAATTTGAGCATCTTTGTTGATGCAAATAGCTGTTAGATTTGCTAAAAGTTTTGTCTGTAAATTGCGTGTTCTAAATGTCGGTTTTTAACAATCGGAGCTGCCTGTGGAAGAGGAAATGTCTACATCTTTTATAGGCGGAGGTAGGGAATACTGGGTGATTATCCTTAGAAAAAGTTCCTCTAGTAATTGACAGGTTGGTACCTTAGATCTTTACGCTTCATCGCACGCGCCGTTACCAACTGAATCGCTGAAGTCTATATAGCGAGGAGGTGATGCTTTCCTTTTCAGCACATTGACTCTCGATGAGATGCGAGTGCTTTTTTCATTCTACCCACAGCTTGAAGAAAGGAGAAGTAGAATGACGGTTTCCATAGTTACTGGAAGGAATACTGCACTCAGTCAGGGTGCTTTTGAAAGTTCCATCGTGTTCTTCTCATGGTAGCACAGTGAACGGAACATGTTTGATGTGTTCCAAGACAATAGGCTCCCAGAGCTGCACCAAATACATGAATCACTGTGCTCCAGAGACAAAAGAAATTATTCTCTTCAATTACTCTAGATAGATTTATTGTTCTTCTGATTATTTTGTTCTGAGGCCGAGGAGAGTACTGCGGCAGCGCAGTTTGTCTTTGTGAACGCCTTTAGGACATCTCTAGGTTGGCTGAGCATGAGTGATTCAGTGCTGCAATTTCCAGCCTTCTTCATGATCAAGAGCACATCGACCTTATGGTGCTCTGAGTAGATTAAGAGTGGAAATTTTAGCTGTAATAAACTTCAACTTAGCTTTAATAGATGCATTCTGAAATGATTAAATTTTCCCGCATAAACTGATAATTCAACTGTTAAAAACAGAAAATGTCTCCTGTGCAGAGGACAATGCAAGTTCTGAGAGAGAGAGCGCAGATCAATTATCACTGGGAATTCGTTAATATCATCTCCCACCAGTTCTGTGCTCACTTCAATGAGCTCCAGTGAAGAACTCTTTTGTTATTCAGGTATACATATCTACGCTACATGTTCAGTCGAGCCATTGACTGCAAGTAGATAGTTCTTGATCTCTTCTTTTACTCCGAACAGGTGATAATGCAACATCAGGACTTTTCCGTGAATGAATATGCTTCTATAAGATATAGCTGATCAAGAGTTCCAACTGTTGATACCTTGATAGAGCTATATCAACACGCATCGTGTTTTATTGTGATACAGACTTTTACAATTTTAACTCTGGACTTTGTTTTCCCGTAAAATCCATAAAATTAACCCAAAAGTGTTAGTATCTGTATTTGTCAGAGCGCTGAACAGCTTCTCTCTTTTTGGAGAGACTGGATCGATTATTTGTTAGACCTTGTTCTAAATTTCCAATCTTTATTGGACGGATCCAAATGATTGTTTGGAAAAATCTATCTCTTCCGAATTGATCTGAGGTTTCACTGAAACAGTTTCTTCTATGGTTAAAGATGCTGATAATTTGGGATTATACGTATTTATACGTAATTCTAAGCAAAGATTAGTAGCTGTCGTTTTGTGAAAATATATTATTCATGACAGATTCTGAATGATTTTGAAAAGATAAATAAATGCAGTCCTTTAGTTTCTGAACACTTCCGGCCTTTACTCATAAATCTCTAAGACTTCATGGATATTGTTAACATCGATTTATTTCCGTTCTTATCAGCTTTAATTAAGCGGCCTAATGAACCTAATGGCTTAGCGGTGTGGATCCTAACAAGCGATATCGTCCTTCACAGCTTTTCTGCTGCCTAGCCAAGAAGGAAAGTAAACCATGCTAAGGCAGTATAATGAAATGGAGAGTGACTTAAGTAAACAAAGATGACAGAACAATAAGGAAGTTAATGGTCTATCTATGAGATGTTTTCCTTTGGTAGAACAGCGATGTTTAATAACAGAATTGAGGCTTTGAGGAATATTGACGAATATTGGAATAAGAGGATTAAACAACTGTTCGAATTTAAGTTCGGATATCCTCAGTTGTTTATTAAGCGCAAGGGTTTGATAAAAGGCAAATATTGAGCAAATTTTCGTTGATCTTGCTTTCCATTAAGCAAGATGAGACAAGAATTTTCTCCAGTAGATCTTATTGGTTCCTTCTTAGTAGTTCTCTTGTGTTTTCACTGCGTGACTTCAATTTGCACAAAATTACAGAAACATTAAATCATGTTCGTGATATTATTCTTCACATTTATATCATAAGCTTGCAATCTTCGTTTCGTCTATCTTTGTCAAGTTTAAGCTTGGAGACCATAAAATCCCCACGTTAACTGCAAAGACCAGAATAATTGTAATTTATTAGTAAGAACTAGTACCATTATTTATTAAATTGCCAATAAATATATAAGAAATGCTTATCACGTTCATAGGCCTAGTAGGAAGAAGGGATTTGGCGCCACGACATTCGATCCTATTGGAAGTTTTTAAACTTCTGCTGACTCGCGTAGATTGTCCTATTTCATTCATAAGTATATTTAACTGTTGCTTTCACTGTATATGACTTATTGTTTTTTGGAGTTCGACTACTTCGGTCACAGTGGGTTTCGTGGTCTTCAATTTGGGCCATTGGCGATCCACTGCAGGATGGACTTCTCAACATGTTTTCAGCAACTGCGGTCTTGTGCTTTCTGTGACCGTTGTACACCAGCAAATTTCACAATTTCATCGACCCACCTCGTATTTCGTCTTTTTCTTGGGCGTTTAGAGTCAAGCGGTATGCATTCTAAAATTCGTCTGGTCCATCTGTCGTAAGTTCTTCATATGTGACATGCCCATTTCCATAAGCGCTTTGTTCTTTCAAGGATGTCACAGATCTTGTTTAGTTGGCGAATCCATGCACATGTTTTTCGGTCTCTTTATGGTTATATTCAAAATTTGGCGTTCCATACTTTGTGTTGACCCTCAGTCTTTGTGAAGTTTTAGCATTCAATGTCCATGTTTCACAATAATGTTAGACAAGGGAGGTTACATTGATCAAAACATTTTCGTTTGAGACAGAGTGGCAAGTTTGTATTGAAGACTACATTGAGCTTTCCATCCCGATTTTATGCGCGGTTTAATTTCCATTACGATGCTTCCATCTGTTGAAATTTTTTGCAAGGTAAAGGAATGGTAAACATACCATTTCTTCTAGTTCTTGTTCACCGGCCGTGGTAATTTTGCTGAACATAACCTGTGTTTTCTCAATATTCACATTGAATGCTCCAGTTCTTCGATGTTTTGCTGCAATTCTTCTGGATCATTGACAAAGGGAATGATATCATCTGCAAATCGTAAGTGATTCAGGTGACCTCCATTTATCCCGAGTCCTTTGTTATCCCAATTTAGCTTGCAAAACTTTATTCTAAACTGGAAGAAAGTAGTTGTGGAGATTTTATTCTTGTCGGACGCCTTTTTCTATGTTGATCTGAACTTTATCATTGTTGATCCGTGTTGATGCAGTCGCCTTTTCATACATTGATTGGAAAATATTGATGTAAGCTCTGTCTAACCCTTAGTTGATTAGGGTCAGTGTTGAATCCAGAGCGTTTGTGCACCGGGGGGGGGGGATACATGTAGTATATTTATTATTATTTAATATTTACAACATATGTATATGTTACAAACAAATCTGTATATTTATATTTATGAAAGTTATAATAAGAGAATGAGAAAACAAAATAGGAAAAAAAGGAAATATGCATTATTTAACCTCTAAATACTAATAGTCAGTTCACAAAAACAACATTACTGACAATAATCAGAATATGAAAATCACCGATTAAAATTCGCAAAAAAAATTATACAAATTATAATCAAACATGCAAGTACTGTATTATAATCATCTTATTCTTCTTTGCTTTTTCTTTGCACGTGCATTAATAATTTATTAATTTTTCCGATAACTCAATCGAGCCCTCTAAGCTTATCTTCATGCAATCTTGCAATGCAGATGCATATATAATAAAAAAGTTTATAAAATGTATTGCTCATAGGCTGCGACCAAATAGTCTTGTTTGAGGTATACAAAGGAAGAATTAGCCACAAGTAGACCCTTGCTGTGAAAACCATAAAGTGAAACTGCCGAAAATTGAATTAGTGGCTGCAATAGACTCTCCTCTCTGCCCAGACATTTAGCCCTCCTCTGAAAGCCGCGGGACACTTTATAATTACAATAGCATCTATCAGGAATCAATTCAGGAGAACCTATTCGCTGTTTGCGACCTTGTTTGCGATATACAAACAAAGAATTAGTCGCAAGTAGACCGTTTGTGTGAAACACTATCAAGAGATGGTTCGTGTGAAAATAAAAGAAACCTGAAAACCATAAAAATGATTTTTTGTGTTGTGTTTATTTGACATAAATTTATTGAATTCATGTTTTATAAAATAAAATTACTATTTTTCACCGGGGTGTATTTTATTCCACCGAGGGTGAATCTCAACCTCGGTCACCCCCCCCCCCGGATTCAACACTGATTAGGGCGTTGATTATTGCATATTTTATGACCGACTCGAATACTTTATCATACAAGATGTAGGTTGTATTCATTCCCACTCTATAACTTGCTGCACTCTTTGGATGTGATCCATTGTACTGATATCGCTTCTGAAACCTGCTTGTTCTTTGGTTTGTGCCGCATCAAGTATTGTGCCTATTCTTGAAAGTACCTTGTAGACAATAGGCTTATTTGGGGGTACTATTTTAAATCTGCCTTGTAATCCTTTGTGGATGGCTTCTGAACTTTTCCATGCTACAGGTTCTTTGTTTTGTAGAAGGAAATTAGAAAATAGGTTGGCTAGAGCTTTACATACCGGCTGACCTCCATCTTCGACATTTCATTCATCTCCATCTTCAAAGTTGACTTTATCGGGTCCTACTGCTTTGGTAGTATCTTCTACCAAAATTTCTGGTACAGCTTCAGAATCTGGTGTTGGATCCAGTTGTCCTTTATCCTTCTAAAGATTTGAATAAAATTCTTCCACTTGCATTGTTTTGTTTTGCATTGTTTCCACTTAGTATTGTTTTTGAGTTTTTGTTGTTGTTGTGCCACCCTTTTGCTATAAAACAAACATTTGGCTATTGTGTGAAACCATTTTTTTGTTTTGCTTTCTTTAGCCCTTGATTTTCTCCCAGCGTTCTTCTGACATGATCAACGCTGAACTAATTTGCGATTTTCTTCTTTTATCCGCTTTCTTATGGTCTTGTACACTTCTACATATTTTACCTTGTTTCTTGCGTTTGCTTCATTTCTCGTTGCTTTTTTTATTATGGCAATTGTTTCTTTTGATATTCTGGTTGGTATTCTTGTTTTGCAGTAGGTGAAAGAGCGTAGGCGGTGTCTGGTGCCTACAATAGTCAATGACTTTGTAATTATCGTTTGAAATATTTGTCCCAGGAAGGTCTTGCAGAATACGAAAACGATTGGACAGTTCTAGTTCAAAGTTTTGACGATTTCAATAGTTGGTTAGTGTCCATCTTCACTTTAGTTGACTTGATCAATTACTTTAGTTCTTTTTTGCAAATAATTTTAATTTTGTTTTCTCTCTCTCTGTAACCGATGGTGGCTTCTACCATTAAAATAGTTCAATATTGAGCACTCACTGAATATGGTTTTATTGTTTATCAGTATGAATTCAATTTTACTGGCATTAAGGACTCTTCCACGCACATTTTCGTTGGGAGTTCATGATGAACAAATTTTGTTCCTCCGCAAATTCGATTAGTATTCGATTATCATCCCTTTTTCCAATTGAATATGACCTAACAGATCTTTCCGCATTTTGGATCTTACCAATTCTCTCATTAATCTGCCATTACAAATTTATAGTAGTAGTTGTTCCTGCTTGTAAAGGTGGAATACATCTTCATAAAATTCAACTTTATCATCACTATGGCTTCTTGTAGGAGTATAAGCTTGATTAATTTGATGAGAATGACGACTGTTCAGCTTAATAGCATAGCAAGAAATTCTTTCCGTAATCCTAACTGAATCTGTTAGTCTTTCGGTGATCAAGAACTCAGTTCCACCACGCCGTCCATTATTTGTTCCTTTGTAGTACAGCCAATATCCATCTTCTAGTTTTGACCAAATGTTCATATTTTCTTCGAATCTCACATAACCCGATGATGCCCCAATTGATGTTTTTCAGCTCTTGTAATAGTTCTTCTAGGCCTGAGTATGTAGTTAGACCGAATGTTAAGCGTTCCAATGTTAATTCCAAAGGTAAGCTTGATCGAGCACTGTGAGGTCTTAGCACCCTTTGCCATTGAGCTGGTCTTCTCGCAGACCTCCGGTGAAAGAAGCTGTTTATTTTGTTCTGAACCTATGTTGAGGGAATGGGCCATAATCTGCCACGCTGATCCATTGGGGGTTGGCAGATTTTGAATCATTTAGTCTGGTGTCTTTGCTTTGACCTGTCCATCATAGTGACCCTGCTAGGAATATACACTCCCAATAGCATAGTTCTCGGCTTCATTTACACGCGCAAGCGATCCCTCCGTAATAAGATGCATGTTCCCTCTGTAATTGATCCTTGGGAGTGGGTCTATTTGCATGTAATTCTTGTTGAGATTTCCAGAATCATTCATCGGGAAATAACCTACCACTTTATATAATCCAACTACATTTTCGATTGAAGAGGTCGTTGAGAATTAGTCTAGTCTACGAAGGGATTCGAACCGAGGCATCTCTGAACGACTGATAGAGAAACCTAATGGAGAATGTATTGTTTGCTTACTCCTTTTGTGTACGGTTTATTGGGGTGTGAAAATTAGTTTACCCTGAAGGGATGGGTGTAATGTCGGTTGACTACACCCTTAGGAATTGTTATACGGTGGTCAAGAAATATTATTCAAACGTTGTTGATTTTCCTCTATCAATTAGAATGTGCGAGTTGGGAATAGGGAAGCTGCACAGAAAATATAAATCTCTCACGGTTATTAACTGTAACGTTTCACATCTCGCGAGTATAGTGAAAATGAGGAACGGATTTACGAATTTTGATGAATCTTAAAGTTTTTTGAGTAACATTGTGGTATTACAAGCATAAATACTAAAATAAAGATTACAAGCGTAAATGTTGCTGGTACCAATGACCTATGAGTGATACTCCTACACCGCACAAGGGAATTTACCAGATCCTGTCCGACATTAAACAAGTCCTAGGGGCGTTGACTACAACGATAAATTGCTTGTGTTGGGTAAATGATTTATTACATTGTGAATTGGTGTGCCTGCGGAATTTCATTTGAAGAAAGCAATTAAGTCTGATGGAACAGGTTGAATAATGAAGGTGGTAGCAGCCTCTTCAGTTGAGTTTAGAACTAGATATGGTAAAATGCTATCGCGTGGTCTCCTTGGTAACATTTTTAATTCACGTAATAGTACAACTAAACTGGAGCACGTTGTCTTGTTATCTGTGTGCGTAATGGATTTGCACTATCACACTGTATACTTCCAAAAGATGGCGCAGCTTACCATAGAACGTCTTCCACTGAGAATCGGTATGAATCCAATTATAGGAGTAACTGAACAAGAAGAACTTCTGATATACTTTTACTGACTATGTAATGGTTTATTATGGAAGCATTCTTATTTCATTAAATTTTCATGAAATACTCATGAAAATTTAGATATGAATATGGTATAATAATGAATGTTACCTAAAACCCTGTCGAGCGTGCATATGTTGACAGCGATGTGATTTTTCTCACGTTTTCAGTGTACCTCATCCATGTAATGTGGGGTACGTGATTAGGCAGGTTTATGCTCTAGATTAGCATCTCAGACGATCATAAACCAGCGACTATAACAAATGTCTATGGTCGCTGGTTTATGGTCGTTCTTTTGTTGTGTGGCTTTATATTTTAGTCTGTTTAGAGATACAACGGTTATATTTTTTGCCTTGAAGGAAAAATATGGAGCGATTAATTGCAAATGACTGTGCATATTGTTTCTTTTCATTTTTCAGGAGAGGGTGGGCTGGAATTCTCTTCCTTGAAACGCTTAGTTGCGTGGAAAAAGTTGCATAGACTTTATACACTCCACATTTATGATTCTTGAAGATTCTTGAAAAGTGGACTCCCACCGATGTTGGCAGCCTGGATTTGTAAAAAATTAAGGAGTTTCCTTTTGCTTTCATTTCAACTGAAAATATTTTCCTTTTATGGATTTGTGTTTCTTATGGCATAGCGATCATTTCTCACACCCATTTCTCAGAACGAATGTTTTGGGGTTTCAGATCGGTTGTATTATCTCTGATCACAGAACCATGCTCCGTTTATTGGAAACGCGGATTAAAAGGCAAAAATAAAAACATGTATACTTCAGAGTGAAGATGCCTCGTATCAAATACTTATTTCAATTATGCCTCGTGATAATTTGAAGGTTGTGATTGAACTCAAACAATCGCAAAGATGTTTCTAACCATTCCTCATGATAGAGATTAAAAATAATCAACCATCCTACGTATCAAAACAGCAAATATGACCTAGATGACCTTTTTCTTGAAAAGATCAACATATCGTTTTAATTTACATAATATTTCTAACTTTTAAGCTAATTATCAGTAGCCCAGTTCCACTTGTGGTATGAAATATTGTAATCGTAGATGGGTCTGCCGTAATGTGGTCAGAATAGAGAACCGGTCATGCTATGGACCAGAACAACGAACATCCACAATTCGGATAAACTAGCCTTCAAGAGATATTCCAGTTATCAAACCGATGAATCTTCTGAATGCTAGTGGACAGCTGACTGCATTATTTCAGTTATTTAAAAATTAGAAACGCTTTCCCCTTCATAATTCCATAAAGTAGCTATTTAGATCACTGCGCAGAATAAGAGCCACTTGAATGAAATGTCTTTAATAGAATTCACTTACCTGTTGGTCGTGGTATAGGAAGGCTTGCTCTTGTGACATAACTTAAGACATCATAACGGACTGGCAGTGTTGGCATTGTTGAGGATGTCATGATGGTGTCGTTACCGATCCACTGAGAAGACATTATGCCGTAGTTGGATACTAGAGAATACAATTTTGCTTCCACATTTTTTCTGTAAAGATCCCATGAAGGTCTCGGAGCGGTAATGGTCAATGTGTTTCTCATGGACTTGAACGCTTCCGTACACTGTTCTTTGTTGGAATTCGTGTTGATCGCTTTTCCATCTCGCCACTTAGAGAGATTTCTTGGATCCGATCAAATTATAGACGTTAATCCTTGGGAGTATCAATAAATACGCTTAACGGTTTGTGTGCCGTTCATTCCACATAAGAAAATTCAAAATTTGGCACAGCCACGACAGAATCGCGGATTAGATATATATTGGCTCGCGCAAAAAGTTCTTCTCTTAATATCAAGAACGAACTCCTTTCATTGGACAACGTTTTTCGTGATTAGAAATAATTGCAGTGCCTCCATCTGGTGGCAATAGAAGAAGCCTATGCACAAGTATTACCCACAAGGATGAAGCACTCGGTGAACAGATAAGGGACTCTTAAAGTCGCGAGCATCGTACAGAGGCGAAGCCCTCCTTCTCTTCCTTCTGGCGAGCCGAAATGCTCCTCTCTCTTCATCGTTACGCTACCTGCTTCTGTCAGGTAGAAACCTGGCCTTGTTCCCGCCACCTGTCCACGTTCAGTCGTGTCGTGCTGCGCTTTATCTTCTCCCGTGCACCCGTTCGAGTCGGCTACCAATTGCGATGTTCAATGCAACTGCGTCGACACAGCTTCTTCCGTCGGTGTAGTGTTCATCAGACTGTCTGCTCCGGTGCGGTTATCTTGGGAGTGACGTGCACGAGATAGCTTCGTCACGCACCGCCAGGCCTGCGGGGAAGAAAGAAAATAATTCTAGAAAAAAAAACCAAAGTCCAGGTGGTTTGTTGCTAAAAGTAGAAGTTGCACTGAATTTTGATTTTTTCGCTTCTGGATATGTGATGCAATCAGAAGATATGAATTTAAGTAAATTATACAAACGTTGCGGTAAAAACCGAAAAATCAGCACCTGAAGAGTCTCATACCCTAAGAAAGACTTATAAAACTGATGTCCTTAGTATTTTAGTTTCAAGACACATTTAGATACAAAATATATTAAAATTCAATTTAAAGTTATAACAATGGAGTCAATCTCATTTTAGTTTGCTAAAACAGGTTAGAGGATTTATATTAATCTAGAAGTGACGCATAATATCTCTTATGCGTCACTTCCTCAATACCTTAATCTTTCTGAAAAGTGAAAGATGTTTACTCCCCCTCCCAATAGCATCCCAGATGTTATTTGGGGAGGGGGAGTCTAGATTTCGACCTGGAAAGAAAAGAATGGCTTTGCAGTTTATGCAAATAGATTTTATTTAGATTGACTGAAATGATGATGATGATGATGAGATGGTCCTTGCCAGCATCTTGATAACAGGAATCTCTATTCAAATTCCATCGACTCCAGCTTATTTATTAGTTCAGGGATGCTACGAAAAGCTCAGTTGCAATATTAAGTATTCACCAGGGGCGCGTATTCTCCATATATCAGCCACTCGAGTCTTGTGGAAGAACTTGCTAAGATGTCCTGTTTGATGTAACAAACAGTACATCCTAGGTAGGCAGATATGTTTGATTTGGTGGTAAAATCGAAATATGGCGTTAAAAGGTGCACTTATTATTATTATTATTATTATTATTATTATTATTATTATTATTAGCCATGTAGTGCAAGGAAGCCTGAGGCTTATGCTGCACCAACTAAAAAAATTTTACCCTGAGAGAGAGAGAAAGACAGAGAGAGTCGGAAGTAGAAGGGAATCACCAAGAAAGAGAAGATGGAAGAGAGTAACTTAAGAAGTTGTTAGTGTGGGAGATATCTTTTAGACGCTCTGAAATGAAAGGCCTCATGATTTGGTTCTGTTTCATAGTTAATTTTCCCAGCAACCTATTCCTTTTCAGAAAGATTTAACGTTTCTAATCTCCTGAAAGAAGACCAACATGATATAACCACTTTCGTACAGGATGGGACAGATATTGCGATTTCTCTCAAAGCCTTTCCATCCTACTTATCTGAGTTCAGTCCATACAGGTTTTGGTGTTGGAAGATTCGAGGGGTTAATCTGTCGGAAAAGCATTGAAACTGGCTGAATTGAAAGATTGTACAATAAGGTATGTTGGCAAAAGCGCACGGAACATACGAGAAGACCCAATTCAAAAGTCCATCTCCATTTATGTACATGAATGGAGAAGCTAATTTAAATATTTACATGGTTTATGTACATAAATCGAGAATAATTAAAACACATTTTGTTTGAAATAGATTTCCATTTATTGGGCTCTGATTTGGTGGTCCAATGATTGTCCACTGTAAGTGAATAGATTCACCCTGGCATCGCTCTTCTCAAATAACTGTTTTCTTCTCATCCATTTGCGTATGGCTTGGTTATCATCTATTAAAGTATTAGAATAATTATATTTTAATGATGGCGTTTTCTGATATTAAATAAAGTATCCTACTCTATTTAATATCAGACCTATATGTTTGTATTTCGACGCTCCTCTTCCATCCAAGTTATCAATCTCAATGTTTTTCCAAAATAGTTGCCTCTCGATTCTTCATTTGCTCTCATTATCTTCTCATGAATGTTTATATCCATATCTTTGTTTTACACCTGAAGCTCTTGTTTTATCTGTGAAGCCAAGACCACTTTTTCTTGTGAAAGAATATACAGTTTATTTATAGCTGACACCTTTATTTTTGGGAAAAAAAGTGAGCCAAGTAAGTCATGGATTAATTATATTAAAGTACAAACATGGACGCTGTGTCAACGACTTTCTCCTTTTCGCTCATTTTCCTTAGGGATTATCGAAAGAAGGGCCAGAATAAGCCACGTGCAAGAACTAGAGATGAAAAAAAAAAATCAAGTTTTATGAAGCCATCGCTGGTGTGAGTGATGCTCCGGTTCGTGCTGGATATGCTTAATTTTACAGAACAACATTTAAATGATCTACTTTTCAAGCAGCAGACGTATGCTGAGAGTATGGTTAAGCAATTTCCAATAAAGTTGAACAATTTCAGATTTTAATATTGTCGAATGTCTTCTTGATCCTCAAATTTCAGCAAAGATCTTTCAGCGAGGAGAACTCTACATATGTACAAGCAAATGGAAGGACCAACGAAGCGACGTTAATGTTTTTTCCCGTATCGTTGCAAGACGCACCTGAAAATGGTTTGAGTTCGTAAGAGATGACAATTTATGGCCAAATGGATCCAGTTTAATGGAGAAAAACAACAAGAGAAATGGAGTAAACAAGATGGATAAATGGCGCAATAAAGGACAGTGATGTAGAGAGAATGATTACCGGAAGTCTAATGGCCATTTGTTATGTGTTTAGGAACCACTAAACTTGAATTGTTTTACATACGCAGCGAGTTAACATTGGTGTGGAAAGCAACAGCAAAGAAGTTGAAGAATAATTGCTTTCCGCTGGATGTGTAAACATCTTTGGACAGAGAAAGTTGCTCAATATTGAGATAAGCAGCACTTTTCACGTAGTTCTTTGAGAATTTTCTGCTGCAGTCCCATTTTGGAGAGTTCGGAAGAAGAGCTGATTAGGAGTAATTAATTCCTGAAATTGTATGCTGCCATTTTCTTTATTAGTCAAATCAAATAGGAATTTTGATTTTTTTTAACTTGTACTTTTAATGAATATTTCTTATTCCTTTGATTGTTGAAAAAGATTTTGGAGAAGAAAATTGTAAATATATATCAAAGTTATGTCAATTGATTAGTTGGAAGACAATAACTTTGGTCATGGGCCATCACAAAAAGTGGTTTCTCTATAATCGTGCATGATGCGTCCTGTGTACGTTCACGGATCATCAGAGCGAGGGAGGATTCCAGGGAGCATTTCCTTTGACGTTTAGTGCACTGAACTATTAATATTTAATTATATTAATAACTAAACAAATCCCATGTCAATTGCCCTCATGGGAGTACAGTGATCGTAATCACAGTCTTTCCATATCGGATTTTAAAGACCTGAGTTCCAAGTGAGTGACGCGAAGAATTTTTACGCGTTTCTTTTCAAAACATGGCTGGATGTCGATCTCAGGTGAGGATTGTCTTTAGAGTAGACCAGTTTAATAAGTGGGGTCCCTCTCGGATCACTGTTGAGTCCCTCCTATTTCTAAATTTCATAAATTTTAATGACTAGGGTTTTCACAGAAGTTACCAAAGTTTTCTGTTGATTTGGAGCACGGTGCCTTGTGAGGACTACAATAGCTAAAAGAATAACTGGAACGTTATTTGAATTTCCAATCAGTGAATTCCACTTGATAAAATGTATCCGAAGAGGGGTGCTGTATTCCAATATATACAGACGTAGGCCTCTTTACTATTTCATCCAACCTATTCCTACAGTTTCCCTAAATAAATACGGACTGAATTCTTTCTTTCTTTCTTTTTTATTTTAATTTCCGCCCATCTGCTCTTCCGTGAATAAAGAGCTACTTTTCTGATGAGTGTGGCGTAGGGTTGGGGTCGTTGCACTCTTTCACATCGTAAGCAGAGAAACCTGTTAAAAATGGCAGGGGTTTGTTATTCCTGACGTCACGCTTGTAATGTAAGATCACAAAGGCGTTGTCACAGAAGAGATCGTGATACTGGCTGTTCACCCGTCAAGGAAAGATAAATTGCCTTTAATCTCATTCCACATTCAGCATGTTCGTACAGATAGTAAGAGAAGCAGAAGTTAAAGAATATGTGCTCAACGAAATCTGCTCGATTTCCGTTATGATATCGTTTAAATTTCCGTAAATCACGGAAGCAATAAAATAAGGAAGAACTTTGCTGTCTTATAGTAAAAGATAGCGCTCTCTTTATTTTTTAAAGATATTGACTGATAATATGAATTAAAATCATATACACTGTCCTCTAAAAGAGCACGCGGACATCCTTTCGAAGGGATTGACAAATATCGAATGACATTTTTTCTGAACCTAACGCCATCATCATTAATTTTCATTATAGGTCTATTTTTTAAATGTCTCTATACGGCCTTATTCGCTAATGCTCCTAAAACCCTACACCAACCATCTTTTTGGAGTCCAACAAGACTAAGTGATGCTAGTTTCATTGACCTATTGTTAACTTTGAGCTGCAGCTGTTTAATGGATACCAAGACGACAAAACCTCTTTTGCCTAGTAGAAGCACATCTGGAAAATCCTGTGGTGGTTGGACCTCAGTCAATATTTCTTGAAAAATAGTTGTTTTTAAGGATGACTAACCAACCTTCTCAGGGATCGCCAATCCCTCTCATTAATCTCTTGGCTAAAGTAGATATTAAAAGCTTAAAAAGAAATTATCATGTGTGAAATGACATCTCATAATTCAAAACTTCCTAAGTGAAATTAGGTATAAATTATATAAATGGTCTTTGATATTCTTATAGCTTCATCCACTTTGCATACTGCTGTACAGAAAGGCTTAATTATTGTGGCAGGGACATTCGTATAGTTAACTCAATAAGCTTGGTAGGCAATCAACTTCGCAGTACTGTCCATCGGATCCGTTGCCATCCAGAAAGTTTGTATCAGTGGTCCTAAATACAAACCCTGAATTATTTTCCAAAGCTATTCAAGTTTTCTTCTTGATAATTATATTTTATAAAATCAGTTCTTCTAATTACTATTAAAAGTTATTGCATTTTATGCACTGTAATCTTAGAAAATTGTCAGACATACGAAGTCTATTCGACTGTTATTGATAGGAATAATTTTAATTTGTCATATACTATCCGGTGTCTGTGTACACTGGATATTATTGAAATTATCAAAGGCCTGGATTCAAATGTTTTCACAGTTAGTCTGCCTCGGGTGAGGGCTTCGTGGATTTTCACCCCCGAAGTCATAGCAATACGGGCAAAACCGACCCATGGAATACACGTAATTTATTGAACAGTCAGACTTGTCCAGCCTTAGTTGCTAAGGCGTAAAAGCAAAACGACGAACCATATTGAAATCGTCAATAAATGATCATATATCAAATAAATAACTTTGTAAAAATCGATTTGTACAAATTTTGCTGTCTGGTGGTTAACACAGCGATTATAATCACCTCCCTCTCCACACCGAGTGGAAAAGACTTTGGCTCGAATCCCGGTTTCCAATGACAGAGGAACCTTTATGGGCTTTTGTTACTCTATTGCTGAGGTGGTCTGCTGCGTGGATAGCAGGGTTTCCGCCCTCTTGGTGACTTGGTTTTTCATCCAGCAAAACAGACAGGCAAACCGGCCAGAAAAAATATGCAATTTATGGATATATTAACAAATGGGCAGATGAGTAAGTTCTCATATTAGGGCCATCCGAGAACCCTCTCAGCTGGCCCTAATATGACAGCTGAAATGACGACTAGTAGTGCATTTATTCGTACTTGAATAAGCATTTTCCTTTTATATGTCTGTTCGGATATAAAATGATCTTGTATACTGGTAACCAGATGAGGATTCTGAGCAGTCGGAGGGATAGAACTTTTGAACACTTATATTGCATTTCCCTGACTGAATTTGGTGAATGGTTTCGTTTCGGTATTCTGAACTTCTCTCACAGCAGTGAATTTTTCTTCGAGAAACCTTTCAAAAAATCTGCATACCGTCTTGGAATCCGTTGACTGCTACAATGAAGAGTTCATTTTAGGCTCTTCAACACTGTGGACAGCAAGACGACGAAACTGATTCACCATATGCAGGGCAGATTTCCGAAGAGATTACAAAACCAGTAGGTCTTGATTCTTGAGGAGTGCGAGTTGTCATGGGAACCGACAGATGGCTGAATAGCATGCCGAGGAGAAACGTGGCTGCAAGTTCCCACCAATGTGGAAACCTGATTGAAAAGAGGTAGTTTAGTGATGTACATTCCAAAAGTTAAAACTTTTTGTAATGGGTTACAATTCATCTTCTTTAAAAATAAAGTTCAACGCTATTAACCAGGGGTCTCTACGAGGGAGAATCAATGAAAGTTTGTTTTCCCATAAACCACGTCTATAGACCAGAATTAGATTGTGTTTTTCTTTACTGTGGTTATACGTTGTAAGTTCTTTTAGCCAAATTAGTTGACCTAAGGGATATACGACTTGCGGAGCGTTTATACTCTGCCTCACGCTCTCAAAGTATCACGTATCAGGATGTAGTGCAAGGTGTTATGCGGTTTTTCAGCTGAAGATGGCAACACCCATCGCAGACTGACATGTGTTGTCTTATGTAAGGCGGCCCCTAAACTTTAGTTTATCTTTGCCATGGTTCTCTGTAATGATATACAAAACTCTGTACAATGGCCAGAAATGAGTGTAGTGTTATGTTGCGTAGTGTGTGTTGTATAGTTATATCTAGCCGCTTAGTTACCAGGAAGGCTGCTTCCCAGTACCCGTCCACGTCACGAGGAGGCGGGCCCAACCATGCACGTACTAAATAAATCGCAGAATGAAAGGATTTTAAGGACTGTGTTCAAATCCTAGATTTTACTCTTGAGCCAGACCAAGAAAGCGCACTCGTTTCCATGGTGTGCTTCGCCGAATAAGAGCTCACAATGCTCATTTCTAAAGCCAGCATTCAGAAGCAAATAGTTGTCGATGGGTGCCTGCAGGATATAATTACAACGTCTCACTCTTTCTGTGTGATGGTTATTAGTGGTCATGAAATTTGCTTTCAAGGGACCATGAAAGACATCTCACCTCCAATTTTCACATAATTACAAATCTCGCATTTAGCGGTTATGGCATTTTTTTGGATCATTCTGTCACTCACCTTTTTAATCTTTATGTCGAAAATATCGTACGTGAAGCTTTAGAAGATTTGGACACTGGCATAAAAATTGGAGCTGAAGATAAACAACCTCCGTTATGCAGATGATACTGTGCTAATTTTCAATTCCAAGGAATTGAAATTTTCAATTCGTTGGAATTTCAATTCCAAGGAAGTAACACAAGGAGAATACTGCATTTGAAATGCAGTATTCTCTTTGTGTTACAGGAGAATACTGCGTATATTTTTACTTTCATCGAAAAACAAATGAGTGGATATTGAATAAAATTGCCAGGCCAAAAATTCTTCTAAATAGTATCAAACAGAAGAAAACTCGAATTTTTTTGGACACATAGCAAGGAGGCAAAACTTTCTGTTGAAGAATATAACGGGAGGAATATAACTGCAACTAGATGGAAGGATGGGATAAGTGAGCTTCTTGGCATGACAGTTTGCGTTGCCGGTTTTGTTGGTGTCCACAACAGCTCCTGAGGGAACTACGTGACTGGAAGAAGAAGTGTTAAGAGTAAGGTACCGCCCAAACTGTACGATCTATTCTGTACAAAATTAAGTTCTCGCCTTAATGCTTTGGGTGATTTTTAATAAAAATCTAATGCATACATAAACGAATTTTAAACGAAGGAATTTGACTGCCTAGCATATACTTCTATTTTTATTCTAAAATCCTACAAGACATCTTCGGGGAATGCATTGATCTTAAATTATTCCCAGGAAATTGCCTAAATGAGATGATACTGTATGACGAAATTGTAGAAGAGCGAAATTAGATTACCAGGCGAGCTCCAGTGGAGGATGCCATCTCGAACAGGAAATTAGCGTTTGTTTCACCGGAAAAGAGTTAACCGAAAAACAACCTAAACTGGTACTCTCTTGATTCCCTTATTTCTCGATGCGCAAAACGAAAACTGTTATCTCGATGGGTAGGTTAAGAAATTTTACACTTGTTTACCTGAAGGATGATTTCGGATATTTATTACGCACCACTCCTTTAAATGAAGAAATTATACAGGATGAAAATTACTAAAATAAAGAATCCTTTGAGTTATATATTCTTTTTTTGGTAATTACATAGCATAATCGAGAACTACTGCAGTTTATTCAATGGGCTTTTACTTCTTTTGTCTTGCAGAAATTTATGATGCAATAAACATTAAAATGAGATCCTCGTTATGAAAATAAAATTGTAAAAATGACCTTACTTTTGATGTCATTTATGTGAAAGGATGGTGAAGTAATCCTTTCATAATGAGCTATTTGTTATTTCGGGATGACAGATTTATAAATACTTTAGGAATTTTAATTTAATCCCACGTAAATTTACAGATAAACAGCAGGCGGTCCTGAAATTAGTTAATTTAGATAATTAAATGCGATGGAAATTGTTTGCTGATTAATCTTCGTTAGATGGTTGCTGTTAACAAGGATAGTTTTTCAGTGCGAGCGAGAGGAGACTTCAGTGTAGCAGAAATATCTTCCAGAAAGTGCTTTTCAAATAGGCGGTATCTTTTCTATATCCGACCTATTATTACTTAATACTATTCTTATTTCAGTAGATTCTAAAGATTATGATCCGAAGTTTTGCTTTTTTTGCAATAAAGAAGTGTTCAAAGAAGTGTGCGGTTTCTTTTAGAATACCACAATATAACAAGCAAGTAGGAAATCGTTGTGAATCGCTGCTTTAAGACAAGGAAAAGCATCGTAAACATCCCTTATTTAAACCTAATTTAACAAGTTATAGGCAGCTCAGAATGGCGTATCGAGAAGTGTACAGTGGGATCAAAATCAAACTGAAACTTCGGTTCTGCTGGACTGCAAAGACTACAGCCTTCACATTTAGCCCTCGGAGGTAGCAGCACAATGGCTCTAATCACTGCCCTCCCACAGCGGCTAGAAAAGGTCTGCGTTCGAATCCTCTTAATGAGGCGAGGAATTTTTGTACATTTCTTTTTCACAACGTACTTGAGTTAACCAATCTCAATTAAGGGTGTCATGGTTTTATTCTTCAAGAAACTCGGGTTTTTCATCCAGAAAAACAGATCATGTAATTACAGACACAATATATTGATTCCTATAGCCTTAGTTGCTTTGGCACTTAACGCACACCTAACGTAACTTTTTTTTTGGAGTATTCTCCATTGGGATTGTGGGCATCTTTGACGTCAGTGCTACTAAATCTTGCTTGTTGGTTATTCTTCCATCAGGAAGGTAACTGGGACTTGAAATCCGAAAGGACGAGATTAAAGTCGCGCCATGGTCTTTAAGCTGTGCAAGGAGCAATTTGATCGAGCTATGACAACTCTATCCTCTGACTACATCTCCATGCGCGAACTTCTTGGCATAAAACTTAAGTTACGCAAGATGGAAAAAGTTTGAAGTACGGAATTGAATCTAGTTTCGAGGAGTAGTGAAATAATTTTTTGAAGAAACGTGAAAAGAGCGAAGGGACAAAACTTTCAAATTTACATTGAAACCATCCAGTCTATTTACAATTTTATAATCCCTGCTCAATCCTTTCATCAAAATCTCAATTTTCTCAACTGAACACCTTCCTAATTACTTCTTCGACATTTCTTCCGTTTTTAAGACTATATTTGTGAAAGGGTCCATTGATGTTCTTTCTCAGAGACTGTTCAAACTAGGATCTTCTTTTTGCATCATTCTTTCCCTTTCATTTGTTGACTTTATTTCCAACCGCACAAATCATTGAAGTTTTGGCTGTGTGTTTTTAAGTCTTTGATGGCTTTCAACACTTATTTCACTACGAGTAATGCTATCTTCATTTCTCTTTACGTGACTATAACTGGCTGTCTTTTACCTGTCCGAGTAATCAGCCCTCTAATGATCTAACCCGAACCAGAATATAGAAATTGCGTACATTTAACGAACTTCTTTTTTAAATGAAAATTTCTTAACAGAATAATATTCATATATTAGAGTTTTTTTTCTTTCATCGTGGCAGTTTTTTTATGAAGACTTTTTTTAAAATAAATATTTACGCCTTTAGTCTGGTTGCAACTTAATCATCTTGGAGAAAAAGTAAGGTGAAGAAAGTGTGTGCGATTATTTAATATTAAGAAGCGCTTCTTAAAAAAAGCAAAACACAAAGGCAAGAACTGTGGCTTAGCAACAGATCTTATACTTTCTTCGTACGTTTCTTGGCAGTAAGAAATATGTCTTTGATTCTGCTCCTGCCTTAGGCTACGGGTGAGTCTTATCGTGAAAATGAGTTTCTTTTCGAATTCTGAAGATGGCAATAAATGGACATAGCAATACACGCGGAAATGTCATGAAAGCATCCTTCGAAATGAATAAGGCATAAAAGAGATTGGGAAATATTTTTCCTATCGAATTTGTGTGATTTATGTTCCCCGGGAATTATTGTGAATCTTCAGCAGATTCGAACTAAAAGCAGATTGGAACGTCACGAGGGAATGTTTATTTTTACTGATAAAATTTCAGCCGAACACGGTTAAGGTATATCGTTTTCGCCTTGAAAATCATGCGAAGACTTCCGGCATGCGCGTCTTTTTTATGGCAAACGTTTATTGAAATCTGTATTACTGTGGATAGCTTGTGAGGGAGAAATGTACTGATATTAGAATTGCATTTTCCGAGGAGTAGATGCAATGAAAAAGAATGTTCTGGACAAAGAATTAGAGAAAGAACGAACACAAAAAAGGCGAGGAATTTACCTGAGGTTGAACCCTTCATTTTACCTTTTCAGTTCAGCTGCTAAATGAACATTTAACAACAAATTCTGCGCAGTCCTTTTATTATCAAAAACTGTGTTTTAATACGGAGAAGATCTATAGAATTTGCTTAGAGAAAAACGTATTTACTCGTGGTACTTTACACAAAATAAATTTAACAATAGAGGCTTAATTAATATTCTAAGAGGGATTCTATCAATTCCTGTTCATGGAGTCTGACAGTATACGGTGTATTCGCTGTCGCTTATCTTGAATATACTGCTATTCATCGAAACATGAATATATAGGATGCGAGCAAAGTGGAAAGCCCAAATTTAATGGATTCGATGGCACTCGAAGTCACTAATTATTGTGCATAGGCTCTATCGAGAAATAAGATAATTAGTGTTTCAATTAGTATTAGTACTCGTAACATTGAAGCAAGGAAGCTAAGCTCATACTGCGCCACATTAAACCAAAAACAGTTTCCAGAGAGTGCGGTTTAAAGAACACCAGTCTTCTGTGTTCAGAATATTCTTTGTACCACATAATAATCATATTACTCTTTTCTGCACCCTTTACAACAGATCTGGCTTTCTTTCCTTCCAAAATGTCCTTCTAATATGAGGATTTCAAACTTGTATACAATATACCACATGTGGCCTAACCATTGCTTTAAATAACGGGACAATCACTTCATCCTTGCCAGCAAGGACAAGTATATCCAAGAACCGCATGAACCGTTCTAGCAGCTTATTTTCACTGCAAGTCTTTGAAGGCTGGATATGTCTATTTTTCTCTTTGGGTTAAGATTGGCTTCAGGAATTGCTACACAACTCCATCTTCTCAACAATGTCTACAAGCAGTCAGTAGCAAACGTTATTTCATTATCAACTATTGGCGTGTCTTGTAAGTTGGATGCCATTGAGTTACGTCATCAAAAAGACAATAGGTTACAAACAAAAAGAGCGGATCACATTTAAATAGCGAAGTTGCATTAACTTTGAATGTAATCACCGATGCTGTGGAGGTGATAACGATGTCTTAGCAACGAACTCTTATTTGAATGAGGGCTGTTAAAGTATGTAGCACGGAGAGTGCTTCTGACAGTTCTGTTCAGCTCTCTTTGCCCTACTTCCATCTTCCTTCCTTGGCTCTAATGAACTTGTAGGTAATGACGTCGTAACCGTACTTTGACTCCACTAAAGAAAGTGGTCCGAGGCGCAGTTTCAAGGGCAAATACGGAGCTTATTCCACACTGAACTACTGAAGCAGCAAAATGGATTTCTTTGTTTTGTTTTGATGGAAATTCGTCTCGGACTTTAATTGGATTCCATAGAAATAATTCGACACAGTTTTCAAGAAACTGCGGTGTTCTTAAGAAATGAACACAAATTTCTTAGAAATAAAAGAACAAAAAATGTAATTCAGGCCGGCTTTTTCCCTATTATTCTTCGCATGTTAATTTCTGGTCTGTGCAATTTTGCAATTGTTAACTGGTATTTCTTTGAGGATTTATTTCAACGTTTCTTTATTAATGTGTATATTAATTTTCTTTTTCGCATGTAATATTAAAAGAGGAGCTTTAAGTTTAACGCTTCGTTTGAGATTTTTCCAATAAAATAATTTGAAAACATCAAACGGGAAGATAACACCGTGCTAAACGAGCCGTGCAGAATCTTCTGTCTGTGTGATTAGTAAAGAAACGGTGGATGGTTGCGTCCAACCTGCAAAGAAATGCTTGATAATACACACTTTATGCAATTTGTGATCATTCAGTTGTTGGAAAATGTCCAAAACGTACAAAATTCTATGAATTTTTCCTCCTCAGAAATTAATTAAATTTTTTATGAGGTCCTATGGATGCAGCCGGAAAACTAGGGTATTTTTCTATATTTTAAGATCTGTTTTCATCAGTAGTTGAGGATGAGGTGAAGGATGATATAGCATGAGCTAAATAGTCTACATAAGGAATCAGATTTTTGCTATGGACATTTCGGGGTACTTCTATTGCCGCGTTAGGAATCAATGAACACAAACCAATTCAGAACTAATCCCAATCAGTTGACGATTTATTAAGATGAGTTCGAACATTCTACTTATCGTACATCAGTGGCCATTGATATGATATTCACCCTTCTGTAATGAGATTATGAAACACAACTGGAGTTATGGCCCATTACTCATTTGGAAAGACTTGAATTCGGTCGAAGAGTAAGGAATTCTTCACTATGTGACGAGAAACCTAATTACAAAATATTAAACTAATAAAATGATTGACAGACTGGTAAAACTGAAGAAATGATTACAGGTATTTGGCAAATGTACTTAAAATGATTTAATTTTTCTTTTTGGGAAGTTCACGTGCTTAAGATTTAAAACATAACGATCCACTTTTAGTTGGAATAAATATGGACCTTTCCAACCTTTTGGTGGTAAACATATCTGGTTCCCTACGACCTTTTAGTAGAATCCAAGGGCTACTCATTCAACCAGCGATAATCTCGTATAGCCAGGAAAACCAAGACTGCTGAGAATTCCTTTAACTCTGGGACAGTGGAGTATTAAAAAAGAAACAACAACAGCAAAACAATACCAGAAAATGCAATTTGGTGAATTTTAAATTACTTCTAGATGTTCTTAATGCATATTCGAAAAGTAAAAGTTTGTAGTCTAAGTATTTGGCGAAAACAAAGATGTCTGTAAAGTGGCAAGATTTTGAAAATATTAGCGATCTCTTTGCGTTGACAGCTGTCTCTTTACAGATCCACGAAAAGTATCAGTAAGGGAAAAGCATCGGGGGAGAAGGAGTTGCTTCTGCGTGTTCTTGTCGCCACATGCTGCTGACCTAGAAATGTTCCTCGTAACAGCACAGAGATAATCGACGTTTACGAAGGGGAATCGCCTGAGCAAACACACACTGGCCTTCTTGGAACAGAGCCAACGCTGACCTTTCTTAGCTCTCAGGAAGAGTTAAGGAAATCGAGTGGATAGAATACGTGTTCTATGGAAGCTAACCTTAACACTAACTTGCTCTGTTTTAGTGAATGAATACATTATATGGAAATATCGATCGTATCGTGATTACTACCTATCACTGCAGTTGTCACTTTGCAACTAAACTAATAAAAAAGCACAAATGGCGTTATGATAGAAGCTGTGGATTAAATGTATTTCCCTCCATCGCAACAGGGTGGTGGAGCTTCATCGAAGTATCGACTTCGTTGAGTGGCATCTCTGGAGCCTCGAAGGATATTCTACAGTCGTGCACATTCTGCGTTGCTGTTTTTTTGCACAATGAAGGAAAATATTGGATTTATATTGAAACGTTTGGTGAATCCAGCCACATTATTTCAAGAATTATTCATTATTTATTAAGAATTAAAAATCGTTTTATTGACTACACTATGAACTGTTGTATTGTATTCACTGTTAATTGGTGAAATCGAAACTGGTACTCATGAGTGTCAGTGGCCTAGCAATTCAAGTATCCATCGATTTCGCAGGAATTGAACAGTGGAAGTGGACATCGCAAGAGAGCTAGTTATTGATTGAAGTGCAGTTCTTCAGCATCTTTTAATAATTTCCTTAATGTCCCTCAGAACTGTGCTCGAAGACCAGATCGATCAGTCTCCTTTAGCTCAAAAGGATGCCATTCACAAGCCCTTACGTTTTCAATGTGGTCCATTAGTAATTTTCGTATTGGAAAATCGATAAATTTTCTCAAAAGAAAAAAAAAATATTACTATTATTCAGTAGGTAATTGAAAATAAGTGAGTAATACAAGTAATATTAACAAGAAAACATCTTCATCAGTAAATGGTTTTAGAAATCGTTTAAATGATCTTCGGAATATAATTGCAAGTGATCAGTATCATGCATTAGCATTAGCATTAGCATTAGTAGAGGCATTTGATGCAAGAAAGCAAGCTTATGCAGCATCAGCCAAAAAAAAAAAAAAAAAAAAAAAAAAAGTAACATAAATAAATAAAAATAACCACTTCCACTTCACCCCTCTGTTCGTTCGAAATACCTGTCCAGCTGAGCCTTAAACTTATTTAGGCTATCAACTTCCACGACAAGGGATGGAAGTCTGTTCCACCCACCAACCACCCGCTGGCTAAAGGCAAATTTCCGCACATCTATCCTACATCTGTCTTTCCTCAATTTGAATTTATGCCCTCTCAGGTGATTTTTCTGAGCTAGAGGAAGAATCCCATCAGCATTGAGCATGCTCAAACCATTCAAGGCTTTGTACACCTCTATCAGATCACCCCGCTGGTGCCTAGTTTCCAGACACTGTAATTTGCAAAACTTAAGCCTTTCTTCGTAAGAGAACCCCTTTGTCCCATTCACCAATCTAGTTGCCCTTCTCTGTACTCGTTCCAGCAGCTCTACATCCTTCCTGAAATGAGGCCTCCAGGCCTGTATACAGTACTCTAGGTGTGGCCTGACCATTGCCTTATACAAGGGAATAATCACCTCCTTATCCCTGCTAGAAAAATTCCTATATATCATTGACAATACACCATGAGCTACTCTTGCAGCTCGTCTGCACTGCTCAGAGAACTTCATATCTGCCTGCACCACCACCCCCAGGTCCCTTTCATTCTCTACCACTGTCAGTGTAGTACCACAGAGTTGATACGTTGCTCTGGGGTTGCTGTTTCCCATATGTAGTACTTTACATTTGTCAATGTTAAACTTCATTTGCCACCTCGAAGCCCATCTGCTCAACCTTTCCAAATCCTGTTGCAGCAGCATAGTGTCAGTAGTGTCCTTGACAACCCTGCCAACCTTCGTATCGTCTGCAAACTTGGACATTAAGCCTGATATACCATCATCAATATCATTTATAAATACAGAAAACAATAAAGGCCCCAATACTGAACCCTGAGGGACTCCACTAATAACATTAGTCCACGATGAGCAGTGTCCATTGATTACCACTCTCTGTCTTCTCCCCCTCAACCACCCCTTTATCCATAGCAGCAACTTGCCTCCAATGCCACACTGCTCCAATTTGTGCAGCAGTCTTCCATGTGCAACAGTATCAAAAGCCTTTCTAAGATCCAAGTATATAATATCAAAGTTATTCCCTGCATCCAGTTCTTTTGTGACTGCATCATAAGCATATTTAGTAAACAATTATAAATCGAGTATTCTGATAGGAAAAGATGATCTAATATCAAAAAGGTAGTCTATAGATCTTAATATGATACCAAGGGGTACCAATAGACAAATTTAGCTTACTTGATGCTTAGAATTTCAGTAATGCTGACGTTTTTAATCCATCTATCTTGTGAGAATCAAAAACAAAACTGAGATGCGCTTATGATAACAAAATTTGTGGTAAAATTGTATACATTATTGTGCATTAATAATAATGCTTAATAATACTGCTAATTCAACAAACTGTGCTCCTGGAAGCTGGTTAATTTGTGAGGTGCCAGTCAACTTGAGTGACGCGTGTATTGAGTTTCATCGAAGAGCTAGCGTTTCTCTTCATTCTCCCTATCCGTCAAATCCTAATAAAACACACAAAAAATACTTCCGGGCCCCAATCTCCACAATAAAGCAATTAACGACATCGTCAGATGTAACCAAGGAAAAGATTAAAGCGCTTCCTAGTCTCTCTCTCTCTCATATTACTTGAGTCAGCTCCCGAAGGTGCATTCCATACAGGAATTGTAGTGAGCGTTAGATTACATCGAATACGTGTTCTTGTTTACGAAACTATGGCATCGAATATGGCTTTTAAAGTAGCACGCAGTTACCTAATTTAAGCTCAAACTTTTCGGTACTCTTTGATTATATTGAGGATAAATCTTGTACTAGAAGTTCTGAGCGCTACGAGCAGCGACTTTTTTGTGATCGCGATACGAAATTAGTTTATATCAGGGTCGGTGAAGGCCGTTTCTGTGTACCGAATGAAAATTTCAATTTAAATACGAGGAAGAATGGTTTCTAGGTTACTAAATCAGAATTACAAAGTATTTGACATCTAACTGCACGTAAGGCTGCTTTTAAATTGTGAGATTTATTGGATATCGAGCACGCATCGAAACTAAGATAATGAGTATTTGGTATTCAGTAACTTTACTTCGTAATTGACTCTTATTTAAACGAGCAAATTAATTCTGATTTTGTGATCTAGAATATCCAACGTTTGCCTTCGACATAACAGTTGAAACACGATTCATTTTGAAGACTTCTTTTCTTTGTTGACTGCCTGTTAGAATTATTTATTCAGTGACCAGTATGGAAATTTATTAAGTTAGCAGGATAATTTTTAGGAGAGGCCCCTTTCCAAACAGCTTTTGTAATCGAATTAGATTGAGGCGTTACTACTGATGATTTTACCATTGTTTTGGTATTCGTCTTAACATACAAGCATCGGGGGTTCAGTTGCAATGGAAGGAAGCGATCTTAGAACAGCATAATGCAATATCCGGATAAATAAAGACTACAGCGATTCACCTGTCGTCCATTAATAGTGATTCAGTCATCGGCATCATTCTGCTAATCCAGTATATATTTAGACTCCCTTTTGATTCAAAGCTGAGATGTTTCTTCCCCCCCATTGGTCTCTGGATGAATATTAGGTTGTTGACTCAGACCGCAGCCATGCACACATTTCAGTCCAGATTCCTGAACATCTCTACACTGCGCTAAACTGTAAACCGACCATTTTATTAAAGGCCAACTTGCCCAAGACTTCCTACGGTCATTTCATTGTTTGATAACATAGGTAAGCTAATATTGCAGTCTTCTACCATGTCATATCATTCTACAGTGTCATAGGTACATTATAGCGACAGTATGGTCGTTATGATGACTAATTACTACTGTAACCTTAGCAATAAATAACTTGTAATGTAATCTGTGGGTTAGTGACACCTCCAATCCATTCAGATGTCCCCCTTAACCACTTTAATGAAGCACAGAAGTGGGCCCTGGATCACTGTCATGCAAACGTTTTCAGCCACGGACCCTGTGTATTTATAGCTTTATCGCCGGACCCCAAAATTAAAATATCATTTTATTCTATTGTTCTTAATAATAAAACGTCGTGATCAACAACAAAAAAAAATCTGCTAACCAAACTTCAAAATTTGCCCTTGACATTTCTAAACGGAAGGACAATTCAAAAAATAACGGATATTTAAAAAATAAACTTAAAAATGTGTTTCTACGTAATCTGGTATAAATAATCCATTATACTGTATTTTGGCTTCAAGAAAAAAAGTTAGATGAAGCGTGCAGTGCGATATATTTCAACTACCAGCATTTTCCCCCCCTTAACTTAATTTAATTTATTTTCTGTGATTTAACAAAAGTGAAGAAGTAAATAATTAACTTGATCAATTAATTACTAATTAACTAATACTATATTATATGATACATAAATTTTCACTTCACTGCACATAACTTTATTTATTTCATTCTTGACTTTAATAAAAAAAAATGCAATACAACACGTATTTTAACGTTTCTGATCTGATTAACATAAAAATATAATTAATATAATATAATATTTATAAGATTAATATAAACAAACCGATTAATTCATTAAAAAGAGCTCTTTAAAAAGCAAACGACTTTAATGTGCGCATAAACCAAGAAATGTTTCTTTCTGCGCATCTCTGTAAACAGAACAGAAAAAATCAAATTCTATTTGTCCGATTTTATTGAAATTTGGGATTGCTCGACAAATCTTTTTAACACAGCCAAATACAAATTTTCACGAAAATACATCCACTGGAGTCCAGTTGTTGTAGGCGAACATGATGAGTGAAGACAGACTCGAGACAACCACTTTCAACAACATAATCTGTAGCGTTAATATTTATCTTCCTTTTCACTTGATGCGAATCCTAATTGTTTTGAAGCAAATACTTTTCTTCTTCCATTTGGAGAATGGTAAATTGCGTTCATATTTCGTTTAAAAAGGGTCACCTAAGCAAAGACCAAGTTTATTTAAGTGAACTTTGGTAATTCCACATTTAAATTTCTCCGCAAAACGAAATCATAAGTAAAATGGCATGCTTTTCCCCTCTTGGTGATCAATAAAACTACCTGATGTGATGATACGGGCAATTATGATCGTTGCCTTGCACAGAAACGGGATTAATTTTGACCGGTTACACTTTCATTGGCAAAGTGCCAAAAACGAAATTTTTTACCGCAAAAAGTAGTATTCTTTGCTGGTATTGTCAGACATGGCCTCTAATGGGCTGGCAGTAGGAAATTAATTTCTTATCACGCGTTGTATTTTAACCATATTTTAAAGAATTAGCATCGTTAAGGAAACACGTAATGGTTTTCTTTTCTGGTAAATTTTATTGGTGATTGGACTGTTCTTAGCTTTTATCACTCGGATTATTTGTCCTTTGAATTGCGAATGCCCGAAAGCAATCTGCTGTAAGTCGCAAAAGATATTGAAGCCATTTTCAGAAAGTAATACTCAGTCGACGATTGGAGAAGGGATTTCTTATTAGTGAGACGTCTTCGGTCAACGAATCAAAGATTTTTATTAGTTTATTATCATTTCACAATCTGTTGGATAACTTCTCTCGCCATTATCTAAAACTGAGCATATTTCGGTGTTGTGAAAAGTAAATAACCATAACTTTGCAAAGAAAAAAACAGTATTCAAATCGCATAAAGCACCATTAAGTTGGAACTACTTAGTAAAAACACGCTAGGAAAGTGTCTATTGCCCCGGGAATGTCTCTTACAGAGTGGCTACTGCTGTGTGGGTAGTTTAAGTGAATCTGCGAAAAACCCAAAGTTTTCTTAGATTTCATGCTGCATTTCCCAGATTATTCCTTAGCCCAGTCCAGGCGACTGCCCACGCATTTCTTGCAGCAACAAATTCCGTAGAGAACATCAGCATGCTGTTCAATTCCAAATGTTTTTCCTTCCGTTATTTCTGACGTCATCGGGGTTCAGTAGGTTGCAGTTTTCTTCAAACTACAGAAACGTATTTTATTCTTGTTTCTCCTTGGAGGAACGAATTTCTTGAAGGTTATTAAAGTACACAACTGACCAATTCATCTGTGGAAATGTCGCTCTAACTGACGAGCCATTGCTTTAATGTACTATTAGTTCTATAATGTAGCAACTTTAATAACACTATCGATTGTACAGATACATAAATCACGCAGAACTAAAGCTTACAACATGAGGGTACTTGAGGTATGTGAAAGGTTAATAAATCAGTGTGATTAAACATATGAGAATGATATTACAGAGAATCATTAAACACATATTTTATTATGTTTTATAGACTTGGAAATATATTACTAAGTAAAGTAGAGAAAAAAAAGTGAAAAATGCTGTTCTGAACGTAGAAGATGTTAAGATGATACCAACTAACTCAGTCACATGTAGTCGAGTTAGTTGCTATCGGGCGAGGATGCATAATTTTTCATCCACGAAACAGAAGAACTGATCGAACATCACGAGCTTTAAAGAGTACCCTAACGCCTCATGATCTCAATTTTTTTGGCACAAAAGCAAAAACAGCAACCTTTTTCAAGTTGGTAGCCCATTTGTTCAACACACGACGAAAAGTAGGCCCAAAATAGGGCCGTGCCAGATTTGCACGCACTCAGTTTTGCAGCACCCTACTAAAGGATTCAGTTTGTCGTCCCTGAGAGCTGGTACCTCTCTTCAACACTGTTAATACGGCCCTGGTTCGAACCATGACTTTGCCACCACCGTGCTTGGCAGTTCGGAAGATGCAGTCCGTTTTAGAATGCTTTCATCTGATGAAAACAGAGTGGATAAAGATTGGCCACTTTAGAGAATCCATTTTGCTTCTTTCAGGGGCTAGTTCTCTAAGCATGTCATTGTATCATTCATTGGACATTGACTTAACTCTCTCCTCCACTTTCCCACAATCCCTTATTTTCATTATTCAGTTTTCAAATTTAATTTTTGTCCCAATTTCACCCCATTTATTACCACCACCATCACCGAATCTGTATCCCTATATGCCATTACACTTCTCACTGTTAGAGACACCACCTCTCAGTTGCTAGGCAACAGCACACGGAGGTTACATAGATAAGATTAGAACCTTATGAAACAAGATTATAAGAATAATAGTTTGATTTAGCAAGGCTGAATAAAAGACTTACTTTCTAATGATCTGGATATAGGAATGGATATAAATATAACAGCAGTAGGGATATAAATCTCAGCCTTTATTAATTCATTTCCAAGTGCAGGTATAGAAGTCTATCAAAACGTCATTGTCTTGCGATTTATGACATAGAAACATCCCCGAGGGCACCAGTGGTATATGATGGTTATTTCTGTCATTTTTGAAGTGCAGTTCCATGTATGCACAGTCAAACAGTGCGTCTATATATCTACATCATTAATCACCCACTTTCTGTCTCTTTTTTATTCATTCATGTAGCTCATAGAACCCTGCATGAATGATAATCCCTCTAAAGAACAAAGCCTTTGAGTTTATCATACCGTATCCAACAATCACTTCTATAGAAGATTCTGAAAAGAATCTTCTATAGAAGTGATTGTTGGATACGGTACTTCTATAGAAAAGAATTCTATAGATTCTTCTGAAAAGCAAGAAAAATTGGCATTTTTGCACTAATCTGTTGTTGTATAATTGATTAATGTTAACTGAATTACTCCAAATGAATTTATAAAAAGAATTCTACAGTGTACAAAACAGACATTTCAAGCATGTCAATGTCCAGTGACATATCAGTCACTGGACATTGACTTAACTTATCGTACATTATTAAGAACTATAGAATAGTTCTACAAGGTCTTTTTTATTTAGACTTTTCTATAGGATTTCGCTTTAAGACGGAATACAGAAGACATGTCATTAAAGTAACTGCTGAATTTTTAGCTCTGAAAGTACCTTTAGGTAAAGCAAACATCTATCACAACTATCGTGGAATTGTCAGTTTCTGGGAGAATGCAGACAGTGCCGATCTCAGTGGGATGTTCTCAGTAGCTAATTTACCACAGATGTTCAGAGAAATAAAAGTAACTTGCACACAACTGTCATTTGGATGCAAATGGCTTTTCTGGGCAATTTGCAATATCTTCCACTTATATTAGCCTCTGGAATTGAAGGATAATCATGCAATCTGCGCTTTCCCTTAGTCGATGACCTTTTGTAACGTATTAATATGAACCATTGCGAGCACTTCATTACCTTTTAACCCTCTCTTACTCCTAGAAATAATTTCCATTTCAAATTCATGCCGTATAACTGAAGCTCAGTGCTTGATGACGGGGAATGATCTTGCAGAACACTACGATTGACTAATAAACTACAAGCATTACTCCTTTTTGTTGATGTGTGGTTATTTACTCAAAGGGAATATCGCTACTTACCAATGCAAGAGATAATCAGAATAAAATAAATCTTCTGAAATAAATTTGTACCTGGAAAGTCAAGATGGTGTGCATTCCACTCTGCCTGGCCGTCCACGGGCTACAATTTGATGTCCAGCAGACGGATTTTCGTGAAATTTTATATTTGGGCCTTTAAAGGCGATTTGTCAAGCCCTTCTAAATTTCATAAAAATCGGACCAATAGATATCTGAAAATTATTATTTTATTTTCTCCCCCGTTCTCTTGTAATAACCCTGCTCGCAATGGACGGATTTTCATTTAATTTTATATTTAGATCTTTCAGCAAGATTTTTGAAATGTCATGAAAATTAGACCAGTGGAAATTCGGCAATTATTATTTTTTACACATGTGATCAATCAATATACCGTATATTGTAGCTAAAGGACTAGATATTGTTTTATGCTATTCGCTAGTCTGGCAAATGTGCAGAAATGAAAATATTTTCAGTTCGCGCATGCCTTTGCTTTTTGCTCATTGTTTGTTATAAATCATGAATTATTACCAGGCTCCTGAAATATAACGCACTGCGCACAATAACTTATCTATTTTTATCACAACTTTCATTCTTTTCGAATTTGAATATGACGTGATTCAGGATTGAATAAAAGAAAGTTAGAGGGAACCAGCTTGTTAGAAAACAGGCTATAAATAGGCTCTTAACCTTTTTCAAGCTGAATTTCAGAATTAAGCAATTTTAAACCCAGACATCTAATCGTCTACACTTTCCTTAAAATCCATCTTTATGAATAATGGACCAGCTAAACGGCTTCGTTTTAGATTTTGGCAGCGAAATTAAAATTTTTGACATCATAGCGTGACTCAATAGAGAAATATTTGAACACTTTTCTTCGACGTATTGCGAGAGCTAATTTAATATCGCCTTTCCTTTCTTAGAAGTACAACAGAAAGCTATTTGCCACTGAACACTCAGAAATAGAGGCTTTACGAGTTCTAATAATAATAATAATGGCATGCTGTTAACGTCTTAAATGCGAAATATTAAGAAATATGATCCTATTCTCCCACCCACATATAGCAATGGATGAATTATATTCCAGGATATACAAGTAGGCTTATTAAATGGATACGAGAAATCAAATGGCTATTTTTAACAAATATAGAGATAAGAAATAGGATGTAAGAGCAGAACGAGATTCTGCATGTACGTTAATATAATAGAGGTATTATAAATGGCTCGTTTAGTTGGTTTAATTTCTGATAACTTTATTAAGTATCAGTTTCGTTGAATTTAACAACCAGAGTAGAGAACTTCTGATGGTGTCAAAATATAAGCAATATTTTATAATTAAAACTAATTAGCTGTCAGAAATTTTAACACTTCAATCATGTTCTGACACCAAACACTGAACTTCACGTTTAGCAACACCCACATAGATCAGTCACCCTAACACGCACGCAAATCAGTGGCTTGATGACTAAGGATATTATTTCCTAAAGCTTGTTCAAGTTACGTGCGTAGAACAAGACGTCACTGCCGGTTTGTTAGCTATGGAACATCGATATCGCCAGGTTTGTGATTCCAGAAATTTGACTGTTTGCTTATATTCTTTTTTTTTGTTAGATTTAATTTAAAACAGTTCTGTGTTTAGATAAAATAAATCGAGGAGAGAATTTAAAACGCATATAAAAAACAAAGTTCGAAAAGTGATCGTAGCTGATGGATCCTGGAGGATCAGAATGAACCATGAACTTGACAATGTTATTCAGGGTGCAGATATTGTCAGACTTGTGAAGAGCTAGAGACTTGCTGGGTGGGACATGGTATTGAGAATGGATGATAGCAGAACAACTAAGAGTATAATGAAATGGAAACCTACAGGGAGGAGGGAAAGAGGAAAACCATGAAAAAGATGGATGGATGAAGTAGAAAAGGACTTAAAGACAATGTGAATAACAAGTTGGAGGAGTTTGACTTCTGGGAGGGCTTATTGGTGGAACATCGTCGATAGCAGCAACAAATTAGAGAACTGTGCTAATTATTTACCACTGCCCTGTCCTGTTTGCATATATTTATATGCTGTATATGAAAATAAATTTGCTTCATATGGAAACTTCAAATATTTTGGCTGTAAAATCCCTGTGTGTTATGAGATTGTGGTGACATCGTTCTTAATATCATGTTTTATTTGCTGTATGTAAAACTGCTACTTATAGATTAACTATTTTTAAATTATCACCAAGTCACTATTTTTTTCGAATTCATCGCAGCGTTCATCGAATAGTTTTGCTCTACTTTTGAACGGAATCCTTTTAAAATACCCAATTTACCGAAAATTATAGTTAGCAGGCATTTTTTACCCTTTGATTTTCTTCCTCCAGACCCAATAGTTCTTTTAAAAAAATCCTCAATGTAATTACAGTTCTGTTTTCAACCAGCATTTTCTTAGCAGTTGTTTTTAAAGAAGTTCGCTTGGTTCGTTGACGGCTGGAGTGGAGTGGAGGGGGAGGGTGTAAGTAATCGAATTGAAGAAAATTACAAACCTCTACAGATAAGCAGAGAAGCTTACGTTTCTGTTCACTGTTCTCTAACAAGAACGTCAGTCTAATAATTATCTTTTTTGCCTTTTCAAGAGCCGTGCTATTTACCAACCAATCTGTCGAGGACGATGGCAGAGGTATTCAAACGAAATAAATTAAGGAGATCTGCCTTCTTTGAATTTACAGATTTTGTTTTTCATTTTGCAATGGTGTTTGAATCCTTTAAAAAGCATATAAGAAAAATTTTCTCCGTTAAAACGCTCTTATGAAAAGAAAAAGGGGGATACTTTTTATCTGACCGGCGTAGTTTGTTGAAAAATTTAAGGTTCCATTCCTGGTCTGTTTATACAGCGTTATTTCTTAACAAGAAACAAACCGTATGTGACCGGCAAAGATACATTAAGAGAAATGTCAGAGGGCTCAACAGTCAATTAGTTTCTAAGCAAACCACTTTACCGTCTAAAACTCAAACCAGAGAGGATTGTTTGAGGATTGGATTGTGCTGCTACAGATCAGATGGTCAATCCATACATCATGAGAAGACGAATATACATTACAAAATAATCTAATCTACTCTCAAATAGGTCAGTCTACGTTTACTTAGTTTGAAAGACCAAGCACCTCGTAGTACCAAAGTACTCTGAAAATCAATCTAGAACTCAAAATGATATAAAGAAATTTCAAAGTGACAGCTACTAACAAGAATAAGGGGAAAAGATTTGGTTTTCGCAAAGGTGATTGATTATAAATGGGGTCAGACATTTTTAAACTCTTTTTAGGGGGATCAAATGATGTTGTTGAATATCTAAATGCCAAATGGGAAGTGTTCCGTGACGTAATCGTAGAGGCCACTGAGAGATATTTAAGATTTCTTTGGGCAACCATTTTAATCAAATTCTGCACCTGCGTATTGCGTGAATTCGGTTATCCAAATGATTATTTTATTACTTTTCTAATGTTTTTCGCATGCAAAATCTTTGATGCTTCAGTCACCAGAGAATTTTTTTATACACTGAAAAACAACGTTAAATTTCAAAGAAAATGCTTAAACACTTCCGCAAGTGGCATTAACTGGGATTCGCTTCTAATGTTTTCTGTGTGGCCCTTCTGGATAGTCTCCCAGTGGAGAAACGATTAATAAGAATATAAATCAAGCGACTTCTATAATATTCGGGACCAAAAATGGAAAAGCAATCATTTTGTCTTTAATTCCACAAGGACTCAGACATTACCATTGCAGGCAATTTCTATTCGTGAAGACATTTGGACCGCTTTGGAAATAATTTATCGAACTAGTTTTTTCTCCCTAAAAATATTCCATTTATTTTCTTACGCATGTTTGGTGTTCAAGGTCGCATCAGCTACTTTAGAATTTAAGACAGTGTTACTGCCACTTTCTAGCGCGAATTTCGCACGAACTAGACCCATTTGTCGCAATACGCCATCTTGTCTTTTTTATGTTTTCTGTGAGTAGGTTCCGGAGTATTCTATAAAAACTAAGTCATTTCTATTTAGACAAACAAAATCTGAGATCTTATTTTCTGTTTTATGGCATCTCTTGAACAGGTCTTTGATTTAATTTTTATACATCTGTTTTGTCATAATTACCTGCGAACAAAAAGAAATAGGCGCACCGTTTTGCTCAATAATTCTAGAAAATCTGAAGATTAAAATACTTTTTCTTAATCATTATCAAATAGAAATTTGTATACACGGGCGGATTCAATTCAAGTGCATGAAGTTTTTAAAAGGGCGGTAGTTTAAATGGATGGCTATTAAGCAGATTTGAAGCTGGCCTGAGGTGGACAGATGGTCAAATGTGTTGAAGATGATGTTGAGAATTTGGAAACAATTTCAAGAGCGCAGAACAAAGCATTCCTGCCCAATAGACTGATTGACTGCGTGGCATCTACTCCAAGTCAGTCTCTATCTTACATGATAATTCGAAAACTTGAGAGGTTGGAGTCCTTATCTTAGAGAAAGATGATTTTGAGATGGTGCATATTCTTCATTAGAGTAAATTTGTTAAGATTTTTGTAGATTTTTCCAGGGAGAGAAGATTCTTGGAGGGCTCCTGGTGTCTTTTAAAGTGGCTGGCGATCACCCCGTATTCTTCTCTGACAACTCAAGTAAGTCTACAGCAAATTCGCAATATCGTTTGTTGTTTTCACGTTGGTTTGTTATTGTTACCTCATTTTTTTTCCCGGTAGTGCATATTTTGTCCATAAGAGTGAAAAGGAGAATAAATCGATCAATTCCGAATAAGAAAAGAAAAGAGAAACTTCCTATGAGGGCAAAACAGCAGTTTGTTTATCTGTTTCCATTGTGAGATATACTTTGATGAATGCAATGAAAATTTAGCGTGCATTTACCTTCTGCCTCCTCTAACTTAACCGGGCGCCAGACGTGAGGGTTGTTCAAAACATCTGCGATCCGTACTTCCTCTTCACGCCCATTTATACCCGCATACTGAAAGCCTTAAGCGAATTGGGGAATATTCGACAGCCTCGTGCCAAAATCTCTATAAAGAAAAATGGAAGGGTTTAAATTACTTATTAGAGATTTTGGATGATATTAAAGCACACATACATTAAGAGCAGTTTCTCTCTGATAAGCATTGAGCTGTTAGTACTAGTATCATAATGTCTAACAATACAGGGAAGCGAATTTCTGTTTAAGATTTCAGTTAAAATCCATATTAAAAACATTAAATTCCTTAATAACAACGTAATCATGAAACACAGATTCATGTTCGAAGTTTCTCTTTTAAAACAAGTTACAGAAATTAAAAAAAAAAAAATAGTTTTGTTTAATAAATGACTTTGCTTTATAATTTTGTCATTTCTCATCAGAAAAAACTACTGCTCAAGGAGTAACTGGACAAGACAGATACCCTTTTACTTTACTCTTTCAATACTTTTCCTCCCTGACACTCGGACTTCTCTCCGCCCCCCAACACGCTTATAAAACAGCCCCCAATTTATTGTTAGCCATCAGGAAGTATAGAATTTTGTGGGGATGGATTGTAATGCTAAGTCCCCATTGTGGGGCAGCGAGACCTCTGATGATAGAGGTATGATGCTTGAAGAGTTGCTCGCTGCTTCTGGAGTGGAGGTAATGAATACTACAGATGATGCCCCTACTTATTCGGCGGTACATGGTCAGTCCTATATAGATATTACAATTGCAACTCAGGCGATCAGAAATAAGATTAAGAATTAAAGAGCGATTGAGAGTTATAAAAGTGACCAATATGAACTCGCTCTGTTTATTGACTTCGAGGGGACCTTCGATAATATATGGTGGGAAAGTGCACTGGAACGTCTTCGCACAGCAGAATGTCCAAACAATCTTTACTGGCTGTTCAGAAGCTACTTCTCACAACGTACAATAGTAGTTAAGTCAAAATATCGCCAAGTCCTTAAACCCATCCACCGTGGGTGTCCCAAGGGCTCTGTCCTGGGGCCCTTGGTGTGGAATATGGTGCTCCAGAGCTGGCTCAGTAACAGTTTTGAAAAAACGAAAATCATAGCATTCGCCGACGACCTCACCATCGTGGTCGCTGGTCATTCCAGAGCAGCCCTCGAATCCACAGCACAGCGAGTACTCAACCATCTCTCTACCTGGACAACAATCAACAAATTGCAAATTAACCCTGTCAAAACTAAGATGATGGTGTTTAAAAACCGACTCGACTTACGAAGGCCTCCCCAAGTCAAAATCAATGGAACCCGGCTAACCTTCATAGAACAGACAAAAGTCCTGGGAGTAGTAATAGACAACCGCCTGTCTTTCTACAGCATCTGAGTTCCAAGACCAAAAAGTTCTCCGCCGCAATTATACGGATCTCAAGAAGTGAGTGGGGACTATCAAAACCAACCCTTCTTCTTTATTATAAAGCTGTCTTTCTCCCAATAGTAACCTATGCTGCCGGGGTCTGGTTTTACAGAGTTCCCATCATTAAGATGAAAGAAAAGCTAAACTCTATACAAAGAGCTATGTTACTGGCGACCCATCGAATCTGCCGTAAACTTAATACAGCAACTCTCCAAGTTAAAGCAGGCACCCTCACTCTCGACCTTTACACAATCTACAAGGGGCTCTGCTATCGAATTAAAAAAGGTATTCCGGCAACGATCCTGGATATAGAACTCTCACTAACTACGGATATAAAGCAGGAGAAATCTCGATGTCTCAATAAACTCTTCAATGTATGGCAGACCAGATGGGATTCTTCTACTGTAGGGGTTGTAACTCGGAGTTTTCTTCTGGAGGTAACCTTTGCAACCACTAAAAATAACGCCCGATGGTTCTCCCTCAGCTTCGAATCTTCCTTTCTCATTACCGGACACGGTTCTCTAAATGAGAAACTGCATACACTGGGACTCATCGACACTCCCTACTGCTTTTGCGGACAAAGTGAAAGTTGGAAACACTTGCTTCTAGAGTGTGTACATTACAACGACATCAGAAACAGTCTCCAGAATAAGATCCAGGACTTCCCACCAGCAGATCTGCATCAACTGATATGTACCCAGAACAACCTCGAAGCCTTCCAGTCCTTTGCACACTGATCGCCAATCACCGACGTGGAAATGTTGATCATTAACAATTCCACTGCCAAATGAAAGTGACTCCTTCTAACTTCCGTTCTGCATTGTTTCCGGGTTCTACCCTAGAACTAGGAGCAGCCTTGGCTCACCTTTTCTTCTTTCTCACTCTGTGCAGGATAGATAACCACTCTCCCTTTTTTTTTTTTCTTTTTCTTACTCTCTCTCTGCTGGCACCCCGACTTACATCTTCCTCTTCACTGTGGGATTAAAATTATTTATTTATTCTGAAATTATTATTATTTTTTTCATTTACTTAGCTCATTCTTTTTTTTTTTTTTGCACCACGGGAAATATGTTTTTAGTTTATTTATTTATTTACTTTTTATTTATTATTAATTTTTTCCCCTCTCTGGAGTGGGCCCCCAGAGAAATCTGGTCCACCTTTTGGCAACATCAGGTGGTTCAGAGTCTCGTATCGAGACAGTACGTGCTCCATTGGGACTGGCCCACCTTCCCGTGGTGTGGACGAGTACCCAGAATCATCTGTCCAGGTGACTGATGCTTCTGGGTAGCCAAGAGGCCAGAACAGAACAACAGAACATACACATAATACACACAAACCGACGTCACACACATCTGGCCCATTTGTTCTTCACAGAGATACGAGGCGGAGATGAACTCACGTTCTAGGAGCCGCCCTTTACAAAAACACATGTATACAAGTGACCACAACAGAATCTCCTTCAATATAGTGGGAACGTCTGACAGCAGAACAACATGCTAGTGAATTGACTGCAATAATTATAAAATATTGGGATAAAAGTATGAAGAAAAAGTGTTTAGTGAACAAGTCAGTTTTCTGGTGGACTGCAGAGCTTAGAGTTAAGAAAAGAAACTTTTAAATTGAGGAAAACGTTTTTCAGCGTCAGAGAAGGTATGGACATTTGATCTGCTATCCGTGTATAGAGTTGTATAAAGAAAATAGGTGTCTGTATGTTAGAGCAGGCAGTAGAACTAAGATTAACATGTGGAGGAACAAGGTTCCCGAAATCCGTGGAACTCCTTTTCAATTATAACTAACAAGCATAGTTGAACAGATATAACATGCGTTATTGGTGCTGGTATTAGCCAGACTTGGACTCTTTCTGTGAGTAAACTCTTGCATGATCTCTTTCCGGTTGGAATAGATTCATGTACAGAACAATAGATTCAAATGGTATTGAAGAATGCCCAATATGATTCAGAAGAGCTGGAGGAAAAATTTACCTTAAACGAGGTAAAAGAGGCCATGGACTATGCGAAGGAGGGTTAAGTCACCGGGGCTTGACAAAGTGGAAGTTATTGTTATGAAAAAGTCTTTAGTTAAAACCTGAATTGTACAATAAATGCTTCAGGAGCTTGGGTACATCGAGTGGAGAAAGTTGATACAAAAATATTTATTGCAGACTCAAAGATTTGCTTTGTTAGGAATAATAAGGGCGTGTTCGACGGTCTCCTCTGAGGCCTTCCAGATTATATCTGGAAGAATTCCCGTCCACTTCCTGCTTCTGTTGGTAGGAATACAAATTATACAAAGAGAAATGTAAATAAAACATTTCTCTTTGTATTATACAAAGAGAAATGTAAATAAAACAATGGGATTAACACCCTGTCCTGATAGAGAGAGACTTTATTCAAGATTTGAGTTTATTTGACGTTTATTTTATTCAAAGTTAAATGAGTTCTGAAGCCTAAGAGTTATATCTATCCTGTTGAGTCCATAGCCATGGATGGGCTTCTGCCCAGGGAATGGTTGAGCTTAATGGAGACTTACTACTATACCTTTTGAAGCTGCTACGCACCGACGCCCTTCCTTAAAATACTTTAGGTATCGCCTCCTGTAGTAGCGGTGTTAATATACGAATTAAACTATTCTGCTGACTACTTCTCTGAGCACTTTTTAAATTTACCCATTCTTTCCTCGCATGGCCTACTTCTCACTTTTAAGCACTCAAAGGACTCCGCTACTTTGCCTATTGTTCATTTCAGAAGCTTTTAACCTACTTCTGCACCCAACCATACCGGTGTTTACCATATTCCTTAAATGCCTTACCGCCAGGTCTACTCTCACTAATGGAAATATTTACGTAATGATGATTCCTTTATTCCTTAAGTGCTTTTTCTTCCACGCTCTGTTCTTACTAAGAAAAATATATTTGTAAGACTGTCTTACCAAACATCTGCAAACCAATCTAAATCTTTTTTCACTGTAAGTGCAGTTTATGGCCCCGAGTTTTAGAATCATAAGGGCAAAAAATGTCATATTAGGGCCACCCGAATACTTCACCTACCCGTTTGTATTGCCTATGAATTGCGTGCGTTCTCTGGTCGCTTTGCTTATTTTCCCTGATGAAAAACCTTATTTTTCTCACCTGAAACCGACTACCTCACTCAGGGTGTGAAAACAGCCCTTAAGTTCCTCGTATCATACTGGATTCGAACCTCCAGTCCTTTTCCATGATGTGTGGTGAGGATGATTATAGCTACTGTGCTAGTCTGCTTTAAAAACTAAATGAGTTTCTGCAACATTCAATTATTTTGAATCTTCCAGCAATAAATAATTCTTTCCTAACCCAAGAAATGTATTAATTCAATGAATTAAGTGCCAGTCAATTATAACAACGAACACAAGAAATTTACACATATATTATATATTGCGGAATATGTCCTAAGTTGTTGATATGCCTAAAATCCTACAACAATCAATCAACCCTCTCAAGAAGTTCAATGTCTTTTATAGGTGCGGTCTTCATAATTGGACACAGTGTTCCAAGTGTTCTTATAATTGCTTTACGCAGTGGGATTGTTACTTTGTCTCTACAAGCAAATATCGATAAATCATTTACAGAACGTGCAAAGTGTGTGTGTGTTAGCTGTCTGACGGCACCAGGGGTGTCCCCGTCTCTGCGTTGTGTACTCTGTGTAACACAGAACTCTCTGAAGGCCAGAGATTTAAAAGTGTGTGGGGAGCTGTTATGTAGTGTAGTGTTATGTTCTGTTGTTTCTCTGACCATTTAGCTGTTGGGCCCCTAGTGGGACCTACCGTTCCCCACACTTTGCCCCGGTAGGTCAGGAACCCAGTAGATATTGTTTTAGCACTGTGGCAGGCCATTCTACCTAAAACACAAACAAAAAAACAACGCGTTTGGTGTTGAGTCTAAGCAGAATTTGAATTTCTATCAAGATGGAGAGTTAATTTAGACGCTAGTTAAGTTCAGTTAGATTTCGACTACGGGCATACACAGTAGGTTTGGTAAGGAAGAGTGGGGGTGAAGACTGAAGGCTGGGGGAGGAACAGGTAGAAATATGGGGACGACAGAGAAGGCGATCTCAATAGAGTCAGTAGGCGGCAAGCCCAGAAGGTAACCGAGTAAGCGACCCCAGTTCAGGTCGCCAGATGGCGATATGTCAGTTGGGGTTAATGTTTTCCTTCCTGACGTTTGAGTCCATTTCAGGTTTCCACCAACCACCGCGTTGCGTCCTCAGATGTCTTGCCTGCGTCAGGATTCAAAGTGAGTGCAATCAGGGGGTTTTTTTTTGTGTTCAAGTTAAGTGCTTGGTGTCATCTCTGCCTTCAAATGTTGGGTTCGGTTCAAATTTAGTTTCTTCCTATGGATTTCTACCGGCTGTCCATATCAGTTGTTTGCCCATTTTGGGTGGTAATCATGCAATTCATGTCCGTTTCTGTCTGGTTCAGGTCCACCTCTGCATTCAATCCTTTCGTCTTGTCCATTTTGGGTGTCACTGTTCTTTCCGTCCTCGTTTATCATGTCCATTTCTGTTACTATTTGTTTCTTTTGTTCATTCCAGGTGTTAGTCATGTATTTGATTGTCGGGCTAGTGTTAGTTCCGTTGGATGAATGCGTTCGATTGGTGTCAGTTTGGGCCATTTTTGTGGATGGCTATTTCAACTCTTCCCCTAGAGAACAGTTCTTGGGCATATCGGTGAGGGCCATGTTCTTGTTATAATTAGACTTCACTTCTCAGGTCTCTATACGGATCGCACTCATGCATGATGTGTTGCCACGTTTCCTGTTCCCCGCAGACGCAGTTTGATTCTTCTATGATCCCTATTGCATTTAATTTTCATGGCCTGTAAGAATAAAGGTTGTGTTGAGGCCCGGATAAAACCATGCAGGGGCTCTTGGATACGTTCTATTTACGTGCGGTATAAATTTCCGGTTTAGCTCTCCTAAAGGAGAGCTAAACCGGAAACTCGGCCCATCTATTTTCCAGGTCTGCAACAGGTGAGCCATTAGCCTTTGTTTTTTGTCCTTACGGGTATTTGTCGGATCTATAGTTATACCCTTGATGGTATCAGGCGTTCCTTTGGATAACAATTACAGGAGTCCACAATGGACCATCTAAAGGTCCAATGGGAGGACTCCCACCAAAACCTGGACCGCATGCTTGCTCGCCGTTCTACAGGCCCGCGTGATGATGAGCAAAATATTTCGCTGTATTGTTTCTAAAATGTTTTGTTGACCACCATTCCTGATTTTGCGTACCATATTGGTGATTCTTACGTGATTATTGGTATGAATATTGCCATGTAGTACAGGGACAAGGTTTTCAATTAAGTCCCCAGTCCCTGCGTGAGATTCTGGCGACTAGGGCAGTATATTTTCGTAGTTTCTATTTTAGATAAATAAGATATGGCTTGAATGGCAGGTTGCTATCCATAATTATACCAAGGTACTTTATTGTCATTCCTGCTATTTTTATCTGTGATGGTCGTTTGAGATCTAGCATACCTTTTAAGCAACACTGACTTGGTCTTTGTGGGAGAAATATTTAATATATGCTATTCTGTCCAGTCCTGTAGTATTTGCAAAGTTTGGCTGGCAAGAATCTCGAGACTCGATCCTGAGTCTACCGATACCGTCAACACGAGATCATCATCGGCAAAAGCTTGGGCTTCTACTTCTCCCAGGTCCAGGGTGAGGAATTCGTCAAAGACCATATTCCACAGGAGCGGCCAGATCCTTGTGGACATACCCGTCAATTTCTGGAAGTGTCATCACCTGTATCTTTTTGTCAGAGAGATAGGTTCGAATGCTGTTATAAAGGTTCATTGGAATTGCTACTTTTCGGAGCTTGCCGAAAGAATTTCCAACTGCATACGTAACGACTATGAAGGATTTGTAATACTTGTCGAGCATCTCTCAAAAGTGACTTCATTCCAACGTTTTCGAACAGGAACGGTTTCGTTTATCCTATTTCACCCCATCTGTCTCGATTGGATTTAGTGACAGAGCGACTCATTTTTCTTCGTTATACGATTCCTGCAAATTAGAAGACTAAGACATTGTTTTGGCCAATACGGAATTTTGGGCAAATTATAAATATTCCTGTAAATGTTAATTCGATGGTCAATCATTTGCTTGTGAGAATAGATGACGATTATTGCGTTAACGTTCATATCAAACTTTAAAAAAAATACATATCGTCCAAGCCAAGGACGTTATCACATAAAATAAAACATCTGTCTTGCGTACAGGATACACACGCTGCCTTTTTTTTTATTCTTCATTTGTGTTGTCGCTTCTTGACTCTCCTCGATGGTAAATGGAGGCTCCAGCTGCTGTGGTCTATAGTCATCATTGGCCTGGCAAATTGCCCGCTGGTTTTTTGTAAGTGTATCCTGTGGATCCTGTATGATACGTTGAGAATATTTGTTATTGCTCCTTCTGTTACGGTTAGGTCTCCCTGTGGTATCATTGTTGCGGTTTCAACCTCCCCTGTGGGAAGTCTATTGGAGATGATTTTGTACACCACTCCCAGGGGTCGTTGTTTCCCGTTACAGAATAAGTCGCTCCCAGGAACTTCTCTTGCTCTTTATTTTTTCTATGTAGGTATTTCTGATGTTTCTATATTGCTGTCGTAGTTCCGCCACCTCGACCGGGGGCCATGTTCTTTGGGCCCTCTGGCATTGGTAGGACACCATGATTCTTCCTCTTCGACTATTCACAATGAGCTGAGAACTTTATGTCCGCATGTATCATAATTCTAAAATCCCTCTCTATAGCCAATAATTGTCACTGTTTTTAATTTTGGGGTTAGCGTTCCCAAAATGTACCACTTATCTGGCTATCCTTGAAGCTTATTCAAGTCATTCTGAAATAGCGCTGATCATTAACAGCTCCCCTAATCTTACACCATCTGCAAATTTTGACATCGTGCCCTTTAACCCAACGTCGATTTCATTTAAGAAAATTGGAAAGATCCTCTTATCCTCTGCTTTCTGACCTGCACCCACACTGCGATACATCTTAAAACCATACCAGTTAACCCAATGTGTTCCAGCTTATACAGTAACCTCTCATCGGGAAATCATTCTTTGCTAAAATACAAATAAACAGTGTCTAAATTATTTCATTTCCTACAACCAGCTCTTGGGAAACTGTCAAAATAATTAACCAGTTTATTTAAACATGATTTTCCCTTAACAAAACCATGGTGTTGCAATCATTCAGAATTCTGTTTCTACCTAAATGTCCTCGTATTGCATTCTTTAATATTGCCTTCATTTTTCCCTGCCACTTAAGTCAGACTAATCATCTATAATGATCCAATTCACTCTTAGAACCACCTCTATGTATTGAGATATATTGGAACTTCTCCAATCTATAGAAAATCCCCGAGACCAATGATGCCCTCACAAGGAATTCGTTCATCCTGTTCCTGCCGTTAATGTCAGTTTACACCCATGTGATGTTTTCAATATATTATGTGGGTTAATATGGGTGAAGTCGAACTTTGGTGTTTTGTGGAAGACAGTTTTAAATTCTTTTGGATCCATTTGAGTAGCAGTTCTCCTTTGTTCCTTTGTTTTGTTTAGGTAGCCCTCTCCCCATCTTCAGATTACAGAGTTTGGGGTTAACCAGTTAGGCCATTAATAATAATATACGTAAGTATAGTATATAAATAAAGAAATACCTATCATTTTTCGAAAAAATCGGCTGTACACGGATATTATGAGTATCTCGTAAACTGCGACAATCTTAGAGTTTTGATATGGAGCTGTGTCTCTGGGTTTATCGAGATTGGACTAATAACCAGATAACATCCAGCCAACGACAATTCTCTGGTCAGACTTAGCTCTTTGATGTCAGATGCCAACGGAGCAAAATAGTAACCAAGTACAACAGTGATAACCAAAGGGGCATTTCACAACGGAAAACTAATGGGGCCTTTATCATGGATGTATATTTCAGCCGGCGACCGAAGTGGGTTCCACTCTTGTCAGCACAAAAAAAAAGAAACGGTGTGGTTACAATTGGCTCAAGAGCACTAACTTTGGACAGAGGAGGATTGGAAAAACGTTGTCCGATGAATTCCTGTTCCTGTTTTCCGGCCAAAGTTGAACCAGAATCTGGCGAAAACAATACGAGTCCGTGGACGCGTCATTCTACAGGTTAACAAAGGCTAATAGCAGCGGAGTTATTGGCGAGGAAAGTGTTTTCGTGGTGCACATTGGTCCCTAGATGTCAGTGTAGCAACACATTTGGCTGCCAAGATTTATCTGGTAATTGTTTCTGACCAGGTTCATCCCTGCGTGGCGGTATTATCTATCTGTTAATGGATTCTGCCAAGAGGATAATGAACTGCATCACAAAGCTAGAATTGTACAGAACTGGTTCTGGAAACACTAGAGCTAATTCAAAGCTGGAGAGACCAACTTCGAATTTGGTGGTCTCTCCAGTTACCAGATCTCAATCCAATTGAGCGCGTGAGATGACGTGAAAGGAAACCGTAGTAGTAGTAATGATCCGCAGCCATCCAATTTGCAACAGCTGAGGGAAGAAACTGAGCCAACGTGAATCAGAATTCCCGTGGCATGTTTTTGACATCTTGTTTAGTCCCTGACACGACGAATCCAGGCTATTCTGAGGGCTAAAGGGAGGGGGACCTTGTCGCTGTTCGGTAGGTGTACCCAAAAAAAGTGGTCACTCATTGTATAGTTATCAGATGGATCCCTTCTACGTGCCATTATTATCATTAATTCTTGGAGTATGAGATAAGTACCATCTTGCACTATTTAATTATTATTTCCTTAACATATGCGTTTCTATTTTTTTTTTTTTTTTCACTTTATAAACTGTGATTAGTAACTTAATATAAGGCGGACATTTTGTATTTGCATTTTTTTTTTCCTGAAGGACACTTGGGTAATATGATACTCATTAATTATCCATCAGTGCCAGAGTCACTAACGTAGATCAGGAGGGGGGAGGAATGATTGGGGATAATTTATCAGAGCTTCCGCCGCTGTTGGACATGTGCTATCAAAATTAACCACTGTTTTGCCTCCAGAAAACTTCGTTAGTCTAACATCATAATTGGGCGAAAAACAAAATCGCTTAAAGCAAAAAAGTTTTTCAGTAAAATTAATCATCCGAGACATCGAATGTACTCTCTATTTGATACTGCTCAGCGCTGATTGTTAGCAAAAGAGATAATGCACCCTTAAAGCAATGTAAATGCCAAACGGAGCACTTAGATATTAATAAGGACTTAAATTCTTTAAGAAATCTATTAGGTTGGGTAATCTCTAAATAACATCGCAAGAAGCAGAAGATGAGGCGAAATTCTCCTCTTTAAATTTAATTTTCATCCCAGACTTGGGGAACAGAAGTGTACAAATCTCTGGATGCTGATACTAATGGAAAAATGTATATTAATACGGCAGGAAGTGAACACTAATTGAAGACCACAGCAGGAAGTGAACACTAAGAAATCCATAGCACATATAAGCTAAAAGTGGTTGAAGACGATAGAGCGTTACGATTCAACCTGTAACTTTTTCATAAGGTGTAAATAGGAGGCTGGGAACATGATTTTTATTAATCGCCAGGAATTTTTTATGGGACTCTCCTTAGTAGAGATAATAACATAACGCCATTATCCCTGTATCCAAAACAATGGTTAGACTGCATGTGGAATATTGCATCTGGACACCGAAAATGTGTCCAGAATTTCTGGAGAGGACTCGTTAGTGATGAATCCAAATGGATATGCATATGAAGAATGGCTTAGAAGATGGGAACTACAAAGTTTGACAACCAGACGTTCAAAGGAAGATCCGATTGAGGTGCTTAAAGCAATGAAAGGACTGAGTTAATGAGGAAGGGATGTTGTCCTACACAAGGTGAGACGAACCAGTGGGCAGCGGGTTTTTGAAGACTGGAATAATCTGCTTTCCAATGTGGTGAAGACAAGGAGTCGGGCAAAGTTTAAAGCAGAATTGGATGATTTCCTTGTTGGGAATGGGAAGAGTATGAATATTCTGCTGTGTTATTATTTTTTTGGCTGATGTAGAAAACGTCCGCTTATCATTTGACCTTACTAATACTAAAACTGCTGAAACTGTTTCTTTAGGACGAGCTTAACATGAATATGTGCAATGGTTTTTCCTCACAACAACAAGCACACTTGCATTTAGTTGATGGAATAACCTGTACATTGTAGAGGCCTCTGAGAGTTAGTAGTAGACGAGTTTTTGGGGAAGATTGGGTGTAACACTATGAAATTAATAAACTTGTTAAACAATTTACTCAGTATCACAATAACTTGTCTACGGATATCTATAAAATGATATTTACTGCCTGACAAAGAAAATTGGTTTTACCTCCAACCATCTGACCTCATTCAGCCACACCTGCCACCGATACGTTTACTTTGGGTGTGGAGAGCCGGCCACTATAAATTAGACAGAGGTAGCATTCATAATAGACAGTGCTGTTGAAACTCATGGCGTCTTGTGTGCTGTTAACAATGTAATCAGTCCCCAAATGATGGCTGGTGTACTGGGAGAGTTTGGCACACAGGGCACCGTTAAGAAAGAATGAGGAAGACAGGGTCATATTAATCACCTTTTCTCCTCCAAAGTCAAACCAACTTTTCGTCTTTTCAGCTTTTCCGGTGTTCTCATTTCTAAATAGTTGGGTGGAGTAAAGGTAATCAATCTCTTAGTTCGTTATTGAACTTTTATTTAAAATTAATTCCTGTTTATACATGCGTTTTTTCTCTATAAAAGGAATTTTATTTGAAACAGCTTTCGAAGGCTTCTCTTTTGTTTTTCTTTAAGAAAAACTTACCTGGAAAATTGCTAGATTTTTCTGTCTGTCTGTCAAGAAGGTAAAAAGTTTTGTTTCAAACCATGGAGGACTTAATTGGTCTCAGAGGAGTTGCATTTTTTTTCGCAAAATATTTTATAACCGACTATAAGACGCATGCAAATTGCAGAAACGATATATTAATGTCTCACTTTCTTAGTCGCCTCTGCGAAATTTAAAAACAACAGAATTTTGAGTAGACAATCAGAAATGCACAGTTAACTTCTCGAGAGAATTTCAAAATGGAATGGTGTCCTTTGCTCGTAAATATTCGACAGATCAAAGAGGTCCTGAGGAAACTGCAGATTCTGCTTTCCACTCTTGACAATCGAAAGTACCTTGTAGACCTTTATACTGGTTTGTACATAATAAAATCTCTAAAGTACTTCCACAAATACAAGTGCAAATAAAGTTTGTAGTGAAAGGGATCGTAACAAAGTTAGTAGTTGGTGTGGAAATTACTTGAACATGATGTACCAGTAGATCACGTGTGTCATCATTGGTCTTCCAATGCACCTGCCATTTTGCCTTATTGGTAATGAGATCACGCCAAAAGTGAGTTAAGGAGGAAGGGGAAATACTGATTGTTTTGGACCTTATCTAAAGGACTAAAGGATATTTCTTAATCTAAAGATCTAAATCCTGATATAAAAGATATTTTTGTTGCTAAGCCTTCTTGATTCAAAAAGGATCAGAGATTCGAAATAGTGATAAATAGTAATAGGTTTCTTGTGGATACTTCTCTATCTTTTTATAATATCACCAGTTGTTAGAGATACGCAATATTACAGAGTAGGGCTCTGTCCAAAACGAAGGGGTTCTTGACTGCGCCTACTGAAATCAGAGATTATGAGCATCAGCTCACTGTTGCAGAGAATAATGTCTCTAGCTTTATTTTAACTTAGAGGGAGCATACTCCGGGTATCTTCCTATGCCCATTGTTGCCAACAGCGTCTAATCGTTCGGGCATCATGGTCCCTAAGAACTGCACTTTGCAGTGTCCACTATCTAGCTTCTGATAATCCAATGATCTAATCCCTTTAAAAGTTTTAGTTTTACATAACATCGCCTCATGCATATTATGTGCATTGCACACTTTAAACAGTCGTTTTGCTTGCCTACTAACGTCTAACACGCTTTCATTACACCCTTCAAATTCAAGACACGATATTGAATGTTCTATTGGGCCGATTAGCTCGATATGCTATCATTCATTTATACGTGGAGTAACTGAATTCTGATTTTAAGTATTAATTATTCGGTACTTAACTCATTTCATCCTGAACCTTTTATGTTACTTTTTTTATGTAGGGCGGCCATGACTTCTTGGTAAATTATGGAGCACAGTTTCACTTCGCATGTTCGCACTGGGACGAAAAGTATACCACCATGTCCTCATCTCGTGGGTGGACTGCAGGTAAAACCAGCCCTTTTTTTAATATATGCACAATATTTTAAAGACATCTTAATTCTGTGCTTCTCCTAATTTAGTTTTATTAAATTAAAAGCGAATTTAATTAGTTGGCAGTGATTGTGGACACAAGAATTATAAAAGTAACCAGAGACTACACTCATTTATCACGAGCTAATTGACTGCTCCAGCTGGCGTGTTTTGGGGTTACCAGCATGCACACGGGGAATGAGAAAGAGCAGCTGATTTCTGTCGTATGAGGGCACGACGTTAATTAGTTAGACCCTATCCGTCAAACAAGGGGCATACTGAGAGTGTGGAACTATTAAGCCGATGTTTCTATTTCGCTGACTCATCTGAAGTGGATGGATAAGTCCCGAAACCGAGAAGGGAGGTGGTCCCCCTATTTGTAACGCTGTCAACGAAGCTGGCCCTAATTGCTAAGCTGATAAATTGCAAGCTCTGAGGTCATCTTGGATGGAGGCTAGTTTGGCTGATGGTAGCAATTCCGCTGATGGATGTGGCAAAGTTTTTTTGCTTTGTCGTATAAATTTCAGAATGAAAGGGGTTTCTTAGAGTTAGACATACTCTCATTCTCTAGGTTATACTGGCAACACTTCTCATTACTTCGAACAAACAATTTTTTTGGAGAGGAGACAGCAGAAGAACTTGACTATGCAAATCTTATTAGTAATTGAGTCGAGTTATATAACACTCCAATATTTTAGAAGTCTTTCATCATGAGTATTGAAACTACAGCTGTAGATGGGGATAGTAAGTTCACCCTCCCCTTAATTCTCAGTTTTTTTTAGCACGCAAGTGGTTTATCTAATCGAGAGTCAGGAAGTTATTCCGGAAATGAATCGTCCAGATGGGTTTATCTTTTCGTCAGAAAACTAAGATTATCCTTTCTGACAAACAAAAAAGGGGTTACTGCTGCTATGTTTACTGTTTATTTTGGCAGAACTCCAAAACGTGACAGAGATCCTTATATTCCAAGAGACCAGACTATTTTGTCTGTCTAAAATTTGGTGTTGACATTGATTTATTTTTATTGTAACTCCTTCCTTAAAGCGAAGTACTTATGTTCAGTCTTTTGATCTTATATTCTTGTACCATAAGAAAATTCCTTCCTTTTAATTATAGCAATTAAGTGGCTGTTAAATGATTGTGGAAATTTATTGGACTTTTTATTTTAGGCGTTGATGAATAAGATTGTCAGTCTGTAAATTACTAATGTCATTGTGATATTGGTCATACCATGTAGTTATCAAATACTGGTTTTCTTTCCAATGAGATTAGCGGACTGTTTCATGTTTTTCAGACATGAAATGATCCGTTTCTGCGCAGAATGTAATGCGATGATGACCATATTAATATCTTGCTGCGCTTCCTGAGAGACGTTATGAAAAAGCAGTTTTGATATACGAGCTAATTATCTCTTAGTTAGATGCTCACGGAATTTTTTTAAAGAGCGACTTTCTATTATGTGTAACCTTTCAACCGAAATAAATTAGCTGCTTCTACAGAGTGGGATTCTGTTATTAAAATGTTCATGTTAATACCGCTGCGTGCTGCTAGGATAATCTGTAAGATAATTTAAATTAAACTGATTAATTTCGAACATGATTAAACTGTCCAGATTGTCTAACTTGCAGAATTCATAATGTAGGTGCTCCTAACGAACGTTTCAATGACTGGAATTTTAAACTTATCCTCCTCTCTCTAAAGTATTCTTAATCTCAGGTAAAACTTGATGTCCAGTTTCCATTTTCACTCTAAAATTTAATAACTGAGTCACCTCAAGGAAAAATTAATATTGTCTAGTTGCTGCGTCACGTATAAATGCGGTGGATGTAGCTAAAAGATGTTCTTCATCAGCTCTAAGAATAAACGTTTTATTCTTAATGGAAACTTCGTAATACTTAAGAGACCCATGTTTAACTATTCACATAAAAAACCGTTACCCAAAAATCTTTTGCAACCAAGCAACACGTGCAATTACTATAATGTAGCATGATAGCATCTTCTTAAAGAATTCTATCAGGTTTCCATCGAGATGATTACTGACAGATATGATCGATTTCCTCTACCCTGTTATTGAAGATAATAGTCGCATTATATGCGTTCGATGAAAATTGATCAGGTTCGAAATACGTTCCCTCTAGATTCTAAGAAAAACTTTTATATAATGAAAGGTTAGAACAATTTCTGTGATGTTGCACAAAATGCAGGATATTTTAGCTGCCAAAAATTGTGTATAAAGCAAAGCTAAAATTACTATGGGTACATTGTAGATACTTCAATATCGAATAGCCTTATAATCAGATTGTGATCTGCCCACGATAGAAACCTGATTTTGCATTCTTAAACTTTAGTTTTCAGAATGCAATATCGAGTTTCTTTGCTCGCGATGGAGTACTTACCTCTTCATAGTTGGATACTCGACCATTTCCAGAGAATTCCCATTAGTCTTCTATAGATTCATGTATACAACTTTGGAACTATTAATCAACTGAAAAATTTCTTTTGTTTTATCAAAATACTGGTAGATGAACGTACCAAAAACCATAATTTTCCCTCAAAGAAGTAAATTCAATTAATATATCCACGTAATTTTATTTTTCTACAATAAACAGAAGCAAATTCGAACAATTTAAATTTTGAAACGGATCTAAAATAAAATAAAGAAAGATTACTGCTGCTCTACAGAAAATCCACGAACATTTGGTGCACTCAGTGTATATAAAGCAAAGGGTCCATTTCTTACATCTAATTCTTCTAGGTCTTGCTGGGGTCACACCTAGGTCTCCTCCCCCTTCCCATTCATCTCAAAAAAGGTGGGAAGGATGAGACCTAGATGTAACCTTGGTTTGTGCCCAATGTGGCCTAACCTGCTTAGCACTTCATTTCATTTCACTTCCAGGTGGTTAGCAATCGTCAAGTACCTGACGCTTTTGGCTTCAGCTGCATCTCTTTGGGTCAGTATAGAGAGTTTAAAAACCATCGTGTTATGACAAGCATTCCTCCTCAATCTCAAATTAAAGATTTTTTTCCTCCACTATCCAGCTTGAGGTATATATTTGTTCTGACTTAGTTTTTCGTCAATTTCATCCGATATTTGCCTTTTTGACCTTTGCTATTGCGGACTCTGGACTTAAAGGAGTTGGTACATAAAGTGAGCAGTAAATAAAAACAGCCTTAAGCTGGATCCATACAACCGTATATTGTAGTTACAGATTAAGATAACATTCTATTACATTACAAAATGGGCCCATTTTTGCAATATACGCCATGATGATGAGTTTTCTGTCCGAGGGCAGGGCCTTAATTAATATATACGATGTTAAATTGTATATAAACCGCACTTATCTCTATGTATAAAATACAAATTTGTACCTTATATTTCGGGACACCATTTTCACAGGAGTGAGGTAGGAGAAGATTGCTTAAAATTGTCTCATAGTTCGTTGATTATCCGTTTACAGCCCGAGCTCTGCTGCTGAGTGGCATCCCAAGGAGGATGAAGGAACTGTAGCTTGGAGTTTGACGTCACAATCTCTTGCACACACTGAATTTTCCTTGCTACCTGCCACTTAATTCTTGTTTTAGCAGTACGCCTTTCGGAGTTGAATTCCGTGACCGGGTTGGAACGATCTTTTGTGGAAATCTGCGTGAGAATGCAGCAGAAAAGGTGCATAATTCAGAAAAGGTTTTCATATACCGCAAGGTTTAGAGTGAAAGTGAGAAAATATGCAAAGAAGCATGGAAAATAGCAGGTGAAAGACATTTTGTCCATCCCAAAGGGATAAAATGAGGCAAGGTGAATTAGGAAATATGGATAAAAGGAAATGCTTTTCTTGGGGAAGCTGCAAAATGGCCATAAAGATATACTGTACTGGAAATTGGGTCCATAAAAAGAAAAATAATTGTCTGCCATAATGATCATATTGGAAGTTAGAAAAGTAGAGATGGGAAGCAACATTATTTTGACAGAAAAGAAGATGGGAATAATCACACTTCATTATTTTATTCAGGAATAAAATAATAAATAAAAATAAAATTAACGCCATCGTCTTCTGGCTGGATTTAGTGTATCATAGTTCAAATTAGTGACATAAATGAAAAAAATATATCTGAAAATTATCTGTAGTATCATTCGTAGTAATTTCTAAGGAATACTTTTCATTATTTTCAAATGAGAAAATTGCTGATTTATATAGCGTGCACTGCGGGGTATAAATATTACAAACCTTCACACGCTTGAATTCTACATTCTGTGGATTCAACCAGTGCTCTAAAGATGCCCAATGTACTTTTAAGCCATTACTGTAGCAATGATTCCTCTATGTCCTTCAGCTATGAGGATAGTCGACTGTGCATTCCCGTATGTTCCTCTCCAATGTATCTGGATAGTAAGAGGAGACAGCAGAGAAGGCGATTGAATTCATGAGCGTGTTCCTTAACTACTCGCCAATAAGCACATCACTGAGCTCAATTCATGCCATGGGAACATTCCCATACTTTTAAATCACTTCTTGTAGCTTTCTCTAGAAGCGATAATTGATCTTTCAATCGTCTCTTGGAGTTGCCTCCAACTTCAGACAGAACGTGGTTCCTGTCCTCTACAGTCCAATAGCGTCCACTCATGCTGCACCGGGATCTTTTCTTTCCATTTCTTTGATGAAAGGGAATTATGAACCTCTGATTTCTCAGATATCTGCTCGAGTAGAGTACATAATAGGTCCATGGTGGGACTGATCGAAAGTATCCCCAAAGTTACTCGATAGCACATCAGAAATTTAACTTCACAGCCCCAGAAAAAGTTCTGTGACCCTTCTCATCTTATTCTTCTAAAATTGGTTATTCTGGAAGTGGATGCCCCATTTCTGAAGCTATAACCCTGGCTATTGCTGTTGTACTCCCAGTTTCTTGTGCTGTAATGTTTCTAATTATAAATCAGTTTAATTTGTATATATGTTTTACAGTATTTAAGCAACTAAATTAACACCTGACCATAATGTGTGATTTACTAATATTTTATCAGTGAAGTGTACAATTTTAATATCATATTGAATAAAAGTTGTCTTTTGGACGTAAACTAGCTCTTTCTTTGAAACTCTTTCAGCTGAAACAAAGCAATTTCTCTCCTCTCCATTATCATGACAAGAAGGGCAAATCTTTCCCCAAGTTTGAGCATTAGAAGGGGATGACACTCAGTTGAAATTTTAAGAATTTCTTTTATATTAGTAGCTTTCATCGGCCCTCAAATATTTTTTCTCCCTTTCGAAAAAAAAGACTTTTCCACTCTCATTCTGACAGATCCTACTTTGGTGTTATAATGAGTTTTGGAGGAGGAAATTCATTATGAAAAGCGTACCAACCTCCGAAGTAGAGTATTGTCCTAGGTTTTCAGAGGGGCGGGTAGGTGGGGGAAGTGGCTTTTATCTTTAAAACCGCCAAAAATTCCATCATTTGGTACTTAAAGTTCTTCCGAGCTCTTGATGTCAAGCAGATAAAGGAAACTCAGCTTGACGTTCAGATGACACGCGCTGGTATTTACTTTCGTCATGGCAACGTCGGAGAATGACAAAGTGTGCTCATTCCACAGTGCAAGGAGCTTTCTATTTCTGCAATATCCGCTATTAATGGGAATTTCGTGTTCTAGCAGCGATACAAAAAGGCTTTTATTAGCTCCTCTATCGACGCAATGGATCAGTTCAGTTGGCGAAATGTCACTGACACAAAATGCCTTAGTGGAGGATAATTTAACACTTAATAAAGGTGCTTGGATCAGTTTACAAGAAGTGTAATTATCTGCCCTTTAGAAAGCTCCTTTTCGCTGGCGCAGAATACGTCAAATAATTAACAGCTAATAATTTAAGAAGTGTACTCTTACAATGGGACCTCATAAAACAAAATCTGCCTCGTATTGTTTGACTCTTTCTAGGAATAACTATTTATCTCAGGAATCTTACTTAAAACATCCCAATAAGAAAGACAAAGTATGTTGAGAAAATTCCTCACAGTGGAATGTAATTAAATGAATTTAGTGCAGGGAATTGTAATTGAGGAGAACCCCGCATGCAGCGTTTTTATGAAAGTTAAATAATTTGTAAATATTTGCCTTCTCTCAAGCGATGTGATGTTGTTTGTAGTGGCCTCGTTTCCAGGGATTGACAAGCTGGAATTTTTCCATCTCATTGGAGAATATGAATTCCTTTCATTCCTGGATTTTTAAGAAAGTTCGATAACTAGGAAGGAAACTTTACCACGTTATGTGTCAATACCATACAAGATTGTGGTGGTATTGTGCTACGTTCAGTTTCCTTGTGTGGGTGGAGTGTGTCAAAACACTTGTAAATTGCTCACGTAGTTAGATCTGAGACAGAAAATGTTTTGAAGACATTCCTCCGTGCTGGTTGCATTCCTTTAATACAATTCGCTGCGCATGTATCAAAAGGATACTCCTTCAGAGGTGTCCTCTCTTTTCGCTTAAGGTGATGAACGTGGCTAGACTATTTCGTGTTGGCATCTTTCTTTGCATTTGGATGATTATGCAGCATTCCCCCACTTACATGAGACTTTCTGTAGTTATAAGTAGTCGCGCCTTTAGGACAATTTCTCGCTCCACGTTCCCGTGCTTGTTATGTTACGGGATGGCTTATCATCTTGCACGCACGTGAATGGAGAAGTGCGAACTAATGGTGCAAGTTTTCTACTCCATAAAATTAACTAAAGCTAGAGATTGCTGCGTTTCAGACTCCATGAGTGTATATGTTAAGCCTGTCCCGCTTACCATGGGTGATATCTCTATGTGTATACTTCCTTATTCCCAGTTGAAGTTTAAGTAATTTACTACACTTCTTTAAGAATTGTTTGGGAGTGTTTGTTGACTAAGCTTAAAAGAATGTTTGAAAGTAGTCGTCTTTAGATTAACAAACAGCTTTCGACTGGTCGTCTTCCTTATATTAGCAGAAGTGATGAAAGCCCTGTATTTACTTTCAGAGTGGTATCGTTTTCTCTAAGCTGATACTCCTTTAGATCTCTGAATAATTTGTAGAGGTTAATGAGAGCATGAATTCAGAGCCAGTTGCTTGCCTACTGAAGTGAGTGATTGTGATACGTTTCAATGTTTTAAATGCACATATGTTAGTTTTGGTCATTTGTTGTCTACAACAAATTCTAGAACATTCAGCAACATTTTCACCCCTCAAACAATGAGTACCCTTCATCGGTAAGATCGTGTATTGTGTTTCTATTTCATTATGGTACAACACTAACCGTCTCTCTCTCTCTCTCAAAAGGAGTTCCTCGATATCCCTTTAAAAATAACTATTTAAAGGGATAAATTAAGACTAACAATGTTTTTATAATCACTTCCAGTGAATAAAGAAGGGGGTTTTTCAATATTAGGAATCCTCGAAGTTCAACTTTGGGGTTGAATATACAGTATATATAAACAAAATCAAAGGGAGTAACATCATAGTCGTTTTGCCATTTGTCGCTCGTTTGGAGAGGTATGTGTTCGAATCCGGTTGGAGACTGGAGGAATTTTGAAAGTTTTTTTTTTTTTTTTTTCAATCTGAGGTGTAGGGAGTACGCTTTCCTTCTTGAGTTATCTCTCTTTTTTTTAAGCCGCATATTCGCCTGCGAACACACTTATACAGAAACTGCATAAGTATGTCCACTGACCAATATGGCTGATGCGCCTTCAAACCAACAACATTATACCTGAAAGCTGTATATATTTTTAGGTTATTAAATTGGATGTATTAAATGTACACCGAAATTGAGTCTTCTATATGAGCAGAAACCCACTACACTATCATTATGGGGGACTTTAATGCTAAGGTTGGAAAAAGACAAAACAGTGCAGAAAGGGGAACTATAGGAAATTTTGGAATTGGTGAAAGAAGTGAAAGACTTGTGGAATTTGCAGAATTTGGAGGAATGTCAGTAATGAACACTTTTTTTCAAGAAAAGGGTGAACAGAAAGTGGTCATGGAAGAGCCCAAATAGATTAACAACTAATGAAATCGACTTCATCCTCACTAACAGAAGATATATTGTGAATGATGTTACCGTCCTGAACAAGGTAAATGTTGGAAGTGATCACAGAATGGTAAGATTTACACTCGATATAGTTGTAAGAAAAGAGAGGAAAAAAAGTGACTCGAGTAAATAATACGAAGGTCTTTGAGATAAGAGAAGAAAAAGCAGTAAGAAAACTGGAACTTAAGAACAAGTTTGAGCTTCTGCAGACTGTTCAGGACCAGGATATCGACTAGGAATACAACTTTCTGAAAGTGATAAAGCCCAAGAAACCTTTAAGTAAAAAGAAATAGAAAGAAAAAAAATTAGTAAAGAAACACTTGTTATGATGAACCGAAGACAGACGACAAATGAAGAGCAAGAAAAACACTGACAGGGCGCAAATTGAGTATACTGAGTTATGCAAAGCCATTAGAAAGAGACTCAGAGAGGACATAAGAAGATTTAACACAAGAAAAGTAGAACAAGCATTAAGGGACAACAAAGAACTTAAATCAGCAGCCATGAGCAGTAATACAGAAAGACAAATGATACTGAAACTGAAGAATAGTTGATGATGTACTTATAAATAGCAGAGAAGGCATAATTCAAAAAGCAGAAGACTACTATAGAGAATTATACAAGGAGCAAGGAAATGATGCCAGCGGTGGGGAAGATGGATCGAAAATTCGTAAAACATACATCTGCTCAAATTACTTATTCCCTTCAGAAACAACCCAACCACATAGAAATAAAAATTACAGATGTCCCAATCCCAAATATTTACGCTCACAAAGACCTTGGAGTTGTTTTTGATAAAAATCTCTCCTTTAATGCCCACTATTTATATGTTGCTCAAAAAATTCAAAAAGCAAAATGGTTAATCAAACAAGAAACAGCAGCGATTCAAGACAGAAAAACAGTCATTAAGCATGTTCAAAGATGCATCTTTCCCATTCTGTCCTATGCTTCCGAAATCTGGTCTGGTGCTCCTCAAGTAACCATCAAGAAATTCCTTGCCCTAGAATATTGGGTTCTTAAATGGCTCAATAGTAAGCTTCGTTTTCCCCATACAATATCCAGGCAACGGCTTTATAAAAACCTAAAAACAAAGCCTCTGCAACAGATGATCAACGAGTCTGGAGTCATGCTTCTTGCAAAGTTAATCACCTCTGCATGCGATTCACCAAACTTAGCCAATATAATAGCTATCCTCAATAGGGAAAATTCAAGGAACCAGCAATTCAAATCCAACCTCTCCAGGCTCAAACAAATGGACAGAATGTTCCCCAATGCATCTCTTCACCTCATAAATCATCACAACATTGATTGCAACAGGTTAATCAACTCTGAAGCCTACAGGAGTCAGATCTCCGATAAAATGAAGAAAAATAATCCAACCCAGTAATTGCAACTGAAAGCCAAATGTCCTGTTCTGCAATTTTTTTGAATTCATAACTAAAATGCCTAGCCATTGTTAATATCTATATAAAATCTGCTATGTACATATACTCGATTATTTTATGTCATTCCCTTTGTATTTTTACCTGCCCCTAGCCATGTGCTGTGATGGGCTTGCTGTATTTGCAATAAATGAATATTTATTTAATTTATTTATACCCGATATCCTTCCTGATGAGGTAGAACATGCATTGAAGAAAATGAAGAATCAGAAAGCCCCAGGGGAAGACGAAGTTACGGTAGAGTTGTTAAAATTTGCAGAAAGAGACATTACAAAAACTGGCAAGACTTCACAAAATGCATTAGAAAAGACGTGATGCCTAATGAGTGGAATAATGCAATCACAGTTTTGCTGCATAAGAAAGGAGATAAATCAGAAATTGGAAATTATAGACCAATTAGCTTGTTATCCCACATCTACAAGTTGTTCACAAGGGTCATTATTAACAGATTAGAAAGAATACTTGATGAGAATCAACCGAAAGGACAAACTAGCTTTAGGACAGGATTCTCAACTATGGATCACCTTCACGTAATATCACAGCTAATGGAGAAAGCAAATGAATATAAAACATCACTATGTCTGGCACTTTGTGGATTATGAAGAGGCAGTTGACTCCATACAGCATAAGGCAAGGTTTAGAGCACTGGAAAGACAAGGCATAGGTATCCCATACATTATGATTTTGAAGAAAATATATGAGAACCCTATCCCCTTTATTACACTAGATAAAGACAGTAGCCAATTTAAAATTGAGAAAGGAGTTCGTCAAGGAGACCATGATATCTCCAAAGTTGTTTACTGCTGCCCGTGAGGAAGCTTTCAGAAGATTAGACTTGTCGCAGAAAGGAGTGAATGTGAATGGAGAATACCTAAACCATTTACGATTTGCTGATGACCTTTTGATCATAAGCCCACGATCCCAAAGAATTAGAGGAAAACCTTAATCAGTTATGCAGAGTTCGTAAGGATTTCGGACTAAAGATGAATACGGCTAAAACAAGAGTAATGATGAACAAAAAGGGATATAATCATTGACAGAGGTGACAAGTCATTGGCTGTAATAATGATAAATGGGTGGAAGGCAAGAGAAGAAAAAATTTTGTTGGATGGATAGCATTCAGGAAACATAGTCACATACTGAGGAGCAATATCCCAATGTATGCTTCCCACCATGACTTATGGAAGTGAAACTTCAGCACTCACGAAAAGAATGGAAGAGAAGCTGAGAACTACACAGCGAAGAATGGAAGGAATTATATTGGGAATCAGACTCTTAGATAAGAAGAGAAACACATGGATTAGGCAGCAAACTAAAGTAAAGGACATTCTTATCAAATGGGTGGAAGGCAAGAGAAGAAAAAATTTTGTTGGATGGATAGCATTCAGGAAACATAGTCACATACTGAGGAGCAATATCCCAATGTATGCTTCCCACCATGACTTATGGAAGTGAAACTTCAGCACTCACGAAAAGAATGGAAGAGAAGCTGAGAACTACACAGCGAAGAATGGAAGGAATTATATTGGGAATCAGACTCTTAGATAAGAAGAGAAACACATGGATTAGGCAGCAAACTCAAGTAAAGGACATTCTTATCAAAACTAAAGAACTAAAATGGTCTTGGGCAGGACACACAGCTCGAAGACATGATGACAGATTGACTAAGAAAATAACAGAATGTTACCCAGGAGGAGCTAAAAAAAAATCTGGAAGACAACGATGGAGAGGGACAGATGAAATTCACCAGTTCGTAGGTAGTAAGTGGATGGCAATTGCACAAAAAACGAAGGAACTGGAAAGTTGCGGAGAGGCCTTCATCCTGCAGTGGATTGAAAATGGCTGATGATGAAGAAATTGGGTTAAATATTTTGGATGGTCTGAAATAATATTATCAATATTTACTACATTTGTTTTTCAAAGAAAAGTTTTTTAAGTTGCACTTAATTCTAGGTACCTGTGTAAGAATAGCCCAATTTAGAATCGGATTAATCTGTGTAAGCGCCTTACTGCGTAAATTTTGATTGTGGTGGTGTAGACTACATCTTCAGCTTCCTTTAAGTGGGAAATTGTAGCCGAAGGCTGTAGTTAATTGACATTTGATATACACGAGAAAGGTCCGCCTGCCTAAGAGTGTTGATATGTTACTATCGCAACGCAAGGTATTCTGCTCTATTTGAGACAATCCAGAACATGATTACCGACCAAATTGTAAACATCGTAGGCGTATTGTAGTTTGGCCAGGCTTCTTCGGTGGGAAGGAATCAGGTCTGCAGAAAGCACCATCCTGTCTCAAACAGTTAAGCTCTTCTACGTTTTCAGTATTGAAATATACCGTATATAGAATACAAAACAAACCTCAGGTGTGTATTTTAATTTTTAGCAGTAGCAGGCTGTTTGTGTCTATTTTTATAAAAAAAAAAAATAATAATAAGGAAACCGGCTTACAAATGTACAAAGAAAGAAGGAAGTGTATGCGGTGAGGGTAATTGAAAATATTCCGGCGTGAGCGAGTACGGTTTTTCATCCCTATTTCTAGAATATGCCTGTAATTAGCTTTATTTACGGTTTCATCCGACAGCACTTTCTATTTTATATGCCATCTGTTATTAGGGAATCTGCCGACTAAAAAGCTAACTTATTAATTCATAAATCACCAAATTTTATAAAAAAAAAAATGAACATTTAAAGGATGTCCAAATTTGTGCAAGGTAGACTTAAGAAAAACCATTGAAAAGTCTAATAGATATTTTCTGTAACCTTGTTCTTAGAATTCACAACAAATCTGTAGTTCAGTTGACGTCGGGGCCCCTTAAATTGTGTTTTTATTTGTGGTTAGATGAATAGAAAATTTGCTTTTTCAGGGACCCGACGAGGCAGAGATTTAAAGCTAAAATAAACAAAAAAATTGTGCTGCTGGAAGGGAGACTCACATTCTCTAAGAATGATGACTCCTAATAAGGTAATGCGATTATGAATTATTCATATAACCCAGTCATTTTGCATCATAACTTTTATTAAACTATATTCGCCTTTTATTGACAGCATAAAATATGAAACAATTTTTGGCGCGTGCGTCATCAAACATATCACCAGGGGGCGATTCAATCTGACGATCTACAACAATCAACTTAGTCAGTTGCCATATTAAAACCTTTAATGTACGTAGGTTTAAAGTTAATATCCAATTTATTAATTAAAATACTTCAAAAAAGTGTTATAAAAAATCACATTAAATTTGCATTTTTATCGGAGTTTGTGTTGGGTTTTTTTTAATAACAAAAGGTTTTTTGCATATATTTATTCCATACAGAGAAAACCGATAAGCTGATGTGGACGTTTTTAAGCATACATTAAAAGAGAGTGAGAGAAATAATTAGGAGGACATTATTTACTAAATTTATCTTATACGCACTCGACACTAAAAAGCTATTTCGGTGCAAGCTCTTGCAGCATCATTATACATTCTCGGAACCAAAAGTCTACAAAAAGAAAGCTTTCTGTCTCACTTATTGCCATTTTCAAGTTTAGCTCGTGCGCAGCATGAGTTAATGAACGTTGCAGATTTTTCCAGTGAACACAATAAGTGCATCAGCAGTTTTTCTTCTTTCTGTTGGGAACAACGTAGCTGGATGTTGCATGCTTATGACTAGGTTGGAGATTGATAGCACGTAACCACGCGATCATGAACTCTTACGTAGTGTGAGCCGTCTGGTATGCTATATTCGTGTTTCTTATCAGTCATATTTATAAACAGAGATAAGAAAAACATTAACTGCCATAGCAAGAGATTTCTTGATGAACGCATTCTAACTTTAGACTTCATGATATATTGTAAACAAAAACCCATTAATGAGATATCTAAAGTCATTTATTACTTTACTATGAACATATATTTTATAAAACAAATAAGGCTTTCAATCTTGAGGGGTGGGGTGTTTTAGTGATAGAATTTACATCGGTGTTGAGCATGGAAATTGCAGTTTCAAATAGCGAGTCCCTTTTTAAAGGCAGGGTTCGAGAACGTGAGCAGCTCGATGCTTCTTCGAATGGAATGATTGAAATATTACGTCAAAGATAAACCATATCAAGAATGGTTTCGCGAGCGTAAGAAGCCCAAAGGTACAAGTACTCCTGAGGCCTTTTTAGAAGTTTTTCGTGGATTTTACAAATAAATTTCGTAAACTGGAATGGAGATACACTCAAGAAAATGTTCAAAACTAATATTTTAGGTTGTAAAGTGGGAATAGGCTAATAAATACGTAGAATAAAATTTTGGCTGTATATAGGCATTTCTAACAACTAGAATATTGATTTTAGTGGAGGTAATCTATTTCGGAAGCATTTCTGAAAGGAAAAGGAGGAATGCAAAATGCTAGCTTGTGTGGGATGTCAAAATATCATCCGTCTTTCCTGTACCCGTGGATATTTGCTGTTTTCCCCATGGCTAATATGAAATACGAAAATCTATTGCATGAATATAGAGAATATCTGTTTATCTATTAGACTGCTTCCAGTGAATTTTTGTAGTTTGGTTTCGCGTGCTGCTTGTCGGGGAAACACTGGCCACCCACACAAATAACGCGAGGAAGCCACAGGCTTTTGCTGCTCTGGAAAAAGAAAGAAAGGAAAATGCAGTAGATAAGAAAATATAAATTATGTTTCTCTCCTCACATTATCCAGTAGATCTTTCAATTTCTTCAAACTGTCAGCTTCAACTACCTGCGAGGCAGCGTTTCCAACAATCTAATCCAAACTTCTACCTCCCTGTAATTTGAATTCATTGCTCCTAAATAAGAATACTTCCTCTTTTACTTTCTGTTAATTTGTTCCAAGATCCTTGCCGTTATCGAAATTTTTTTGTTAAACAGAAAATTGTTTCCCTGACAGCTAATAAAAAAAAAAAGGGCAGCCATGTTTTTAATAGATGAAAAGACTCTTAGACTGAGCTGTTAAATTAGTTATTATGAATATAATGAAAACGCTAGTTTTTCTGAAGTTTTCCGGCTTAATAGAAAATGCTCTAAGCAGGCTTTTAGAATCCCAGCGGGACAAAGGATTGGATCGATCATTTCTTACGTGACGCAGCTTGAATCGAGCTAATGGATCTTTTTTACCAAGCCGATTAAGATATTAGACGTGGTTTGTAGGTTCATGGGTTTTTCTACAAAACTAAGGCGTTTATTCTGATCTCATTGGTAAGGTCAAAATATTCAACAGAAACCTGTTAACAGTTTTTCACTTACTTTTATTTGACAGCACTTACAATCTCAAAAAAAAACTAAATTTCGCTGCTCATCCAAGAAGTTCTGAACGCTATTAAATAAATACTACATTTTTTACTGTCAGTTCTTTAGCTCTGAACTATTTCTTAGCTATCTTATTTCTGTAGCACGCGCTGTTATCTCGAGTAGTGGATATAATCGCCATCCTACATCCCAGTGGGTGGAAAACGCTTGCTCGAATTCTTCTGTAACCTGAGGAATTATTGGCCTTTTTCACAACGTGGTTAGCGCCTCAAGGCCTTAGTTGCTTTGATGCTTAACGCATACACATCATTTTGCCGATATTAATATTAAAATGTTGAAAATACAGCAGTAATTTTGATTTCTTTCTGTTCAAATGGACAGAAGGTCCAATGGACAGGACCTTAGTGGGAGACTTAGATTGTTGATGCAAGCGATCACTAAGAAGAAGTCTGCCATGGTAGTTTATTAGAAATCTTTATTGCAATAATAATAATAATGGTAATATAATGGATACATTGCAATAAGCCCTTCACGGCCACAAGGCCAGGGGTTAACAGTGATATTACAATATGTAAGAAAGGAAATTAATAAATTAAATATAAAATACATATATGAACGAATCAAAAGTAAATGGAGCTCAACACTCAAAGTATAACACAATTATAAACATCACAATGAACAAATAATATACAGGTGGAAAATTACAAGGCTCGTTGGTAAGCCATCTTCATGTCGCATTTCTGGATTGCGGCGTTAAGGCGAGCTTCAAGGAGCAGAATCAGGGACGGGGAAGTACAATTTAAGGATGCGGCGTCTGTACTCCTTATCACTAGAAAACTTATTAAGGTCAGCATCCAAAGACTGGGCACATGGAAGTAGCTGATATGGCAGAAACCTATCGGATAGGTGGAGACGGCTGAGATGTGGGCATAGAGCTGGAGTCGCTCTGAGGGAAGGCTGAGGGACTCTCCAAGAGCACAGGTCCCAGAATGATGGTGCCGAGATCTTTCCAGTAATCATTTTTACAGTTGTGGTAAGGCATTTCACCTTAATCAGCGTGGGAAGCCTGTGAATTTTTATCAAACTGGCCATTTCAGTTGTCCTTAACTGTGGAGGAAGTTTATGTTTGTTTATGACCCATTTTAAGAGCCAAAACTCAGTAGAAAAGAGTGGTCGAATTGTGCTAGGGGCGGCAGATGCCCATACTTCTGCAGCATATAGAAGCGGAGAGTATACCGTGCTTTTTATATATCTTCTGGTGATCGTTACTTCATTAATGTAATGCAAATGCTGTTTGGCCATCCATCGGAGTCGAGCTGCCTGGGTGAGCAGCTTTTCCATGTGGTTACCAAAGCAGAGCTTAGGATCAAAAACAACCCCCAAATCAGTATGTTTCTTGACGATGGGAATAGGGGAATTGCATAGTATTGGCTGAATATAGGAAGGCGTTTTCTTTAACGAGAATATCATAAATTCAGACTTTTCTGGATTTATTTTTAGTCCAAACTGGTTGAGGTAGTTTGCAAATTCCAGAAGTATATTGTTAATTGATGCTGTTATCACAAGAATATCATCATGTGGAGAAATCAGTGTGAGGAGCTTCATATCATCAGCATAGCATAGAGTATCATGCCTGGACTCAACAAGCGGCGAGATGAGCGCTGTAAATAAGAGGCCGGATAAGACACCACCCTGTGGCACGCCTGAAGAGAAACATCGCTCGTATGTTTGGCCGTGGACAGTAAGCCGGATTATTCTATTTTGAAGGAGTGAGGTGAGGAACTGTAGGGTGTCTCCCTTGATTTGATAATGGTCTGAAAGTAGCTTCAGCATTGCAGGAACATTTATTGAGTCAAATGCTGCTTCGAGGTCTACATAAGTGACTGCAAGCTCTGCATGAGATTCAAACGCAGAGAGGATAGAGCTGGTGGTGGCTAAGAGATTAGTCACAGTGGATCTATGAGGAAGAGAGTAGTGGATTTGATGAGGCTGATGTGGAAGAAGTTGTTTAGTTAAAATGGGGAGAAGTATCTTCTCTAGGAGTTTTAGAAGACTTGAGGCATTGGAGATTGGCCGGTAGTGCTTAAGAAGAGTAGGTGATTGAATTTTTGGTATAGGCTTCACAAGGTAGATGTTCCATTGCTGGGGAAAGAAATTACTTGACAAAATAGCATTAAAAATAGTTTGAAGGGGACCCAAAATGTATGAGCTAAGACATTTAATAATGAATTGGGGTATTTCATCTGCACCTGCCTTAGCAGAAGCCGGTGTAGAATTTATGGCAGAAATAAGCTGTTCCCTGGAAATTGATACTGCAGAAAGCGTGTCGGGGGGGATTTCAGTTGTTGGTGTCTCAAGATGAGGACATTGTTCCGAGTTCGAGGCAAATCTGGATATAAAGTCTAGCCACTGGTTAGGTTCAAGTTTTTGTGGGAAATCAGAAGGCCGTTCAAAGTAGGGGGTTTTTCCTCTACGAAGGGTGGTGTCCATATAATTCTTAATTGCTTGAGATTTCAGCCTGTTGAATGTTGCACGGGATCTAGAGTAGGCTATCCTGTCTTGAACACTTTGCGACTGCTTCCACATTTTGTGAAGTTGCTGTTTTAATTTGAAGCTCATATTAAGATGGGGAGTCCACCATGCTCTGGACCGAGGCATAATAGAAATTCTCTTTGATGCTGCAAATGTCGCAATCGTCTTAAGCCAATTAGTAAGCAGATTTACTGCAATTTCAAGATCACAGTTTTCAAGGACTGACCACGGGATGGCAGAGGCAGCCTCAACACATTTAGCAATGCTCAAAAATCTGGGACTAACTATTACTCTGGTGTTAATTGAATTCACAACATTGACGTTTGGAGCAGGTATCTGTAAAATAACAATAATTGGCTTGTGGTCCGAATTAAAATAAGTCTCTGGCATGTAATCAGGTGTGCAAGGAAAAGAAGCAAGGATGAGATCTAGTTGATTGTTACCTCTGGTCGGGAGGTCATTAATCATTTGTAACCCAGTACAAGATAGGTTTGACAGGAGCATTTGCTGAAGGTTAGCTAGTTGGGGAGGAAGATTAAAGTCTCCACAGACAAAGTGCAAAGCTGAAGGATGAAGCTGGTTAATGATCCAGTTTGATATTTCATGGATGGCGTCATATGAAGGTGCTGGGGGTATATATATGGCAATTACATCTATAAGAACGCTATTGTAGCTGAGAGTAACAGCGAGAGCTTCATATGCTGTTGTTTTGCTAGATACTTGATGAACTAGTGAGGCCTGTGAGCTCTTAAAGAAAATGGCAACGCCGCCTCCTCTTTGGTCAACTCTGGAAGTAAACGCTGATTTATACCCAGCTGGAGTACAAGATGTGAAAAATTCTTGGTCTTTATCAAGCCAGGTTTCTGTAACACAGAGAATATCGATATCACTAGCGAGCAAGATTTGATCAATGATATCCAGTTTGTTGCGGAGGCTTCTAACATTCTGGTACAAGACTCTGATTATGCAAGTTTTTTGGATCTTTTTAAGGCATGTGTCTCTAATATTTTTATTCAAGGCAGGCTTTCTAGTTTGTCGATTCGTGACCCACGTTGGGATGAGCATTCCCGAACTGTTATTTATTGGTGGTTGAAGGCTGATGGTACCAATTTTTTGATGCCGCTGTTTGTCACCACTTGCATAATTTTGAATTATGCTGCGCACATTTTGAGAAATTGCCCGGAATGTGGGGCATTCATGCTTGTTCCCTTTCAGCGTTGATTGCTATCGAGGAGGGTGAATTAGTTGAGGTTGTTGATGGGGGCTCTTTTTCTCAGAAAATGGTCTGATATATATACCTTGAGGCCAGGAGGCTGGATCTATAACTTTTTTATAGACAGCAGGAGAACACATTATAAGGAAAGAGGCATAGCGTGTTTGCCGGCTTTTAAGCCGTTTAACCTGAACTGAGAGGTTATGTTCCTCGTTAAACATTCTCATTATAGATTCAGGAGATGTTCTAGGTCCAAATCTGGATGCAAAAATCTTGGCTTTGGTGGAAACTACCGAGATGTTATATTTCTCGGCCAGTGTCAGACGAGATTTAGAAGCTGTTACTAGGCGGGGCAGGGAGATCTGGTTATGAATATTAGCGTGATGGGAAAGGCAATCAATATTGATATCAGAAAGGCATCCAGAGGAATTTGAGGCAGGGTTGGCTGTGGTAATGAGGGAACTTTGTTTATCTCCAGATGGGACGTAAGTATCGCTAGAAGGGCTGTTGGTAAGCATACCAGCATATGACGTGGGCAGAGCTTGATGGGCGTTTATTGAATTACTGTTTAGTTCTGGGGCTTGTAGGGAGTGTTTACTATTTTCTGGTGGTTTCTCTGGTTGGGGTACTTCTTCATAAGATTGCAGCTGTGGTTGGTCACTAGCCTTCTGCTGAGGGCGTGATTGGGCCCTGTTAATGTGCTCAGTCGGAGTGTCTTGAGATCTATCTCCTGATTGTCTCGAGTGAATTTGAGCATGGGAGCCAGGCTTTATAAGGCTAGGAGGTTTGACAGTTTGTGTAGATTTTGTCCGTTTATTTATTATTGGTGGCTGAGATGTCAGCTTTCCATTTTCGCTCACCAAAGAGCAGAGGTCAGAGAGCATATGTGTGATATGTTTATTTTGGTTCCTCAGCGAGTAAACTTCATCCTTCAGATCCTCAATTTGGGATCTCAACTGGTGAATTAGGAGGACCAAGAAGTCTACGCTGTCTGACTGTAGAGGAGGGGTCCACACTGTAGCTTCGGCGTTAATTCTTGGAGATTCATCTTCACGTTGAAAAGTACCTGTTGTGACTAGCGTCTGGTTTGAGGTGGAGGACACATTAACGACCGAGGCACAATTTTGATCATTAGTTTCCGGTGGAGACTTGGACTGATTAGCGCTGCATACACCGTGGTTGGCAGTCCCGTCAGGTAGTGTTCCGTTGACCACTGTTTCGTCGCATGCGATGGTCATAAGTTCAGGCAAACCAGTATTTGAATGTTGAATGAGATCAGTTAACATCTGGTCGATACGGCTAGTTTCAGTCTGGGATAGAGGAAGTTCAGATACTTCAGCGTCTTCTCTAAGGCATTTATCACATGCGAACCTTCTCCGACGTAGTTTAGAAAGATGTGCGATGTCTGTTTTAACTGAGTGGGCACAAAAGTTTAATTTACATACATGACATCGAATGGTTGGTTCCTTCCCGTCGCGGCAGGCTAGGCAGACGAATTGTTGCAAGTTACTCTGTTTCTGTGACATGCCTGATTTAGGGTCTTTAAATTGCTTGGAAGTAGTGAACAATGTTCAGTTTTATTAGTTAGTTTTAATTCCGAGTAGTTTGTTTGCTCTGGCACTATAAAGCTTGCAGCTTTTATATTCGCGTTTCCAAAGAGATTACTGAGAAAACACAAGAAAACATAAATGGTTGTGACAGGTGTGCTAAGCACAAAAGACAGAAGAGAGGGAGGATTTCCCTAGGGAACTCAGTAGTGGCGATGCTTTCTAACTTGGTCAAGGTTGACTCATTGTCCACTTAAGCCTTAAGGGTAGTGGGGCGTTTGCTAAATTCTTGAGGGCTAAAGCGCTGTGCATACATCGTAATGAAGAATTTCAAACGTGAGCAGAATAATTTAAAAAATCAGAAATACCTGTTTATTATATCACGAAGATGATACCACATCAAGCTTGAGCAGAGGAAGAGGAATTCATTAGTAGGCGAATCATTTCATAACGTAAAGTATAATTAATCTAAAACTGAATTAATATCAGGAGCGTAAACGAACACCACATGCCACAACTCGCGCACGCGCACTTATTAGTTGGCAATAAACCTCTTGTGGGCCAACAGGAAGCACAACCTTCCAGCTCTGATTCGTACCACACAGCTTGCCAACTCTCTCGGAATTCCACGGCTTCCCACCTTAATCGATGACCAACGCCTCCTAGCAACAGTCAAGATGATAACAGGCATAATGGCAACACCTTCATTCTGGGATACCTGTGGCTGGAGGATCCCCCCTGCTGCCCTTAGGGCCAATCCCGAGCTCTACTTGCATTCAGCACGACTCCATCTCTCGGACAGGTTCCTTCCTCAGCAGATGCTCAAGCAAACCCAGGCACTGGACGCCGACCTGAACAAATTCGCTGCTGACCGGACTTACCGGAAAAAAATTATGACGAGTACGACTAATCAGCAATGACTGATGTATACCTTGCACCTGTTCCTGTCTGAATGAGCTGGTGCTCTTATCTCGATGTTAAGCCAGCTCAAGCAGATTTAACTCTCGTAAGGAGTTCTCTCCTTTGTATTATAATATGTTTTCTTTGTAAAATTACCTTTTTGTAAATAATTGTTCAATTTTCCCAAGTTTGGGAAACTGTAAGCCCCTGGCTTTATGGCCGTGAAGGGTAATAAAAGATTATCTCTCTCTCTCTCTCTCTTTGCCCTCCTATATTTATCGGTATCCATGAAGTGGATAGTGAAGGATTTGCAGTACTCCCTGTGTGATAGGGATAACTCCATGAATGTACTGCTCTCACGTGTATAAAGGGGTATTTATATTGTTTCAATTTATTCGCATTTTAAGTCTGGCTGCCATAACAGTCCAATCTGTTCATCGCCATTCTAAACGGTGAAGTCCCAAAGCAAAAAATGCTTCAAAGTTATTTCAAAACCTTCAAGAATAAAATCGTTCAAATGTAAAGACCAATTAGATTCTTTTTATACCCAAAAACAAAATTTATATTTCTTAAGCTTAATACGAGATCGACGCAAATTATTAATATCAAAGCTCACAGTTATTTTTAATACCTTTCAGTACATTGAAAAAAAAAAAAAAAAAAGATCTATTTCGTCAAAGACTATAAATTTTACTTGCTACTATATACAGCATGGATTCTCCTGGAACTGTTCACCTAGAAGCAGGAATTTATCTAATTTATCTCAAGAATGTTTGCTTAACTTAAGAATAAAAATAATTGGTAGCAGTAACAGTAGTCAGGAATTCTATTGAACAACTAACTGCAAGGTCGCACACAACTCAGAAAGCAAGTGATGAGCGACATCTCCAGCAAGAGAGACAGTTCCCAGAAAGCACAAAGATATTGTTACTATTTCTGGACGGAGATCAATACAGGGAAGCCCAATTTTTGACGCACACAGACGTTACATAAATTACTGAATTAATTTATTATCCGAAGAATAATTTAATTTAGAGTAAAATAAAATGACCCCGTTTCAAGGAGGAAAGGAGCGCTTCTTAGTGCACGCAGTGATGGCTGATAAATAGAAATTATCTTTCGGTCCTTATGTTTGGTGTTCTCTAGAGGTTGCGTGCGGTGAAATGCTCGAGATAAATACATCTTTCCCATGCTTTTGAAGTAATTTAATTCAGATCCAGACAACAGTTCCTTAATTATAATAAAGGACGTTAAGGCTTGCATGAATATGATTTACATCATAATACTTTATTATGCTGAACTTTTCAGCTGAAAATCGGAGAAAATTAAAATAAAAAGTGGAGCTGTGTCCAGCGCTGCTCCAGTTCTTATCTCTTTGATGTGATGTTTATAGGATTAAAGAAGGAATTTCCCAAGATACCATCATTCTTGTGCACTGTGCTGTTCTGTATTATTAAATTTTCCTCTTGAGTTCATAGCCCCTTCTTAAGCTTTTAGACACTTTTAACTACAAAATTCCATATTCCGTTACTCTATTTACATAATTTCATTAATAAAAAAGTAGAAACAACGGGGGTTACCCTTTGATTGATTTAAGTTTTATTATTCGTAGAATAATTATGGAAACTTGTTTATCAAGGTGCTTTTGTGCAGGAGAGAATCTGAATTTTAATTCGTCCACTGGAGGCCGAGTCGTTGCATGTAAACAGACATGGCAAAGACAACAGGCGCATCCCACTGCCAGTTTTTCTGGGATCAGCAGCGAAGAAGGAAGAGCAGGTACGTCTCAAGGTTCCAAGAGTTTACAGTAGGACTACCTAGGATGCAATCTATTACCACGCCCTGGAAGCCAGGATCATCAGTGATGTGATAAGAGTTATATCATCCCTAAGAAGATCAGGGGTGAGAAAGGAATGAAGGAGGAGGGCCCAAGGTTAGCGAGAGCAGAGCCCACTCCAAAAACAATCTAAGGTGGATACGTATAACTCTGTTATGCTATGTTTAGTGAAGTACTGTTAAATGATCCTGTGCATAGGTGGTGCACTATCATGGTACTGTAATTTTCATTAATTTTAAACGCTGATGGAAGCGAAAAACAACCACACTTTTTGTTGTTATATTTGTATACAGGTGGAGGTCTTGTAAATACGAAAATAAAAATCAAAGCTACGAAGTATCCCGGTGCTCTCCAATATAATTTAAAATCAATTTTAATAGCATCGTCGATACAATTGCATCTTCTCTTTTGTATCGTATTTTATACCTATTCTTGTCGATCTGTAGCTTGCCACATATGTTGGCTACAACAGAATGCTGCGCATCACTGGACAGAAATCGAATAAAGATTTGTCACTGGCTTATCGATCGTATTTTCAGAGTACAAGGTAGAATTTCGAGTTAAATTACCTGATTTTTACGACAGCAGAGAAAACGAAACTTGAAGATATATCTGCCACAAGTGGTACTATCTCTTACACGTGGTTAGCTTGCGAAAAAGAGGGTAAATTATACGGGGAATATTTTACAGCTGTTCTTTCAAGTTTTACAATTTAATGGTAGCATCTGGGGCCTTAGTCAGCGAAGTTATCCTTAAGATATCCCCGTTGGTAACGTTAAATATAACAGTGTGTATCATGAAAATAAGTACATCACAAACTTGTCGATATTCGCAGCCAGTATGTGTAAATCTACTTTATTGAGAATTTCTTAATGTCCATTTATATATATTTATTTCGACTCTCTTATTCTTATACATTGACAGGCCAAGAAATGTTCATAACGACGCTTGAAGTTGGGGTTCATTGGTCCTTCTAAGCGTTATCGGAGCAACGTCCTCAATTCATTGCAATATAAGACGAGTTCTCCAGACCGTACGTTTTCAAGACTTGCTGTTTCAAAGGAGTCTAATCTCAGACCATTGCTATTTTTCATCTTTATCAATGGCATTCGTTCCATCTACGTCAACTTGAACGTTAGATGCCTATTGTACGCGTAGCCATTTGCCACTATCTCTAAACACAATGATGCTTCTACAAGTCACCATCAATAATCTCTTGTATTTGTGCTCTGATTGATGAAAGAAAAATCTTTCACTTCAACTACAGCGTCACTAGTAGTCTCAACGAAGATTTAGCAATCACTTTCAAGCGGCTTCTTAGAGTATTACAGTACTCTACACTGATCCTTAATTCATCACGCACTTAACATTTATCTTTCCTACGAAGAAATATGTGATTGAAAGCCTTAGGTGCATTGCGTTTGTATACAAAAGAAAACATAGTGTATACATTTCTTGAATGGACTGCTAATTACAATGGTCCTTATGTCGCGTTCTATCGCTCTGCCTATTTTCAAAGAATGTTATGATGTTTCTTGTCAATGAATACAGGTGTATGTTTCTTTTCTTCTTGTTTTGGGACGTCATATACCTTTTATTGACGTTAGATGACTGAATCAAAATGGCTGCCTTCGCTTTAAATGCGGATACATGCAGAAGTGTGTGCAGTTTATGTATGCTAAAAGGTAAACTTGCAGTACTTCATCCAACGTTCATATTCAACAGTCATGAGTGAGGTTATGGTCCAACAGTCATATGCAAGAAGGAAACAAATCTATTATTGGTATTTGTGTTTGTTTGCCCTCTTTACACGAGAGCGGTCACAGCCTTGGTGATGGGAGGTGTTTGCCATCCATGAGCAGTCTCGACTCTGCCCTTTCTGCTTTTGAATCGTCGAGATCTTGGGAAAAAACCCTGACAGAGAACAGATTTATCTGGTTAAATGAGAATCTCACTCCCCCTGAATTTTCTGGTACGAATATTGTAGATGACAATGACTGTACACCATCATTCCAACTGAGAACGTGCTGCCCTTTCCATACGGATGTGGGAAAACATTGGGCATGAAATTCTTTATTTCTTCAGGACTATGAAGAATGTGTGAAGCTGATTCAACCGGATCTTGCATTCCCGCCTGAGAAAACGGTCTCCAGTTTATTATTCTTTTCAAACATTGCAAATTTCATTTTCATATGTTTTTAAAAATGCACTAACTTGAACCACAGTTTAATATCTTTACAGAACTTCACACAGAAAATTTGATAGACTATTTTTTTGTCTTTGAAGAATAATCCAAGGAAAAACATCCGGGAAGAAAGACAAGTACAATTAAGACTTAAATTAAAATGGTACTGTGTTAGGCAGAATAAGAGTTAACAATATTTGCGTCAGGATGAAGAAAAAGAGTTTTTCCATTTTTTTAAAGATCATTTCGCTTACGTCATCTTAATGAATATCTTGTCCTCTTCTTCGGTGTAAAGAAACTTCGAAAGGCTGCCAGGCTGGAAGTGGGCAGCTTAGACTCAAATGAACAACTTTATCTAGTGGGGAGTCTTCAAGTGTCACTCCATCTCACTAGGCGAACTAAAACACGCAGCAGAGGCGAACGAAATTGGAGAGATTTCCTCGAGAGGTTACTTCTGAACACGACTTCTCTTTAGCAAATTAAATTTACATAAGAAATTCGCCCTCCGATGAAAGTCAGCCTTCAGTGTGTTTCATCGTGACTTTTGTCAAGGACTTTATTTCGTTTTGGCGAAATTATCCGTTGCTATATAAAATGAATTTTTCTTCTTTGCCTAATTACTTTCGATTTCTTCTGCATTTTTTAAAATTAACTACTGAGTTTAACTAATCGACTTTATTTATCAAGAGAACTGTACACCGATTAATTTACTAATCAACTTCTCCGTGGAAATATCCTCAATTCTATACTTCACTGCTTGAAAGAATCGTTATTGTATGCTTGCTATTACAATGCAAGAATTTCAGCTGCAGATATTTTTTAAAATAAAATATTTGACATCGATACTCTGCCCAGTTTTCTGATATTTTACTAACATCCCTTGCGAAAATCAGTTGCCCTTAAATATGAACTACAACTCCCAGCAACCGTATAGCTTTTAAACGTGTCAGAACTTGAATATTTAATTCCAGACAAGTTTATCAAATGTTTTTATAGGTTACGTCTCTAATCCTCTGTGAAATCCTTCGATAGAGGACCAGTAATCGTTCTTTTTTATTGTAAATTAAATTGTTTTATCAGCTGATATATTCGGAAAGTAAAGCATACTATCTGTGGTTTTAGTTCTAAGACAACTAAAGCAGTGAGGCGTCAGTATATGTATTTGTAAATTACACGTAATCTAAGGTCAATCTGCTTCTCTTGCTAGATCAGAAACCATGTTATCCTTGTCTGAGACCAGCTAGCTCAGTCTCGTGGAAAAATCACAACTTCCTTCCATCTAGATGATAATAGAAGTCGCGTCTTTATCGCACAGTGAAGGATCTTAACCATTATGCGAGGACAGTATTTCCACTTCACCTGATGATACTTTCATTGGGTCAACTGAAATGGGAGTTATCAGGTAAAAATAGCTTAAGCATCATTGATTCTTGTAGGGTTAAGTCGCATCAGTGACTTAAACCACATTGTACTGTGTATTATACAGCGCAATGTGGTTTATTATACGAAGTGTAAATTGCGTGTGTTCTGTGATGGTGATTTGCCTGTTTACTAGACCAAAAACCCGAGTTTACAGGAGGAAAAACCATGAAGCTTGGAGTTAGACTGAATAAAAATTTCATGCGTCAGTACCGAGATTCGAACCCTTGACTATACTATCCAGTGTGGAGAGGACAGTGCTTATATGCATTGTAATACCCGCGAGGACTCGTCACTGCTCTATTCCAGTGGTGTATATTGTGCAGGTCTGATCCGACCCCTGAAGAATTTCTGAACTGTTGCAGAATGGTATCCGGAGAAATATCTGAACATTTCATTTTCATCTGAAACTTGTGATATGAGGTCCAATTATAGAGGATATAATGCTGTCTGAGAATCCATTTGTACCTTTTGGAGAAAAAGTACGATCAAGCCTTATAACTGGAATTGTTAAATTCCAAGACCTCTCGGAGAAGAATACAGGAATTAGGAAGGTAAGCTGTTAAATTTCTGCTGTTTTTCCTCGTGGAATGAGAGGACGTGGAAAAAATGATACTATTCCATTTACACATATTTGTGAGAGAAAGATGCATACATTTATCCAGTATTGGGAATTGGATTCACAGATTTGAGTGGTATTTAAAAATGCTAGAATTAAAGCATCCTCACAGTTAACGTGAACTGTATGACTAAAGTAATCAGGATTTCGCATGCTGTATACGACCATCCTAAAGTATAATATCATTACTTTATTAGTGAAAAAAACTAAATTTCCCGAAAATAAATGTTTGATTTTTTTTTCTCTTTTGAGACCACCCATAGGTACCGTGATACTGAAGTATTCTTATTGACTGTACACTAAAAACAGCTATAGGAGAGAGGAACTATTCGTTTAACAAAGAATGTGATACTGTGGTTGATGTTATGATCCCTTAAGAGAAATATTTATTTAACTTTATTATCAAATGAGATTGTTAAATTGATTCGATGCTAGAATAATAAAATACAGAAGAATATTTTCCCAAAAGTGCCGCGATTCTAGTGGATATTCACGGGCATTTTCTCATTAACGCACCAAGATAAGCAGACTCCTTATTGGATGCTCAAAACCAGTCTTCCATCTTTTCTTCTGAGAAATTAGGAAATAAAAAAAAGAGATTCCCTTGGTGATATTAAACTTTAAGCACAGTTAAGTGCTAAAATGAGAAGGTGGACAAATAACTCAAAGTTTTGTGCAAAACGGGTAATTAATTTACTTAGTGTAGTAACTACTTTGCAAAAGGTGAAAGTGTATGACTACCCGTGCTAAAAACGGATGTAATCTACCTTCTTCCCTTAATTAGGATCCCTCCCCTCGTGGGCGTCATTTAATTATGAATTTTAATTATCTCGTTATTAGCATACTTTGTATTCTTATCGAAACACGTGTTTCTGCTCCTCACCGTATCTGGCAACCCGTGTCTGCATCCTGCGTTTCTACTGTAACCTCGGACTTTACAAGGCTTTCATACGAAGCATGTTCCATTCCTTGCGCACACTTAGTTTAATTTATTGTAAAATAATCCATCACTTATTCTCAGTGCAGCGGAATGAATTTAATGTTCCTTTTAAAAAAAGTTGATTTTTTCCACGTGCCAGTCATCTAATACCCGTCTTCCCTGAGTTACCACTTCTCATCAATGAATTAATTAATATGGTCGCGAGTTAAATTATAACAATCTTCGAAACTATTTTAAAAGTCACCTCCAGATTAATTTTAAAATAGCTACGAATTGACACCATAAATATTATTGTAAATCTTGATCGTTCTGTCTCCAAGATTGTTCGCACTTTTTTTCTTGTTTTTAAAGATTCAGATGAAAATGTTGCGCTAATCGCACCACCATTGTTAAATGAAGTAATGATCTAAGTCGTTGCATTTAACTTTGTTCCACTACAATGAACTCTAGTCTTTATACTGAAATTCAGCATTCAGTCTGAAAGAACAGAATTTTAGGCTTTAAAATGGCGCATAATGTTTTTCCGATCTTAAAAATAACAATATAGAAAGGTGAAATATCAGTTTTAAAAAGATGAGGGCTAACTGAGAATTGCTTCAAGAACTGGAGAAGAGCCGTCAGCTTGAAGAATGCAAGGTTCTAAGCAACCACAGCCACGCAATCTTTTGACCTTTGACTAAGGGATTATAATGCCACTTTGTAAGACGTTTCCAGGTAAACAACCAAGGAAAGACAGGAGTTAATGTAATGTTAGCAAGTCGCTTTTATCTTTGTGTTTTGTGCATTGCAAATGGCATCTGTCGTGGATCAACTTTTCTGTGACTTCTGACTGAGTGGAATTCACATTACTACTCACTTGGAAAGACAGAGTTAAGATTTCTTTCGAAAACGAAACGTTGAGGTTATTTTAAGTTACAGAGTTCGACCTCAGGCGTAGATGTGATATTTCCTCCTCAATTCTGGTTGCTTTAATCGTATTCACAGCAGTTCCATTAAAATATCTAATTAAGGCTACAAAATACCTTAAGACTATATATATCTTAAAAAAAGATAAGAGATGTTCCATAACTGTTATGAACGTAGGGTGATCCAACCCTCACCGTGGAGTTTGACTGGAAATATAAGAAGCTGTTGACGTTGATTTAAGGCAAATGGGATGTTTTACGCCATGCAAAGTGAACAATCTTATTTATTTGCTGCTTCTGCCCAACGATTCTCAATGAACTCAGGAGAGTCGTGGTTTTAATTTACGAGCATAAACGTGGCTCCAGAGACAAGTCTTGAAACCGAATCCTGAACTTCTTTGAGAAAACGAATAGATCTGTATAAAGCACAGTTCTTATTTTTGATGTTGAGATCAGAGATGTCAATTTTGTTAGAGCGTCAGTTATTGATCTCTTTCAAATACTCTAAGCTTTATATACAAGGATTTTCACTCTTCATACAGTTCTAACAGAGTGTATTTTGCTTCTAAGTTGAAGATTTTTCTCATTCAGTTGTACGATTATATTTGCAGCAATATAACACGCAATCCTACCTTCCCCCGAGGAAACTGCAGCTGATTAAAAAATAAGAAAATATCCGCCGTTACATCGCGAAATTGGAAGCCACGATACTGCTAGAATTGGAGGCTTAAGTTTTAATTGGTCTCCTTTAAGCACTTGCTAAACGTAAATAGAAAGACTCTCTTCTAGTGAAGCTACGATTGCGAAAAAAGGGAGGATTTTTAACGACTTTTGCTATAATTACAAGTGGGATAGTTCGCTTCAACCTTTCTAATGACGAGATGTATCGACTGCTGCTTTGACTCATCGCGCGTGTCATTGCCTTGTGTTTTTAGGTCTGTTGAAGAAATAAAGAGCATTCACGCTTAAGTTAAACATTAGCTGCTCATTTGTGTAGGTACGTGGGTTTAGTGATGTTCAGTATCGCTAAATAGAGCCTAAAAGAGTAAACAAATGAGAGAATCAAGCGGTGGATTTTTCAGGCCTGTACGCAAAGACCCAAATTTAACAAATATTCTTTTCTACAGCTACATTTTTATCATGGCAGTGTGAAGATTTAAGTAAAGGACTTTGTGTTTGCTCGCTTCTTGCATATATCTTGAACGTATGACATAGCGCTTGCTTTTGGAAGTTCCTGGTGGAGCTTGGATTTCCACCGCATACAACATGCACCTATTTCCTATTCTTTATCTCATTTTTGAGGGTAATAAAAATATCTTGATGTTTGACTCATATGCGCGTGTCATGCACTTCAGTACACCAATAAAATACACCAATTGCGACTTATCATTCGATAAATCTTTGCCTTTATTTTTGCTCTCAAAAGAGCACTTTTGTATCTTAGGTTTCTTTTGTTTCTCATCAGTGGTTGGATGAAAGGCAAACTATTTCGAACCTTCATTACTAATATAAATAATACTCTCCAGTCGTTTACTGCCTCGTGCTCTATCGATCACTCCATTTCATCTCTAACCCACTTTTCTCCCTTTGAGGAGTGTTTGTTTGCGCTCGTGATAGAATGCACCAGTTCATTATGGGAGCGCACAATGCTTGTTTTCTGAATATTAGGAAAGTAAATGTCATGCTCTCAGGTGGCTCTCGAGAAGACTTCTTAGCAAACACAGCAAGGTTTGAAGCACAAATTATTTTACGATTGCGAAAACCGCATTAGAGAACAATAGGTTGCTCGAGAATTGGTTTGTATTGGAGTGAATTCAGAGGCAATTTTTCTTAGTCGTGGTGGAAGTTTGGTTCTTCTGGACTTATTTTATAGTCATGCAGGAATGAAATAATTTAACAGAAATGTTATTTTTCCTGCTAAAGTGAACATTTTAATTTTATATAAATTTCTTTCTTGATTATAAACCTTTACTTTTTACTTTTCGTAATAAATACGATAAAGTTGTTTAAATTAAATTTTCTGCTGTCCACTGGGGCACAAAACATACAGAAACTTGAGAGATTTGATTGAACTTTATCCTAATAGCTTGAGAAGTTTATAATTTTGATATAGAAAGAAACTGATTGCTTTGCTGGACTTTAAATATAAGACAGGATAATAACAAGAAAATGGCATTCATCTTCTCTATTTTAATATTATTCAATGTGACTGTTCGTGCTGTCAGTAACACCATTAGATTGACAATACATCGTGCCAGTTATATTCAGCGATAGTACACGTGAGATACTATACGAAAGGTACAGAGTTAATCCTTCGTATATGAACCACACCATTTTACAAATCTAGCTCATAGTTTAGTGTATGGATCGAAAATTCAACAGGACATTCAAATAAAAGATAGTTAGACCCGATTGGTTGCTTTTTGGGAAATATGCTTACACCTAAGAATCGCGAATATCTCCATAAAAATAAACGACAGTACATATTATCTTGTCACAAAGTAAGAATGAAAGTTTCTTCAGTTAGAAAATCGAGATGACAGTTTAGACTTAGGCGAAGTTATAAATCGATTTAATAAAAGGAAAGTGGCTTCCCCCAAACTACGTTGTTTGAAGAAATTCGCTCCTCTCTCTCTCTCTCTCTCTCTCTCTCTCTCTCTCTCTCTCTCTCTCTCTCTCTCTCTGTGTGTGTATATAACTGGTAAAAAGTTAAGGTTCGTTATTAATTTCCAATCTCGTATTTCTCAACAAAAAAAACTTCATCTTTGGAAAGAAACATACGTAATACTTGACATATGTATATTTTTAAAGCTGCTCATAATTTTTAAACAAATGTTAGTTATAAAGACCAGTTTCTAGCTTTTCTGTTACAGATTTATCTGTAGCTTCCTCGATATTCAACAAATCAGACTCCCCTATCCTTCTCTTTTTCAATTATTATTTTTTGGTTCCGATTACATATCAATGCTATAAAAGAATGCCTACTTAACTAAGTTTTTATTCGCATCTGGGAGAATGTACTCAGAAACCTCTCTAAAATTCTTGACTTCAAAAATAGAAGAGCTAATCTTTTAAACTTTCTCCATCGAATCTCATATATAAGCTCTGTTTCTGCTATAGATTTTTCTCACGGAAATTTGCTTCCAAAATGGTATCTGTAATTCAGTTTTGTTCTAAATCTAGAAGAACACGTGCGACCACACTCTCAGGTATCTGTTCACTGTTGAAATCTATATTATCGAATTGATTTTCTTTTTTATTTATTCCCCCCACTTCAGTACTTTGGAACGACCCTCTCTCTCTCTCCACAATTTTCATGAATGGCTGCCAGTATCATCAGGCAAGTGGCCGAGACAAATTATTTGCGTGAGTTGTCGTTTCCAGTTAGTATCGGTAAGTTATGATGGGTCGTTCTGAATACTCTGATAGCAAGATCTTGAAGTCATGTGGCTTATAGGAAGCCTGACTTTTGTGTCTCTTTCGAAAAGTTTTTTAGCACAAACCTTTGGTAAACCAAAAAAAAAAAAAAAAAAAAATTCAGTGAAATAGAAGACAGTACAATTGTTCTGAATTAGAAATCGCCGTTTCTAATCTCTCTTAGATTTTTATTTTTAATCCTTAATTTGAACCGTGAAGTCGGTATTATTTTATAAAATGTTTTATGCAGTTTGTAGCCAGATGGAATATGTCTGAATAGAGTAAATTTTACACCGTCGTACATTATAAAAGTAAATTACGATAAGCCATAATACTGAGCTTTTTATGAACATAGATAACTGCTTCTATTCATTAAAAACACTGCTTATAAAGAAATTGGTATTTTTTTAAATATAAAAATAAATAATTATATAAAGACAGATACCATTTTCATTACTTAACTTTTCATAGAAGGTTTGAAAGAAAAGGGAGCATTGACTATGTGAATGTTATTTTGAAAGACAATTTATATTCAGCAAAGAAAACTGCTTTCATCTTAAAGTCCTCAGATGTTTCTCATCTGTATGTAGTTAAAAGGGTTGAACAGCTAGATATGAATAAATTTGCATTTTTGGTTATGATTTGAATTTTTTCGTGTCGCAACTTTGGTAGCTGTACTTATATTAATCTCGACTTTTAACATACATATTAATGCTAGCTGTATAAATAATGCTAACCCAACCCCTTCCTGGAACAAAAATTAGACGAATGCCATCACTACAAAAGTTACCTTATTGAAAATTGCCTTCGGAGGATTGACAAAAAAAATTAATAATTTAAACTTAAATTAATATAATATTTCGCAATTAATTTTACTATTTTTTATTGTGCAGAAAATTTCCAGGATTCTTTAGAGGATAGAAATATTTGCAATTTACATAGAAACAGAAATTTAGCAGTATTTTTAAGGATTAAATCTCATCAGGAATGGTGTTTAATAAAGTTGCTCTAAATTAACATTTTTTTTTTATGGATCTAACTCACAAAGATGGCCCTTCATTTAAAGGAAACCTTTTCAGATAGTTTTTAAAATTGTATCTGAAAGGAAAGTCAAGATTTGAAAAAGCAATCAGTGCAAGAGATATCACTAGTATTTAGCCAACTTAAATTAAAAAACAAAAAAGAAACACGCACAGCGCTAGTGTAACTCTTCCTTCACCAGCATACATTTATTGAAATGTAAATGTAGCTTCACTGCCGAACCATACTGTGCTGCAGAGCTGCAAATACACTCATTGAAGTGTAAATGTAGCTTCACTGCCGAACCATACTGTGCTAAAATAAAATAAAATAAAGTGCAGCCATTATCAACCCACTGCAGGGTGGAAGCCTCCTCAACAATTCATGCTGAGGGAAATGGACCATAATCTGCCACGCTGGTCCAGTGCGGGTTGGCAGATTGACCGTATTCAGCAGTCAGGGGCTTGAACCCCGGTCTACTCAAAGAGCGTGTGCTACTGCACTCCCGCTCCTGCCCACTCGGCTCCGGAGGCTGCAGAGCTGCAAATACATTGAAGTGTAAATGTAGCTTCACTGCCACGCTGTAGAGTGCTACAGAGCTGCAAATACACTCATTGAAGTGTAAATGTAGCTTCACTGTCACACTACAGAGTGCTACAGAGCTGCATACATTCATCTAAATGTAAATGTAGCTTTCCTGCCCAACTCTGTTGTGCTGCAGAATCTGCCAGCTTTGATTTTTGGTTCTGTTTTTAATTTTGAAAAACAACTGCCCAAATGTACAGTTTTTGAAATTAAGAACATTTTAGAGATCGTCCGTGGAGTGGATGGATTCCACCTCCAATTTTTTTTACTAGAGTGCCTCAGAATAGATCATCTCAGGGATTAACCATTCCTGTAGTAAAGGAAAGGTATTATTTCTTTTGAAGACTTGTGAATTACACTACTTGTTCTGACTAGTGTAGATAGATTCTACTTACATATTATGTATCTTGCAGTTTTCATGAGTGTTTCATCTCATACGAGCATTTGATTGACTGTTGCTGATATTTTCTGTTTTTTTACTGAACGTTTTAAGTGAAAAGCAATATCAGATAATTTTAGAGCTGAAAGTCTATTTTCTGATTTCATCATAAACATTAATGTACTGTGACCATTAATGAACTGGCCGATAATGAAATGAGTCAAAAGCAAGAAAATTAGCAGTAGTAACACTGCTCATTTCCTTGCTTTTAACAGTAGCAATACTATTAGTGATATACTTTTGTCGCAATGGAATCAGTTGTCCTAATTAAAGTAGGATTAAGGAAGTGGTAATTGGCTATTTGTTACCTGTTTTAGCGTAAACTGCCGTTAGATTAAGCTGAGCCAATGGTTACTGCAGTTCTGGACTTTAATGGCAATAGTTTTTAAAATGCTGAAAAATGAATACAGTTTTTCAGTAATGGATATTGAACTAGATGTTGATGGAACTGAAGAGTTACTCTTTTTAAGCTTGCAGGAAGGAAATCGTTTCAAATAAGCCCGAAGGAAATGCTGTGTGATCAAACTGCGCGTTCTGTGCTCTTTGTTTTTCTTGAAGGATGAAAAATCATGAAACCTTCGACTGAGATTAAATTTATCGTGCTGTGAAGAAAACCTATCAAGCCTCCTGTTCAAACTAGGTCCTTTATTTCAGTTAAACGTTGTGCTAGAGATGAAAGTGTACAAGGAGGGGAGTATTCCGAACTTTGTGAAACTTAATTGTGCCAAATATTTTTGCATCTTAAGGTTGCTTGCTATTACTAGAAGTTAGTTTTTTCATCTGCGTGAACTGATTTTATTTCTTCCAAGAGATTAATAATTAACTCCAAGAGATTAAGTTTTCTGGATTTTAAATTTCTTGTGAGAGCTTCTTAAATTCTTTTAATTTAAATTGATAATCGGGAATATTAATCGCAGTAGTGTATCTTGTCATCTTTGCTTATACTTATTTGTTTTGTAGTGTTTTTATGGCTTCATTTCCTCTTCGGAGACGTTTCACCTAGGTGTAATGCTACAATTAATCAAGTCCTTAATGGCGTTAATTAGCTCTTATATTTTTCTTACGATCTCGTTATAGTATACGAATTCATAATGTGCTTTTTACAGGAAGAATTTTTTGTTGGATGGTAATAATTCAAACCTTTCTTCAACAACGATAATCGCTTTTAGTTAAATTATAGATGGAAAATTTATGATGGAATTACACTGGTGTATACTGTTCGTTATCCCGACTATTGATTCTTATTGTGGTGTCGCTCATTAATCTAAAAATTTCACTGTTTTCCGAAATCCAAGTCTGCAGTCTAAATAATAACACAAGTTAACATAATTTAATGTTTTAGATAACGTATAAAATAAGTTACTTCAACCAAAACTTTCAATCAGGAGCCGCCGTGGCCGATGGTCAAGCGAGTGACCAGAAGTATGTGCGTTTGCGTAACAATGGTTCAAGTGCACGTTACTACTAAACATGGTGAGGTTTTTGTACTCTGTCTATATAGTGAACTACTGACCTTGTGTGGTCGTCTCGCAGTGTAAACTACAATTTCGCTTTTATTTTTATTTAAAACGACAAGAGAAAAGTGTATTACTCGCACACTTATTTTTTATGTCATCATAAGCATATATACATTTATAATAAGGTAAAAGAAAACTTTTATTCTTACATTATCTAAAAACGTAATGACAGAATGCGAAAGTGTCTAAAATTGAATAAAATTGTGTACTATTTTCTCTTGATGTACGGTTTACACCATCCACGATATCGTTGTTCCGTTATCTGATGAAATATTTTACCTTGTTAATCACTGACAGCGCCTCCATTATGTGGGGACGAAATCCAAATGCGAGGGTATTTCCATTTCCCCCGGATAACTTCTATATTTTGAGAGACAGTCAAGAACCTTAATTTTTATAGTTGCTCAACAGTTCTTCCAAAATATTTTTGAAGTTCTTTTCTTTGTTGTTTAAAAACCCCTGCGAACTAAACGCTTAAAGATTGCCATGCAGCTAATTTAATGCGATTTAGTTTTTGTACTGGTAATTTTCTAGTTGGCAATCCAACAGATTCCTCTTCTCGAATTTTGTATCACTCAATTTTGGAAATGTTTGCTATAAATAGTTAAAACCATCACTTTCTTTTTTCCAACCATCAACTGACAATTTGAAATTCTGCAGAGTTTATTATTTTTATACTTTCTTTTTCCGCATCCCCTGGTGAGGTTTCTTCACGCATATCCGATTGGGGTTCATGCTTCCCGAGTTGGTAACTCTGCTCTATGCTGGGTGCACCTCCAAGTTCCACCCCATTGGTGGATATTCTATTGCCGAATATTTTCCTTCCGCAGGGGGTAGTCTTACTGGGGATTCACTTTAATAAGTATAAATGGCAAGAACCAGTTATCCGTTTTTAAGAGTAATAATAATGGGTGTCCACTTGGAAACTGACTCTTTTTACGGGTCTAAATCACGAAGATCATTAAGTTTACTTTGCTAAATTATGCGTGGGGGTCTTTGCTGGTGTTTAGAATATAATTTGGACTTTTATTGGGCTCCCTTCTCTATCCGGAATGGGAAATTCTTTCCAATTAGCTGGAGTGGGAAAACTTTCTCCATGTAAGATAGCTTCACTGTAGAAGTGACGTTTGGATATTCTCTATTTGCTGCTCCGCGAAAACCCCGGAATCATTAAGACAGAAACAGCGGTCTTCACCCTAACATGGTTGATACACTGCATACCATTGGAACTGTGTAAACGTCATTGAATAGATGAAAGGAAAGAGCAAGACGTTCCCATGTTATGTCGTGTACCAACCACGCCAGAGTGAAGACCGCTGCTTCAGTACGCTCGTATATCTCCCTGAGTGAATGTGGAGCGTTAACTTTGCTTCTACATACAAAACAAGTGTCTTTAATGTTCTAAGTTGTAATGAGTGATATAACGCGTGCCGTGTAAATGAGAACAAGTGTAAATCTCCCATAAGTGTGATTTATGCGCCGCTCATAACTATAAGTAGAAAACCCCATCTGCAGGCCAAGCCGTGTGAGTGTAGTATGGGGTTGACCATCTGAGCGGAAGATGGGTAAATGCTAGGTGAAGTTCTGTTCTACATGTACTCTGAATAAACATCACGAAAACAAATCTTAAAGTCCAGTTTGCTGGAATGACTGGCACGTATGTAGAATTGGGAATGTTGTGTACTCGTGTAAATAGATGCCCCCCTCCTAACCATGACTGCAGGGGAGCAATTAGATGCCCCCCTCGTGCTGTGCTAACACAATGCTAATTCCTTTTCTTAGGTGGCATGGCGTGGGATACTTTTGCTGGTTCCAGCTGCTCTGGCCAGCGTGGGAATGTCGCTCGCCACGAAGAACAGAAATCCGCTCACATAGGGCACTCTAGCCCTATCACATTCATCCTCAATTTCCCAAGGTCCTGTTCCTCTTAACAGACTCCCATACTAGCAGAAGGTGAGTTGCCTTTGCAGGGTGCCCCTCTATCCCCTTGTTCTTAGGTTGGAAGTCTTCCTGTCGTCCAACTCGTGTGCCTTCCCTTTTGTCCCAAGCTCAAACTGTCACCCAATGTACTCTTTCAATTTTTTTTCAATTCTGCCAAGTTGTAAAATTTTCTAAATTCACATAAGTTTAATTTAAGAACCCAGTTTTCTTTGTGTGTTATCAAAACTTTAAATCGTTCTAGGACCGTGAAGACACGCAGTTGGTTTTAACATGATTAAAGGAATCCCTTTATTGAAAATAAAAATTTGAACTACTTGTATATCAAGTTTTGTTTCATCAGGTCGCAACAAAATATGAAAGGAATACTTAAAAACAGTAATTGTTTGATCAACTGCAGACAAACTCTTCAGCGTCGATATATTGGCAACATAAATACATTACTTGCTGTTTGCGTATACAACTCCGTATAAGAAAGATGGTTATGATTAATAGCTCTAATATTTGTTAGTTTAAATGATGCGAAAGAATTCAAGATATGCGGAATCTCTTTTTTCTAAGGGAGTTGGAATGTCTTTCTCTTAGTAGAGAAAATAAGCGCATTTGTTATAGCGAAGGCTCGGAATGTAGACATTTTGTGAACTGTCTAGACAGCGTATAAGTTGGAAACACTCCTAGCCGGTGGATGAATGGCATTAAATTAAGATTTCTAGTGTTCAGGAGAAATTAATGAATGGTAAACCCGCTTGTATGCGCAGTCAAAAATTGTAGTTTCATCATACGCTGATTGGAGAAACGTTTGATAGAAGGCATCAATGTAAACTGGTAATTGATCTATATTTTGTAGAGATTCATTTGATGCTTTTGAACATTGCAATTTTAAGATTTCCGTTTTATTCTTGCATTACAGAATTTTACTTTTCTAGAATAGGCAAGGAAATAAGTCGGATATCTTCTCAATTGCAATAAATCTACCATTTATTTGAAGTAGTGCAATAGGTGGAAAGAACTTCTACAACTTTTAATTTCATGCACAGATTTTACAGTCTATTTCAACATAAATGTTTAATGGTGCTTCGGCAACCATAGCCATGGCTCGCCTGGTTTATCTGTAGCGTGCCCAGACGCAAACGTGAAAGGTAGTGAGCCAATAATTACGAAAGATTGCCGGTAATCTTTATTGGTCGATGCCAGGGAATGCTGTCTGAAGATCAAACAAAAACAGTAACTCTCAGAAAACTTCGCCATTAAAGGGAATTCTTGAAGAAAGTTCGCCAGCAGTTCGATCAAAAAAAATCCTTTATATATTGACATCTTTTTACTCAGTAGTGATTAATCGTACTTCAAATTACACGAAGCATGAACCATCATAGACTTTTCAATGTCTTTCCTACGCGATGCACATCAGTGCGCATGCTACTTTTTCTTCTTGTATTATTCAGGGAGTAATTTCCTTTTTTCGTGAAAAAGAAAAACAAATAAGACCTTGAAGTGAAATCGTCCCTCAACATTTTATTAAAGGTCTGTTATTTTGGACTTTAACGGCACCGGCAACTCTGGCCACAATGCGCCAGGCTTAGCATTTTATTAAAGAGTGGACGACGACTTGTACCTAACGCGAATCAGTATAAACAGGTGCATTAATGTTCGGATAAAGAGTGATGCAATGTGGAACAATAGATTTTTCCAATTATGCCTCGAATTGTGCATACCGTATTTCGAAGTAAAATCGATATGTGCTGACGGTCGATGTTCGTGAATAGTACTCACGTAGTACTTGACGTCATCAGCCGATCGATGCGTGGTAATTTAAAACAGACCCCATTTCACTGTTATCTCATCCACTTATCGTCATTTGCTACTGCAGGATTCGGGTCTTCATTGCAAAGAAAAGCGCATAATGCGTTTTTGTTTGTGCTTAGAAATTCTGGGACTTCAGAACCGGAGGATTTTTTTCCCTCCCTCTTTCCTTCTCTTCGTGCGCGTTTACCCTTTAAACTTGACATCCCTTTGCTTGCTAAGTGTCAGACACAGGTGTCGTATGTCTACAGCTAAACCAGGAAGACATCTCCGTGCTGAGTTTGTGGGGTGGGGGGAGAGGAAGGGAGTTGGAGTTCAGCTTTCATGTCGGGTAACAAAGTCTGAGTGCACAATTTCCATTTGTTTTTGTCTTGGTAGAAGAAATTGTTGCTGATGCGATGTCTGTATAATTATTGATTTAAAGATTAATTCAGTAATTAAATTAATTAGTTCAATGTAAAAACATTTCTTTTTCTAGGTGACTAAGGTTTATTTTCCCCGCTTTTGAAAGCAACTTTCTTCATACTATATAATAAACGATCTTTTCTCATTTGAAGTTCGAAAGTCCATTAAAGATAACTTCTATAGAAGTATTGTTCACTCAATTGGGATCAGTTATTTCTTTTATATTTTAACTTTTTCCCCTTTTCAGAGAGTAGATCTTTAAATAGATAGACAGGTTGTCTTAGATACACGAAACAAAGATTAATATCCTGAGAAAACAATATTCCTAAGTGACTATCTCAATATTGATGGATTCCAAAGCCCTTGAGATCAACTGAGTAAATGGTTTTAAAAGCTATTGGACACAGTTCTATGTATAACCATATACGAAGTACAGCAACACAATGCACTCAGGGCTTAAAAGTAACAATTTTTTACTGCCTGACTTGGGTATCTTTTTGCGCTTACGCTGCCTTCTACAGTATATCTCCGAATTGGCTTTTTAGGTGCTGAAAGTCGTAGAGTGATCGTGGCTCAAATGGCAGAAGGTCCAAAGATAAGTTTCCTACGCTTAAGTTCGAAGAAAATGTTGTTCATAATTTTATAGGACCTTTGCTAGTAGGAAGAAGGACATCATTATCCCTCTGTACGAGACGTAGGTTAAACCGTATTTGTAATATTGCATAGAGGCTGTGGACTGCAAAGAGTGGCAGCTGGGCAAATAAGGGAAGATCTAAGTGAGGTGCATAATGCAGTGAAGGGACTGAGTAAAATGAATGAGGAAGATTTGTTCTCCCTCATGGGCGAGACACGAACCAGTGGACAAAAATATAAAATATGAGGGAATAACAGAAGATTGGATCTCATGAAATTCTCTGTGGGCTGCGTGTGGTCAAACAGTGGAATACGTTGCCTCCAATGTCGCGAAGACAGCGAGTCTGGATAAGTTTGAATCAGAATTGCAGTGTTAATTGTAGGAATGGGAGCAAAATGAATATCCTGTTTTTTTTTTCTTATTTTTGACTATGATGAAAATCTTCCTTTCGTCATTTGGTCTGACTAATAATAAAATATTTTCTGAATTGTTTTGTTAATTTTAAGTTGGTTTGAATTAATTACATAACTAAGTTATTAGTTATGATGATTTTACAGGACTTTTTGACCTTTCGTAAGAATAGACAATATACCTGACAATGAGGTTCATACGCGTGATTCTAGACATCCTATGGAATATCACGATATTGATTGTGTAAGTTAAGATTCAAGACCGCTAAAGTTACGGAACATCACTATATGTGTCTCTGTGTTTTGTTTGGTCGCTTTGTCTCGTATTTGCTGGGTGAAAAGCTCAGATAAGAGCACATAAAAACCATAAACTTCTACAGTCTCAAAGTATTCGAATACAGGCTTCACGAATATGAATATCATTGGTCCCCTTTGGGTCATTTTTTATCATTGCCGTACTTCCAACAGTTGAAGCACAGTGACCTAACCACTGCGCTAGCATGGTCAAACGTTTTGCTGTATTTCCATCTGAAGGCACTTCACATTGATAGAATGATTCAGAAGTGGTTCGAATGAGATTCAAATTCTTCGTGAATTCATTTTTGTCCCTTATCTTTCGTGTATATCAAGCGTTTTTCTTAAACCTAAGAAAATAGAGACAGAAGAGAACTGCACATTATTTTTCGATTAATTTCATGTTTTCTAAATGCTTAAGAAAATTCTATTTTTTCTCGAATACTGCTTTAATAATCTGAAAAAAATGACTTTGTGGCTAAAGGGAAGAATTTCAGAATTAGATCCAAGACAAAAAAAGACTAACCGTGCTACTTCATCTTTTCTGTCCAATTCCCTTACAGATGAATACTTCTTAAACGAATGCATTTTTTGTGAAATCTAAATTTTCCGATCGATTTTCGTGTCTTCCGCTGTCCTTAATGAGAATATGGGTATTGTTCTGAATAGTGCAGCGTCCTTTTGTCATTATTCTCACCTGCGGATGATGCCAGTTAAATCTTCCTAACCGAGAGCCTAGAGGTGAACCTTTTACGCACTCCGTAATGGATTCTGTCACTTTGTCAATTTCCGCACCGTTCCACTTAATTCGAGCATCCCAGGAGGTCCAAGTAAAAACTTGCCGTTATAGTAAATTCTTGTCTGTCAGATGTTACACGTGCATTTAACTCGCGAATTGTTTTAACAGACCAGCAATAAATAATAACCAGGAACACAATGAGGAGATATTCCATTTTTTGTTGGCTTTACAGAGAACATCATCAACCTCTTCTCTTAAATTATTGAGGTCAGCTACCAGTGATATCTGTAACTTTGTCTTATGCATTACGCTAGTAATTGTAGGTTAGAAAAATGTTACTAACTTTCAATCTATAAATGTTTCAAATTTATTAGGATGTCAAAGTCGGGATATTTACTTCGTTATTGACTCTGCAAAAACAGTGCAACGACTTTGAGGTATCTTTAATCCTATCAAAAGCTTAAGAATTATCTGATTTGTTTTTTAAATGTCACATTACTATCATCCAAACGTTACAAAGTATGGTGCGGCGTGGATTCTATAAGGTGTTTTAGTGCGTTTTGGTCTAGTTATAACCATCAATCCAGGAAAATATTGCGTAGCTTTGGCAAAGTTGAATGAAGAGGACTTTGTTCCCAAATAGCTCTCTCAGCAAAATATTCTACACATTCTCGATAGGATTGAAATGTGGTGAATGTGGGGACCAGTGAAGATGGTGGATATCAGTGTCATGTTCTCCGAACCATTCTTGCATGATGTGCTGTTGCATTGTCATCCATAAAGTGACCATCACCTTTGGGATAAAAGTGTAACATAACAGGGTGCAGTATATCTGATATAAAATTGAGGTACTTCCTGGATGACATTCGATTGTTTTGGACCCAGTCGGTGCCAGCAAAACATTCACCATACCATGATACCACCTCCAGATGCTTGTATTGTCCGAAAAGGCAAGCAGGGTCCATCGCTTCGTGCGGTTCTCGGCCCCACTGCAAGGCCGATTTTTCCATTTTTTTTCTGAAGAAAGTGGAATCCAAATAGGCGGGCGCCAGCCAATACCCAGTTTCTTCAATTCTGTCCACATGGTACGGGTAGTTCTGGTCTATTGTAAGGAAGTTCTGGGCTTGGTTGAATTCAGATGTTATTTGCTGTACAGTGCATGTCCTATACTTGGCTCTTGGAGTACTGTATTGTTTTTTTTCCACATTTACTCCTTTGGGAAACCAGGTATGTCTTTTGTTTCTTGAATCGCGGACCTTGCTAAACGTTCACCCACGATAAGACCTTATTCAAATTCTGATAGCACTCGTTTCTCTCATTCTGGCCTCAGATTACTGCAGTCAAACTCCCGTGTAGTCTTTATACTCAACGAGGTCACACGTCACAGATTTCTTTGCATATATTTTCATTTCTTCTGTCTGTTACTCTCTTAATACAAAAAAGTTCGTATTTTATTTTTTTGTCAGTGTGCGCATTTTTTAAACTTAATCTCTTTGTATACGCTAATAAAAAAAAGTATTTTCCATGCGACTTATCAGATAATTACGAAATCTCGGTAATATCTGAATTTAGTATTGAAACACTCAGACTAGTTTCATTTATTGTTCTTTACACTGCGAAATAGATTATATTAAATGTGGTAAAGCGACTGTCACTCCAAAATAAGAGTATTAGAAAATAAAAAATCTGGAGCGCAACAAAGGAACTAAAGAAGTAAAATAGAAATACTTGTCCTCACGTGTGTTATTTCACTGTCTAAATTATTCGTGATTAATTATCACGAATTATCTCTCTAAATTATCAGTTTGGAAAGGTCTGTGTTCGATTCCCATAGTTGAGTAGAGAAATTTACTCTTCTCTTGGAATTCACGCAATTTAACGATTAATACCTTTTTCTGAAGTGTGTCCAAGAGGAAGTGATTAGTCTACCGCACTGATTACGCAAGAAGCTTCGCCCATCGATTCAAACTCGCTTTGGATGTCGATTAGAAACAAAGAAAAACGAAGTGTGTAGATATCCTCAGCCATTATTAGGCTAAAGTGATAAAGCAACTAAGGCTGAAGCTTCATTATATTGTCTACAATTGTGTATATTATTTGATTAGTTTGTTGGATGAAAAACTCCGAGTCTTCTGGAGAATAAACCATACAAATCTTGAGTAAGACCAACGAACTCATCCACGTTATATAAATCACTGACGAGATTTGAACTGGGCCTCTTCCACCCAGTATAGGATTTGACTCATTATACATACCCTCGCTGGTAGCACAGTGGTTATAATCGTTGTCCTAAATCTTTGGCAAAAATGTTTGAGTTTTATAAGGTATTTTTGAATAGACATTTTGTTCATAAATATGCTTCCTGTCTTGGAGGTATTTTTATGAACTTTTTTTCACATCGTGATCGAGAAAGTCTATCTCTGGCGTGGGTTGCATGATTTTACTCCAGAAACTCGGGTCTCTTCAGAAAAGCAGGTAATACCGTACACAAAATTAAAGACAAAACACACTGACGTCTCCCGTTAAGTTTTCCGTGTTGAAAATTCAAATTTCAGATGTCTTATCAACATATCGTAATTGCCTCATGATGATAATTAAGATTTACGTTCCAATTTTCCTTTGACGCACTTAAGAGTTAAGCAAGTTATTGGAAATAGCTGCCCTTGGAAAGATATCTGACGTCGCCCAGAGGAACTTGGACAATCCATAAGTTTTAAATCAATAAGGCTAAGTGTTGAAGTCATCCTGACTTCCCTTTTCTCTGCTCTCGAGACCACAAACTCGAGAACCGAAGACCACAGAGAGATGAAGCTTTCAGATAACATTACTAGTGAGCACGAATCCGTTATGGTTTAATGTAATCAAGCGACAGACTCCACGTGTAGAGAAAATAAGTACGTTGGTTACGCATGTCTTATCAAGATGTCCAGCATGCGATATGTCGCAGCATAATTGTAATGATAAAGTGCAGGCCTTTTATGCAACTTGTGAAAAAATTACCAACACAGCAAAATCAGTTTGATCGAATACAATGTTTGCGTGAACAGTTATCATATGAGGGTTGCCCACACTTCGTACTTTTCATTTGAGACATGCTCGAACTGTGCACTTCAATTCTTAATGAAAACTATCGTAATTACTGAAGTTCTGAGAAATATCACCACACCGTGTTGATATTCTACCATTTCAGTTAAATCCTAACCATTGATACTTAAATAATAAATACATACAGAATCCATCTTTCTCCTTCTTTACTATGTTTGTTTATCTTCTTAAGTGGCTTCTTAAAAAAAGAACGAAAATTGTCTAAATTAAATTTGCACTTATTAACTACTGAATTTTATAAATTAGCCAGGGAATTTAAGAAAATACATCTTAAATTTCATTATCCTAATCTTTTTATAAGAAATAATAATTTAACTGAAATTTAAGAAGGTTTTTTGTTTGTGTTCTACGCATATACATAAAACTCGACAGCTTTAGAGGCAGAGACTATTATTGGAAAAACAGACTGCAACTTTCAGATTATTAAAAGAAAAACTAGTCAAATACTCGCTTTAGAAATAGAAATACAGTTTATAATGGAGATCGCTGAAAGCATCGATGCATGAAGTCTAAGTACATATTTAAAACTGAACTTCTAACTTCACGCTCAGCTTGATGCAAGATGAAGAGCTGGTAGTAGAACGTCCAAGAAGAATATAATAAAGTACAACTTGCTAATAACAACGAAAGAAACCTTTGGTGGTTAAAATTAATATTAATTTAACTTGGCAATTGATGCTATGCTAATAAACAAGAAAAGGCGTACAAACAACACTGTCGAAGTGAGAGAACGTTTTAATAAAGCATCATTTCCAGCTGTATGTTCGTGCACTACTAATTAGCATCATGCTATACTGAATTCACAGTTAAAAATCATCGTGGTAAGAGAAGCATTTTATAATTATTGGAAGTGCGAAGATAATCCCATTCAGTATAATGGCTACACATGTTTTTGCTTTTTTAAAGAAGATTATTCGAAGGAATGCCTATAAAGATTAAAAAATTTTGATGATAATTAAGAATAAAAGTCCTGCAGAAGAAAAGGTTTTAATCAATGGAAGATTAGCATTTTCAGAGCCATAAGCATAAATGTTTTCTGGGCACCCATCCGGTGGGTTGATGTGTGAGAAGAACCGAAGCAACTAAGGTCATTAGGCATCAGCATATCGTCCTACACACTTGGTTCTTCTCGCATACTGCAACATCCCTTAGTAAGTTGGTGTGCGCGAGGGAACTAAGGTCAAGAATAGTTTATCGGTTTTGTTTTTGTGTACATTCATTGGATGGTTTGGCTACTTTCTGAAAGAAATTCCCGAGTTTCCAGAAAATAAAAACATGCAACCTTCACCAAAACCGATTAAGTAGGCCACGTTGTGAAAAAAGTCAGTGAAAGTGTCTTGACGAAATTTTAACCTAAGGCCTTTTCCACGTGCTCCACTAAACAACAAGTAACCAATTAATTAATCATTTTGATAATGAATGCAGTCGTTAGCTTTGTTTAGCGTACATATGGGCTTGAACTACAATTAGCTCAAATGCGTGGGCTAAGCAAACCTCAAAAACAAGCAAAAAAAATCTATATCTTCTATTTTTATGAGGAAGGTTATTTAATTACTTAGTTAATCTGTGCTATGAGTTTTTGCAGTCCAGGCTCATTAGCAAATGGTAATAATTCGTGACTTAAAACGCGAGCAAAATGAAACAACTTTTATGCGCATGCAGAGAAAATTGTTCATGCACATCCGCCGTATTGTCCATTCATTTTTCCAACTAGGGCATAGCAACAAATATAATATCCAACGCTCAGCTACATGGATAACCTGTGTGATATGTAATAGAAAAATAAATAATGGGCGCATTTCAGTTTGTACGATTTTAATTAAATTTTGGAAGTTTCAACAATCTTTAAACCAAGTTCAAAGTAAAAAATTTCATGAAAATCCATCCACTGAGATTAATTTTTACCTGAGAACGGATAAAAAAGATGGAGTTCTGTTGGTCCGATTTTAACGAAATTTGAAATGGCTCGACAAATCTTTTTAAAAGCATTGAATATAAAATTTCATGAAAATCCGTCGACTGAGAATCGGGTTGTTACGTGTGGATGGACAGATGGATAAAGGCGCATTGTGAACATATGCCAAACGCACCTAAAAACAACCAATATTTATGAGTGGGATTATCTGTTTTTTTATGTAAAAGGTATGTTGTTTTTTGTCCTTCTAGCTAATGATTCCTTTTATAAAACGTGTTAATTTTGGTCTTTGAGGCTTGCTATCTTGGAGTCCAAAACGCTGATTTAACTGATAATTAGGTGACACTCAAGTTAAGTGGATCGAATTTCGGCAAAGTCCGGTCGGTCTGTGACAGAAAAATCCTTTCCTTACATTTTGACTTTGTTGGCACTGTTAGTAACCCTGGATGTAAACCCCCAGGTGCGACCAACTTAAGCAGGAATCGAGGTGTGGTGTACACACCAGACGGAGGGATGCTGCCCCTGTGTGTTACCATGCGATACTAGGTGGTAGATGGCTCATTAATCAGTGCAGTACCACCACTCGACTTATTGGAGCTTTGAGGTGGTGTAACCCATTTTTAGTCTCCAGAACAAAGTTCCTGCAAGCCCCCTCCAATCTCTTTCACCATGCAGTTTCGTTAATACCTTTTGAGATTATGATGTACGTCATGGAATCCAGTCTACCTTACATTTCTAGGGTACAGTTCTAAAATGGTGTTCGTAGGCGGGTCCCTAGAAACTTCACCGGACAAACTATTGATAACTCTCCAGGAGGATTCCGGATCAACTAGTGTATAATCTCGCTGCCTCTACTCTGCCAGATAGTGACTGGAGGGAGTCCGAGTACTATGTATGTGGGAAACATTGTCGAGACTAAGCTATGTCAAGCAGCTGGGCATGTCCTTGCCGTGTGTATGTCATATCCAAAAATATGATTACTTCATAAAATATGTCCTCCCCACCTTTTCTGTCTACATCAGACATCATGAATTGTCAAATTGCCTAATACATCATGAATTGTAAAACTAATAGAATAAACTTATCTGATAAAAGATATAACGTCCCACACACTTCCTCGTTCATTTTACAAATATACGTGGTCTCAGTTCCAATCTCAACAAGTCCATGTCCACTTAGTCTGCCAAATCTCGTGTACTTTTCCTGACAGAATCCTAATTATCCGTTGAATCAACCACTGCTTTGTCCTAATTATTCGCTGTATGATCGATCTTGTCTAACTTAAAATCCCTCTACCAAATTCGGTCAAATTCATTTTTTACCTCTATCGTTCTCTCAACTCCCTAATCATTTGGAACTCTTTGAAACTTGACTTTCTCCAGTCCACTTTCCTAACAGTCAGGTAATTTTCCTTGGTGATTATACTGTCCGTAATTCAGCTGACTTCCGTTTTCTAGTTATGCAGACCCAGCTGTTCGGAAAGAATTGCACACATTGTTCATTTACCTACTAGAATACCAAATCATTCTAACCACACAGGGCAAAAGGCTTGATTTTTTTTTTTCTCATAAACAATGTCGAGGTAAGTGGTCCTCTAGCCACCTCAAATCACAACTTGGTGTTGGTCTCTTCTCCAATTGAGCCTTTCCCTCTCGTAGCTATTCCAACCTCGTGTTGTTTGGCATTATGAACGCAAAATAAGATGATCAGCGAGATTCCTTTCTTTGATCGGATTATTGTTTCAATCTTTTGATGTCAATGTTTGCTTAGATCGTGTTAGTGAAATTATTCTTGTAGAGATGAAATCCTTTAACCCACACTCCGCCTTAAAAATCTCGTCCTTTATCTAAACCTTTTTGTTTTCCAATAAACATGCTAAGGCTGTTCAAGATAAGAATATCACATACTGCATTTGGCTTGCATCCAAACCTTCGGGTTCATTTTCTGCCTATACCAAAGCTCGCAACAGTTGACAAGCAATAATAAGTCCAAACTAGACTTTGAACAGGATAAGAATAGAAAACTTCCATCTTGTCCAAACGGTGGTCGAGCATTCCGGTCTCTTGACAAAGCTATTAGCCGAACTTTACCAATCTCATTAAGAGAGGAAGAGACTGGAGTGAAATCAACGACGAAGAGAAGTACACGGACAGGGTATGGTGGCGAGGCTTGATACGTCGATGTGTGGAATTGTGGAACGATGACAGATAATGATGATCTGGGGGCAGGGCCCCCAAAATCTCTCTCAGGCTTCTAGATTCCATTCAGAAGAGAGCAGTTAGGCTAATTAATGAATAACTCCGACAAAGTACTCCCATTCTATGTGTCACAGACGTTCTGTTTCTGCTGTATGCCCTTTCTATAGATACGTCCATGGACACTGTTCTTTTGAGCTGGCGTCTGTAATTTCCGCTCTTTCTTCCAAACCAGTCAGCATCCATTTGATGTCCAACTTCACAAAATAAACTTTCCTCCTTCCTTATTTATTCTTCCTGTTGTTATCAATCTATGTTTAGGGTGGCTATGTATACAATTACGAATTTCATTCAAAAAATTCTATCGCCTGATAATAAATTGGTTTGTGTTGTTGTATTGCTGAATATTTGGGAGAAACGCTTTCGCAGCACTTCTAGTATTTGTGTCCTTTCATTGTATAGTGAGAGATTCGATGATTTGAGACGGGCAGTGTTCGTAACCTTCGACTAACGTTCCCTGGTAGTTTTCTGACCACTAATGGCAGCCGTCTGTGAGCACCAACACTGAAACATAGTCCCATCAGACCAGACAGTGTTAAGTGGAAGAATCTGGGTCAATCACTAGTCCACTAAAGGAAATGCAGAAAGCCAACATTCTTGTTAGTCTTCTGGGGGGAAAAAGAAGAAAGAACTTTCAAGGAACTCAATAGTGCAAATGTAAACTAATTTCGAATGAGATAATTTATAGGAGTTAATAAAAACTCCTATGAAAACTAAACCTTTTGTTAAGAACCATAAGTCAAATGCAAATACTCCATAGAACAGTATCAACGTTATATACTTAAAATATTTTTCGCGTCGTTGAATAACTCAAGGCCTCAAAGTTAAAAGTTGAATTAAGTAGACCTTCTCACATTCCATTTAAGGGATATAAAACAATATCACATATCTGCATCGTGAAAGGGGCAAGATGTGTGGTTAGTCTTTAACTAGGATTTAAAGGGAATTAAAATCCTTGTTACATCACGTGAGCTTTAAATGTGTATTGAAATGAATCACATCAATCAATACTTTTGCGACGTTTCCGGGCTCAACTGGAACCCGTCATCGGGCCTAATGATGGGGTTAGATTTCCTTTAAATTATTCTTTTATATGCTGCTGTGGAAACCTGTTTCAGGGACTTACTAGTCTGTTATCATAAATGTCAGTCTAACCTTTCAGTAATGTGATGTCATTTCGTTAAACTTATTGCAAAATCCTCTGCTGAATATTGCGCGAAATTTACTAGAACGTCATAGGACCTTCTGCAGAAAGAAACATAAGTGATCAAAAGCAGTTAGATTTTCTGTATTACATAACAGGAGATAATGCCATTTTTGCTGTCCTGTAAAATCTAATACTTTCCATACGTTACCCCCCCCTCTAGATGTAGGATACACTTGTACAATAAGTTTCAGTTTATAAATGTAGTATTATATTCACTGAGTGATCACGGAATTGTGACCGCCTACTAATACCGCGTTGGGCCACCTTTCGCACGGATAACAGCGGCTATTCGCCTAGGCATTGACTCCACTGAAGACGCCCGTATGGATCTGCAGTCGTGCTTGCCTGCAAGGCTTTACACAGTGTCAAAATAGCTGACAGTTGCGTATCCATACGCCTTGCTTCCAGTTACAAAGCAACCCACAGGTATTCAGTTGGATTGCGGTCACCCGAATTTGGTAGTCAATCAAGATGGGTGATATCTTCATTGTATTCCTTGAACCACCCAATTGTGTACTGTGTGGATCCGATGACACAGCGCATTATCGTCTTGGATGATCCCGTTTCAGCCTGAGAAAAATGCAACATGACAGGGTGCTCATGGTCCCTTAACAGCTACCGGTAGACCTCACCAGGGGATCCTAGTTCTTGCCAGAAAAACATACCCCATATTAAGCAACCACATCACCTGTAACAGGTATTTGGACTCATCTGACCAGCACGCTCCTTTCCAGTCCACCAGTGTCCAACCAGCGTATTGTTGACACCATAGCATTTCACCGTCGACGATGATCAGATGTGAGGAAAGGATGTCTCTTGGGTCGTCTGTTTGTTGAACCCCATATGTCTGTGTGCAACGCATCGTCATTCGGGTATTTGTTCTTGCATTCTTCATATTGTATTGAGATATCAACTGTTGCACAGTGACCTGCTTTTGAGCCCGTTGAACGCGCTGCGCTCTTCGCCCATCACGAACATTCACCTTGAACAATCCTTTACAGTTCTGTTGGCAGGAGTTGGTTTGATCCGTTCGACACCATTCTTACACCTTAACCAAAGAAGCAACCGACAAGGCGTACCTTTTCCGATCTAATATAGAAGCATCCGACGCACCAACTCCCACAATCATGCCCTGTTGAACCTCCGTGATATAGTTGCTACGTCCCACAACTGCTACTTTATAACTTTGACTTGCACAGCTAGATGCAAATTATCACTGCTCTAGCATACAAAGCTGTTCGGCTTTTTATATAGTGAGCTACGTGGCATAGTCCATTACGGATGGGGTGGTCGCAATCCAGTGATCATGGAGTGTATATATTTTTTTTCTTTTTGAATGATTACGATATGGTCACTACAAATTCATAAAATTAAATTCCAAGATACAGGAACCATCGGGTCACAAGGTAGTTGGATTTCAGAGGTTCGAATCTATTCCTAATTGTAAAATTCAAAAAACTTCAACACTTTATGGTATTATATCCATGAACCAGGTCCACTACAAAAGCAGATTGAATTGTGAGATCAAAATATGAAAGTTATATAATACGTTATATTTTGCAGAAATAAAATGTAATTCAACAAAATACATCAAGTAATTCAATCTTCCACAAATATATCGAGAATCTTAAATAAAGATTATTAAAATTTTGCACTGTTTCTGTTTTCCCCAGACTTCGGTATTATGCATAAGAGGTCTGGTGATACTTTTAAAAGTATCTCTAGATGGTTTTTTAAAGAAATATGTTTTTAATTTCATTTTACCAAGCAATTCGGTTATGATGCTAAATCTACTCCTCTATACACAGACTACTTTAATTTAAGATTAATCTAGTCTATGTATAGAAGAGTATTCGATGGGCCCACTGGTTACAAGGCATGAAATCGTCTTTCTAAACAGATATAAGTGTTCCACCACTCTCCCCAACTTTCTTTTCGAAATCTCAGCGGTACGGTTACGAGCCACCACTTCTTTAGATTGGTTGTAATGGAAACAATCTTGTGGTTAGTAAAAAGGTTACTAACCTGATTGTGTCGAAAGCATCTAAAAGCAAAATCAGAGAGACCATAAGTCAATGGACAAATAAATCTAAATTGAAACCCCTTTTGGGCACTATGACAGATATTCTCCATTAAATACAGGTATTCAAGTAAAAAAAAGAGTTTGGGAACACCTTCTTCGGATAATGTACCAAACAGTATTTGTTTAATGCATTCAATGGAAATCAATTGAAAACTTAAGGTGACATATCATGTACTCTTCTGGAGCACATGGTATGCGCGCTGACATCACACGTTTATCTTACCTGTGATGATTAAAGCTGGCGAATGTGTCCTTTCCGATGGGTATCTCATGTCTAAAGTGTCACATGTCCAATGCTCAAGTGCACGAAGTTACTGTCCAATAGCGATTTATGGGGGAAAGCACTCGCAGCGAGCAGCGGAGGTAGCTTCCTTCCAGGTTTCCCGGATCTCTTCTAGCTTTAAGTATTCTACCAGCGCATTTCCGGAAGGAGGATAAGACACCGAGTGACTGCCTTGCCCCAGGAGTGCGTGCACTTTGCTGTCTTCCGTGGTTATCCCTGACGGCACAACATCAAAGATGATGCACGAGGCAAGACTTAGCACTCCTGAACTGGTCACCGGTGTTTTAACTGTGTCGATGTTGACAGGGGGTTGGTTCGTGCAGCCTTCCTCGGCTGACTCGTCGCGTTCTCGGTGATATTCGTTGGACTACGAGTTTGCGCCGTTACTAGTTTGTTCGATCGAAGGAACCTCTCGTCGTGCCTGTTACATTAGTGGTTGAAGCGAGCGGACTATGATTACTGACACTCATGCTTGGGGACAGGCTCTCCGAAAGTGCTGCTCGCGGATACCGGGATTTGTCATCTCAAAAAGATGACACGTGGAACTAAGTAATGTTTCCTGCAGGCATTTAGGCCTATCATTGCCTGATAATTGTTTCGATTTGCAGTTGTAACGTAACTGCTACTATTATTGCAATCGGAACAGTTATTGGTGTTATCTACACCAGTGGTTCTCATATTTTTTTTTTCTCATCGTGATTTCAATCATCGCGAACTTCCAAAGAAAAGGCTTACGACTCGCAGTTAAAGCTCTGCCGTATACCTTTCTTAATCATTTATTAAACGTACTTTAGAATTGAAATGTCTTTTAGGTTGAACTGATGAAGATTCACCCTAGCTTATCTTGCGTATGTTGGCCATTATAATGATTTTAACATTACTCCCAAGTACGGTTATTATACCAATAATAATGAGCACATCTATTTTACAGATTTATAACACAGTGGATCTTTATTGTACAGTTATACTGTACAATAAAGAACCCCGAACCAATTATCCTTACAAAAGGGCAAATATAAAGATCAAGGATTACATTTCTGTGTATCTAATAGCTGTACAATTTCTGCAGGAACGCCAGGAAGATCTGTACACTCACTGGCTGTGATTCCAGCCCATGTTGTTTAAAGTGTCATCTCCAGAAGGTCATTTTCCGCGATATTGGCAGGATGGTCTCCGTTTCCATGTTGAACGTGTTGAGAACCCCATTGAAGAGTGCATCTTGACACATCAGTGAAGGATACCATGACCCATTGCTCCCTTCAATTGACATGATGTGGACACTAATCCATACGAGCTCTTCAGTGTATGGGATTAAGGGAACACACAGTTGGTTATCGTGCATAATGACCTAGCTGATGGAGCCGTCTACCAACACAAGTCCTCCCGTAGAGCAAGTAATTTCATAAGCAAGCTTCCGTGCTGTTAACTCTTCATGACGCCTGTCAGTTAGGGCTAGACAACGATCACCCCACTTTGAATTTAATTTGTCCTTTTCACAATCTTTTCTTCGTTGCTCTCCACGTAAACGAATCCACGAAAAAGCATATTTTGACATTTTCGTTATAATAGTTATCTTGAACTCGAGAGGACAAGCAAAAAGGAGAAATCGGAAACTTGGCTGTTTTCATCTGTTTTCATTTGCATTTAAAGTGTATTCGAATTTTCTCCTTAGCTTTGGAATCGTCAATGCGATCCACTTTTGTATTTAGAATGCCGATAAAAACATTTTAGGCGTTTATATTTAGCAATGTATCTGAGAAAAGTGTTATAGTAACGATTTGGATGTCAACTCTATTATTATAATTCACATTGATTTCATTTTTTCCTATTGTGTTTGCTTTAAGTGGTATTTTGCTCACTGTATTGCACTTTGCTTCTTTTATCAAAAGAAGTTTTCGATAAGACGCATAAAGCTATGTACGCAAAGTGCTGCAGTAGATGCGTTCTTCAAAAACATCTACAGAAAGTAATCGCAAGGATTTGGTCAGGTCGAACGTTGGTAGCCACGACCAACCGTACCAAAATCCTTCTAAAATGCGTTGATCGACAATAATACGGTTACAGTAACTTTTGTGAAGGTTTTCCGATACCACGTTTGATTTTGTTGGGAAAGAAGGCAGGTAACGTCTTGAAAAAATGATCTGCACGTAAGTATTTCTTTTCAGTACCTATAACTGTAGTCAAACTGAAGAAAAGTAATTCTCCTTTCCCATGTCGTCTTGAGTTTAACACTACGAATCCAACATAAAAGCTCAGCTTTTGCAAGTAAGCAACGTGACACTAAGTCACCCATAAATACTTCTCCGATCATTACTCAGCGTGCAGAATTTTTACTCCCTGGCGAGATGACACTGACTGGCTGGCCAAAATGAATAGAGATCTACAGACAGAAGTAATCAATATCACAAACTCAGCGGTGTACTCCAAGCCAAGAGAAAAGAGTTTTGCTTAGGACATTGGCAATAAACCCAAAAGAAAACGGTTCACCTTATTTTACAATTGGCATTGCATATTGGAGAGAAGAGATAACACCAAAAGATATATTAAGAAAGGCTGCCGATCGCACTGGTTTGACCACCAAAGATAACAAACGCGGTGAAAATTGCCTTTTCTTTTTGTCAGAAAAAATCCTAATATTTGTCATTAATGCAATCTGATACTGAAATTGCACCCAGTATGTTATTGTGACGCTCACATACAAGCATTCCTTGAAGTTTGGGTTCGTATGGATATGGCTTTGAAGTCGACCAGTAAATGAGAAGTTCCTGTTTAGGCTCAAACTGTATCAGACTGAGTATCTCATTTCAGGAACACAACTTTTTTTGATTGTTTTAGGTGACTATGGCCATATTGCGCCCTATTTATTGTCTGTAAATTGCGTGTGTTCTGCGATTGATTTTCTGGACTGTTTGCTGGATGAAAAACTCGAGTTTCTTGGAGGAAAAAAAACCCATTCTATCCTCGCTTGAGACCGACTAACTCAGCTACATTGTGAAAGAGATCCATAAAAATTCTTCACGTCGTCGATGGTATGCGTCTATAATTGTTTATTCTTCTGTCGGTTTTGTCATAGCTGGATGAAAAATCGAGTTTTCGGGATAAAACGATCGAAGCGTTTACTGAAACCGACCAAATAGGCTTCGTTGTGGGGGTGGGAAGCCCATAAAAATTCCTCAGATCATTGATGGATTTTCTGGCTTTTCCATCCGGCGTAGAACGACAGTGATAGTGATCATTGTGCTGCCCGCGAGGATATGTAATACGTTCACAGAAATAGAGCGAACCGTTTCTGTTTCAAACAAAGCGTTTATAGTGATAAGCTTTCCAGAACAGTAGTCCCATAAAGTTGGGATCTAGATTAACCATCACATTACCATGAAAAGTCTTTTTATGGCTTTTCATTAGATGGCATTATTTCTTTGGACTTGCATTCTTGGCGATAGCCATATCAGCATATTTGCCATAAAATGTCTGACATATTGTCATAAACAAAACAGTAGTTGAAATGAAAATTTCAGTAAAGCATGGCAAAATCTCTGAGCCTGTTTAATCCATGGTATTGTGTAACTTTACTGGAGATTGCTGACATTCGTGAGGAATGCTGTTAGGAGGAACATCATGCGTGATGAGTCTCTCTCTTGAACAACTCTTTCTGCCAGAGTAGGAGGGATTGGAGCGGGAATACATGATGAAATTTCTGCTTTATTTCGCATACGCACACATCTTGTCTATTTGCGAATAATATGGGCTCATCCAGAGAAATAAATATGTTTATATAAAACATTGATGTACCAATCGGTGATCTTGAGAGGGTGCTCTCCTCTGCATTCAGGCCAAAAGATTTTTAAGTTAATCTTTGTTATTGTTTCAATATTGTATATCTACATTAGAGACGCCAACTCACCATGATGCTGGACCAGGAGCATTAGTTAGATGAATTATAAATTAAATTCGACATAATTTGAAGATACATAAAGGTATAAAATGAACAACAAGAAAAATATAAAACTTTTAGTCACAATTATAGATTGTGCATTGAACAAAGGAGTCTGTTAGCCCTTTGTGCATGATGCTGCACTACGTTTTAAAGTCAGATACAATTTATCTTCACGTCCAGTGTAAGAGAGACGGAAAGAATTTGGCATTTCCTGATTATTTGAAGTACAGACTGAAAAGAAGAATTAGATCTGAAAAACTGGTGTTTGTATCTTTTGTCATTGATAAGCTGACATGAACATCGATTTGAAGTAAACTTTGGATGGCTGGTAGTAGCACTTGAGTTGGAATAAAACCGTGTAAGGTCCTGAGATTTTGAATTAGTAAGTTCGAGAGTAGAATTTGGTTGGAGGGCACTCAGGGAAGGGGTTATGCCAAAAAGATCTTTCATTTATTAAAATTTGGTCTTTGCTGTGAACATTTTTTACTTTTGTAGTTTTCCATAAACAAATAGATTCGGAGGACTATAACAGAAGCCTAAATATGCGCAGCTTGTCAGCCATACCGATAGTACGTACCTGAGGAAGAAGGCAGAGATTGTAGTTGTTCCTTTGACGGTCCAGTATTCGGACAAAAATAAATATTGATTTCTTAAAAAGAGGGAGTGGAAGATATCAAGGTTTCAACTGTATTTGTTGCTGCTCTCTTTTGAGGATCGTTTATATGAAGATGGTGTTAAGTTCTCCATCTGAGGGTACTGAATCGCATTCACGACGAATCGGAAGGAAGATGGAGAATGAACATCGTCTTTGGCTACATTCGATATAACATCAATATGACAATGAGTAAGCTTTAAATCGTATACCAGAATCGCGGATTTTTTAGGGATTAAGTTAAAGCACATATAGACAAAAATGAGCCTGCTCAGTCCGAAAAATGCTCCATTGGAATTTGGAATCTAACTGCGAATGAGCTGTAAATCGAAACGAAAACAATATTCGGTGGTTAACAAAAGTTGATAAATGAGAGCGATTGATTTCTTTTTATAGTACTGGGAGATGCTTTAAAACATTTCGATCCGTCTATCTTGGCATATTAAAATTTTTGGAACATTTCGATGTTGCTTGCATTCATCTTACATTGCACGGTCTTGTAACTCTTGCGATTAATCACCTTTCGTGTCCCTTAAGATGAACTAGCATCATTAAAATTATCATAATCATCCCTGCATCCATCCATCAGGGATATTATGAAGCAGTCCATTGAACTCAACTTGAATATTTTCATGACTCAAAGTCTTTGATGGCTCTAATGTTCTTGCTGCGTCTTGTAAAGCAATAAATGATATTGTCAAATTGGAGTTTTTTTTTTTTTTTTTTTGCTCAAAATTATCAATATTTTATTCATACTTTTCTATTACATTTTCTTACTATACAAAAACGTTTATCTTTTATGGCGGCACGTAACTGGGTACAGGTACACTTCTAGTGCCCATTTTGCTTTGATATAACAAAAACAAAGGAGCATCTGTAGCAACAAATCTATCCGTAAATTTACAACCTCATCGGTCAGCAGAGCCAAAGAATGCTTGGATTCAAGTTTTGAAACTGTTTCTGACTGCCCAATGCGTGTGATGGATTCTTTGCAACAACTGACATTAGTTAGTATGATGTTTGCTTGGGAGTAGAATTCTGCTTTAAATCCCTGTCATGCCGCTCCGTAAGATCTTGGGTACATTTACGGACACTCCTGTGGACATCTGGTGCTCTTTGCAAAGATTGTTATTGTAGGGTTTTCGGCGCCTCAGAAAGCAATTTAGGCCATATTACGCCGTATATAATGTCTGTAAATTGCGTGTGTTCTGTGGTCGATTTGCTGTTTCCTGGACGAAAACCCCGAGTTTCCGGGAGAAAAAAACCTCATGCAGCAATTTACAGTGTTTCCGGGCCAGTTCGACACTAATGCCAGCATTTCTGAGGTATGACTGCACCTTAAGGGAGAAAAACAAGGGAAAACATTGGTGTAAGTATGTTTTAAGACTTGTGAGACAAGAAGACAAACTCATCATTAAATCTAAATAGCATAAAACTTACCAATTTTGCTGTGTGGCAAGGTGCTGAGTCCTGTTGAAAAATTCAGTTTTGGACGTCTGTGTGGTGACATATAATAACGGGTTTCAGGCACTCCTCCAAGACAGCGGTGTAGGTGTCTACACTCACCGTTCCGTTAATAAACTTAATTCGTCCCACCCCTTTGCTTGTTATGCATCCCCCAGATGTTATGCATCCTGATTGCATAACAGTCGTTATGCAATCAGGATGGTACTCGTATGCCTCCGATTTTCGTCTTGTGACATATCGCTTCCCATCCGAGCTATGCAGGTTGAGCTTGGATTCGTCAGAAAAGATGGTGTCCCATTGCTCTTTTGTCCCTGAAACATGCGTTTTAGCCCAAGCAAGTCGATTCTTCCTCATTTGTCGGGTCAGCAAAAGCTTCTTATTGGGCCGATAGGCATGCCGACCACATTCCGAAAGCCGTCTTTGGATAGTTGTGCACTTGTTTCGACACCAGAGGCCATCTCAAAAATACAGTTTTAGATCAGGACCACTAGCAAGACAAACTGTTTCAAATATCGATCGTGGGAAGGCGTAGTCACTCTCTTACGGCCTGATACAGGTCTTCTCTTCACATCACGCTTTAATTTCAGCACCCGGGATACTGTTGACTGGTGGCAGCCTATTTTATCAGCGATAGCACGCGTAGAAATTCCTTCCTGAGACAGAGCAGCAGCTACACTTTTTTTTCTTGGTATCAACTGATCATATGGAACCATGCTTACACCTCCGCAAAGCAGGATACTAATGAGTGTGTATACCCTTCCAACGCCGTATTTATAGAAACGGCTGATGCAATACCTTGCAATTACTGTCTGATGCAATAGAAGCGTTATCTGACGCAATACCTTTGTTTTGCGACATACAAAATGACTGTAATCAAACAATATTTTGTTTCACTAAAAATGTTACTTATTTTAAGGTGATGCAGTTTTTTTTGTCCGCCACTGTACCATTTCCATCGCATGTTCTGTCATCTATCTTTTCACTACGTCAATTACGGTTGACTTTAGGAGGTTTCGACACTCGTGGATTCGCACGAAATGACGAATTTACTGATTGAAATTTCCATTAGCTCCCTAGTGCAACTCATTTGGTTTGTTATTGACATCTCTAAATTTCCTAAACACTTTAAATTCCAAGCTACTCTAATCTTCTACATGAGAACATCTAGCGTGAGCATATTTATTTTATGTAGTATTTTTACGTCACTGGCAACATGCCATGATGAGTCTGTTGCTTGCTTCTGTAATGTACATGCCAGAAATATTTTATAAATGTTTCAATGAAACTAAGTGTCGATTTATCTTAAGATGAATAGAGATTTGTTTTTTTTTCTTTTTCATTGGGGTTTGGAAATTTTTACCTTCAATTTTAGTTGGATTCGTTTTATTAGTTTACAGGGCTAAATGAAGTTTTCGTACAATGGATTAAGTAACGGATGATTTAGTTATCAACCCTCTCATCATCATGGGTTCCTTCAGTCTCTACGACTGGTTGGTAGCGCTGATGACTTTTTTTCCACATCGCTCTGTTGAGTGCCAGCTTCTTCAAGTCCTGGTATGATCTTTTGTTGTATCCCTTTGCAGTTGCTTTATGAAGTTGTTTCTGGGTCTATTTCAATTAATCTTTTCTTCTATAATTTGATCTATGAGGCATCAGTATAGTTGTTTGCAAATGCATGGATTTTTCGGTCGATTTGCTGGACCTAAAAATGCAGTTTCCAGAGTTAAAAAAAAAAAAAAAAAAAAAAAGCAGAAATCCTCGCCTGATACCAACTAACTCAGCGACATGAGAAAAAATCAGTCACATTGATGGGATTCGAACTATTGTCTTTTCCAAGCGGTGTTGTGAGGGCGCTGATTATAACCGCTGTGCTACTTCAGAGGGGCCGAACGTGTTAAAATCTTTAATATTTAATGCATTTTAGTATTGAAAGAAAGATAACCTAAGAAGAGGTTCCTTCCAAGAATATCAATCACTTAAAGTTTGAAAACTTCTTAATATGGCATCCAAAGAAGCATGTTCGTGAAAACAGGGGTCATTTTATTGGCACTCTTCAATCTTTGAACAGTATCAGCGCGAGGTGATTACTTCACGTTGAAGGATAACCTTAAGCAATACCGGCCCAAAAGTATTTATGTGGTGGAGGAAAGGCTTTAACGGATATTTCGGCTTTGAGTCTGTGAAAAGTTCTGTCTTGTGAGACGAACGTGTTCAGCCTCTGAGTAGGGATGGCACTGTATCATCGTCAGCTGCAGTGCGCATGTATTTTACAATTTCTGTTGTGCACTCAGACAAGTTGACGTAGGACTTTAGGAGATAAGTCCTAGGTTCCTCGTGGTCCAGCTAGTTTAGCTTGAAGCCTGATTTGCATAAAATGATAGAAGTGTATTTTCATGTGTGTAAAACCCTTTTTATTGCAAAAACAAACCCTAAAATTATATTTGTCCCTTCTGTCATATGAAAAGCATCGAAGGAATTTTTCGGGTTTTAAATCTAACACGGTTGAGCAAATTATATTTTGGAAACTTAAACTAAATTTTCTTCTCTGATTAGTTTCTTCCAAGAGAGCCATCCACTCCCTTCTCCCAGCTTAGGTAGCTCTCAACCTTCTAGTTGAAGCATTACCGTAAAACATTGAAAAGCTATTGGAAATTACCCATGAAAGATTTATTAAATTCCCATTTATTTTGAAGGACAGGTATTGATCTTTTCAAATTACTAACTTCTACTGAAGATTGTCACCGCTTTCTCCAAAATAAAAACGACTATGCTTTTTAAAGTTTGTTAATTTCGTGTTTTACATTATCTGAAAAAAAAAAATCGTTAACGTTTTCTTAACTTAATTTGTCACTGACTAGCTTTTGCCGTTAACTTGAAAGCTCTGCGAAACATCGAACAAACGTTCCAAGAAAAGGAATTTGTTTGTGAAGAGCACTGCCAAGAAGAGAAAACTGACAAATCTGTTTATATAGTCAGGCGGATCGCTGAGTTAACGTCATGCCGCTGCATAACTATCGCACGTGGCCTGCATAGAGGCCGGGATCACGAGTTGAAAGCTTTATTTAGCTAAATAAAGTTCACGACATTTCGGACTATTCACAACTCAGAGGAAAGGTGATTAACTTGGAGAAAGGTCATACTTAGACTCCAAATAAGATTAGACTCCCGCTCGTGCATTTAAATATAGTTATCGCCCATTAAATAATTCAATTATCCACAAATCAGTACTGTTCCTTCGAGTGGAGTTGTATACGGTTCAAAGAAGGTAAATGTCAAAGTGCAGATGTAGCTTAGCACAAAGACAAGCCGACAAAACAGTGTGTGCTTTATGCGCCAGCCTTGTCTGCGCGAAATGCGTAATACAGCGAAAATAAGAAATTGAGTTTCTTGCTGGAGCTAAAATAATAATAAGAAGAAAATGATTAAAGTACGATAATCTTAAGGTGTAGTTATTCTTCAATTATCAGTATTTAAATTACTAATAAATCACGAGTACAGCGGGACATAGAGGCGCAATTTATTTATTTATATATAATCGTATTATCGCAAGTTTATTACTATGGTTAGCTATGAAACGCAAATTAAAAACATTGGCACAACTTCGAAATCAAATCGTAATATTTACCGAAAGATCCTTTTCCTTTAGGCGAATGATTTATAAGCCGATATATGTGTAGGCTTAAAGCAAAGTATTTCCGTTGAATTATTGGGTTTTATACAATTACAAGAAGCTTTTTAAAATGTGCAATATGCGCATTCAATAAGTTCCTTTCTTGATATTACTGTTTTTATAGGAGTAATATACATCAAACATTTATCTGATCGTTTCGCAAATCTGGATTTTATGAAGGTTAGTTAGGCAGGCGAACAGGAAAGGCTTTCCCAAATTTAATTCTGTGCGACTGAACTTATCGTCTAACTAAATAATATTCTGAAATTAACGTTAGTGACAACAGTAAGATTTGGTGGAAGACTGGTGGCGCCACCTCTTCATAATTAACAATCATACATTATAAATCTGACTTTGATAAACCTGTTTATTTGGAAGTTGTTGCCAAAAGCGAATGGATTATAATTAATTTATAATTTTAAAATAACATTTAAAATAAATTAAATTAATAATTTTAAATGTTTTCATTTTGATTTCTTCTCACTTAATTCTGGTATTTTCTTTATTCTTACAACATTTTGATTATCTTCTTTAACTTCTTTTACTGATTGGTACAAATTCCAGGAATAACTGCTGCGATTACTAGCAAAAAAAAAAAATAAATAAAAATAAACACTCCCAGCCCTCAATGCGACTGTTCTTGACACTGAAAAGGTCTTAAGGCTTCGAGCCCATTGAGGGAATGAACTAGGTATTTGGAAAACATGTTCGGCACTTAAATTAATTCCCTTTAAAGTAGATAAGCTAACTCGTGGGGTGATAGCCTTGCAATTAAAGAGTTGACTGTGGGTCTAGTCATGTCACTGCCAAATACTGTTTGCTTTTCTTTTCTACTCTCTTTCTCTCTAAATAAGTAAATAATAATAAAACAAATTATTGGCGTTTCGTCAGACATTTTCAGTATCACCAACTCGGATGCTATTTACGGCTACTTAAGAAAAATGCTGGCCACCACTGTACTACGCTGAGCTTCAAGGAGAACAATTTCCAGTAGTTTCTTCAGTGTTTTGATTAACGTTCGTGTTTCTTCCTGTATGTTTGCTTTCGGCTGCTAGGGTGTTTCTAGTTTACTCAAGTAAGCACTTTCTATCAGAAACCACATAAGAATCCTATAATAGATAGAGATCTGGGCATTTTGTTGACCAATTTGTCAACATGATATAGGATCACTTTACTCGGAAACAGTCTTTGCAATATCTGTCTTACGGGTTTAGATCAATGATAGATGGATACTACGTCCTGCTGCTGAAACCAGATTTTCAGGTCTCCTTACTGTACAGCTGGATAAAGGATATTCTTAATCATTTTTCGATATGCTCCTCTCCTTTTCTTCCCATGTCCTTACGATACGTGAAGTCTGCTCGTCCCATACTGAAATTCCACCAGAATAATTTGTTACTGCAAAGATTGTTCGTGAATGTCTGTATTTTAGTACTTAACGATTAAGTAGAAAGAAGTCCATAACTCATTTGCGAGAGGTCCCTTTTTCAGTAAATTTAAGTAAACTATCTGACTCTCCTAACTCTCCTAAACTATCTGCTCCTGAAATAGCCGAATTTTATACGGAAAATACAAATCAATTTTTAGAATTTTTAACGATTCTTAGGACAATCAGACTTCCAAAGATGATTTTTTTGTACCGTTAGATAAACTTCCCTGCATTGTTTGATATTTCGCTGGAATCCAGAAGAATGTGGTCTGTCAAACCTTGTCTGATGGAGCGCCATTTTTTTTTCAGAATCAGGAGATTCATCTTCTGATGACATGTTTGATGGGGTTGAGGTTACATGAACTGGCAATATTTTGACAGAAGGTCTATCGATGACATATGACCGTAAGCTGAAATAAATTTATATTCGAATATACTGTAATTTATTAATTATAAATATATTATTAAGTATAAACAAACAATATCCTGAAAAACAGTTCTTTATGTCCAACGGATAAATCTGCACCAAAGAACACAAACTGTGATCCCCTCTTACCTGTGTACAACTTCGTATACGTAGCCTACACTTGAATTCCATTTTATTAATTTTAAGCGACTACTGATACAGCAGGTCAATACATAATATTCCTTACTGCAGGATGTTGAACTACGGTTCATTAAGCCGAATATCAGCTGGCCTGCAAATTTCCTGTCAGATTCAATGTTCAGTTTCCTCGTTTGGATTGACTTAGCACCACTGATGCACTTCATTCTGAATATGACGTAGAATTGCCTTGTCACGAAATAAATTTAATCCTCTTAAACGTAAGTACATTCGCCCTTTCTGCTCTAAGCTACACTAGTAATCCAATCCTACAAAAGTTCTGAATAATAATGGGCTGTGACATTATTAGACGGTATTGAGATTATTTGGTGAGAATTAAATATCCATGACCAAATGATTCGGAAAAAAAAAATTGTTCTAATCCCATGCATCGAAGGTAGATTTTGAATTAGTTATATGGTATTTACATTTTTTTGGCTCCATACTAGTTTATTTGAAATGAGTACGTTTTCTTTACGAATGTTATCTGATCGTTATGGTTTTTGTTTAATTTCATCATGTAATGGTTTGTCCATAATCTTCCAAGAACTATGACACGAATTTTTTTGGAAATTACCGATATTCTAATTTCCCTGGCGAACCCCTCTCTCTCTCTCTCTTGATTTGGGGAGTAAGAATAATTCCTGATATTCCATAATAAAGTAAGCCTACGTCCCGCTGAAACCAGATTTTCAGGAGGTCTCCTTACTGTACAGCTGGATAAAGGATATTCTTAATCATTTTTCGATATGCTCCTCTCCTTTTCTTCCTATGTCCTTACGATATGTAAGGACATGGGAAGGACATGGGTTAATGTATAATATACTAGGTTATGAGGGGGCCGACATTTTTAAACAAAAATGTCAGGAGAGCCAGCACCACTCTTCATCCATTTAGAAAGATCTGATTTGAATCCTATTGATAGCAAAAGATATTTGTGATTTTTTCAGGCTAGACTTACTGAGCTACTCATCAGGTAGAGCTAATGATATTTTATATAGTTAGGAGAGGACGTTAGGTGATGATTTTTCATGATATTTATCTTCCTAAATAATATCTATTACAGCCACCTATGGTCTCATGATGGACTTCGGCAAGGTTTCCAAAAAGTTACATAATTGTGTAGTGTTTTTTATCAATAGGCTGAATAAATTAACTTAAACTTACATGGTATTATAGTGGTTATTTAGTGAGATAGATCCGCAATCTCAGTACGAATTTCTTAAGGGGTGATATGTTTGATCAGTCTGATTATTATGAAGTGTTATTCATAGATTAAAGATTTACCTAAATTTTTATTCTGATTAGTATATCATGTTATTAACATACTTCGAAATCGGCCTGTGTATGAAGAGATGAGGTTTCTGTTTCTTATGTGAAATTGCATATTGACAGATGACTGTTTCCACAAAGAAAGATATTAGCCAGACATGTGATGGAGAGAGAAGAATCGCAATGCTGAAATGGAGGAGAAAATGGCTTAGTAAAATAGGTGATGCGACAAATGATGTTCCTGTAGTATTGATGGTACATAAATTTAACTCGTTCATCGATTATGCTAATTAGTAACCATCTCGCTGTAAATATCCACACATGCAGCTGAAGTCTTTTTACGTTCTCATTTCAGTTATGGATCGACCGAAAGGGCTGAGATATGACGTCAATTCATTGAACGAACAATCGAGGTCTGTTTTCTATCGATAATTTCCCGGTGGCTGTAGTATTCTTACCATCCATTAAATGGGACTGGTTATGTCTTGGTTTGCATTAAGGATTAAAAACGCGGATTCATGTCATTTTTCGGGGCGTTCATTAGAATTCACTTTGCTTACAATAGCGTGAAGATCATCGTATTAAAATCGCCAAACAGAAATAAGTTAAATGAAATAGGAAACTATTTAATGTTTGGTCATATACAAAAATGAATAAAAGAAAGTTTTTTAAATGGCTCGAACCGTAAAATGTATCCATAACTTCCCCTCAATCTCTCTATAAAACCGTTTAAAAACAGTCATGAGCACGTTCATAATGAATTCAAATTGGAATTATTTTTACGTGCATCAGGAGAGTTTTATAAACAAGAATCAGTTCGGTTAGTACTAATTAAACTATTGCAAATGGCTATTAACTTTAGAATCCGCTTAATGGTGCGAACAACTTATTCGAGAATTTTCAAAGTGGGTTGGTAACTCGTTTCAAGCAAAGGCTTGGAATGCTGTTTCCACATTTTCCAAACATAAATTGGCTTAGAGGGCTCCAGGCTTAAAGGACAGGATAAATCTGACGCCTTATATCCCAAGTAGCATTGGAAACAACTAAAACTGTGCCTAATTAAAACTAGATTTACAATGTATTATAGTTTTCTCATCCTAGTTCTCACTTTTATCTCATTCTGGCATTTTTTTACTTGTTTTCCATCATAATTACCTTCCACATGAATCGCAAATAATTTCTGTAGGCCAAGTCATTGTAGCCTACGTCAATCAATCTTCTACTTTCTTTTTGTTACATTTTATATGTAATTAGGTAAATGAGAAAGAAATTTGGACATTTAAGCTTCATTCACCACATTACTCTACATCGGCTCATGGACCGTGTCCCTATACCTTCTTAATAGTCCGCGTGGTAAAACAGTGGAAAAGGCCTGGGTTCGAATCCCATTAATGATGCGAGACCCTATGAGGTTTATTTCACTCTCTGACTGAGTTAGTCGGTCTCGGGGGTGGACAACAATATTATTCCCCTGAAACTCGGGGTTTTCGCCAAGCAAAACAGGCTACTCAGAGAACACGCACAATTTATGGATATATTACACGTGAGCAGATGAGTTCGTTCTCAGGTGGCCCTAACATGACATTTTTTTATTCGTTTTGAGCAGTTAAAGCCCTTCCACCGGAGATGTAGAAATCGGTGCAGCCCTTTATCATGCCCATAGACCACCACAATAATAATCCCTATCCCTGTTGCTAGAGGTGAGAGTGTGGAACACGCCAAGAATTAGCGTATTCCCATGATGGAATTCAAAACTACTCCAAAGCTTTGAATTCCATCATGGATGATAAAATGAAATACGCATTGAACAAAAGAACAGTTATTTCTAATTAATGAGATATTAGCGCATTATTTATTTCAATGTTTTTGTGATTGAAGCAGTCAGAAATGGTGGATACGAGTATAAGAAAATGTTTGCCTAAAGTACTGTGCGAGAGATTTGACCATAGAAATGAGCGCATTAGGGTATTTATTATCACTGTTTCTCCCTGAATGGATTTCTTAATAATCTCAAAACTCTTGTCACAAGCAGATATCAAATGCTCTTTTCTCCAGTAGGTAGGAACAGCTTGTTAAACGACGCGTACTTATTGTGATAATCCCTCTAACTTAAATTGGAATTTACGCATAGCAAAGAGCATTTGATTACGAGCTTTATCAAAGATAAGATCGTAATTGTATTAACTACAATCTGCATAACAATAGTTTCCATCGCAACTAGCAAGATTTAGAAGAGTAAACATCGAAGCACGAATTGCTGAGACAAAAAGTTGGGCCTGAAACCGGGATTATGCTAGTTTCATGACAAATATTTTAATAAGTGTGTTAATAATCAAAATATGTGAAGTGCATATGTTGCCATTAAAGTGTGATGTGCAGAGAATGCTCGCGTTTACAATTTTCTTCCATTAAAACAGAAATAGAAATAGTAAGAAAATTAAATAGAAACAAAGCAGATTTAGCTGGGAAATGTACGCACACTGACCAAAAAAATGCGAACGTTTTGTATTAAGGTAGTCAGAGAGAAAAAATGAAAATAGATGCAACGAACACTGATGTGGGATCATGGATCATGGAGTGTTGCCCCCATGCGTATGAAGGCTGTACAGGCTCTTTGACTGCAGTAATCTGAAGCCAGAATGGGAGAATGCGTGATCTACCAGACTTTGAAAAGGTCTTATCAGGTTTAACAGGAGCCATGATTCAAGAAAGGAAAGACATAACTGGTTTCTCAAAAGCATCCATCTCAATGGTTTTTGATGAATGGAAAGCAAGCGGTTCTTGCGCATCTCAAGGGCGTAAATGAAGCGGAAAAATACTTCAAGATCGAAGCCGTCATACTCTGAGAAGGACTGTATACAGAAAAATAGGATATCCAGTGTGCAGCAAATAACAGCTGAATTCAAGCCCAGAACTGTTGAAATACATGGTACAGGTATTTAAACCTGTACCGTGCAGGGAATTAAAGTTGGGTATTGGCAGTCTCCTGCCTATTCGGAAGTATGTTTTAGAGAAATACAGAAAAATCCGCTTGCAGTGATGCCAAGAACAATATGATTGGACAGCGGAACAATGGAAGAAAGTCGTGGTCAGACTGATCACGATACAGTTTGTTTTGCACTGATGGCAGATAGTCTGGCGAGAACCTCATGAAGCGATGGAGCCTGCTTTCCTTGTTAAGACAACCCAAGCATCTGAAGGCGGTATCATGGTATGGGGAATGCTTTGTTGGCACCGAAGGTCATCTAGGGAGTACTTGAAATTTGTATCTCATCTACTTCACCCCACAAAGTTACTCTTTTATCCCGAAGGTGATGGCCACTTTATGGATGACAGTGCAACAGCTCATCGTGCAAGAATGGTTCGGAGAACATGACACGGAGTTTTACCATTTTCCCCCCCACATTCACCTGATCTCAATTCCTATTGAGAATGCGTGGTATATGCGAGAGAGAGAGATCTATCCGGCAACGAAGGCCTCTTCCTTCAACTGTGTCGCAGCTACGCGATCTTTTGCTCGAATAATGTTTACAATTAGACTAAGATGCACTGAAACACCTTATAGAATCCATGTCTCATTGCACATTTGCTGTTATTCCAAACAAAGACGGCTCGACTGATACCCAGTAAAGGTTCATATTTTTCTGGTCAGTGTGTGTAGCGAAATGTCTCAAGTCAGCGCTGGTGTTGGAACACGAATTTAACGGAACACCTTCGTGTTCCGTTAAACATACTTCGACAACGTCGCAGAAAATTTTGTCGCGGCTCTCACGCGATTGGTAAATTAGCCGACAGCTCAACTTTGCGACATTCATCTTTTATATCCAGGTTGACAGTATCTACCAATCAAACTGCACACGTTTTGCGTCGATAAAATTTAACATTATTATGGCACGGTTATTTTTATAATAAAAATGTTGCAAAAAAGTACACATCGATTTTAATATTTCCGATTACTCGAAAGTCCATTGAAATTTATCAGTTGGGCAATTGAGGAATTTGGGGTTATCTTTATCTTGGTGGGAATCTTCTTTATGCTGGAGGGGAAATCATTGATCAAGCTGTCTTAGTAATGTGTACAAAGGAGAATAATATCTTAAACTAGCAATTTCTCTTCTTTATTTTATCCCTTCTGCTTTTGTTCTTTGTATGAACAATCCTTCATATGTAACTCCTTAAAATTACAATCTACAGAAATTCAAGTCCAGTGCAAACAAGTTTCATCTCAACTCATGCACGGAACTATAGCTCTACTGGTTCCAATAATCATTCATGCTTGGAATTGTGAGAGAAAGTAGAGTATGCAGGTTATAGGTTGTGAAACGCTGTAAAATTATAAGGCTGAAATAAGAAAAATGATAACTTCTCCATGTTTTCTTATTACAGTAACGTCGTAAGTTTTTTTCTTTTTGATATGAACTCAAGTGGCTTTTTTTTACCGCAATTTCTAATTGAGTTAGCAGAGGAAGTGTGAACACTTCATGTGCGCGCAGCTTTGAAGAGCTACTCAAACTCCCGCCGACGTTCGATCTAGTTTAAGTCATGGGGTTTCCGCTGACACCGGTCCGACGTGTTTAATGGGAATATTTCGTGACTTTTGTTCATTAATATAAAGAGATTCTTTCAGAAGTTAATGTAAACTTCCGATTTTTCGTGATAAACAAAAATTTCCGAGTATTCCGAACTCCAAAATTGATAACTTTAAAGTGGACGGTTATCATTATTTTTTTTTTTTAAATACATATATAGTTTGTCTTTTAGCAGCTGATCAACAGAACATATTCTTGCGTTATAAAGAGACTTCTTGCGCATTCAAGTTCTGAATGCTTAGAAATGAAGCATAATCTTTTCATTCGACTGTCTGACTTTCTGGAAATCGAAAAATGTGAAGAATACAACATGCAATCTCATCATGTCAGTCTTCGATGTTTTTGCAACATTTCCTGAATATTTTTAGCAATTCTGTCAGATATGGCATGCCAAGACTTTCCAGATAGAGATTTGTCTAAAATTTTCACAAGTGTTCTCTTTTTGGTCAACTCTATTCGCGTACCATCAATGAGTCTGTACAAGGAATAAAATACAACACCATAATACCACCTTCTGCTCAGCCCTCTGAAGTAGTTGCCACCTCTTCTAAAGAGGTGGCAACTACTTCTGAGAAGAGAAGGTGATTGACCTTCGCAACATGAAATAAAAGAAACTTGATCTGCAGTTTTGCGAGAGCTCGTAATTCAAACTTCTGCAAATTAAAACACAGACGCTTCCTCGCGCTCATAAAATTTGAGGAATTAATTGCTTCTTTAGTCATGTACGGCACGACATCAATGGGTTAACTCTTCACCCCCCTGGAGGAACGGAAACATCGTTAAAGCAGAAGCAACGACACCTCATTACCGTTAATGAATGGTATATATACTTCATTTTAGGGAGTATTTTATTTGTGTTGGAATGCAGATGAAACCCATATGACTTATTTGGGAACGGTGTCTTAAACATTAAACAAAACTTCGGTTTATTTAAATTTATGATGAATATATCCTACATCAATAAATTTATTATTCCTAAATTTAAAAAAAAAATTAACTTTGATTTCATTATTAGTCGTATTTTAAGTGCGACTAATAATGAAATGCAAATATTTGTATTAAGGAAGGAAAATGCCAGAAGTTTATCAAACTGTAACAGGGTACTTAATGATTTTGTAATAACAGAGCAAAGTGGAGGAGAAATTGTCGAAGTTAAACACGGACTGGAGATGTGCAAAAAAGAAAAAAAAAAAAAAAAAAAAGGTAAACTGCAACTATTATCAACCCTCTGCATGATGGAGGCCTCCTGAACAATTCATGTTGAGGGAAATGGACCATAATCTGCCACGCTGTTCCAGTGCGGGTTGGCAGATCGACCGTATTTAGCAGTCAGGGGCTTGAACCCCGTCTACTCAAGGAGCGTGTGCTACTGCACTCCCGCACCTGAGCACTCGGTTACGTGAAAATGTATCCCCAATTCACAAAGGTGGATCGAAGGGTGACACGAGTAATTACAGACCAGTTAGTTTAACTTCTGTTCCGGGTAAAATAATGGAGTCACTGGTTAAAGATGCATTGCAGGATCATCTAGACAAGACTGCAGCAATAATTCAGACACAGTATGGGTTTGTTAAGGGAAAGTCTTGTCTGACAAATTTGATAGGATATTATGATGTGGTTACAAAGGAACTGGATGCAAAAAATAATTTTGATATCATGTATTTGGATTTCAGGAAAGCTTTTGACACTGTTGCGCATGGAAGACTATTGTACAAATTGGAGCAGAATGGTATTAAGGGTAAGTTGCTACAATGGATAAAAGGACGGTTGAGTGAGAGAAGACGGAGGGTGGTAATCAATGGGTGCTGCTCTTCGTGGACTAATGTTATTAGTGGAGTTGCACAGGGTTCGGTGTTGGGCCCACTGTTGTTTTGTATATTTATCAATGATATTGATGAAGGTATATCAGGCTTAGTGTCGAAGTCTGCAGATGATACAAAGGTTGGCAGGGTTGTTAATGACAGTAATGGCCGTGCGCTACTGCAACAGGAACTAGAAAATTTGGGCAGATGGGTTAAGAAGTGACAACTGAAGTTTAACATTGACAAATGCAAAGTTCTGCATATGAATAGCAATAACCCCAGAGAAATGTACCAACTGTGTGGTACTACACTTAGGTGGTAGAAAATGAAAAATACCTGGGAGTAATTGTGCAGTCAGATATGAAGTTTTTGAGCAATGTTCACGGGGTTTTGTCAATGATATACAGGAATTTTGCTAACAGGTATAAGGAGGTGATTATCCCTTTGTAAGGAAATGGTCAGGCCACACCTTGAGTACTGCGTACAGGTCTGGAGGCCTCATTTTAGGAAGGATGTAGATTTGATTGAGCGTGTATACAGAGAAGGGCGGTGAGGGGAATGAAGGATCGTCTTACGAGGAGAGGCTTAAGTTCTGCAAATTGCAGCTGCTGGAGACTAGGCACCTGCGAGGTGATCTGATTGAGGTGAATGAATAAGTGGATTCTTCCACTTATTCAGATTACGAACCTAAGGGGACATAAATTCAAATTGAAGAAATACAGTTGTCGAATATATGTGCGGAAATTTGGGTTTAGCCAGCGGATGGTTATTGTTGGAAGAAACTTCCCTCTGTCGTTGTGGAGATCGATAGCTTAAATAAAATCAAGGAAGACCTGGGCAAAAGTTTGGAGAGAATGGTTGTGCGAATTTTTTTTTCTTTGGCTGATGCTACATAAGCTTTGCTTTCTTGCATCACGTGCCTCTATTACTAGTACAGAGGAGAACGATAGTCAAAGATAATCATTACAATACTAGAGTAAATTATTAGAATACTTTTATGTTCAGGCCAGTTAACTAGTTTATTATTAGTTAACTGGCCTAAACATAAAAGTATTGAGAGGGAGTGTTATACTTGCTAGAAATAATGTTTCATTATGAAGTATTGGAAAATGTACGCTGGAAAAATATTAGAAATCTTATCTTGTTTGCATTTATGTGAAGAAAAGTAAATATATTAAAATCAGGGAATCACAAAGTATGGTTACATCAATCTTTGATGTCTTAATTCATTAGCATATCAACAAACTAAACGCAACATGAGGCGAACGAAGAAAGCGTGGTTTTAAAACGAGAAAGGATATAAGATTTCCTAAAGGACTTATTGTTGGTATGATTCGTTCCTAAAGGACTTATTCTGGGTATTCTTATATTTACAAGTATGGAAATCATAATAATTTTTTATACAATATCAAGAACGTATAGAAGCGGTCCCAAGGCGAGAGATCCCTTGATGGGAAGGAATAATTTTACAGAACGTGGATTCTACAGGAGCGAAAACGCTGAGCTTTACGTAGAAGAGAGGGTGGAATCTCCGATCTGTTGTCTTGCGGCTTGAGGGATATCTTCACGCCAGGCAGGCATATATATATATATATATATGCCTTCTTTTTCTTGATACGAATGCAACAGGGTAAGGGTCTAATATTAGGGTCTGATTGGATCCCGATTACATTTTATACATATGGCAGGACTTGATAGCGTCATGAGGTGAATAATTCATCACATCGTTCTTATTGTGCAATCAGTCTGACAGAATTTTCTCATGGTATGAATTGAATCAAGAAGGACGAAAAACTGCCTCAGCACATTCAGGAAACTAATAAAATCATATACAACACTTTGAGCTTCATTTATCCTCCGAAACATCTAACCCCCTTTCAATGTGGTAATTTGTCAATCTATTATACTAATGTTTTGAGGAACAGGTCATTTCTATCACTTAATCTACCTTACAGTCGCCAGATTTAAACACCATTTGAAAATTTGTTTCGCATTAAGATGCACAGTTCACCTACTCCGATCATTTCAGGAAGTAGAGAAATTATTATTATATTAATGGTTTAAAATTGCACTAAATGCCTTTCAGCAACTAGTTGAGGTCACACCATATTGAATTTAAGTTGTAATTAAAGCACCCAGAGATCTTAAAATATCATGATCCAAGACGATACATAATTCTTCTGCAAAACTTCGGAAGCACATTGGGAGAGAGAAAAATAGGAAAAATAACTCAGTTATAAATGAAAGTGTTAAAAATAATGGTTGAAAACACCACTTTTAGTTAAACTTTAGATTTTTCTGAGTATATCAATAATATCTTTTCTGTTTTTTGATTTATTCATTTCGTATTAATATCGGCAAAGAAGCAAACTTGTATAGCATCTGCCAAAAAAAATCCCACATCATCTGTCTATCCCTTTTAATAATTATTAAAGATTATAATCTTTAATCTTCTATAATCATTCAAATTCTTAACTTACTTTATTTAATCTTCTCACTTCTATAACACCAGATGTAAGTTTGTTCCGATTACCCTCCGATTTGAATTTATGCCCCATAATGTGTATAGGCCCATCAAGGAGGATTCCATCAGCACTGAGCTTACTCAACCCATTCAAAGCGTTAAACACTTCAGTCATATCTGTTCGCAGGTGCCTAGTTTCCAGAAGCTGTAATTTGCGGAAATTAAATATCTCTTGGTAAGAGCACCCTTTTGTTCCCCTTACTAATCTCGTTGCTCTTCTCTGCATCCGTTCCAACACGTGGATCCTTCCTACAATGAGGTTTAACCATTGTGTTATATGATGGCACAATAAACTCCTTATCCCTGGTGGAAAAATTCATGCATATCATTGAAAACACCATGAGCTGTCTTAGCAGACCATCTAGGAGAGCTCATGGTGATATGATATGCATGAATTTTTCCACCAGGGCTATTTTCACATTCGTGTTAGTAACCGATACTTTGTGTCGCGTTATAGATGGATACAGTGAAGTTCACGAAGAATGGAATAAGTTTCATGTAACAGGATGAATAGGTTGAAAACTTCTTAATGCATTCCAAAGAATTGTTAATCATTCTTATGTTTAACAATTATTGAGCACTAATATTTAAAAACTCTGCTTTGGATCTGAAAGATAGTTATTCCTGCAAATATTGCATTTTAAATTTTTAGAATTTAGATCTAGCGCCATAAAGTACTTCATTTTCCTCCAAACAGAATGTTAAATATTGTTATGGGGATATTTGTTGCATTTAGGAAGTTTAATGACGCTCTGCGAACAAAATGCAACTTATAATGCCATTATGTTTCCAAAGCGAGCATTGAGGCTAATATTTTTATGGCATCGACTGTGGCGCCGCTACTAACTTTAACGGTCATTATTTACAGATGTAAAATATTCCGATAACTACAGTTTAATCTTTTGATGGATAATTTCAAAACTTCCACAAATAAAAACGCGCGCATAAAACGCATCTTAAAGCCAATACATTATGCGAAAGTGGCACCGTAATGGCTGGCATACTCGCATGCCGTATATTAATCTGAATTCCATTTATTCACTTCAGCAAATGTGTAAATAATGGATAGTTATCATCCCAATGGAGTTGTTTGTTTAAGAAGCCAACACGTTGTTTGCTTTAGTGTAGATGAGCAGTAAATGTTTAATGGCTGTGTTAAAAAATAGAGAAGGTAAATAGTCTGGAGTCTTAGGTACATGTCCCAATAATCAGAATTAGCTCGCCAAGTAATTAGGAAAGACACCGAGAAGAAACAAATTTTTCTAAGGGCTGTTTATGGAAATTTATATACAAAGGCATCCTGAGAACTATGAAAAGAACTAAATGGATATTTTAGTCTTCTCGTGGTGCAAGCTCAGAATCTTAGCAGTATCCTAACGAGCATTGCTTCTACTTTTCGAATAATTTGAATGAGTCGCTGAAAAAGAAAGTGGAGAGAAAACACCTTCTTTTTAACGATGATACATATTGAGATACAAAGTTAGGCTTTAATTTGAAGAGTACCAAAGAAGTTGTAAGTTGTCAAGGTTTTAAAACATTGTGTCCAATATGTGGCCAGTCAAAAGTTTGAGAGAAAGAGGACAGTTTTGAAATACTGCAAACTGTTTACTGGAATAATAAATTCCATGCAGGCCTTTATTTTTTGCAGAACCAAAAGCTAGTAACAACTCAATGCTCTTTTTTTTCTATAAAACGTAAAATAAATAGAACATTTTCCTTATATATCGATTGACATCAACGGAAAATCAAACAATATTTTTATTTTTTCGTTTTGATGTTCGGATTTCGTCGTACATATGGATATTTTAGTCTTCTCGAGCTAAGAACAAAAATGGGAGTTGCTTGCATCCATCTGTCAGCAGCTTTCCAAGTAATCAGCTGAAAGAAAGTGATTTATGATTCGTTTATCTGTTTTCAGATAAATGAAAAATAAGAAATTTTTCGTTATTCTTATCAAGCAATTCAGCTATGAAGTGACTTCTTCTATACAGAAGTAGAGCGTAAACTGTTGAAATGCTCCATTCGATTTCAAACATTTGTTTTAAATTCTGTTACATCTCTCGTTACTATTTTAAATAATATTTTAAGCTTCTGATTCTCGTAAAATACATTTGGTACGAATCTTCCCATCTCCTAGAATTATTTTCAACATAAAATAGCTTAAGATATCTTCTTGCGCCTCTGAGTAATATAGATGTCAAGCCTTGGAACTTTGTCCCCATAAGCTGCCCACTTCCAGTTGAGAAGAACGAAAAGTCAGTGCAATACGTGCAGCTGGATCTGAGTGGTGGACACTCAGATTGTGCATCATGGCTAGTCAGGATTGTCAATGTTTAAAAATTCTTGCACATATTGATATGAGGTTCATTGGAAATACTTGATATGAGGTTCATTGGAAATACTTGATATGAGGCACATATTGATATGAGGTTCATTGGAAATATTGTTATTCGTTGAAGAAAGATGCTATCGAAATAGTGACTCAATCCATTCCACCCCAATCTCAGAGGAACCCTTGAAGAATTAATCCTCTTGCTTCAAATATCAACAGAGAGGATATCATTTTCCACAGACCGGACTCGGCTAATCCAAATAAAATTCCTAATTGATCGAATGCAGAGATTAGAAATATTTCCTGTAGCACCAGGAAATCGAGCTGAATTTATAACAGCTACATTTTAATTCACCATCGTTGATTTACAGCAGTTTCGATAGCTTTCTCTACAGGATATATTCCGTGGTGTACATCTGTTTCTGAAGTAACATTTCCCTGCACTTTGCATCTACAATTCTAAATGGAAATCGGGGAGGGATTATCACATTTTACGAAGGATAGAGCACGACAATTAATTATCGGAGAATTAGAATCGTCCGATTACGATGCAGAACAGCATTTAAGCTCTTGTGATAATATCAGGTAACAGTTATCAAGAGTTCGCTTAACTCCATAATTCCTGTCCTCTCTCTCTCTCTCTCTCTCTCTCTCTCTCTCTCTCTCTCTCTCTCTCTCTCCGCAAACAACATGAGAAAGCTTTGCTGTTGGATGTTGGAATTTACGTCATCGTTTCGATGTACATCAGTTTAATGACTGCTTGCACGCGCGACTTATAAGCTATTCACTCTAATCATCTTTCGCTTTATTTTTCCTTGTCAATATAAATGTAAATCACCCTCACGAGTAGTCTACATATTACGAAGAGATTAGCAAGGATTCATAAATATGATAGAGGTATTAAATGAAGAGATGACTATAACCGATAACTTAAAAGGGAATTATTTATTATATAAAATACAATGAAATAAATATGTTGTTATTTCGCTACACCAGGAGATGAATGAATGAATGAATATCCCAAGAATAATTATACTTGAAACGTAAATTATAGTAAACTATTTACTATAATTTACTATAAGGAATAATTATACCCATATTCAGTTATATGCAAGATAATCCAGTATCATATCATCCAATAAACTTCCACCAATTTTATTGGTGGAAGTTGCTCAAAATGTCTTTCCATCTTCTTTTTGTCATGCATGCTCTTCATTCAGTGGTTTCTGTTTTGTAATTCACATTTATTAAATTTACTGACCTCTTTGGCAGTTTATACCGTACAATTGCTTATACGTATATATAAAAAACAGTTTTTTGACAAACAAAATAATTCTAGACCAGAATCATCAAATTAGAATAGAGTATGTCTTGATAACCCTCGATTAGATGATTCCGATTGTAACCAAAAAGACTGCAAGGACTGTGCACTGATCCAATAGTGGCAAGACAAAGGAAGAAAATTATTAATTTCTTGATATTTTACCAATTTCATTTATTAAAAGGTATTTTTTAAAAATATAATAGTTTGCTTCACAGTTTCCAGTACTAACATCATTTGTGGTTAGTACTTTGATATTTTAGTAAATGAATACACTGGTACACAAAATTTAATAGGCCACGTAAAAAACGTCGTTCAACTCGTGCACTTTGCGATGAAGCGAGACAGTTTGGTATGGTGGTGTACCATAGAATAACTCTGAAATAAGGGTACAGCGAGACTTTTCCTATAAGTATAAGGGACATTTATAGTGGTTATATAAGAGGTCAAAAAGGTCACATTATAGAATTCGATACATGATGCTCGAAAATATGGCCACACGATATCAGTATGTCATATGATCCCTTCCAACGGGTAAACAGCGGTGAAACCATTCTCGATATAAGTGTCTTTAAGATTCTGTAACAAATCCCATTCTTCCACCAACGCAGATCTTAGCTCACCAAGTGACCGAAAAGTTGGCTGTCGGCGTGCAATGCAACGCCCAAAGGCATCCCACACTTCCAATAGGATTTAAATTTGGTGATCGTGTTGGCCACGGCTGTCTTTGGATATCTTCAGTTTCTGCTCTTCTGTCATCACCAGCAAATCATCACAAATCACCAGCTACAATCGGAACTGAATGAACACACAACTGGACTTCCTGCTCCATCTGCTCAGCGGCCTGCTCTTCTTGCATAGCTAGGGCATATAGGACAGTAGAAATTGATGCTTTGTGTGTTAGCCGGCAAATTGGGCTGACCTGCAGGTTGCTAAGTCACACCTACGTTTGAAGAGAGGACTTCTTGGACTGGTATTCGGCGTCCGATCGTGCCCAGTTGGGCAGGCAGATGCTGCCTTTAACATAACAGCAGAATGAAGGAGGATTAATGATGAGATAGAGACCATATGGCGAGCCAATGGACTACCTCTGAAAAAGGACATCATTTGTACTCCTTTACCCTCTCCGTTTACACCGTGAGCCGGCAAAGGCCTTGGCTCCGGTCTGGACTCTGGGCATGGTCTGAGGTCGCGGCTGCTCCGTTTGGGGTTAGTGGTCTCAGATCTTTGCTCTTGTGAAGAGCTGGAAACAGGCCTCCACATCGTGCTTGACCGTCCAAATTATGACGACCTCCGAGTGAGGCTTGAGGGAGGGACGTTTGCCCTCTCTAAAGTAACTCTGGTGGAGTTGGTTCAAAGTTTTCAATTGTTTGACAGGTTTGTCAAATTTTAATCCAATCGCTGGATAGTGCGACCTACCCTCCTCGTGTTGGGGATGGTAACTCGGTGGGGCGGAGATGCAGTCCCCGCTGCGAGGCCAAAAGATCATTGCTAAGAAAGTTGACTTGTTAAGTCGCTAATAATTGTTATATAACATTACTAACCATTTGAACATGAACATGGCTCTGTCACAAGTCTAAGCCTGAGAACCAAGCTGCATATGGGAGGAAGCCCGGGAGGCAGTCTTGGGATAAAGGTTCTCTCAAACGAACAAATCACCGGCTACAATCAGAAATGAATGATCACCAAACTGGACATCCTCCTCGTAGGAATGACGGCACTGATCTGAAAGCACCATCATACTCACTTCTTCCAGCTAACCAGGGCATACTCTGCTGGGATTTAAAGCCTCTTGTGACGGTTAACGTCTGCTCTGTTGCACCACACTGATCATTCCATCAGATAAATCTCCAGCACCAGTGAATCAACTCGTCCATAGTTAAATTCAGCCAATACCCCAACTTCCCAGATGATTCCTCACAGCAGGCAGAACTTCTACTCACGATTTTGCACTTTCTCTTTTCTTCCCCAACCCACTTCCCTCCTCTAGGGACATTCCCACCTTGCACTAAGCATTTTCTTCTCCTCTGTTTTCGCCTTGAGGTTACCTTCCGCTCTGCTGCCTCCATATGCCTTCATCTTTTCTGTGAAATGTTGCTTTCTGCTGGCTCCCTTCACTCTCGATATTGCAAGAGTACAGGCAGACCTACAGGCGTTTTTCTACTATCCCTGGTCCGGCTCCCTGTGCCGTGGATAGATGTTGGGAGGTCCTTTCCTGGTGACCGTACCCCCCGGTAACTAAGATCAGTCGAGCAACACACTACCCACACCGATTGGCTTTGCAAAGGTGTGCATCATCACAGAGTACTTAAAGTGGATTTATGGGAAACCACAGGAACAGCCTCACAAATACACTGTCCACTATATCTTCAGTTTTAAGATATTCCTCCATCACTGTGCGGTGATGGAGGAATATCTTAAAATATGCGCGGTATGTGCGGTGGCGTTGTCGTGATGAAAAGAAAATCTGGGCCAACCACATCCCTAAAAAGTCGCACATAGGGTTCGAGGATTTGTTCTCGGTAACCCTGCACAGTTAAGGTACTCGTCTGTTAAAAACACGAAGCGGTGTGTGGCCATTGAGTATTATTCCGTCCCCACACGAGAACACCGCCTCCACCGTAAGAGTCCCTTTCTCTGATATTGGAGGAATGGTACCGGATTCCTTGTTGTCTCTGGATGAAATAACGTCTAGAATCTGTTAAGATAATGTAGGCTAAAACGGGGCTCATTAGAAAACAGAACTGTACCCCATTTGTCAGTGCTGTAAGTCACTGACACCAGTTTCGACAAGCACTGCGGGGAATCTGGGGATAATGGAATACAAACCAATGGATTCCTTGCGTATAGTCCATTTAAATTGAGTCTTCTTAACACAGTCCGGTTGGAAATATTTTCACCTGTGGCCGCAGTAACCTCAAGAGGCAGTTGATGATAATCGTTGAGTTCCGTCTTGATGTTAGAGACAGATAACGGTCTATTCTGGTTGACGTAGCTCTCAGGCGACCTTGGCCAGCTCCTTTTGTGATGGTTCCACTCTCCTGAAGTTGCTTCCATAGTACTGAGACGGTACTTTGTGACAAATTAATCCAAATTGCCACCTCTGCCTGCGACTGTCCAGCTTCAAGTTGTCCGACGGCCAGCATCACAAAGAATCATTTAACGACGATGACGTGGCTATCCCGCTGAGCAAGTCAAAAAACGGGAATGAAGTGATGTGCTCGCAACCCGTGTATTTGATAGGCATGAATAATTTGCATAAAGTGGGGTTCTGTAAGGTGTTAGATCGACTTCTATTCAATACTCGGAATTTGCATGCCAGGATACCTATTATATCAATTATTCGCCCTTCGGTGACACTCTTCTCAGTAAAATATTCATGGAAAACATTTTGTTCTGTTAATTTTGTTGAGCTGTGTATTATATTAAGAAGCCCATCCGAAATGGCTGAAAACTTCAATTCATCTCACGTGTAGACTGAGAGCACAATCCTCATACTAGCACTACTTCTAGTTCCTTTATAGAAGTTAGATGGGCGTTCATACGGTTAAGTACCTTTTTTCGCTCATCTGGCTTTCACATTGCCGGAGCTTCTCACTATTCATCACAGTATATTGAGTTCATCATCCATCACCGTTTCGAGATTGGAAGGTATTAAAAGACCACTGCAATCGAGAATGTAGTCGAAGGCTTTAAAGAACAACGGTTAGCACGCTTTGTGGTTCAGATTTTGGTCCACGGCAGTCAGAGATCCTGCTGTCTCTCAACAATTCATTTCTTCTCCCACTAGCATACAACTTGTCCATCATATATGATTAGCCCATGGATTTGTGTTTTCTCAATATTTGGTTCACCTCGCTACATACATACCAAACACTTGGACGCATTGTTCATTGAGACACCGGGCAGCATAGTTTAGGCTTGTACCGAAGTATTATTTTAAATATCGTGGACCGTCTGTTTTTCGTACAATCCTCACCAGCCACGAGTCTAAATCTGGGCATCGACCACTGAGATTTAACCACTCGTATTGTGCTGACTTCTGAGATGCTAGCTCTTATACATGACACTCGTGTATTGGCACATTCTGTTATCGAACAACGACTTGTGTTCCTAATAAGTTGTTCACTAAATTTACTTATTAAATAAATCCATAGAATCCTTTCGAAGAATTAATAGAGAAATTAAATGATGAAAAATTTATTGATAAGAAGGTTTATTAAGTGACCCACGATAACGGTAAACTTTCTATGTAATTATGCATGCAAAACGGCCATTAAAGTTAATGGTAATGAGGACCGAGATGATAATTTAATCCAGAACACAAATTTTAAATTAACACCAATTCCTTGAATAATTAACGAACACAGAACATGCAGAGAATATATAGGATAGGAAATCTTCGGTTATGAGCCGAGAAATTAGTAATTAAGTCTTGATAGTTGACGGGAAAAAAAATACAGTAGGTGACAAAAATGAATACAGCAACTAACCAAACTTAAGATTCGTTAATACTTTTAGTGTCGAAACATGCGTTATAGCAGCCCCCCTTTAAAGAGGTTTTAACTTCTTTTTCTATTAACCCGCGATTTTGGTAACTGAGCACTTATTCAGACTTTATCGTGGTTTCTGTGGCCACAACATTTTATCCTTCAGAATGTAAGATCTTGAGAAACCGAGACGAAGTCACTGTTTCAGTTATGTGCCTTACGTTGGGTTATCTAAACCTTTTGTGATTTATGTAATCGAATGCTTCCTTTGACCGTTTTTGGGCCTTTAATACCCCAAAATGGGCAAAAGGCTGGTGAAGTATAGTGTAATGTATTCTCTGGAGTACAATGTTTGGTGTACGATGGTACATTATTTTCCAATGAGGCTGATCGTTATTACCAGACTCGCTTTACATGACTGCATATTCAAAGCAATTTACCACATAAATTCAAATTTAATTTCATTTAGTCTACGTAATCCACAGTCGAGGAAGGAACCTCCGGACGTTTATCACTGCTGTAGTGTATTGCGTCGGCAACTACAAAGCAATCCTAATGAACGTGTCTTGTGTTCTATAGTGAAATGGGTTATATAAGAGGCGAACGATGAAGTCAGAAATGTGTTCCAGTTGTTCAATTTCTCCTTTTCCCCGATGGCTAAATCATTCAATAAAACAGAACTTCGAAGCACGTGCATTTCTGACAGAAGGTTGCTTTTGTGAATTGTTAAATTTCGCGGATAATAAAATTTTCTGCGCTCTGAAAGAATTGGAAAGATTGAAATATGTATCGGGCCGTCGGATATGCGAACGTTCCAGGACGTATTTCTTCGGTAGCACTCTTGTTAGTAGGCATGCATGTTGAGCCTTCAAATCCACGAAAAATGGCCTGCCAATTGTTAACTTTTAATGCAGTTACGTGGTTCCATAATAAAGTTGTCCATTCCATGTCACATTTAACACTATTATTAGTAGTGGAATTTGATGCAGGCAAGCTTATACAGTATCGGGAAAATAAAATTTAAAAAAAACGCTTCCCATTTCACCTATCCATTCCCTCCAACAGTTTAACTAGCTCTTCTTTGAATTTATTTAAGCTATCAACTTCCACAACAACAGATGTAAGTTTGTTCCAGATCAACCAACTGTGACTAAAGGCAAACTTCCGCACATCTATTCGGCAACCATCCTTCTCTTTAGTCTTTTTGTCCATTTGTTCCGCAACCATCCTTCAATTTGAATTTGTGCTCTCCCCTCGTATGTGTAGTCTGAGCAAGAGGAAGAATTTTACCATCAACGTTGAGCGCGCTCAAACCATTCAAGGCTTTATACACCTCAATCAGATCGCCTCGCAGATGCCTAGTCTTTGGATGCTGGAATTTGCAAAGCTGAAGCCTTTTTTTGTAAGAGCAACCCTTTGTTCCATTCGCCAATCTCGTTGCCCTTCTCTGTACTTGTTCCAGCAGCTCTGTATCCTTCCTGAAATGAGGCCTCCCCACTTGTACACAGCACTCAAGATGTGGCCTGACCATTTCCTTAAAAAAAAGGGGATAATCACCTCCTTATCCCTGCTAGTAAAATTCCTGTATATCATTGATAAAACCCCACGAGTAGCTAAGCCGCTCTGTCTGCACTGCTCAGAAAACTTCATATTTGACTGCACAATTATCACCAAGTCTTTTTGATGTGAAAACATCTATGGCGGCAGTAGAGTAAAACCGATTGGTACATGGCGATCTTTTAGTTTGTTTTGGCTTAGTGTATTACGCCACTGGATTTATTCATATGGTGCAGGTGATGCTGCTTGCACCTCAGTCCTGAACTCAGAAGGGAACTAAAACGGAACCAGAAAAATAAAGTTACATAAAAATCACCTTGCACCAAGGGCCCGAGCTTCTCATGATCCAACGATGGATAAGCCCCTTGCAAAAATCTAGAGGAATCCTCCCATCTTTTGCAGAAAGGCGCTGTGGTTTAAAACCATGATAAAGATTTGGATGTACAACCAACTAAATGTTGTTTACATTACATATCTTCCGGTCACATTATACACTCTGTGATCACTGAATTATGACCCCCACCTAATACTGTGTTCGAGACAGTTCGCACGGATAAAAGCTGTGAAAACACTAGATGTCTGAAGACATCCGTAGGGATTTGGAGCCATGCTGCCTGCAAGGCTTTCCACAGTGTCAGGATAGATGACGGTTGCTTAATCCATACGCTTCACTTCCAAAACATCTCACAGTTGTTCAATTGATTGAGGTCCGGCGAATTTGGAGGCCAATCAAAGTGGTTGATATCTTCACTGTGTTCCTTGAACCACTTGTATACAGTGCGGACGATGACACGGCACATTAATATCTTGAAAGGTCTCGTTTCTGTACAGTAAAAAATGCAACATGGCAGAGTGCACATTTTCTCCTAAGAATTGCCGGTAGACGTCACCAGTGAAACGTTGGTCTATACGCACCAGTTGCCGTCGTTCTTGCCAGCAAAACATGCCCCGTATTGAGGAACCATCGCCATCTGCCTGGATAGTAGCCCCTACACGATGGGTCCACGGACTCGCGTTGTTTGCACCACACATGAAGGCGTCCGTCCGGGTGTTGCACCAAGTACTTGGACTCATCTGACCAGCACACTCGTTTCCATTTGTCCAGTGTCCAACCAGCGCTTTGTTGACACCACAGTATTCTCCGTCCAGGACGATCAGCGATGCTGGTAATAGCTTTATTTCTTGGGTTGTCTGCTGTGGAACCCCATAAATCTGACCGTGCGGAGCATCGTCTTTTTGGGATATTGTTCTTGTATTCTCCATATTGTATTGCAATGTCATCTGTTGCAGAGTGACCTGCCTTTGAGCTCGTACAATCTGACTTGCACTTCCAGATGAAAATTACACTGTTCTGGTGTACGAAGCTGTTCGGTTTTTATATTGCCAGCAATGTGGCATAGTCCATTACGGATGGGGTGGTCAGAATTCAGTGATCACTCAGTGTGAACTACCATGGAGCACACTTGATATCTAATCGATCTCAAGTATGCTCTTTGGAGCGATTCTCACTGCTTAAAACTCATAAGAAGATAAAGGTAATCTGAAGGTTATTTTCTTATATTTTAAGGTATGGTCATCTGAGCATGGAAATTCATAATTCTAGTGTTAGTGATGAGAAATTACATCGTTAAAAATCTTAACTACGTTCTTTGGAAAGAAGTGTTGCTTTCACTTGAATTTTTCTCCTACATATATATTTTTTATTAAATCAGGGTACTCGTAGCATGGAAAATTTCTACGCTAGACATTAAATATAACTGACAGATGCGTCCAAGCGATTTCCACGGCTTAAAACCAAATGAAAAGATTAAAATTATTTGAAGGGCTCAGTAATTCTTAATTTATTTTTTTGTTATGTCACTTTTTGACTCGTAAAGATTGTGGGCGAAACGCGTTTACTGCAAAGTACATTGAAAGAAAGAAAAAGTAATTTCCACGGTAGCCGTGGGGAACAGAGAAACCTTTTGTTAGAAACAGAGAGGACTCTTAATCCTTTGTGTATATACCTGAAGAAAATGATGAGTTAGGCGTCATTATGGCAGAACTTCAACCATTATAGGGTCATCAGAAACCTGTGCTAAAAACAAGCATGTGCTCGGCAGTTTTCAAGCATTGTCTGTGAATTGTATATTATGGAAGAAGGAGGAAGGTGTTCCACCCTAACTACACAAACACTAACAAAACAGTTCTTTCTGCTTTGGAGAGTAGTTTTAGGTAACCTTGACTATATACGCTGCACGTTTCAGAGGAACACGATCGCGTCATGATAAAGTGCGAGACTGATAGGACGTGAGTGTTCTTCAGTCTTCGCCCACCACCCACTATAAAGCGAAACGAATGATAGTCACAACGGGACAGTAATGCCACCGTTAGCAGAGCTCGAGCGCACACACCCGGGAGTTCGAAAGAATATTGCTCATGGTTCTTAAAGTTTCTGAACAATTTTTTCATTTTTAGGCGCGTTGGTATATGCACTGACCTGCCATTAATATATAACACCTTTATTCTATAAATACATTTTATTTACATGAAAACTAATAAGTTTTGCTTAAACCTTTTGGCCTTTATAACAGCCTTTAGTCTCCGTGGAACACTCTACATCAGTTTTTAGCAGATTTCCTCCATTTTCCACCATTCAGCCTTCAAAGTGGCGACCAGTTTAACTCTTTTTGGGCAGTCTCTTCTTACATACACTGATCATTGAATTTATTCTAGAAGTTCTCTAGAGAATTGGGGACAGGCCACTCCATGTTTTCGAAGCTCATGATCTGAAACCAGTCCATCACAACGCGAGCAGTTTGACATGGAACTTTGTCCTGGTGATATAGGTATGATAATGCAGATGTGTAGACCCGATTTCTAAAAATCTGGTGGTCCCAGGAAAAACCATGAAAAACAGTCTCAGACAATCGCGCTTCTTCCGATAAACTTCATTCGGGACGATACAGTCCGACAGGTAGCTTTCTGCATATCCGTCCGTCTGTCCGCATGTAATAACTCGAATTCTATTGAACAGATGTTCGTCATATTTTATATTTGGCTCTGTTAGAAAGATTTTATGGAGCCATTCCGAATTTCATTAAAAAAAAATTGGGCTAATTGAAACCTGGAATTAAACTTTTATATTTCATTAAAACGGGACCAAGACAAATCTGGCAATTATTTCTCTTTTTCATACCTATCACATATTTCGATGTACCATATATTGTAGCTAAAGACTGGATATTGTTGTTGTCATGCGCTGATTGGAAGAACTAATGGGAATTAATTAACTAACTTGTTAAAATATACCTCAGCCACAACTTTGTTTCTTTTTCTGTTCTTCCACTGTGCTTGTATACACCACTGCATGTCTGCACAGTTCATTTAGGAAACCAAACAAAAGCACCAACTGGTTAAAGGTTTCTCTAATTGCAATTACGTTGATGTTATTTCTGTTTCACGCCATTCCCACGAGCAATCTATCAGTTGTTGCTATGAAGGTCCAGATAATAATTCTGTGTAGATATTTTTCTAAATCATTGGTAAAGGCAAGTAATGATAACTGCATCGATCAAGAACTCCTTTTCGCGTTTTAGCTCTGATTATTTTCAAATAGGCGACTGATCTTAACCAAAGGAACTTTTTTCCATTCAACAGTAGGATATCCATGTGCACACTAGTGTCCAAAAGTAAAGTTGCAACCAAAAATAAATATTGCTACAAAGTATTATACAGACAATACGCTGTACTTCTACTGTTCACCATGATGAAATTTCCGCGAGCATTGCATCGAGCTAAATATAAGGAAAATGTATGACAAGTGTTGCATAAGTTTATCATTTATTATCCTATAGGTGTTCTGGATCGCGGCTTTCTGGAGTTCCATGTAAATGTTCTCTGGGAGGCCTATTGCTGCTCGGTTTTTATGCTGGTGGTTGATACAGTGATAGGGATGATCATTACTTGTTCCATATGCCACATCATTTGACTTCGTGATCTTTATCTCGTATGTTTTTTGGAGGTTATTGTTGTTGGGCATCGTATGTCCATCAGTTAGGTAGCTATTTTCTTGTCGATGAGGGTTATGTTTGGTCCTTTGCGAGGGATCGGCTTTGGTCCCAGTGTAGTCTGTGAGTAGAGCTCTCTAGTATGGCCTGAAGCTCGTACTTATAATACTGCAAACCTGTGATTAACTTCTGATGTATTATCTTGGCCACCTGGTCTTGTCTATGAGTTTACTTCGTCTGGGTGATCATCCTGCGGTGATATTCGGGATTGTTCCTGAGGTCAGGTGACATCGACAACATGCCATCTCTACTCCTGAGTCCTTGGCGATGTAGTTTCTGCTGTTGATTATCTGATGCTGAATATCGAGCATGAATCCTTCGGTTTCGGGGGAGAGCTTTCTGTTCATGAGCCAAGCGTTGGAAGCCATGTGATCTAAGTAGTCTTTATGGAGGTCATTGTAGTATCTGCCATGGAGAGTCTTGGTAAAGTTGTTTGCAAAAGCTCACCTGCAGTGGTGGGCTTTTGCGAACAACTTATTTGAAATATTGTTTTACTCATTGCACTGTTTCATCTGGAACAACTCAGATTCTTTTCCTTGCACTTAACAGCCTTTGCTTTCAAATTGCTTTATTTATTTACTTATTCGTATAGTTTGAGACCATGGTGTCACCTCAGAAGGACAGAAAAGTACTGGTGAGGTACACATTAATATACAAACAAATAGTTATACCGACAAATAGCTAATATAGTTCATACAACTATAAAAGAGTTAATATTATTAATAGTGATTACTAGTAGTTTGCACAACAAAACAGAGGATAAGAGCTTGATAATTCTCAAATTGTTTGATTGGAATAACAGGTTGTGATGGCTGGTGAAAGTAAAATCATCTGAACTCCCTTTTCAGACATGACATTTAAATCAGTCCTCTCCTGAGGTAAAACCATCGGGAGGAGGACAGATTTACATCTGTCATTCTCTTTACTTTTGGCTCTCAAAGCGTTAGATCTTCTAACGCTTTGAGAGCGTGATGGAGATCAATTTAAAGAGTTATGTTGATGATACTGGAGAAGTACATGGAATTGAAGCAAGATTTTGCAATGTGTGCAGAATTAGAAGTTGATCTTCTCTACTTGGAGCATGCGATGATGCTGTTGACATCCAGGTTGTTTGGATAATGCGCCATGAGCTAGTTGAGCTGCGATGTTATGCATTAAAATGAGATGATTCCATGGTGTGATATTTAAAGTCAAATGTAGTCTTTTCCTTGATATAATATGGAGGGTTTTCACAGCCTAATTATTCAGCCACTGTAAGAATATTCAAGTTTCAGCTGGCATTTTAAGAGTTGAGGTAGAGCTGGGACGATAACCCGTTTAACGTATTGAGCGATGAGCCCGAGAGCATGAAATTCAATCTCCTACCTTGTCCCTTAACTGTGGAGCAACGGTTAGATCATTATCTCACATCCTCCGCAGGGCCTTATGTTGTGCGACTTTCTTAATGTGGGAACTAATAATGATCATTTCATATTTTCCTCTTTGTCAATGTAATTTCTGCGAATTTATTCTTCTGGAGGTAGCCTTTGAGTCTTAAGAATTACAACACTACTTTATGCAAAATTGTTTCAGAGTTGCTTAGATCTCCTGAGCCACTAACCTAAAATTATCAATATATAAAATCAGAATTTTATTCACACACGTTTTGAAAACAGCAGATAGGAACCCTTCTTGTGGAATGTCCCTCGAGATGGTGAAATTGCGAAAGAAGTTTTTCATCCAATAAAAAGAAATAGTTGCGAGTAGCTAGGATGAGGAAGTATTTTGTATAATTTTCCCCCCAATAGTATTCAAGTTACTTTAAATTCCAATCATAATTGAATCATGGAGTACTTCGGACCAGTAGAATAGAGCGTATATTGGATAATTAAGTTGGGTGATTTGATTAAAATTGAACTTATTCGTTTTCTCCGCATGTTGATGTTCTCAAAGTTATAGGAGGACTCTTCCACATTAGTTTTCCAGATCGCTCCCTTCTGGAGAAACACACATCTATAATCAATATTCGTTCTTATCAATTAATTATTTAAACTACACACAGATCAATTCAAAGTTTATTATCGAAAAGTCTAAATTGACTGAAAAAGTACATTAAGATAACGGTCATAGTGATAATAAAAAAGGAAAGTATATTTACTAATGAATTCGGGCAAAGACCAGAACAATAAAAAAAAAAGTAGGAAACATTTAGCTTTCTAAAATCAAATAACCAGGCAGCGATCTAGTCCACTCCTAAATACTCCCAAAGTACTAGAGGTTTTTCATTGAAGCGGAGAAATCTAAGTTGAGGACCCTCGCACGGGAAGTTTGACTGGCGTCATGGTCGAGATAGTAAAGCAAGTTCATTAAACAAGTCCAATAATTCCGTGCCGAAGCAGGCCATAACCATCTAGCTATCACGTACCGCGGCAATAAATTTTAGTAACTCCTGACGTTCAGTTGAATAGATATGTGCTCTTATAATGAGACATTCAAAAGACCTGAAATTTTACTTAAATTACACTAGAAGATGGCAAGAAAAGAAAAGCAGTAAAACTTGAGTAGCTTGAGGTAAAGTTTAGAACTCTTCAATGTGTTCTTTCTTACTGCAGAATCTGTCTGTTCTTGGGCGTAGTTATTGCATTCTGTCGCTATCTAGTTTCTGCTTGGACACAAAATTATTGGACATGTTTTCAGTAGATTGTTATTAGGTTAGACAGTTGCTGTTAAACTTTCACGTAAACAAAAAAGATGAATCGATTTTTGTCACTCAACAGCTTTTGGAAAGTTCTACATTGGAATCTTGTTGACGATAATTCGTTCAGACTTTTCATGAGAAATTGAATTAACCGGTTTGAGGAAGAAATGGGAGTAGAACCGGTTATAAAAAGTGAATTATTCATTTATTTTACTATTATATGATGCATTAATATAATAAATTCATTTTGCGAAAATACTTTGCAAAATTCATCCTGTTTACTCTGCTTAGATATATTGGAGAATCAAAGGTTTCCCCCACGAAAGATATTAGCGAATGGCAAAAGGGGATAATATTTGGCACACCTAAACGACATCTTGTTGAAGAAGGACAGTAGTTGAATTTTAACGCTTTCTGCCAGCGCCAGCTTTCTACTGAACGGCCACAGTTGTGCAAATCGCCACAGTCTGTTTCGTTTGATTTTGTGGTTATAACCTTTAGAAATAGTGTTGATTCTTAAGTTTTGCACGCCAGTGTACAACAGGATAATAATTTCCTCCCTTTTTCCTGGTGGAAAAATTCTTCTATATCATTGACAAAACTCATTAGCTGTCCTAGTAGCCATTGTTCAGGGAATTTCATATATGACTGCAGGATTATCCCCTCCCCAAGATCTTTTTTCATTTACCACTACTCTGAAAGTAGTACCACACAGTTGGTACATTAATCTATGATGACTGCTAACCATATACAGTACCTTTCATTTACCAATGTACTTCAACTTCCATTTCTCAGCCCATCGTCCTAATTTTTCTAGACCTTGTTGCAATGGCTTACCCTGATTACTGTCATTAACCACCCTGCCAGCCTTTGTATCATCCGCAATTTAGATAATAAGGCTGGTATACCCTCATCAATATCGTTAATAAATATTGAAAACAACAATGGGCCTAGCACCGAACCCTGGAGGACTTTACTAATGACTTTAATCCATGAAGAGCGGTGTCCATTAATAGCCATTTACTTCTCCCGCTCAACCAGTCCTTTATCCAGGCCAGCAACTTTCCCTTAATGCCACACTGCTCCAATTTCTGCAGCAGTCCTTAATGTGCAACAGTATCAGAATGTTTTCTGAAACCTAAGTATATAATGTTAAAATTATGTTTTGCATCCAGCTCCATTTTTACTCTGTCATAGTATCAAATCAGATGGGTCAGACGAGATCGCCCCTTAACAAATCTGTTGTGACTGACGCATATCTGCATGCATTCCTGTGTTCATGTTCTTGCATTACTCCTTTAATTTGTGATTTTTCCCTGGAATAGAAGTCAAGCTAATGGTTGTAATTACTCGTGTCATCCTTTGATTCCCCTTAGTGAATTGTGGATATTTAACAGCTGTGGTTTAAACGGTATAAAAAGTAGATTGATAATAATTGGAAAGCTGTTATGTGGTCTGATGAACCCGAATTTGGCCTATACTCTAATGATGCCAGGAACCGAATTCACAAGAAAAGCAATGAGGCATTTTCAATAATATCATAATGAGGCAATAATACGTTGCACATAGTCTTGCACCAAGACTATGTGCAAGGTATCGTACATGCTGCTGGCGGGTCAGTGAAGTGTCTTAACTACTATTAACTGTCTCCTATTTGAAATACGAGCCAGGATGAATGAGGCTGTCTATACAGACATTCTGGATGAACAGGTTGTGCCTTTTGCTGAATATTCGACGGACACTAATGAATTCGATAGTCCTGGCAACTGTCGGATTCACAGAACTCTATTGTTTTAATCGGGCACGTGGAACTCAAGGGATCGTTAGGATATTTAAATTGGCCAGCCAAGTAACAAATTTAAATCCCGTACAGAACATATGGGACTCGCTTGAAAGGAAAGTGGAAATACAACAATTAGCATATACAAATCCTGAATGAATTGTCTTTAGAATGGCCTAATATTGATATAAACTATTTAAGTGATCTAACTGAATCCGTACTAACGAAAATACATTAACTGATTAGTGCTAAAGGAGGATTTGCATATTAATTGAAAAATAACAAAGGGGACTATTTTGTTGTGCGGGATATTACTTGAAACAGTTTTTATTCTACTTTATTTGAGGCAGATATCAACACCAATTAAATATATACAGTATAAAATGAGCAACTCTTATTCGTTAAGTATTAGCGTTTATTATATGTACATAAATGTGTTCACAGACCGGTGTGGAGATATCATTCGCAAGAGCGGGAGAATACTTGGATTTTAGAAAATTTGACTAAGATATAAAATCTCTAAAGTCAACGTTATTTTAGAATTTAAATTTAAAAAAAAAAACTTAACTTTTTATGAACTTTAAACAATATTAGACAATAATATTTTTCAGTTTATATTCATTATAAATGTAGCGTTTTTTTTTTTTTTTTTAAATTAAGGAACCCAGATAGCAACACGAAACCGAAAAATTATAGATGATATAGCAATGGAACAAGCGAGAGATAATTGCCTTCTGGACTTTCCTAAGTGCTATAATTAAAATGCACGATCCATCGACAGCTAGTGAGTCACCTAAACTATTATCAACTCTCAAATTCCCAAGTGTTTACATCCTAATTAAGTCTCGACAGTCAATTATAGCTTGTCTCTGAAGACATTGATCTTCTGAAACTATACAGAAAGGATCTGTCATCTCCAATCTATAAATCTAAGCCAATTCGGTGACCTAATAATGTCATCGAAATGTCTGTACTTAATTATATAAAATGAATGTTTCAAAGTGCAAAATTATACAGTATGTGCGAGTGCCGCAAATTATCCAGTCCCCACCAAAATTGAATTTTGTCATTAAATTTTATTAATGAATGTAATTGATTTTTTCATTTTTGTGACTTATTAACCCATATTCTTCAACTGCAGGCGAGGTTTCACACAAATAACCCTATTATTTCCTAAGCAGTTACAAAATTATTATATAATTACACGTACAGTAATTGCATTTACTCGGATCCTGTTCAGCTATTTCAGGATCCAGTACTCAATTCGCAGGAACATCTTTTGAATGCCTGATAGGGCTGAGAACTATGCCCACGTGGGTAGCACAGTTAGTAGAATCGCTGTCCTCCCCTCACCTGGTGAAAAAGACACCAGTTCGAGTCTCGTCGATGATGTGACGAATTTTAATTGGCCTTTTTCACAACGTGGCTCAGTTATTCAGTCTCAGGTGTGGGTAGCATGGTTTTTTCTCCCGGAAATTCTGGTTTTTCGTCCAGCAAACCGAAAATCGATCCCAGAACGCACGCAATTTACGGACAGTATACACTGAGCAATATGGCCTTAGTCGCCGATGCTCCTAAGGTCCCACTGCAACAACAATGGAGAACGACATCTCAGAGGGAGGATAAAGGATTGGGTTTAAGGTATCTTTCAAAGTATTCGCATATAAGCATTTATTTTGGCATCCGATAAGCTCCTGAGGGATTGCCCGTAAGGCTGCATAGATTTTCCTTCTTTGGAATGGGCGAAATGCTCCAGAACTGTCAGGTTTTCATCTCATGGAAGGCAAAAGATCGTACGGGATGAAATTATTTTAATCTTGTCACCATTTTTCAGATAATGGACGTACTTTTCTTATATTTTGTGTGATGGAAATTTGTGAGAATTTTGTCTTTTTTTTATAGCCCTGTAATCTCTAAATAATCGGCAAGTAGGTTGATTTTTTTCTACAGAATTTTGATTTATTTCTTCATTGCTTTTCGATCATCAGAGATAACAAAGAACTCCAAGTTGTCCGCGAAAGAGAGCCAAATTTTTTGTAAACTTTGTCAGACATGGTTCAAGGATGAGTGCAAAGTGGATAGTAGATAACATACCATTTTGTAGTATACCTCTTTTGTTGTTGAAGTCGTAGTCTGGTGGGGTTGGCGGCCTTCTCATATAATGAGTATCTTTAAGGAGTTGAGAAGAATAAAGATTAGCGAGTCGGTTGCCTTGAAATAATTTGAGATATGAAGGAGAGTTTGTATTGATACATTGTAAAAAGTTGATGTTATTGTGTTGAAATTTTATTTTGATGATGACATTTTGAATCCGAAATGTCAACGAGGTTTTTACGGTAGATCTTTGTATTGATGTGTAGAGATGCGGTGGTCGTCTTTTACAGGGTTAAATTTTTGAAAATGGAAAATTATGCAGTATGGGATGAAAAATATTTTCCGTAGAAAGCATCCAACGAATACAGGACTGAAATCTGTTAGTAACTTTGAATATTTTTTTTTTTGGAACCGGCTTAACATAGCAAGTCTTCCAAACAGATGGGGCATTCCCATTTTAGAGTATACGCTGGAAAATATAGAAAACGTTATCTACAATATGATATATTTTGACCGTAAAAAAGGGGAAACTGTCCGGCCCGACAGTAGCCTGTTTGGTAAGCCATTAATGACTTCAATTATCTGCTCTCTAGTAATAGTAATTTCATTTATAGCCTGTGAGCGACCTTGTCCACTTCAAGTAGAAATGTGGTGGTTTCGGTCGATCCTTGGAAGCCTGATGAACTCAACCTTTAAAGAGTCCTTACTCCATATCAAGTTTTCTTTTCGTTGTGCAAGTATTATTTCGTAAATTAACATCCCCTCCCGGTCATGGTAGTTATCGTTAAAGGTTCCACATCAGAACTGTCCTTATAGCTTCTCAAGCGGTTTCATCTGAAATGGCCCCAATAGAATGCTCCAAAAACAACTAAGACTAAAAGAACCATCGCCATAATGCCCTAAAAGAATTTCGAATATATGCTCATTGTATTTGGTTCCTACAATTCCCGGGTTTCACACCAATCGGAATCTGTCAGATCATTCGACATTGTCAAATGATCCCATTGGACGACAATAGCTGCCGATGAATATGGTCACTTACGGAATAATCATATAGGCGATAAGCAACTAAGGGAGATCTGCATAAAACGTTTGCTGACCTTTAATTGTGCAGGAAAGATAACAGACTAAATTGACACTGGTGGAATACATTCATAAAACAATTCAAGTGGTCGATAAAAGTTAAATGCGTATCAAATTGTCGATCAAAATCAGTTATTTTATTTGCCAATAAAACAGTTGGTAAAGATTAATGTGCGCAGCTAGAAATCATTGTCAGTTTCATTGTCTAATATTATGATAGGCCAGTATAGATATATCTTACTTGCATTCGACAGTACGCGGTTCGCCAAGTTGAAAAAATTGGTTTAAATCCAATCAAGAAAGCCACATGTTTTTGTTTATCAAAAACCACTTGCTTAAAATTAAGCAGCAGGAATTTTTTGTTCAATATTCTAATATTGAAAGTTATTCATAATAATTGAGAGATCAGGCGAAACGATTAATTAGGCGCTCTGAACATCTTTTTTATTCTGTCTACGAATAAGTTTCTGGATTCTCTTGTTATTAAGCAAATTATCATTAAATTCTCATTTACCCAATTGGTCATACCACCTCGATCATCGCTCAGAACTTGACACATTTTCCAAGATAAGCGCTGATGGGCACATACACACTGCCCAAATATTAAATCCCGCTTACTGTCTGAACTTTCTGCCACTAAAAGACCTTAAATGCGCCATTTTGTGCAATGCCTCACCATTATCTAAACTGGATCGATCTTGCTCCCTCAACAATGTTTAATTAATCGATATGACCTAAAAAATCAAAGTCAGTTTAATTTTTAATAGTAAATAGCAAAAAAATGTGAATATTCTTTTCGGTATGTTTTTATTCTCTGTTCTTAGCCACCCCCAAGAAGATTTTGGACTATAACAAAAGAGAAGTACCCTGCGCTTATCTCAGCTAACAACTTTGTATTCAGGACCCACAGTTTTTATTTCTATAACTTTCATTTTTTTGAAAAGGGGAAAAAATCTCTTTTTCCTTCTGGGAAATTGATTTCTTTATCCTCTTCTCAGCGTTGAAGTGCTTCATTTCTTGTAGCTGTTGTCACGCACTGCATAACAGCTGTGCGGACACCTATTTCTTTTGCTGCGTTTGATGTCGCCGATGACGGGCATCATTATTTTACATGGAACATCACAGCCCTGGCAGTATTATTTCTTCCGTTATTTTCCTTTATGTAATACTTGCCAACCCCAAACAAGACGACCGTTCCGCTGACGTCACTTGTCATTCTACAATAACAGAAATATCAGTTGGATATTAGATGTCTGTCAGTCGTTACAGATCATTCGGTATACAAACTTGGAAAGTTAGACTTCTAAGAAGTGAGAATTTTCTTTCTTTTGTATTTTTCAATAAGAAAGGCAAAGGGACAAATGAAAGAAGCAGACTTACTGCAATCACATCGGATCTTGAACCCACTGAAAAGTAGACAACTTCTTTCTTAAGTAGGATTTCTTAAACTTTACTGAAAAATGCAGATAGTTCTCTTTCTGTGTCTCTTCCCTCCACCCCCCTTTCCAGTAGCTGTTCAGTTATCTTTCAGGAACCTAAGTACGAACAATTGCGATTTTTTTTGCTTTGTTTCAGTATCCACTAGCTTTTTAATTCAATGATTTTCAAGAGATAAGCTTCCATGTTGGACTGCCCACAGGTCCAGGGTTTTCTGCTCAATTTTGAGCCCTCGTGGGGTAGCACAGTGGTTGCATTTAACCTCCTTCTACATCGGTGGAGAATGCCTGAGTTTGAATTCCATAAAGTCAATCTCAAGCGAGAGTTTCATGTTTTTTTATCCCGGAAGCTTTGGCCTTATTGTTCAACAAACATCAAACTGACCGAAGAATACAGGTAATTACAAACAATATGCTGACGCATCATACCTTTTTTACTTTGGCTCTTAACGCATATCTAATTATAATTTTGGAACCACTGGCTAAAAGGAAGGTAGCATTCATCTCTCAAATAGGCTTTTGTGGCTATAATGATGGGACAGATCGGATACTCTTAATAGTCAGACTTCTGTCCTATTATTCATATTTTAAAAGAAAGAACTGAACTGAAATTTAAGAAACGGCCATTCGAATTTCTGCTGAACTTTAACGTGAACCAATTCCATAATTTAATGAAAGGAACTGCCATATCCGATTACTGTTCGTTCCTCAAGCTTATTTTTTCTGACATGTCTTGCATTATCGAAAGTTGTTGGACACTGCGCTGTTTAAACAATTGCACTCCAGTTGGCTAGACTGAAAGATAAAACAGGTAAGGTATTGAGTTACATTTCAGCTTTAGATTATTAAATCATCCTATGGTGAGATTTGTGTAGTAGTTCTTATTTTCAGTGGGAGTTCAAGGGAATCTGGGGCACCTATTGACACGATATTTTTGGTTTAAAGATCTACAGGAATATTTTTAAGTCTTGAAATTTTGAAAACGATCGAAACTGCTGATCCAAATATTTCTATAGTGGAAGAGGCAATGGAATCATGTGAATTGGGCTTAAACCTCCCACCCCCCAGGGACAAATAAAACGCACGCTGAAAACCTAGTGTCGAGCCAACTTTTACGACATTTTGAGTCGATGAACTTTGACATACAGAGAACTTCCATGAATCGTAAACGCAAATTGTATCAATATGTTTAAACTCTGTGTACTGGGAGAATACGTTGAGACTGGTTTCATTTTCAGTCTTCCTAAGATGCGTTTTATATACCTGAGATTTTACTTCGAATAATTGGAATTATTTCTGCTTTCCTTTCAGTGAAAAAACTAATGTGTAAATAAATGGTTGAACCATCAAAAAAAGCAACTGCTGATCATTTCCCAATCATTTTAATGTTGTTAGACTTTTCTTCTTTCTTGTCAATATATTGCACATTAGCTAAGTGATTTTTGTTAGGGCTTCATGTTTTTGTGTAGCTTGTATGTGGTTAACCGATCCTCTTAGTTTAATGATCTGGTACGAATATTAAGGCAGCAGAATGTTATGATCCATGTTCTGCAAGAGTATTGTCGCGTAGAGATTCTGACTCGTTAGTATACCAATACAAGAATTATTGATTAATGCTTTCAGCGTTTTCGTGAGAATGTACCGCAAAGGAAGTAACCGGTAGCCATACGTAGGGATACGGTGCACAACTAGATCCCCAACAGCGGCTAAGTTTGGTCATAAAGCAGTTTTATTGGTCTCTTAGCTTTGGGCGTACGGAAATAATAACTACAACATCCCTTTACTAATGGATGGGGAACCTGTTAGCAGCGGGCACCTCCACGTGAATACACGAACGTTGGGGTCATCTGAGTGAGCTCTTTGTTTTTATTTGGTTCACCTCTCCATGCGTGCGTGTTTTCACTAACACCAGTTACCAACAAATGGATGAGGCTTTTGAAGAGATCTCCCGTTGTTTACCCCCTGATGTTAAATTGACGTTCACCGACTCAATTGTAAGAAAACATAGCTATGGCATTAAGTCTACGTTGATCCTTCAGATTCCCCCCTCCTTAATATCAAAAAGTTCTCAAACTTTCCGTTCCCCCTCTTGAGATTTCCCACCCATTCTTCTTTTATTCTTAGATTCAAAGGTCAACAACCTTACTTTGCACTATAGTTTTTATTATAATGAGTTTTTATATAAAGATACTTTGAAGAAAGTTTTGTGAAGCTCTATGAATGAAAATGTGCATAAGGGGAACCTATCACACAGAGAAAAATGTACCGAGTGGTCCTTGTAATCGATAACTTGAGTAACACTTTCGTTATTTGCATGATTATGATTTAATATATGCAAAGAAGATTCACAAAAGTTAATAACATTTATTTATGTAGTAAAACCACGATTTAGTGGACCTTTGGTCAAAAGCTATTTATATAAATAATAAACACAATGGTTCCAGTGAAGAGCCATGTGAGACTTCGATAGGACAAGATAGAGATCGCATTTAAATCTGGATTATTTTATTAATCTATAATTAAATGTTAAACTTCCTCTATTACATAGCATTACGAGAAACTGGACAGATAAATCTAACAGGCCCAAACAGTTTATGGTAGTTTGTGTAAAATGTTAGTAGAAAGTGGTCTTCAGAAATAAATCATTTTTAAGCTACACAACATGAGCTTTAAAATTGGGATATGACTTAATTTCAAGAAACCTGACTTGTTCTAAAAATGCTCGTGCCATTTTCCTAAACATTTCTCCCTGACGTTCAGTGATATTATTTTTGATGATTTAGTTGAAACACGATGACTGTCTGAAGTCGTGAATCGTGATGTACTGCTACGGTTTGTTTAATGGAAGACAGGTAACGGCCATATAAGCAAGACATCGATCTTTTACTTTCTCTTCACGAAAGTTGAAACTCTCAGAACGCAGCGAATCGGTTACTCGATATTCAGAGCGATGTTTGCCATTCTTATTGGTTTTCATAATCAAAACAGCAAAAAAAATTATTATTACCCTGTGGGGATATTTGTTATTCTGAATTAGTTCGGTATTTGTGGATTGTGATATAGATCAGTCTATGGATCCTCTTTTCCGATCAATAACTATGCGTACATTACTGGGAGTATACCATGAAATAACTCTACTCTCAAGTGGAGGGACTTTCGTGAAATTTTATATTTGGCTTTTTTAGAAAGATTGTTGAACCATCCAAATTTCATGACCAGGTCCGTGGTACGTCCATTTGTATCACTCAGAACCTCATATTTTTCAGATACTCTTATCATTAACGCTTTGAAAACTTTGGTCATGAATAATGATTCATTACCAAAGTGTCGTCCGGTTAACATCATTCGAGCTCAGTAGAAACTGTATTCAGATCATTAGTGGGTTTTATCGTTGGCTTTTTAATATTTATAGAGTTGAAAGCTTTTCTTCGGCTGGGAAAAAAAGTTATATAACGCTGCATCAAATCCGGGCGCGAAGCTTGTCCTAAGATTCCTCGATTCGATTACCATTATTTTCGAGAACCATGGTAAATTATTTTCAGTTGATGGTCGATTTGTCCCATTTTCCACATTGCCATCAATGACGTAACTCCAAAGCATAACAGGGTCTTGGGTAACAGACATGTCCATTGAGGCATTAACTACTAATGTCTCTCCTTTTCCGCAAGAATGGATATTATGTGAAACAGAGTGGATTTTGTCGACGAGGTCGTTGTCGATGTATAGATAGTGAGATTGCCAGAAATAATTTCTGCGGATGATCTTCGATCGGAGTGTTTCACGTATTCAGAAGTGTAAGTGAAGCTTAACAAATTTGAGCGGAGAAAGGAAACAGTCAGTTTGACTTTATCGTTTTCTAAGCGAAAAATTATTTTATTTGACGGTAATTAAAATAATTTTTTGGTTAACTGAGTTCAGGATTTTAATATAGTTGAATGCAAACATGTTTAGTTCCATATACAGTTCACTGCTTTGTAAATGTTTAACGAATTTTTTATTCTGGTTTTGAGTTGTCTTCAGCGTATTAATTCTTTTGAAGCTGAGTGCATAGATAAGTTGAGAAATAATATCAAACATAGTATACATCTGCATGGACCTCAATGATAAGGTTCTGCAGAAGAGATGTTGGATTCTTGATTTCAGCTGTCTAAATGCACGTACGGGAAGGAAACAACTTGTCTTTCTGTAGGGATGACATCTGTAACTGTCACGCAAAGCATGCATTTTGCTTTTTAATTATTTATAGATCTGCAAGAAATACAAAAGGCGCAGTCTCTATATTGTCAATTCATTATAGCTGGATGGAAGGTCAAAATAAAAATACTTAATTTCTCAGGACCACCTCACATTTTCTGTAAATTTGGATTTAGCCGTAATATAAATTATTAGGAACATGCACACTTTGGAAAGAAAATGGGCAAAAGTAGTCAAATCAAGGTGTAAACTTGTATTTCTTGGTAAGATTTACAATGGTTAAAATTTTACTTTATGAAACTGGTATTATTTTTTTTGAAGAAAATCTACGCATATTAAAATATATTAGGTACTATTCCCTGTTAATAATATCGTTGAAACTTGATGTAAATATCATTGTGTTAATAGCTGGCCAAATCCCTTTCCGACAGAACAAAATATTCAGAAGCAGGAGCTGTCTTCAATTGGCCCAAATTGTCTTGCTATAAAAAACACATTCTAATAATATCTTGAAAAAGTTCCAAATACTATCAACAATAGTCGACCATCAATCTATTTAACACGGTTGAATGGACTGACATTCAACTGCGATAAGACAGCAGTTGACAGATGCCGTCAAGCCTTCAATGACTGTAGGAACAGACAATGTTCCACTCTTTATTGTAAAAGCTTTAGTGTTAAATCTATAACTCCATCTTCGCCCAACAGGCGTTCCAATAAATAGAACAAATATGCTGTTTTCTCCTCTACCAGACCTCAGTGTCCGGCCCACACCAAGATTCATCTCTGCTGCACTACATCTTAAAAATGAACCTCCTCCTATCATTAAACCAAACAGCTTCTTCAACAGATGTCGTCCTTGGAAAGGTCCAGTTCGCTCAATCTAGAAGATCCACACTAATCAGCTTCCTTGTGCAGTGCTGACTGTTGTTTAAAATGCTGTTATTTTAAATTTTTGATCTGCTTAAACATTTCTCCGAAATCGGGTGCAATCTAATTGTCTTTCTAAGATCACTATTAATCTACAGAACAGGTCCCCTTAAACTCAGCAATGAAATGCAAGGTAAATGAATGCTGGAGTGCCACTGGTGGGGGTTCTATCTGGCTTACTCTTTATTTCCCTCTTAGTCCATTTGCTCGTGACAGAAAAGACGTTGTCATTTAAGCTAATAACATAACATAAACCTCCTTACTGAAATTTCATTATCTGTAAACCCAGAAATTATATTAAACTAAATCTAAATAAATCGACTGTAATAGCCTATCAGCTGAATCCTTATGTTTTCCAGATAAAACCACAGTAAGGATGTTCTCTCTAAAGCAAATCCAGACAATTGTCCAGCCATTGCTTAAAGCAAACAGACGCCACTGGTAAGTAGCCACAAGGATCTAGGTGTTATTTTTGACACAAAACTTTAGATTAAACTATCACATTGCAAGTAATATTAGCCATATTAGTGAAAGGAAGTTCAAGGTTTTTGCTGCACCAGCCATTACTCAGTAAATTGATTAGTCTGCGGTGGTTCCAACAAAAGCCCGAAGCCCTCTCGACGATTAACACATTTTCAACTGAACGATGCGGCAGGAGTTGAAGATTCATGCGCCTATACAAAAACAATTTTTTCTGTAAAAACAAAATCTATAGATTAGATAGGTTTATTTATTTTTTTATTTTGTTTTATTTTTTTTTCTCTCTCTCGCTCCTTTCTTTTCCTCTGGAATGAGCCCCCGGAGGAATCTGGCCCACCTTTTGGCAACATCAGGTGGGTCAGAGTCTCTTTTTAGATATTACGTGCTCTACTAGAACTGGCCCACCTTCCCGTGGTATAAACGAGTATCCAGAATCATTTGTCCAGGTGACTGATGCTTCTGGGTAGCCAAGTGGCCAGAACATAACAACAGAACACACACCTGCGTCACATACATATCTGGCCCATTTCTAGTGATACTGTTCTTCACGGAGACACGAGGAGGAGTTGAACAGACGTTCTAGGTGCCGCCCTTACATATACACATGTCCACAACCCGAAGACTGGACTGTGCAACAGTGTAAAAACATCATGTGGCGTGACGAGTCTCGATTCACTTTTCTTGCACCAAGTTTAGGGTGAAAGTGTGGCCTGAACCTCATGAAACTGTATTTCGAGACTTCTTCGTGTCCACCATTTAAGCGGCTGGAGGTGATCTCATGATGTGGAGTACGTTGTGTCGGTACGGATGGAACCACTCATATCGTTAGAAAGCCGTATTACCTCCAGTGAACATCTTTCTGTCGCATCAGATCAATTTATCTTGAAATGCTTCATTTTTAACAGGATGGAGATGGATTCTTTGGACGAAAAAGCAACTATCCACCGTGCAGAAATTCTATCTGAATGGTTCGAAAAACATTCCCAAGATTTCCAGCATCAACCCAGACCGCCTAATTCTCCAAATCTGAATCCAATTGAGAGCGTCTGGGATATGTTGGAAAGGCAATTCTCGACAAACCATAGCACAACAGCTGACAAATATCCTGAATGAATGGCCAAATCTGGAGCTATATCCTCTGATACTTAGTGATTCCATGCCACAACATGTACGGCTATAATTCGGGTAAAAGTAGCCAATTTTTTGGACAGTGAGCGTATAGTATGAATGTTAAAGACAGGATATCTCCTAAATATGACATCATTAATTACTAAGAAAATTGAGATCGTCTTGGACTCGCGCACAAGATAAAGACCACAACAATAATCACTGCGTGAGCAGTTAATGAATGAAGATTGATATTGTAATTTATTCCCACGACAAAATAACTTATATAAATATTTGGACTTTGTCGAAGATGTTGAATAAAATTAAATTCAGTTGATATGAAGACCAGGTCGTATCACAATCATTGTCAAGAGTAAATGGTTCCTATCAAAAATTTTAAATTCGATCTTTGGTTACTGTTGATTTACTTCTGTTTGAGGTTCGCTGATCTTCTAGGATGGGTCCCGCTAAGTTCCCAAGAAAATTTTTAGCGAAATCTCCGTCTCTATTGTAAGTTATCTCAGAGGTTTCCTGTGGTAAATTCTGCCTGCTAGTAATTTCTTCACATCCATTCCGTTAGGCTAGTTGCATATAAAATTGGAATGCAGGGAAATTTCTGCTTCCAGATTAATGCTGATCTATTGAAGCACTGAGAACACATCAAATATCAGACCGTATTAAAGCACGGAAACTTGCTGTAAGTATAGGTAACGTTTTGCTAGCACTTCGGCATTAACCCACGTCTTTTAATGCTCCATCGAGAATCCCTTGGGATCGATATCGTGCACCGGGAATGACGTCAGAAGCAGAGGATGGTGCCCAACGCGTGTAAAACTGGCATTTTCCGTTAAAATCATGGCAAGAATGGAATTACGGTTCATTTTATGTATCCTGCGTTGCATTCTTGGTAGAAATGATGGCGAATGAAGAACTAAAGTTTTTATGCATACCGATTTTAGGGCTAATTTCTTCCCATTTATGTGGAAACGGTGAAAAGTGGATGAACGAGTTTAAGATATTTTGCGCTGCAGAATTCGAAACGTTGGAGATAAAATGCAAAAGGATTATTCAGATTTTCCTTTGAATATAAGTAGTTAGGAAGAATGGAAACAATATTGTGACAATTGCGTTTATATAAAGCCTTAGAATGAAGAATGGCTTATTTCATAAGTGCATTGTTCATAAATACAATTCTAAATCTCTTTCTAATTCGTCGATGGACTTCTACGTAATTTTGGGTGCTTTCGTTTATTTTTAAATGCACTTTTCATTTTCGCACTAATATCTATTCATCGGATTCATTTGAAGTCTTTTTTTTATTCTCAGTATTCGTAATCTGGTTTTATAGCGAGTAGTTTAAGGGCTTGTTGTTACTCCTACGTGTCGACTTAAGATGCATTCCAAGCGACACGTGAGGCCTACTTCCCCGACTGGTTGGCACCACATAAAAACACTTGAAACACTTCTTTCTCTCAGAATTGTTATTCACTGACTTTCTTCTCTTAAAGTGAGAAGTTTTCAAAGTCCGTTGTGATTTATGATTCAGCAACTGTCACAGTCAGATATTAGTTACTTCGTATAAGTACTGCAGCCAACAAAAATCCTTTTGTTCATTTGTTTAAACAATTTACAGGGATTCTTACTCATATTAAAACAGTTAACCGGAGTAATTCTTTATGGCATGGGGAAATGTAATGAATATTGAGTTTACAAATTATTCCATTCTAATTTTTTGCATTATGCCAAGAAAACTTCTGAAATCATCAACAAGAAAGAGCTGGAAAGCGGTAGAATACAACATGCAGTGTGTTAATTAAATAAAGCTTATATTTAATCACTTCGCATCACGTGCTTCTGAAATGACGGAATGTAATTCGCTAGAGGAGAAAAAGTAATTTAATCATTCCCAAATGTTCCCTCTACAATGACAAGTGATTATTTTCACGAATGAGAGTGTTTATGGCAATGCTACACTTTTCTACAACTTCCCTTTTCGTTATCCTCAAAACAAGCGGGAGATTTTACTTATAATACATTCAAAACTCTTTTCGCCCATCCACATGAAAACCTTGCTGAAGAACATCATTGCATTTCAGTAGATAATAAAAATATCTATGGGAAATCCGATTTATAGTTGTATACAAACCGTTACAATTTGTCTATAGACAGCTTTGGGATTCATTCAGAACTGAAGTTAACTGTAACAGAAATTTGCAACGATGTTCAGAAAACTTTCGAGTAAATCTTATTGATTTCAAGAGGGATCTGTGGGGGTGGGGGTGATTTGATGATACAATCTATCTCTTATATATATATTTATTTATTTGTTAGTTATATTTTTTCTATCGATTCTTAAATCCCCTTTTTTTTTTTTTTATGTATATCCCCTTAGTCCAATCCTCCCACTTTAGCATCTGACTTGTTTGTTCTCAGAAGATTACCTGACTCGAAGGGGACCTTAATTATTTTAAGTATTTCTCCACAGGATTGGCTGAGTTTCGGAATGACAGACTCCAACACATGAATGTAAAATAAAACAATGTTTATTAACATATCATACAGAAACTAATAATAGTGACTTGTTATTTCATTAACCTTTATATGTGTAATTATCTTGTTCAAACTCAAATGTTCACCATCAGATATCCTATCCTAATACACATTATTATTTATTATGCTATGGTGTCTCTTCATGTTCTTTACAGGGACTTCGATAGGTCGTGGTATTCACTTTACATAGATTCTTCCAACTCTTCTTCTGAACAGTCTGTATAACAAACCAACAACTACCAGCCAATGAACTGGCTCACAAAACCCTTCAGAGTTCGTGTCTCAATTTGTACGAAAATTTCATTTATTCAATTAGACACCCTTACTGCAATCAGGTTAACAGGAAATATTAATCAATTCAATTTAACATTACCCTTCAGGACCGTTAATCCTCTATACCTTTATACATATCACTTTTAATTAGCCCCTACTCAAATCAGAAATACTCTCCACAAATCGACTCATTATAAATCACAATTCCAACCTTTAACTTCATATATAATATAAAAAAACTTTCCCAACCTTAAACCATTCTCAATTATCTATTATACCCTCTCCTTCCAGCTAGCATTTTTATGAGGAGCTTCACTTCAATTTATAGGCTACGTCCGTCTTAAATACATTACACTTTTATACATATATTCATTGCTTAAATCTCCCTCCTTAACTATATATACTTATTTCTCCTAAAGTCCTCTCCTTAATAAATTAAGTACACCTATTTCGGTAAACTCTATAGCACTTACATGTTTGGCCTGGAACTTTCCTCTCTGCTCGGCTTCCTTTCATATAGGTCATTCAGGTACTGGAATGCGGGGGCGCTCTTTTGGGGATCTCGGTGATTTATGGTGTCTCCCTACCGGATACTGCACGGCTGGAATCAATCAGGGTCGCATACCCTTTACCGGTCAGCATTTCTTCTTCCGTGGATAGAGGAGTTGTCTAGTAGGTCAATGGTTCGACCACTCATTAGACTGGCTTTGCCTATATAATTCTCAGGGTGTGATTCTTCCTTGCTACGGCCTCCATGCTTACGGGTGAACATTCCTACGGGCTGTCGGGATACGCAGAATTTCTATCATTGCTTCCATCTACCTCAGGGCTGCAGCTATCACCCAAATTAGACTACTGCTCTGCTTTGTATCGTTCTCCAACTCATTCAAATCATTCTCCAGACCGCTTCGAGAACTTCTTCCGACTCCTCCGAAAACTTCTTCCGAATCCTCCGAAAACCTTTTTCCGAATGCCACGAAAACTTCTCTCTGAATGCCACGAAAACTTCTTCCTAATCTCCCTCTCAAAATTCCCTCCACTTTCTTCCTGGCCCATAGGAGATCTGCGCATCCCTTTTCCTGTGCTCTCATTTGTCTCCTCTCATCTTCCGTGGGCGGGTCTTCTTCCCAACTTCCGTGGCCTAGAATATACGAGAACCATCTAGAACGAGAGGCGGAAGTTCAGGTTAACTGAGAAACGTCACAGCTCTTCCCGTGACCTCACGCGCGCACACCTGGTGACGTCGCCCACCTCTACTAGCGTTCCACCGTGAAATTTCTAAGAGAGCCAACTTAAGTGCTCTTGGCCCTTACTATGGTGCATCTGCCTCTGTCTTAATGGGGATTTGTCACGGTTATTTACTTTTACTGACTCGTCAAAGAATTTCCATACAAACAAACTACAACTAAACAGGGAGTGACTGGAAGGTATTTTTTGAATTCCAGAGCTTCTTAACCCATGTTGTTTTTATCAGAAAACCACTATTCGTATTACAGTTAAATTCTCATAATATTTAACAATTTTTATTAATTAATGTAAGGACGGGTCCTTACAGATCACAATTCGCAGAAGAAAATCATTAACTCAATTTTGAATGGAAGTCCGGAGAAGACAGACAGCCGTGACATAAGCTGTTGCTGTATCCCGATGAACAGTCCCTGAAAAAAATAAATCGCACCTGAAAGACGAGAACATAGCACGAAAAACACAGACGCTTCAATTCTAGAGTTAACAAAAGAGAGACGAAGAGTTTAACGAGAGAGATGAACTGTTATCTGTCTTATTACTAATAAGAAATAAACATACACTGCGTATTGCAAACGCTTTATTGCAGAACCTCCTCCTGCATAATGTCCTTTGATAACAGTAATCGATCTGAGTTTTAAGGTAGCCGAAACATGATGTATACACTCGTTTCAAATTTGTTTTAGTAACATCAGCAACAGAGCCCACAACGGAGCATAACCTGAGAACAACAGAAATATTCACCTGCAACTCCGCAAGGTGATGATCTCTAATGAGTACGCGTATAGATTGGTAAAGAGAAAATTACAATTAATGGTAAAATTATGAAGAATACATAATCATTCATAATTTTATGATTGAAGACATCATACCCGGTCAAAAGTAAAATACAAATTTAATTATGAAGTACTGGGTAGTAGGGGAGCACATTGGCCTCCCACTGACCTCATGCAACGTCCTTGTTGTGGTAAAAGCAGACAGCTACGTTCGTATAGCGGTAGTGAGGTTTGAAATCAAGATGACGTGCATACCGTCTTTGTGTCAACAGCTGAAGGTATCTGTTCAGAGATCTGACTCTACCTGGTCTTTTGATACCAATCCCCGAATCATAGAACTTTCTTCTAGGTCTTTGGACTTTAGACTGAACACCATCAATCATTCTAGAGGATCCTCAGTGCAGGTGGTTCCTTTTCGATGCCTTTAACACATTGGCAACCATGATGTTGACTGACTTCAATGGACGAGGAATAAAGTAATCTTTTTACAGGTTCCTTGTCAAGTGCAGTTACTAAATTGGCTGTGTGAGCGAAAAAGTCACCATAGAATCAGTTCGTGTTAATTTGCACGCAGCATGTGAAATCAACCCTGTTTATAAAGTAAACCTTTCATCCAAAAGGGATTTCTTTCCCTTCATACGTGTATGTAGCAAAGCCGCGCATAACTATATAATCACGTTTGTGAACCGGCGATTACTGCGTTAATTTCCGATCCCCCACCGGCCTCCCATCATTAATATTGCTAACGTGACCTCATTCACGCATGATATGTACTATAACGTTTTCCAAACATCTGAAAATAAAATGATACAAAAACAAAGTGCTTGTTTTCGTTGTTTTAGGTAAGCCTAACGGAGAAGCAAATCTAAGCACCTTTTCGATGCGAAAATATCTATAGCGCCGCCTAAAAATGGAATGTAACAAAAATGCGAAACGAAAAAAGAAATTGTTGACAAATATTTGTATTGTTGCAGTCATATGGCAAATACTTGTATTGTTGCAGTCTGTTCAGACTGCACATTTACTACTGCTGCATTTACTACTGCAGGAAGTGTAATCGTGTCGTACTATTCAACAAATGGCTACAATCAAATGACTAATTATGCTTGGATTTCGCTAACCTCTTCCAAGCCAAGGATGTTTTCAAATAAAATAAAACATTTTTCGCGCGTACAAGGTACACGCGCTGGTTTTCACGTAACAGGAGTCCGGAAGATTTCAAGAAAAGTTCGTTTTATTTTTAAAAAATATTCTCTGATATATCTAAAATGTCCTATAAGATTATAATATATTTTGTTGTTCCAAAATCCAGGTGGAGCCGCTGTCCTACTTTCTATGGGAACTAGTACTCTTATTTACTCTTGAATAATTTCTCATTATACATCTGAAAAGAATATCGTGGTTGGAATCATATATTTGTTTCCAGAGCTGCGACAAAAAGCTGGGAAATATTTGTCCAAAATTGCATCTAGTTTTTCTCTCCTCCAAAAGACGTCACAGAGAACCGAAATGCCATTTTAGTGGTACTAAGTATGTGCATCCATTTTAAGTTTACCTTGCCTGTAGTGTTATTCAGCTTCGAATTGCCGGGCTACATCTTTCGCACGCTCTTGAATAACTTACTGTGGCGACAGTTTTCGTCCTTTAAATAAAACAGATGACAGGAATCGTTTGTCCTCCATATCTAGGTCAAGGTCTGCGAAATAAGAAGAGCCGTTTTGACTCCTTTCTTTGCATCAGTCGGGTATTTTCCATCAAATTTTATAGCTCTGCTTAATGTGATATTGCAATTTTGAAAGAAAGCATTTGAAGGAGAAAACTCTCATAAAACACTGTCTCGAATATATCTTCGGGGTAAACATTTTTTTATAATGAATACTTAAAATAGAAAACTATTCATCAAGCTTAGCACATATTTACGTGCATAAGGTCGTTATCCTTTCTTTCAGTGAACATCTAACTCCCAAAAAAAAAAAAAAAACTCACTACCTCACACTATGGTACCCAAAAGTAGATCCCACTTTACTTCTCAAAATAAACTGCGATCCAAAACAAATTGGGCCCCCTTAATTCTTCTATGATTTCTGAATATGATCCAACCACGAAGGGATTCTGATTTCATGGAATCCACGTTGAGAAAGTTGTCGTAGTGGTCAAGTTATATTATCCTGATTTCAGTAATCATATCGTTTTTATGGGTGTATCCTGATTTCAGTAATCATATCGTTTTTATGGGTGTATCCTGATTTCAGTAATCATATCGTTTTTATGGGTGTATCCTGATTTCAGTAATCATTTTTATGGGTGTCCAAATTGTTTTCCAACCAGTGTTGGTCTCATTATCAAGCTGTTTCGAAAGTTAGTCTTGGTAAACAGAATTTTATGCGTCTTCGATTACAGTATGATAAAATATCACGTTTATCACAAAAAGAAGCGTATCATATAATTGTCATTGTGTAGTCAAATCGATACTTGCAGCGAACACATAAGTAGTGGGTCCCTTCTACGAAACTAGTAACCCAAATAGCTGCTGATAAAGACCATAACAACTGAATTGCTCGCACGTTGTAATACTAGACATTTTCACTTCAGCTATGATAGCAGTAATGGCATTTTCCCCCGAATAAAAGAACACTGCAATCTGAGACTCAAATTGACCAACATAATGAAGCTCCATTGTATTAAATTATCTCTGACATTCTTCCAGTGCTTTGATGTCTCATAATCAATAAACTTTAAGAACTATCAAGCATTAAGATCTTAAAAGAAGATATTGTAAATCTCCACTCTTAATTCAACAAAACAGAATTAAAATATTAGCTATATATCGAGCTTTGTACGTAATAAATAACATGGGCATTCCATGTTTCACTTTTAAGGAAAGAAGGGTTTCCTAAACGGTTAAGTACGTTTACTTTTAAACATGTTTAAATACTTACTTTTAAAATCTACGAATTTCAGTAGTTGTTGCAGTATGCAAATTAAAACACGAATTTATGGAATAAATATTCCCTGTAATTATAACATGACCTTTAGGGCGCCCAGAAACAAATATGGAGATTTATCAGCAATCAAAGGAAAGAAATGAATAAATATATTCACTTGGCCAATATATCAGTATTAGAATGGAATATTTTCGGAATTTTTATACAAATGATAGGAATATAACGCGTGTGCAACAAATTAAAAATTATAATAAGTTTTATATCTTTAAAATGGAAGTACAAAAACAAATAAAATAACAACTGGCATTGATAAAATTAATAATGAACTTTTCAAGTATGGGGGCGCTGCATTATTAGAAGAAATAGTTATATGAAACACAGAAAAGATATCTACCGATTGTCAAAAAGCAGATAAAAATAAACCAGAAAATTATATATTTATTATATACCAGGTTTTACGCAAAAATAGTGTCACAATATCTTATGAATAATTAGGAATCATGTACCGATGCAGTATTTATATTGAAATAAATTATAGAAATGGCAAATTGAATTTAATGTTCCAGTATTTCGGTGTTTGTCGAATGACGCAGTTCTTCTCGAACAAACAAAATGACTTTCAAATATTGCTGCGCAAGTTTAAAACAATACAGAAAAATATACGAAAAGCTCGCTAAATAAAATAAATTCGTTAACCGTTTTAAAAGACGCTGTAAAAGTTAAATTGGAGTTAGAAGGAAAAATAATAGAAGTAATGAAATTTTGACTGTTTGGGAGTAGAGATTAAGGGCAGTAATAGAATTGTGGACGACATCATAAACCAGGCGAGCAATGTTAACAAAATAGATGAATGTTTAAATAGCACTATCTGGAACAATATTGAACTCAAGAAAAGGAACAAAAATAAGATATATAAAGCAGTTGTAAGGCCGATTTAACATTCGGATGCGAAGGCAGAGCAGAAACATAGAAAACCAAGCAAGTAATTGAAAGCATTCCAAATAAATGGAGTTGGGAGCTATGTGATTACAAATAAATATGAAATTGAACCCAATAAACATCTGATTAAAAATAGAAGACTAAAATGGAATGAAATATATAAAACGAATGGAAACACAACATTACTAAAAAATAAAAAATAAGGGATTAGACACTAAAAGGTAAGAGTCCTAGAAGACTCAAATTAAGGTGGAAGAATGCAGTCAAGCTTTTTCCTTTCTACAGCTCACGCACACGGATGGTGTTGTTTTGATTTTACATTAAAGTAACTAAAGCCATAAGAGTTAGTGTATTGGGCCTGTAAATTGCATGTATTTTGCGGTCTGTTTAGTAGATGACAAAACCGTGTTTTCGGGAGAAAATCGTTTAATCCTCAAGAAATATACGAAATCGGTCCAGGCGTGAAAAAAGTCCATAAGTTCTTCACGTACAGACACCCAAGTTTTCTCTACACTGTAGATGTAAGATGATCGTAGATATCGTGCAAGCTGCGAAGGCACACACACGCACACCACTGATGCTAACTGCTCAAGGGCAAGTTCTCATAGCCGACCGGGCTAGCCGAGTGGGTAAAGTACCTGCCCGGCAACCCAAAGGTCGCGGGTTCGATTCCCGCCTCGGGCTTGGATCAAAGTACTGCAAAAACCTTGGGAGGTGCAATATGGCCACAGAAGCCGATGCGCCAACAACTACCAAATCAAAAAAAAAAAAAAAAATCAATATCAAGCAAGTTCTCAACCATGTTCAGTTTTAAGGATGTGTCAGATAAGCCGCAATTGGCTCAAAATGAGAATGGATAGAAATAATTGCACCAGTGGAGGCTCTCATCTTTTGACGTATTTGGAAAACGGAGGGGGGGGGGACTACGTAGATTTGGTAAATGCTTAATCTCTAAGTGGATTTGCACCATGCCTTTGACGGAAGGACCTCTTTTTGGGGGTTTGTCATCCGATGCCGATTTCAACACGCTCAGATTTTCCGCTTGCACATGCGCTAATGAGAAATAAGGGTCGAACCCTAAATAAACAATAAATCCCGTTCTTTGATTAGATGTGCAAATAATCTGTTTTAATTAGATATAATTTCAGTGGTTCCATCTAGTGGCTATAAAAGGAAAGCTCTCCACGAGAAAATGTTCAAGGCTCAATGACAGCATGGAAGTGAATTCTCTTCCTTCTGTTGAGCCGAAGAAAGTGCTCAATGCTTTTCCCTTTCTCGTCACGATATTTCTTCGAAGAAGACGTCCGAACCTATTCCTGTTACTTCCTGCATTGGATCACCTCATTACTTTTTGATGCGTTATCTTGCAACCGTATATATGTCGACTCTCCGTTGGGATGTTCAGTATAACCGCTGCAACACGGCGTCTCCTCTATACTAGTGTATTATTCATCAGACCTTTTATATTCGTGCACTTATCTTGAAAGTGACGTGCAAACGATAGTGCCGGTACGCACAACAGACAGACCTACAAATAAAACAGAAAAGAACAACATTTAGTACATTTTTATCTCTGGTAATGGAAACGCAAGCTCTGAAGAACGTTGGAAATCGTGCATGGGTAATTAAATTAATGCGAAGCGGCGATAAACTAGATCGCAATTTTTACATTAGCATAAGGTTTATTTCAAAGGCTTGTACATCTTTGTTTTATTCATTATTAAAAGAAGGTGCGATCCAGAAAGGAAAATCTTTAGTGATTCAGATAACATCTTTACCAAAAACGTTTAAAATTATGAGGGGAATGAACTCTGGTAAGTACGATCTCAGAGCTTCATCTAAAATTTCTAATTACTGAAATAGCAATAAAGATGTACACTGGGATCCAAAAATTATATTGTCCAAAAAGATGCACATTAGGGTCCAACGGTTAAACGTTAGATATTAAAAACTGTAATTATCGGATTTTTATCAAATATTTTGTGAAAAAGATTTATTATAGAACTCCATTTTATTGAATTTAAAAAAAAGACGTATATTTTCGTGATTCGTAATCATGAGATCATAATTACTCAAAACTGATCAGCTAGTCATCCATAAGTCTCAGGCGTTTAACTGGAAATATGATCGCCACGAATAGTTAAATAACTCTCATAACGTTTTATGCTGATAAAGAGTTTAAGGCAATCTTACCGCACAGTTAATGGAGAATCCTGGGGTGATGATGTCCATTAATTCATCACCATAAAGCATCTCGGATTTTCTCGATCAGATTCGAGGCCAATGATATGTTCAATGAAATATCTTCACTCTGAATATCCGTTGGCCAGTTCAGTCCTGTATAGAATAGCAGAATCGTTCATGAAAATGAATTCAGACTCTGTTATCTCTGTAAAGATTCATACAGGCTATAGGGTCTCATCATTTTTATTGGATGTGGAATCCAATTATTGGCTGCCCCTTTGCATTTCCCTGCAGAAAATAAGTCTGAACTGCTCTGCTTTGCATTCCAAGGTAAGTGTCTCCAGTCACTCACCTATCGGAACATTAAATTTGTTATATCCTTCTGTCACCCCATACATCCACTGCCTGTATTCCATCGCTTGTAATGGCTGACTCCCCAGTTTGTCCGTCCATGTAAACCTTTCTGCTCTACGACGTTTTTAAAATAGGCCTGTCGCTCAATTAGAAAGCAATCTCGGATGGGCTGAGTCAACAACTGAGTATTTCATTTTCGGCTTATTCTAATTTCCGATGAACTCGAGGTGTCATCCACCGTTGATTGATAGATGGCATCGTCATCAGTTATACCTATCTTTCAATTAATAATTTCTTAATCCAACATGCTGTTTCCAGCTTCCATCAATTTTAATGGAAGCTGGAAATCTATCTATAAGTTAGCCTATTTCAAAGCATATTGCATGTGTCTTTTTTAGGAATCAGCCCTGTACAAAATATGAGTAATTGACTCTTTCAATACTTATTGCTTTACTTCTCTGTTGGATGGAAGAAACATGCTAGGTTACAGTTGGTATTATGTGTACTTCATTCTACTTGGATGGATAACCGAGATGAGACGTTTTTTATTGATATATGATTGTCCTCTTCGGACATATTTATACGTACACTAAATACTGATATTTAGAAATCCACTAGTCTTTCAGTTTACCCGGTTCGATTTTTTAAATATTTTTGGAATTACAATTCTAAACGATAATATATTCTTTTGGTTACAGTTCCTTCATTATAATCTACGATTGTAGTTATTCTGTGCATCCTTCAACCTCTGAGAACTAGTAATCTCTAAAGAAATATCAGGAAGGGCACAGAAGTGGAATGTTTTTTTGTTTTCTGAATATCTAAGCGATGCTTCTAGAAAACGAATTTCTTTTATTTAAAGAGTATACTTAAAAGCCGCTTTACACTTCAGATTAACTTGTGTTAATCACAACGAAGTTTTCTTTCGGATTATTCAACCCTCAAGCAAGAGAAGATAACTAAAATTATTTCATTTTACTCAGAAGGAATCTCCAACTGCTGATAAAAGAAGCAGGTGTTTCTCAAAGGTTTGAGAGTTGCCATAGAAACAAGCCGGAAGGTAAAGAGGACTAATAACTTTGATGTTGCTGGGAAAGCATCGTAATACATTGAGATACGCGCTTATAAACGAAGGTTCAAAGAGACGATCTTCCGAAATACGTATGATGGGACCGGAGAGTACAGAAAGGAATCAGTCTGCAGAAAAAATATCATAATAAAAATCCCTTCAAGTTCCAGTTACAAAAGCTGACACAAAGCACCATGGGAATTTCCAGATAACAAAATAGAGACCGAGTTTTGAATTCTGTTTTATATAAAAAGTCAACCAAGGATTGCTTCCAGTCTCAATTTACAGAAAATAAAAGCTGATAATATTTCATTGTTACCAATTTTACTTTCGAAAACTGATGCTTTATGAATTCGCAGAAAGACCTTAAATTGAATGTCCAGAATTGTCCTTAAATTGAATGTCCAGAATTGTCCTTAAATTGAATGTCCAGAATTATAAACTTTTAATCGTGAGATCGAAAGTTCATAAGTTGGAGGTTCGTATACCGGGAGCTCATTGCACTCATAAAGTTCATAGATGAGATTAATTTTACTCTAAAGAGCATACTTCAACAAATAAGGAACGTTCTAAAACTTGCTCATCAGAAGTATGCATTAGGGATCACTGACCGTAAGTGTTTATAAATGCTTTTGATATACCGTGCCCCTGTGATGTTTCTGAGAAATTATGTAAGAAATGTTTGAACCTTTAACGGCTTCAGCACAACTGATAAAAGCATGCAACCCTTTGTGGATTTTTCCTTTAATAATTCTGCCACAACTTTCGAATAAGGTACAAGAGTCCTATTCAAATAACCTTCAACATAGTTTAACTTTTCGGCTATATCCTAGTTAGAAGTTGATTTTTTTCCCCAAATTGACCGTTCATAATTTCATGTGTTTTCTCCGAAGTTTAAATAAAGTTTCAATAAATTTATGGAAGCACATCTGTGAAAACTCTTCCAGTCTTGAAATAATAAAATACTTAAAATAAATGTAATTTGAAACTTTTCGATGAGATCGCGTGAAATACGTTGATTGACAAAATTAATAGAACAAAATGTTTTTCATGAATATTTTATTGTAAACCGTGTAACCGAAGGCGAATATTTGATATAATAGACATCTTGGCATGCAAATTCCGAGTATCCAATAGAAATCGATCTACCACCTTACAGAGACGCACATTATGCAAATTACTCATGGCTATAAAAACACGGATTGCGAACACATCACTTCATTCGCGTTTTTTGGCTTGCTCAGTGGGATAGCGAGTTAATATTAGTAAGGCCAAATGATGCGCAGAAGCCGAAATTTTCGGCATCAACCAAAAAAATAATAATATTAAAATAACACCGAATATTTTCAGTATATCCAATCCCATAAGGTTAATCATTAAATTCTTCTTTGAATTTAAACTGGCTCACTAACTTTAATACGTTGGAAAATAATTTATTCCAGTTTTCAACGACCCGCTGCCCACAGAGGGACTTAATAAGATCCAGTCTTCTTGTTTACCTCCCCTTGTTCTTTCCTTGCATACGAGAAAAAACAGACCTTCCTCATTCATTTTGCTCAATCCGTTCAGCGCTTTATACACCTCAGTCAGATCTCTCCTTAGATCTAGTTATCATACTTTTTAGTCCACATCTAAGTCGTTCTTCCTATTTGATCATTTGGTCGCCCCTTGAATCCTCTCCAAAAGAATCCTCTTTAGAAAGTTCGTAATTTTCACAGAATAAACTTTTGAATTTACATCACTCCATATATAGCAAAATATATTGGATTCAAATCCAACGATTTCAGATCCCATTCCACTTCTCTTCGGCTGATACATCAAGGAAAATTTTCATCGAGCGAGTCCAAGGAGAAATGCGTAATGCGGGAGGGTGCATCGCATAAACCAGTCAGGTTTGCTTCCCAAGTTATTATATTGCGGCATTAACACACTAGCAAACATCTTCAAGTAATCCTCTCCAGTTAAGGCGTGTTAAAATAAAAGTGGCACAATATTTAAATTCGATATACCACAACAAATTTACAATTTCTCTGCTCCTTGTTTCTTACTTCCAGTTTAACAGTGGCGATTTTCCAGCAACCCATAACTTATATTAATGTTCTTTATATACATATTACAATGTTGTACACCAGTTATTTATAGATTAACTGACAACATCTGATTTGAGTAAGCTCCCGTCTTTGCAACCCAATTGAAACTTCTAATAGTACTGCAAAGTATTTAATTTGTACTTCAGCTGCTCAAATTTTCTAGGGTAGATATAAAATTAATCCACTGGATATTTGATTGCCATTGATCTAATTCTCGGACTTTCGATTGTTCAATGTTGACTTTGAATATCAAAGTGACCTAAGCTTCACGATGTTTACAGGATTCTCTGACACCAACCAACTCGGAATATACACTGCTCTACCATTAATATCCAGACACCTGCCTTTAGACAAAAAAAGAGCTTTTATTGTGTCATTTAATATTTTGTGCTGAAACATTTTTGCTTTTATGACAGCCTTCAATCTTCGCAGCATACTCTCAACCAGCTTTTTATAAATGTCAGGTGGTATGTTCCCCCACTCGGCCTTTAACGCAGCCTCCAGTTCGGGCTTGTTCTTTGGACGATCTCGACGTGCATGTACCCGACGATCCAATACATCCCAAAGATGCTCGATAGGGTTCAGATCAGTACTCTGGGCTGGCCAATCCAGCTTTTCCATACCCATACCCTCAAACCACTCTGTTTCGACCCGAGCAGTATGGAATGGCGTGTTGTCTTGCTAATACAGGTATGGGCCTTCCCCGAAGTATTGCCATAATGTTGGACGTGTATAATTGTCCACGATGTGCTGGTATTGCACAGTATTCATGGTTCTGTCAATAAAGACTAATAGGCCCAAACCAAACCATGAAAGGAGCCCCATTACCATGACACTGCCTCCACCGAACTTCATTGTTGGGGGGATACAATCAGGAAGGAACCGTTCCCCTGGCATTCGGCACACCCAGGAACGGCCATCAGACTAGTAGAGTGCAAAGCTCTACTCGTCTGTCCATAGAACTATTTTCCACTGCTCTACAGTTCAGGTTTCGCGCTCCTTACACAATGTTAATCGGCGTCTAGAATTTTTTGAGGTGATCAATTCTGTTGAGGTATTCTGTTGAAAGTGTCATCTTTCATGCCCACTCTTGCAATTGTCTGTTTGAAGCCCAGTGTGCATATTTATAGCTGATTCTGTGACGTGTTGCATGCATAGGACCTGTTTCCCTATCCATGGAGGGGTGTCCATATATTAATGGTAGGGCAGTGTATGTATTATATAACTGTTAGTCAAATAAATCAGATGTTTGGAGCTCATTTCGAAAATAAGAAACCCATCCACTATTTAAAGACTTAATTTTGGCCTTAGATGCGTTTAAATTAACGATAAACACCTTCAAGTTCTTCAGCCAGAATTTAAAAACAGATTGTCAATGTCTATAGCACTTATTTAATCATTGTTTCGCTGAAGGGAACCCTCTTGGTAGAATCGCCTCCCCCGAGTAGAGAAGACCTGAGTTCGAATGCCGTAGATGACGTTAGGAATTTGTATGAGCCTTTTTTTTCACAATATGATTGAGTTAGTCGGTCGTAGCATGGCTTTTTCTCCCGGAAACGCGGGATTTTCAACTACCAAACAGCAAATCGACCACTAAACACACTCAATTTACAGACATAATACGTACTGCACGATATGGCCTAAGACGCTGACGACTCTAAAATTTCACAACGACAACAAACAGCATACATGTGGACATGGACATGTGTATATGTAAGGGCGGCACCTAGAACGTTTGTTCAACTCCGCCTCGTATCTCTGTGAAGAACAGTATCACTACAATTGGGCCAGATGTGTGTGACGGCGGATTGTGTGTATTATGTGTGTGTTCTGTTGTTCTGTTCTGGCCGCTTGGCTACCCAGAAGTATCAGTCACCTGGACAGATGATTCTGGGTACTCGTCCACACCACGGGAAGGTGGGCCAGTCCCAATAAAACACGTACCGTCTCTAAAGAGACTCTGACCCACCTGGTGTTGTCAGCAGGTGGGCCAGGAACCTCTGGGGGCCCATTCCAGAGGCAAGAGAGGAGAAAGAAATAAAAAAAAAAAAAAAACTACCCGTGGTGCAGGTTATAAAAAAGAAAAGAAAAAAATAATAAGAAAAAATAAGAAAAAAGCTAGTGGTGCGTGCAGGTAATATATTATAATAAAGGTAATACATTGTAATATATTATAATAATAAAGTGATATATTTATGTATGAGAAATAAAAATAAAATAAAAATTGATAGTGTGGCAAATTGAGCATAAAAAAACAGTAATAATTATATTAATAATAAAATAAAAATAAAAAAAAATAATAATAAATAAATAAAAATAATTAAAATAAATAAAATAAAATATATAGAGAAAAAAAATAAAAAATAAATAAAAAATAAAAATAATAATAATAATAAATAATAAATAATAATAAATAATAAATAAAAATAAATAATTTGAATTTAGCCTTCCCCTTCACAAGTGTGAAATCTAGGCTGTAGAATCGTTTGTCTAGTTTTGGTTGGCATTGGCATACATGGTCTTTCGCCTGGTAAAAATGCCAGATGCAAAGGCCTGCAGGGAGGAAAGATTGTCTGGAGTCTGGATTAGTTGATCCACATTGGTTAGGGAGAAGTTCAGAATGTCTCTCCGAAGTTGATCTCTGAGATCCTCGTACAAGTCACAGTCAAAAAGAAGGTGGTACCAGTTTTCCTTACCCCCACAAAAGCATAGGTCGGTAGCGAGAACCCCAGTTGGTACAGCTTTTCATTGAAGGAGCCGTGGCCGGTCACCAAGAAGGACGTTTCAAGGCTGAGAGAGAACCAGGATCTTGCAGTTTTGGTCATCGCAAACTTTACCTCGGGGAGGAATCTTTTGGTTACTGCGCCTTGTGGCGACGTATTCCACCTGGTTTGCCAGATGTTGACCAGTTCGCTGTAACATCTTGTTTTTTCCCACTTATCATCTGCAGTGAGATAAAGCTCAATATCCAGAATACAGGTTGGTATTTTCTTTCTGATTCTGAAGCAGAGACCACGGAAGATCGTAAACAAATCAAGCGGGGGAGTTCCCGCAATTACCTGAATAGCTGCCGTGGAGACAGTCCTGCATATACGGTGGGTAGCCAGGATCATTCCTCTTTGAATGGAGTTCAGTTTGCTTCTCATTTTTATAATAACTGCACGGTGGAACCACACACCAGCAGCATAAGTTACAATGGGTAGGAATACTGCTTTGTAGTATAGCGATAATGTTCTCTTAGACAAACCCCAATCACTTCGAGAGACTCTGAGGATGGAGGCAGAAAAACCTTTAACTTTGGTGCTGAAGTGTTGGAGGTGTGGGAAGAAGCAGAGTTTGTGATCTATAGTGACCCCTAAGACCCTTGCTTGCGTAACTAAAGGCAGTTGCACACCAGAGATCTTGATTTGCGGGGGTCTCCGCAGGTAAAGTTTGTTCTTGAAGATCATCATTTTGGATTTAGCTGGATTTATATGGAGCTTGTTTAACCTGGTCCAGATGGAGAGATTGGACAAAACATGCTGAGCATTAGCTTCCAGAGCAGAGCGTGAGTTTCCAAACAAACAGCATAGCATTACCCAGGACGATGACCTCATAAAATAAAAGGAGTTCACAAGATAGAGAGCGCAAGAACATAACCGTATTTATCAGTCACGCAGGCTTCAATTGGTCAACTGAAACGCGCCTACAAAAGAACTCCGGTGCTTGACTATTCATCTGAGACTGCCATTCTTTTTCTATTTTATAAATTATTATTTACACCCTTTTATTTATGAAGTCATTTGACATTAATCATAAGTAAGTTTAAATAAAAGTATTACTTTCTGGAAAAAACAAAACCTGTTGTTCGTACATAAAGGAATTTAGAACAACAATTCTGATTACAGTTGTTCGAAAATATCTCAGTCTGCTGTTCACAGGCACAGCAGAGTGAATTTAAATTGCTTTAAAGGCTACCGTGGCTACCAGTTGTTCGCCGGATTTAAACGATGTCTGTGAGCTATGATCAGATAGATCATTATTTTAGTGCAAATTAGCCTTTCAGGTATTTTTCTATTCGGAAACTCCATCAAGATGAGAGTTTTAGAAAGGGTTACCAAAAAGAAGTTTACCCTAATGTTCTGGAATATAATCACTCACGTCGAGGAAGTAACGGTACATTTTAAATGATTATCTGTAATTTGCGTAGGAACTGAGATCACGTTACACTTAATGTTTGTTTTGGATTTAGAGAGCGTGGATTTCAAAAAAATCGGTTTCTTTTCCATTCTCTTTGACCTTCTTTTACTTTTTTATTGACGCTAATGCAGATAAACCTTTCTCAGTATTTAACAGCTTAGGACAAATGCTTCGTGCCACGTTTATGGGTCTTTTGCACAACGCGGCTGAGTTAATCGGTCTCAGGCGAGGGTACCATGGTTTTTTTTCTCCCGGAAGCTCGGGTTTTTTGTCCAGCAATCAGAAAATCGACCTCAGGACACACGCAATTTACAGTCAATATGACCTCAGTCGCAGATGCTCCTAAAACCCTTCTACAACAATAACGAACTCTATAAAACATCATTGTACAGTTTTTCGCTATTGTAATTCACTAATGGTGCCTACTTTCCCGCCGATGATAGGCCAACTAGCGCTGAAACCTCTGTAAGGAGAAATGGCATATCATTTAAATAAATAACAATATACTTTTCCATTGGAGCAAATCTATTTATTAGATTACATAGAAAATATATTCTCCATGACAGTTTAATGGATTGGCCACTTGATATTAATTTGGAGAAGGCTGGGTTCAAATCCCATGGGTTTTGTAAGTTACTTCTGCTATCTATGCTCTTTGGAACAAGAGTTCCACTGCTCAATCGGACCTCTATCTACTTGTATATTATAAACCGTTCGTGTCGGGTTCTAATTTCTTCATCGAGACCATTTCACAGAGTATACCAATAATATAATTCAAATTTCCGAGCACTTGATTGTCTGCGACTCCATTAATACAAGGAATATAAAAATTTTTAAATAAATAAAACATTTGTATTTGTTCACTATCTGTGCTGCAGGAATCCATAGAAAATTCCATCTTAGAAATTACAATTCTCTTTATTCGCGATTTCATTTATGACTGCTGCTGCTTATATTGTAAGCTTTTCATTAAGTAAATCCACCAATACAGTGAGACGCTAGATCGTTCATGGATTTCCACTCCATATTTTGATGACTACTTTTGCCAGTGGCTGTTTACCGAAAATTACTATTAGACAGCTATATGAAGAACATTTACATAGTTATGCAACTTTTCTGAAATGTATACAGATGACTAAAAAAGGATGCTGCAGTGGGAGCAGATGCATACATCCCTCCTCCACAACTTGCCGTTGAATATAGTAATCGGAAGTTGTGGAGGAGGAAACTTGGGTGTTTTCCACCCGGTGACTGTAGGAACTGTGCTACCCATGAGGGTTGAGTTCCTATTAAGATGAACTGTGTTGCTTCTTTATCCATCGACGTTGTTTTTTGCTCCCTTGGCATTGACGTCAAGCTTACAGTTCGCTCCTTACTCAATTTGCCCTTTAAAACCACTTGGGAATTTGTTGAGACATTTGCACATCTCCAATATGTAGGAACCTCCAATGATGCTCTCACAGGTATGGCTAAAGGTTTGTTTATTTACTTATTTTAATATGATTGGATTGATTCCATCAGCCCCGGGTGCCTTATTTATAGCTTCAGCAATTTCTCTTCCAGCTGTCTTTCAGTTATCATAAAACTATTTAACTCCCAATAAGAACTTGTACTATTCTGGTTTGATGGTATCCCCATCCCTAAAAACTTGTTCGCGCGTAAATGTAGATGCCAAATATTTTTTCGGTTTTTCAGCAACCTGGATAGGATCATCAGTAGTTGTGCGATTCATATCCAGTAGGCCCTTTTAGTATTAATATAACAATGGAAATCTTTACAAGAATATTATAAAAATGGTTTAATCACAATAAAGAAATCTTTTCCATATCTCAATACTGTCTTAACCAAACCTTATGAATTTGCCTTAGTCTGCCTAACGTACTTAAAAATTTGATTGCAGACCAGTTTACACCAACTTCAAGTTTTTGTTCGTTTTGAAGAATCCAAAGTTTCAGGAGTAAAATCTATTTCATAATTGAATTCCATCCTTACCATATTAATTTCTGATATAATTATTTTCCTATTAGTCAATTTCTCTCCATGAAAGTGAAGTATGAACAATTCGCAGCCCACGAAGACTAAGTCATTCAGAGAAAATTGGTAGAAATGTAATATGAATCATCAGAGCATTATTATTTGATTCAATGGCAAACTGGCAACCATAATAAGAGAATCGAAGATGTACGGATGCTTCCCCAGGGAGCAATTAATACCAATAAGCTGAATATCAGGCACAGTGACTTTGTTTCTAATTGAAACGCGCACCCTCTATCTTTAGCGAGTTTTAACGAATCTATTGATTTCTGTAAGACAACGAGGATAGAATATCGCCAGTAGTGTGTATAGTATTGGACCAGGATTAAATAACGAGAAATTTATTAAATTTCGCGTTATTAACACTTCCTACACTGCTAATTTGATACACGTCAAGTTGCCTCTAGCCATGGACTAGTCACTGAACCAGAGATAATGAACAGTTTCTACTCCTATCCATTACATTAATTCCAAACCTGTTCTGAACACCAGTAGTGTTTTACTAGAGAAAAATATAGTTCACTATGCCTGGTTGGATTTAAAATTACTTCCACTCCGTTTCCAATGTACAGCTTCCGCAGCTTAGTGAAAATAAAGTTGTCATTTCAGTGTGCACAATTTAAGAAATTAGAGAGTTGTTTGCGTTGATAACCCCCGTCTATTTAAAGATCTGAGAGACGGATCAGTAATGGAGAAGGTGAAGGAAGACCTGTTCTATGTTCTTGACGCTACTTGCCTTTGACCTAGAAATATCTCACTTAAGGGAACTTAATTAAGAGATGTTAGCCACACGGATCGCTTGAACAAACACACATTTGACTTGAGCCAATGCTGATCTTACGTATTAGCTTTCAGAGTAATGTTTGTTCTCGTTGCCTTGTAGTACTATTGGCAAGACTTTTGATTACAGGACTTCTTGATAGTTGTGGCTTTCTTTTATTGTTTAATTTTCAGGTGTGGGTCAGAATGTCTTCTTTATGTGTAAAACTGTCAGCATAGATAGTTAAGCTGATTACATAAAGCTGATTTTTGTCTCTAAGAGAGGTAAAATTCCAATTTTTTTCTAGTAATTTTTTCAGCTTAAATGTGTTTAAGGCTCTTATGTTTTGTATTCGCATTTGGCTACAAGATGACGTGCAGAAATCTGATGTTTAACGATTGAGCGCCATTTTGGAAGCCATTTAAAGAAAACTGCAATTTTTGGGCACACGAAAATGGCAGCTTTGGAATCTAAAATTCGTATTTCATTAATCTCTTAATTAGTTTCTTCATGCCTCAAGAGGTTATATATTTTCCGAACTCCAATAAATTGCAGAGAACCTCTTTAAAGGATTAAAAAGTAGAATAATTAAATGGCCACAACCTAATACCTTGTGTATTTGATTATTCGACTTCAGCTGTTCTGCGTTGTCTTACAAGCCTTACGTCATTAACTTTAAGGACATCTTGAGGTTTCGATTTTCTTTCTTTTCTTAACTGTGCCGATGAGTTTGGAGTATTGATTGCAGGATAATGTTTCAGACTCCTGTAATCATTTTCTTTATGTCCCTCAGACTTATGCTCCAAGACATAATCGATCGGTTTGTGGTATATAAGAATGATTCCTGAAGTTGTTTTAATGGTCTTCAAGAAAGCTAATTAAAGTAGCTCTTAATTGAAAGAGAAATCGCAAAGGCAAGACCCATTAAATAATTAGCCAGTTAGAGAAAGTAGCTCCATCAGTAAATAGCGCCAAGAATAATTTTGACTGAAATAGAAAATATTTCAACAGTTTGGAATTTGTTTTGAAGAAAAGGAACTTGCCGTGATACTACCCTCTTTAATTATACGAAATTTGTTATGCATCGGTAAATAAGACTTTATTTAATCCTCTATTTTCCCACGTCAACCGTATAAATTGGTCCGATGATTATTGAACTATGAAGATCGCTTCATTTGTTAGCATTATGTTACACACTCAGTTGGCTGTACATTAGAAACACTTACCTAATACCCCTTGGGATCACCTTTTCTTCGTAATACAGCTAGCACACGTCTTCGAATAGACTCCACAAGGTACTGCGCGATGTCCTGTGATAGTGCTACTCATACGTTGCACAATGGCCCCAGGTGCCAAGCGATTTTGTGATCAAGTGTCTTTGCCAGTGAATTTGTCTTCTCTTGAAGAAACAAAATCGTTACATTAATACCCAGTTACACTCAGTGATCACTGAATTATGACCACCTACATGTTGGACCATCTTTCGCATGGATAACAGCCGCTATTCTCCTAGGCATTGACTCCCCCACCCCCATAGATGTCTGAAGATGGCCGTAGACATCTCAGCCATGCTGCCTGCAAGGTTTTCACAGCGTCCGAATAAATGACGTTTGCGTGTCCATACGCCTCACTTCCCGTTCTAAAACATCCCACAGGTGTTCAATTGGATTGTGAGCATGCAAATTTGGAGGCCAATCAAGATGAGTGATATCTTCACTGTGTTCCTGGAAACATTCCTGCACAGTGCGGGTCGATGACACAGCGTCTTGGATGATCCCGTTTCTTTTGGGAAAAAAAATGCAACATGAAAGCTTGCACATGTTCTCCTAAGCTGCCGGTAGACCTCACCAATAAAACGTTTGTCCCTACGCACCAGAAGCTCTAGTTCTTGCCAGAAAAACATGTCCCATATTAAGCAACTAACCCCATCTGCTTGAATAGTCGGCACGATGTATCAATGGACTAGCATTGCTTGCGACACTCACGAAGGCATCCGTCAGTGTTATATTAGGTATTTGGACTCATCCGACCATCACACTAGTTTCCAGTTTCCAGTATCTCAACCAATGTGAGTAGCGCGAAACGCTGTATGGATACTAATTTCCGCCTGTTTATTTCCAAGGAGACCCTGGAATAAAAGACTGAGGCTCCATAACATACTATTGTCACAAAAACGGAAAGAAGGTCAGTTTGGAGTTTTTGAGGCAGCAGCATTCTGGAGATCAACTCTCTATGGAAGGTGGTGAGTCGACGTCAAGTTGAAGGTCGCCAAATTGGAGATTTTAATCTATGGAGTTGATTGTGATATATCTGGTTCCAATAGGTGGATGAATGTTCTATTATGGTGGTTGTGGGAGAGCTAAGAGATTCCGTTTGAACACCTTGGTAGCAAAATTATAAAAGGCAAAGAAGGCTATCTTTGTTGCAATTAGGGAGTGAACAGGTTGCAGGTTTTGTAGTTCACACTCCAGAAGAAGTTGCATGGTATATTTGGAAACGAGATTCATCAGATCGGACAACAGGTTTGCATACGTGGGTGGTCCAATGTTGATGCTGACGTGCCCATGCAAAGTGCAGATCCTTGTGCCTCGCAGTGAGCATGGGTACGGGTGACGGCCGTCGACTGTCATAGCCTGTACGAGCTAATGTCTCGCGCATAGTTCGTGTGGTATTGGTCTGATATTCCTACGTTGTGCTGGGTGGTGAGATGGATCGCTATGCTGCATTGCTGCTAGTTACGAGAGGAGACACAATGCTCATCACGGACGTCGACCACACGTGGCTGTCCTACGTTTGTTCTCTGGCTGATTCGTCGACTGCTGTTGAGACAGTCAGTAGACTCGTGACACCACAAATGGATGCACTTCACAGTGTTGGTTATTATTGAGATACAGGCACCTGCACGTCTTAGCCCCACAATCATTCCACATTCGACGTTGGAAAGATCTTGATGTTGACCTATTCTTCCTCACAGATACGCTCATAAATTGATCTCTATATGTGTGAACTACAATCTTATATCAACCGTTCCCGATTTTGAGCTTTCACCTGAGTAACAGAAAAGTCCATTCCTACGCAAGAGGATGTTGCTAATGCAAAGACAACTCGGTGTATTTTAGCACAGAAGATTTATTGTGGTTTTAATCTGATACTGAGATTTACTGCAGCATTACGTGGTTAAAGTTATCACTGAATAACAGTCGAAGTCTATTTACGTAGACCGAAGCGAAAATCATATTTTAAGAGTTTACTAAAGCAGATTTTCGGAATATCTGAAAAGATATTTTGATCATTTTTAAATTATCAAACAGTTGGATAATTTTTAAAAACCAAAAGTAAAGCGCGGTCGAGTTAGACTAATTTAAGGCTACGACATTAAGACCGTTACTTTCTTCAAAGCATTCCAAAAAGTACAGAATTTAGATCTAATTCACTCAGAGGAGTTGTAAATCATCAGAGAAGGATTTTACAATGTTCTCCTGGAAGAATTGAGTAATATTTCTTCTAAATATGTCGGCATGTTATATGCGTCACTGGAACAATATTTTATCGTGAAGTCTTCCCCTCAATTCAACGGTTTCAAAAGTTTCATATCGTCAAATATTGATTTATACCACTCTTTTACTTTGGGAACAGTAATTTTTTTCTGTCAGTGAGGCAATCCTGAATAAAGGATAGGCTAACATAGAGAAATAAAATTTAGAAATATCCTCAGACACTCGAACATCATTGAGCATTGAAACCAATATCCAAATTAGTCGATATTCCTAGGAGAGGCCTCTCTCGTTCCCCAAAACATCCAGCGATTAGACTGGATTTGACTGGTTTGCCAGGGGAAGAGTCATAGCCACATCGATTACTTTGGTCATGGCGTGCTAGTTCATATAGTGCATTAGGTTATAATTTAACACACACAATCACTGGACAAAAATTGAGAAACATTGTATGGCCTCCTCTTGAGATCGAAGAGGCCTTTAAAAATTCTTCCAGTTTTCTACAGGATTTCAACCCAAACTTATTCAAACGAATGACAAAGGAAGCACCATTTATACTATTAGAGCGCTAAGAAAGAAAAGAGAATAAAGAAAGGTGGCTTAGATTGAGTACTCTTCTATTAATCAACTGATGGAGTTTCTGATTCTGGAACGAATGGTAACATCAGTGAGAAAGGCAACATCAGAATCGGTTCACTGACAGAATAAAAATGGAGTCTCCTTTTTGAGGGGTCACTTAGTGAACATTTTCTTGCACATTATGACGCTCTCCATGAATGAAGAAGAAAATTTCATGTTCGTTGAATAGTCACAAAAGTAAATAATGTTAAGTCCTGGTTGATTTTGGCTTACTGACTCGTAATGCCATAATTGGTTATGAAATCCTGGACTATTCAGAACCTCAAAGAAATTGGTTTAAGCTGCTGTATATCGATTTAACAACAAATTAGTCCATTATTTTTGTAATTAATAGCAGAATAAATATGTTCTAGTTCAGGGTTTTTCAAACTGCGGATCGCGACCCTTTACTGGGTTGTGAAATAAATAAAGTGGGTCGCGACTAACAGAAAAAAATGCACAGAAATGTTTGGAATGCAACTTATAAAATAAAAATTTTCTGAAAGCGGTTCATTTTTCTTTACACTTTTTTCTTTTTGATATTCTCTGGAGACCAGTTTTTCAGTTTCGAATTACTTCAGAAAATGTAATGTACTCGTAATGATGTGGAAGGTTTATCGTAAAGAAAATAGTGCTTGCTTTTTTCTGTATTAAGAGTTAAATTGTAAGTAATAAAAGGAATTGCGTTGTACTGATACAGCTGTTCTTTATATTGTACTTATTGCTATGGGAATAGGAGAGAGCGGAGTTCTCAGTATGCCCCTGAAGTTCTCTGGAAAACCAGCAAAGGCGCTGACTAGATAAGGACGCCGGCCCTGCGGCGAGCAGTCAATGGCTGGCCAAAGAGCTTGCTGGAGCACGGGTTTGTCTTATATGATTTTTTTTTAATTTAATTTTTTACTTTTTTTATTTAACTTCTTTTACTTCTTTAATTTAACCAGTACACTTTACAGATCGCAGTACCTTAACATCTAAATTGACAACAAGAAATTAGAAGCGGCATCAAGTTCAACAGGCACGTCTGAAAATGTAATTTCTACAAATATCGTGAAAGATATTAACTCTAACCAGCAAACTTTGACTTCTTTTGAGACCCCTGATAAAAAGGTCAAATTAAATTGAAGATTCTATAATGAGGAATATTTAAAATTTGGTTTTTTAAAATGGGTGGATGAAAATGACAGGCCTCAGTGTATAATCTGTAATTGCCAATGAGATTTTGAAACCCTCAAAACTAAAAAGACATTTGGAAAAACAGGACCCAAAATTTGTGAATAAACCTTTAGAATATTTTCAACGAAAGAAACAAGATTTACGTTTATCAGCGCAAGTTTTAACTCGTTTTACAACTGTTAATGAGAAATTTTTATTGCCATCGTATCTTGTTGCATATTGTTTGGCAAAAGAGAAACTGCCTCACACATTTGCGTACTATGTTTGATGAAAAATCAGCTGAAAAATTAACAGTTGTACCTGTCAGTGACAATACAATATCACGTAGAATTTGTTCAATTGCAGAACATTTAGAAGCAATGCTTATAACGCGACTGCAGTCTGCATAGATTTTGAAATACAGCTGGACGAGATCACCGATATTGCAAATTGTGCCACACTTTTAGTTTATGTCAGATATGAGTGGCAAGATGATTTTGTGGAGGACTTGCTAAGTTGTTTAAATTTGACTTCGTATACAACTGGCTCAGATACATTTGCTGCATTAGAAAAATGTCTTGTTGAGCAGTATAAATTAAACTTAAAAAAATGTGAAACAAGTGATGGAGCAGCAAATATGACCGGAAAACATAGGGAAGTTATTAAAAGATTTTCATCGAAATTCTCTTTGGTATCGAAGAGAATTTCGATGAATCTTAAGGATGGTATTGAAAAAGGTAGTCAAGATTGTGGATTTCATTAAATAGTAGAATATTTAAAATATTCTGTTCAGAGATTGGAGCCGAACATATAACCACTTACTTTATCACACAGGAGTTCGTTGATTGTCACGAGGTAGAGTACTTAGCAGGGTGTATGAACTCAAAAATGAGATTCATATTTTTTTAGTGGAAAGAAGCAATCACTTGGCACAACTTTTCGAGGATACTTTTTGGGTTACCAAATTGGCTTACTTTTGGTATTCTTAATGAGTTGAACTTAAACTTCATGGAAAGAATGGTAATATATTCCAACGTATTGAAAGGTTCCAGATGATGGTAAGGTTATAGCAAACAAGACTTCAAAGTCCTACCTATTATATGTTTCCAACATTGTTACAATACGCTGAAGAGAACACTGCCCACGAAGATATTTTAAACAGATTAAAACTCGAGATATTGTCATATCTCACTTCTCTATCTCAGAGTTTTAATAATTATTTTCCCGGGGAGAAATGTGAAACAGTAAAGAAAAGCCTTTGGATGAAACGTCCATTTACTTTTCAAAGTCCTAATCAATAATCGAGTTGAACTTGATACCTGAAGAAGAGACTGAACTGCTGAATCTTAGTAGTTCATTTACGCTGAAGAATGATCTTGAGAAATTAAGTTTGTCATCATTTTGGATAAAGATTAAAGGAGAATTTCCACTATTAAGTAAAAAAGCTATTCTTTATAACAATTTTAAATACGGTTAAAACACATCTCTATCCTTTCATAAAACTTTAATTAAAATTTATAAAAATCCCTGTTGCTTGTTATTCCGTACGATTCTTTCTTTGCGGACTCCGTTAAAAGGTATTGTGCAGGTAGTTGGGCAGCAGGAGAACATAATTGGATCACAGAAAGTAACAAACCACAACAGATAACTAAGAAATGTTTCCAGTTCTCCGGCCTCGTTCGCTAACAAAAGATTAAGCAATTATCTGTCTGTCTTCTCAGTACCAACGCAACCATACGTATACAGATGAGACCTGATGCGAAGTGACATCAGACTTCTAAGTAAATAGAGAACTCAATAGAAACATACTTTCGTTCCCAGGGTTGTCAAAACATTTCGGCTATTTGGCCTTCACAATCTATCAGAATGAGATAAAATCATTTTTGCTTTTTGCAGTGATTATTACGATTTTCACTAACCATTAAATATTATTTCCTGATGTTTAAGAGGTTCTGTATTCAAATTCTGAGGTATAAGGAACTTCAAACATAATTGGGGTAAGTAAAAGACTAGATTGATGGCAGAATGACGTCAAACTTTAATGTTCAATATGTGTTTAGTCCTTTAAATTTCACAGTTCTGAGGTTTCCTGTGTACGAAATACGTTTTTTGAACACTTATCAGTTTCTTATTCCAATTAAATCACCCGCATGTGAATTTGTTTAAGCCCTTGAGAAAAAAGTGCGTGTCATAACTGTTTATCGAACTGAAAAGCAGGTGAGGAGCAAACAGAATATGGGATCAAATCGCGGTAATGGAAAATGATATTTTAATGGTTTCTGCAGTGACACCATTTTCAGTTTTGATTTATAAATATAATTAGCCTTTTTTGGAGTACCAGCAACGTTGGAAAATTCCTAGGAGGGGGGATATTTAATAGGGTCCGTAAAATGTGAGGTATTTGTCAAATGACAGTAGAAAATAGCCTGTTAGTTATTAAAAATTGCCTATTTTTCAACTTGTCTGAGTTAATTTAATCACATTAAGACATTCATAACTGGAAGTTGAATTTCATGAATCAAACCTTTAGATATAATAATGAGGGCATCCTTGGATTCGGTCGCTACTTATCGCAAGCCTAATTAAAGAAGAAGTTAGAGGAAGTACAAAATATCATGTGAGCATTCATCGTTGTTATGAAATTGAAAAATGCAGCATCAATGAACGTCCCAAAAAACCATAAACTCTGAAGAGCAAATAAAATAAAATCACTGGTGAAAGCAGTCCTAAAGAGACCAAGCAAGCTGAAAATTCTAGACAAGTTATCGTCACTAGTGCAGAAAGTCTATTCATGTTCCTTCTTATGGCTTGAATAAAGCAATCTGCTTGTTGCTTTTAAATGCTATGCCAACGTTTGAAACTCCAAACATAGCTCTTAAATCCAATTTACAGTCCAATTTGCTTCATTTATGCTTGAATTAATGATTAAGCAGATGAGAAACTGATCGTTGATCACAAAACACAGTAAGTTCACTGTGAAAACGTTAAGTAAAATTCATGGAGAAGATGCTTATTAGATAAAATGCTTGTGTTCTGTGTTAATAATCTTGTAACAAGTATGCATTTGATGTATTTCTTGACTAAATGTCTAATAGCATGAAAAAGGTTGTTTATGTATGGTAATGTGAGATGTAATCAAACGATGCATGGATACTACCTGAGTAGTAGAAATGATGAAGTGCATTAACCATGCCCAAAACAACCTTTTTTCATACTCTTAGACATTTAGTCAAGAAATAGTTTTAGATTAAACCATGCACACCATCAAGAATCTCTCATATTGTGGAGTTATACTTCATAACCGGGTTGTCACTATCGCAATAACAGGGTACCTGCCCACCCACCGATGAGTAAGCCAGCAAGCTTCGAAACGGTGCCATCTGGGTGGTGGTATCCGCCGAGCATAAGTAACTTTAGTCTTCTCCACTGGTGAAAGTATTTATTCAGAGCAGTGCAATACCTCGGCAACTCATTGCGAAGGTATTCACAATATGAGATATAATCAAACGATGTATGCATATACCTGGGTGGTAGAAATGATGGAAGTGCATTACCCATGCCTAAACAAACTTTTTTCAATATGTTTTCTATACTATTTTTTTTTTTTCATTCGTAAGGATCATCGTTATTTGTAAGTACTTTTTTTAGAACCTATAGTGCTTAGTATCGTGCTTGGGTTGGAGGTTGAGAAGACGAAAGAAGATATTTGTTTACATTAGATTTGAACTTCTGTAGACTGTAAGAAGTTTCAGGAAATACGTATGAAGGAAGGTTATTCCAGAAAACGACAGTTGAATGAATAAACGAGGAAGATGAAAAGTTGGATCTGTGGGTTTGAAGTTGGACAGTAAATGGATGTTGGCTGGTGGCGGCACGTGTTCGGACTGTTTTGAAAGAGAGAGCGGGAATTATAGAAGCCAATTTTGAAGAACAGTGCCCATGGAAGTATCTGTAGAAGAGGCATGCAGCAGAAACAGTGCGTCTATGAGAAAGCGAGTGGAGAGACTCTGTTAGAAATGAATCATTAATTAACCTAACTGCCCTCTTCTGAATGGAATCAAGAAGCCTGAGAGAGAGAGAGAGAGAGAGAGAGAGAGAGAGAGAGAGAGAGAGAGAGAGAGAGAGAGAGAGAGAGAGAGAGAGAGAGAGAGAGAGAGAGAGAGAGAGAGAGGTTTTGGGGGCACCACCTCAGATGTGGGAACAATATTCCATGGTAGAGTAGATTTGCGATTTGTACAGAGTAAACAGCTATTTGTATGAAAAGTAACACCGAGAGCGAAAGAGAAAACCAAGTTTTTAGATGTAGAGGAAGCAATATTTGCAATGTGCTTGTGCCAAGAGAGATTAGAAGTCAGGGTAATCCCCAAGATCTTGTCTAGGTGTGCCATCGAAGATAAGCATAGGAGCAGAAAAATCCTTTTTGAGAGACAGAAATGAGTTTTAGGATTGGAATTAAGTTTTCTTTGCCCTACAGGAAATAAGCATTTAAGGATTTGGCAGTGGATACTGGAAAATTCAAGCTGTTCGAGCAGGGCAGGATTTCTCAAACTGGAAGGTGGAAGCAATGTGCTATCATCAGCAAAACTATGGATAGGATTTGCGGTCAATGGAAGAAGGCCATTAATATAGAAGAGGAAAAGAATGGGGAAAAGAACTGAACTTTGAGAACATCAGCATTAGGTGAAGAAGTAAGAAAACAGAGTCGTCTACCATCACCCACAGTGAGCGGTCAGAGACAAAATTGGATACCCAATTACAAAGAACAGCTGGCAAAAGGTCTTCTAAATAAGCTTCCATACGATGGAAGCTTATTTAGAAGACCTTTTTGCCAAACACGACCAAAAGTCTTTGAAATGTCAACTTTTCCATTGAATTTGTCCATAGATGGATAACATAGCCAGAATATCACCAGTGGAACGACACTGACGGAATCCATACTGGAGATCGTTGACCAGATGAAAGATTTCCAGATAGTTTAAGAGTTGGCAGTTGATTGATTTCTCCATTACTTTGGAAAGAGTAGAAGTAATCGCAATGGGACGATAATTGGATGGAAGGGATTTTTCACCCTTTTTGGGAACTGGCTGGATGTGAGCAAATTTCTAAGCAGAAGTAAAAACAAAAAAAAAAAAAAAAAAAAATGAAACAAGACGACACAAAACAGGCGCAAGTTCAGGGGCACAGGTTTTGAGAAGTGGAGAAATACCACCAGGACTGGAGTTTCGTAGCATCAGATTCATCAAAATCCTTCTGACATCCTTTTGACAGAAAACCCAGGATTCATTGAATGGAGTGTACTGGGAACGGTTTGGGGTGATTTACCAAGATCATCAATACATGAATTGGAAGAAAAATGGGATGCTAGCAGCTTTATCTTTGACTGATGTGGCAACAGAACTATCTGGTTTTGACAGAGATGGGCACAAATTGCAGCCAATAGCCTTGGAAAGAGTTCAGAATGCTCGGCTACCATTTGGACAAGAAGCAAGTTTTATGCTCGTAACCTGTTCGGAATCTAGTTTGGACTGATTAATAACTGCTTTACAAAGTATAAATAATATTTAATAATAATTCATTATTACGCAATGTCGCTTATAAAACGTATTACAGTACTGGAAATATTTTATAATAAAAATTCAATACTTTTATACTATTTCAGAGAATATATGCTTAAGGGTTTGCGATTAAAAATATTATGTTTAAAAGGGTCCGCGAGTCCAAAAAAGGTGGAGAACCGCTGATTTAGAGCAAAGAATTATTATTAATTCTTTAGTGAAACTCGGTAAAAAATGGTGCAGAAACGTTGGAGATGTTACTGAAAGGATACGGTGATAAAGGTGAAATCACGAGTCAGCTGTGAATCGCACAAACGGTTCAGAGAGAGACAGGAAGGTGTCCACGACAACAGTTTTTAACGAAAAACAAGATCACAACATTGGATCATCCGCCTTATTCTTCGGATCTTTTTTTTCTGTCCCCGAAAATTAAAATTCATCTCAAAGAAAATCGATTTGAGGAGTTAGCAGACATTTAAAAGAACACAACGCGGCAATCAAAAGTGATATCTTCCGAGGACTTCCGCTGCTGTTTTAGATACTGGAAATCGCGAATGGAGGGTTGGAGAGTACTTTGAAGGGGATAAAAATTGAAGTGTTTAGTTTCTTTTTAGCCACTACTTTTACTGAGACGCTTTCATAATCATGGCTAAACTTTTGATCACCCCTTTCGTTTCTTCTTTTAACAAAATTGAATAGAATCCGTTAGCCTCAGCTACCTTATTTTCTTTTAACTCCAACAGTTTCTCCTCCACTTTCCTCTCAGTTATCACAAAAACATTTAGTTCGAACTCGGCATAATTCTGTTATACTCATCCTAAAAGGTTCTCTAAAAACGCTTGAATATTGATCCAAAATTTTGATTCTGTTTCTGAGATACCTGAATATGATGATAAATAGTTAGCCACTTACGTGTGGTAGGCCAATGTGGGTTATTACTTTTCTTGTAGGATTAGCAAAGATTTCGTTGGATTCTTAGCCAAAGGCTTCTCGTCATCTGCCTTAACTTGTGACTTGATTGCAGACTCGATTATACTTTCTGCAGGTTACTGTATTCTCTGATAATTTATAATCATTTTCCTTCTCTGCAGCTTGTCTCATCAGTTCATCTGATGTCCATTTCGGCACAAACCTTGAACATCTCTTGGTTGATATAAAATGATTAATATCTTCTATAATTGCTCTAAATTTAGAATATACAGTAATATTATAAGTTGGCCCATCTAAAAAGAATTAAAGCTGATTAAGACCATTGTAAACATCGCCTTTATGAAAGCAAGTCCCCTTCCCTTTACTCTGGACAGTTGTCTAAGTGTAATTTTCATTTTTTTTCATGAACTGTGAACTTTTTTAAATTGAGGACTACTACACAAACTCGTGTTTGGTGAGGAAGGCCTTCGCTTATTTTCATATGCTTTAGTTTAAGTTATTAAAGACTTGTCATGCTTTATTTGAAATTATCAAGGCGATCCAATAAGAATTTAAACTTATTGGTTTTCTCGGAGTAGAGCAATGGAAAATGAAATAAACTCATTATAAAGCTAGATGGAGTTCTCTAGTTACAGTTGACTTCGCATAACTAGGAGTTTGTTTGTTTGTTTGTTTGTTTGTTTTTAGGAGCATTAGCAACTAAGGCCATATTGCTCCGGGATATGCGGTGGTCATTCCCTGACCTTTCCGCATCCTCCGTATTTGGTGGTGACAGGCTCGAACCCCGGGCTAATCAAGAAGCGTGTGCTACGCACTGCTGCTCCTTCCCACCTGGCTACGGAGGCGCCTAACTAGGAGTTTTTTTCGCAAATAAGTTAACTTAAAAGCTTTATTACTGCAAAGGTGACTGAGACTAATGATTGATGTCCTCATTTTCAGCACCGAACTCAAGAGATTGCAACTTCAATTTTTAATCTTGCTGTCTCCTAAAAAGTACATTATGCACGGATCTCAAATTTAAGAAGACTGATTAAATTTCTCTTTAATGTAAAAAAAAATTAAAAATCCTCTATACGATAAATTTTAATAGGTCTGAGGAAAATTACCGACAGAAATTTAGCGCTAATAATCTGAGATTTAATTACATGTCGCATTCTTCTCCCATTTCAGTCTTCTTGATAATAAATTTAATTAGTCAGTTACTAATGGGCGAAACAGGAATTTTTCCAAGCAAATAATCTACATTGTTTTTGCAATCTAATTCGCTGCAGTCCAGCAAATCTGTTCTCTCTTTTTTATCTCCATTTAGAGGGAGCAGTAGCATTCGTGAGGAATGAGAAAGAGCAGCTGGCCTCTGTTATACAGCAGCACCGCTAATTAGGTAAACCTCTTCCAGCCACGGGACATCAAGATGCTCGAATTATGATGCTTGAAAAACTCGTTTGAAGATCATAATATAAATTTATTCCATACATTGCGAACCCCGACAGAACTTAGTTGAGAAGTTGAGGGAAGGAGATCTGGGTGCATGGAATAAATTGATAATCTATTACGTTGATTTGTCTCCTGTCGGTTATGTCCTTCCAGAATTGCCTGAAAGGATGTTGAACTTATTAAACATATGAGTTATGTTTATTAGAAACATTCGGTCGAGATACTCCATATTCGTGGATCTTGAATGGTGTTGTGTGAGACATGGGGAATTTATACTATTGATTATAATTTTTGATAATCCTTTAATGTTCTGGTAGGTAGACCTCGCTCTCCATTGGATAAGGTTGTAATTGGAGTATAGGATAGACCTAAATATGATAAACAGTTATTTCCTTGCCATACTGTGATACACCTCATTAGCCAATATTCCAGACTCATGAAGTGGTCGATATAGCAATTGGTGCATATATTTCAGTCTGAAATACTGATTTGAGGTACTTATTATTTTGGCATTCCGATCTTTCAAGGATATTTGGGCTGCTTTATCACAGTTTATCGTTAATCTAATAAACTAGATTAAATTTTAGTCATCTCCTAGATCTATGGTAGATTTGTCAATTACTTCCGGCACAAATCTTGATGGTCTCAAAATGAGATCTTCAAGGTTTTTTGTAATAAAGTATTTAAGGTCATCAGCGCATGGCAAAAATACAGTGTGTATTAACAATTTGAGTTCCACTGCTGCAAAAGAGATAGTAGTCCGATTTGTGGTACTCTTCTTTTGGATAATGGGCACAAGGTTGGTTGAGAGATTTAATTTCCAATTATCCGTATTGAAAAATCGTTGAAAATCGTGTATCATAAATCAAATACAGGATTAAGTCCAGGTCTGTATGTGTCATCGCTGCAAAAGCGTGCTTCAAGCCGGTTTGCATATTTTAGAGGTAAAACACCAATAATCACGCGAAATCTCCCGTTGACACGGTCTTGGTTACCTTGTCAAGTATGAAAAGTCTTAGCATTTTGCATGCATCCACTGCGAAGCTCCATTATTAAAGATAAATATAAAACACACCTGATGTACGGGCAGTTTTCTTATATGTAACTTAATTGTTCCTCAACTCTGTTGGGAAACTTTATTGAGCAATTTCGACATGATTCGCCAATTAATCACTTTGATGCGTGATTTATTCTTCGAAGTTATTCCCATGACTGCTCGGGAATATTTAAATCGTGAATACCCTATTCATTTCACCAATGCAGCTTCAGTTTTAAAACATATAAATAGTAATTTGTCCCACCAAATTGAAAACAAGTTCAATTTAAATGATTATCCATTCAGATTCTGAAATGTTATTAGATGTTGGTTGGTAAAGTGGGTTTTTTTCCCGGCTATCAATCCTTATTACGTCTTGTTTCATAATCCCATTTTGCTGTACCAAACATTCTTATAATAAATAATAACTTTAAGAACGAGTGCCCAATTTTCATGATAGCCAAAAAGGATTATTTCTTAAATGAATTTTACAAAAGTAAACAGCGGAGTAATCTTCATAGGTTAAATTATCATTTGTTTCCCTTAAGATTCCTTTTTCTTTTATTACGTTTGCTGTCCTTTTCTCATTAAAATCCGCATCTAACAAATTTTCGAACTTTCAGTGATAAATTCTAGAAGAGATAAGCAGGATACCGAGTTGATGGAAGACAACTGACTTTGAAGGAAGATTAAAGACGATCATTAGATTTCGCTGCAAGCTCAGTAATTTCGGTAAAGTTTCTATTCAAGGAGAGTCGGAGAACTCATCGTTACCGAAATAAACGAAGCCCTAAATAGTCTTTAAAATATTCATCTCATTGTATTAAAATGGAAATTAGTTTTGCAGCCAAAAGGGATATTTCTGACAATTATTTATTTCGCAATAACTGTTTTACAAGATAATAGAATGAAGTAATTTCCCTTCGAAATATGAATTACACGAGATGCCATTATGACTAATACTAAGAACGATATTTTGGAGTAAAAATTTTATCAGTGGCACCCAGATGAAAACCACAGTTCAGTTTTAGTAGATGATAAACCATATTATCATAACAAGAAGCTACGGTTTATTTGCAGCTCTTCCAAAACTTATAATTGTTTCAATTCTTTAAATTATCTTGAACTCAACTTACCTACTGTTGTTAAATTGCGTTTGCATTTTCCAAGAAGTCCTCATGGCTAGTGCAGTGCTTATAATTACTGTCCTTCCATACAGTGTCGAAAATTTCTAGATTCCAGTCTCGTCTTTACAATGGGAAAGACGAGACTGGAATTTCTGCAGGTAAACCTTTGCCGATTTATTCGGTCTCGGGTAGGGGTTCATTGTTTTTCATTCCACAGAACAGGTTATTATTGTAGAGTTTTAGAAACATCAGCGACTAAGGCCATAGTGCTTCTATGTAATAATGAATAAATTGTGTTCTGCAGTCGATTTTCTGTTTGCTGGACAAAAACCAGAGCTTCCGGGAGATAAAACCATGTTACGCTCGCCAGAGACTGACTAACTCAACCCCCGTTGTGAAAAACGCCTATAAAAATTCCTCCCGTCATCGACGGGACTCTAACTCGGGTCTTTTCCACCGGTGTGGGGAGGACAACGATTCTATCAACTCTGCTATCTACGAGGACATAAAACAACTAAATCGAAAGAGAATAAATTCAGTTTAGAAACAGGATATACTGTCTCTTTATGGCCTTAGTTATCTGGAGACAAATTCAGTGCCCTCGTGTGTAGCACAGTTGGTAGAATCGTTGTCCTCCTACATCCTCCTGAGTTCGACTTCCGTTGATGACGTGAGGAATTTTTACGGTCTGTCTCAAGCGAGGGGAGCATGGTTTTTTCTCCCGGAAACTCGGCAAACAGAAAATCCACCTCAAAACACACGCAGTTTCTATAGACATTATATACGGAGCAATATGGCCCTTATTGCTGATATTCCTAAAACCCTACAACAAAAACAAATTTAATAGAACAATTTGAATTGCAAGTCCATTGCAATCAAGTAATTGTTGTTTATTAAGAATTAATATACATTATGATTTAATATAATATACAATAACTTATTGTTCTATGTTATGATTTAAATTATAACATAAAACAATAAGTTGTTATAAGGATTTAGACGTTGTTGTAAGGATTTTTTTAGCTGTTGTTATAAGGCTTTAGATGCAGTAGTGACTTCAACCATATTGCGTCATATATGGCCCTCGTGGGTAACACAGTTAGCATGATCGCCGCCTTCCCCACACTGGGTGGTAAAGGCTCCAGTCCGAATCCTGGCAATGACGGAAGGAATTTATGTGAGTCTTTTCCACAATGTGGCTGAGACGAAGGTAGCACGGTTTTTTCTCCCATAAAGTCGGGTTTTTCGTTCAGCATTAAACAGCAAATATGATTTAATATAATAAACAATTTTCAGAAATAATATGCACAGTGCAATATGGCCTAAGTTGCTGATGCACTTAAAACCCTACACAACTTAACGCCATATATATTGTCTCTGAATTGCTTGTATTCTGTGATCGATTTGCCTATTCGTGATGAAAAACCCGAATTCTCTTGAGAGAAAAAAAAAACCATGCCGCTTTCCTCTGAGGCCGACTGATTCAGCCACTTGCGGAAATAGCACGTAATGATTCCTCGCGTCATTGACGGGATTTGAACCAAGGCCTTTTCTACCTGGTGTGAGGAGGACGGTGCTACCGCTAGGGCATCGCTGAAGCACTAGAATAGAAACCAAGACAAAAAATTTAGGTGATGTATACATTGCACTACGTTTCAGGCTTGTTCGATTATAAAATAACGTGGTGGGATTTAAGCATGAGTACATGTTAAAGAGGAGCTGGGAGGGTGTGAATGACAACTTTTACCAAAAGCTTCCCCCCACCCTAGAAATCAACATACGAGTAACATGCTGAGAATTTGGTGTGTCGATCGCAATTTTCTAGAAGCAAACATAACATATGCTGAAAATGCAATGTGATTTCATTCTCATGTAATACGCCCAAACACATTCGAAGAATACTTTCATTTACGAGAAAATTTTTGTGAATTTTTTATGAAAAAAATCTCAATCTTTGTTTGATCGATTTCAGTTCAATTTAAAATGGCTCCACAAATCTTTCTAACAGATCCAAATAGAAAAGTCCATGAAAATACACTCACTGGAAGTCGGGTTGCTACATGCAAAGACGGACATGGGGAAAACAAGGAGCACTTTCACATTTGCCTACTAAAAGTGGTCTGTTCGACACTTAAGTCCAATGAGCAGCAAAAGGGCATCATTGTGGTAAAAGCTAGCAATTATTCATTCAGCTCTCAGGCAGTCTTATTTACATCTTCAGGAAAATCCAAATGCTTAAGTAGGTCCGTGGTTTTGTTTTTAATACATACAGTTTTTTTTTTATCACAAACATTTGGGATCCTTGACTTTTTAATCTTGCTAACTGATTCATTCCCAGGAAACTGTAGCGAACACAAGACAACATACGTTTGGACGAGATTTAGTTGGACACTAGTCCAAGAAGAGATGTCTTTGGAGGGTTGTATTTACTCAAACTGGATGAGGTGCAAGAGTTCTCTACCGAGAATGGCACCAGCGTCTGTTCTAGGTTGGTTTATTATCTAGCCACATCTTTAAAATTTAGCGCACTTCAAAAAGCAACTGAAAAATCAGATGCTATAGGTCTAGATCTCAAGAAATTCCATGAGGTTTTCAACGTTTTTTTAGACGTCAGATTTCTTTCTTTCATGGTGATATGTTTGAAGACATTAAAAAATCTGGGCCATCTTCAAAAATAACGGAAAAATTCTTAATCTGTTTGATCAATATGCAATGTATTGGGAACAATAATCTAAGTCAGTTCTGTCCTGCAGATCAGTGAAAAATCTGTTAAACTCTGTTAAGGAGTCTTAATAAATAAATAAAATGTTTCGTTGATACTCTGGTACGACTACTATGTCAGAAGAATTTACAATTAATCATTTCAAAAATGAATACAATCGCTAATCGTATTTAGCAGTCGCTTGAGCTAGAGCCACGGTCCACTCAAACGCTTGTGTTTTAATCACTATTTTTGCGATAGATAAGTTCAGTAGCACTTAGAAAAAACACTGCAGTCTGGATTTACAGTTGTGTGGCCTCTTAGTGTCAAATTACTTTCTTACGCAACACAAACTGTTTCTTTACGCTTTTAGAAATGGCATTTTCCTTTTTCAGTCACTAGATGCGTCGCATGGTCCGTCTCTGTTGTCGTCTCGTGCTTTGTTTGTCTTTCTTCATCTTTTCAACCAAGGCAGCTCTTGAGAGATGCTCGCGAATTCTCATGGTCAGGAACATGTGGCTATAAATTTTATGATGGATGAGTAGTAATACGAGTAGCCGCTAAGCAGAATTGGCTGAAAGTTAAAACAGTTGAGAAAGAAAAACTGGGAATTGTGTTGTGTACAATAGTAGCCGTTTTCAGGGAAGAATCATCTGATTGGGAAAAAGCTTTTATGATATGGATAAATCGGATCAGTTCCTTGGAATACAATATGCTGCTTAAGTTTGCATTAATTACACGGTCGCGGGGTTGTCCATTGTAAACCGGACACTCATAACTTACAATTAAATGAGAACTCGAATGGCCTTAGTTGTCTAAGCGTGCGTTAGGTTTAAAAGTTTTATATTATAAAAGAATTTCTGGAAAAAATTCATCCTGAGCAGCCTGAATTATTTTGACTTGATATATTTAAATAGTTTGTTCTTCGCCTTCCTACTTTTCACGTTTAAATGTTAAAATTATTGAAATCGGTGGCTAACCGAAGAATATAGAAAGAAAGTTCTGCAGCTCAAAAAGTTATAGGAATGACTTTTATAAGTAAGTCATTCCTCTTCAGTGTAGCATCATTGCCAGCTCTTAGATGAAGCCATTCTCTTTTACCAAGACTGGAAGCATTTTTGGAACTTGTTTATTAATACATTGATTTTAGTGCCTCGACTTGCGCTGCTGGACTTCCTCCAAATACCCGATACGTATCCCTTTCGGCGAAGTTTTAATACCAGTACTTGGAGATAAGCTAGATGGATTCCCCCAAAATCTGAGAGTAGCGAGAACTTCCACCTGAAAGGACTGTGTTTTTCCCATGAAAAATCTCCTCACTTACAACAGGCTGCCCCGCAATGTGTTATCAGTGAGACAATTTAAAGAAAAACTAATCCTTCAGGTGGAATAACCTTCCTTCTCGCTTGATTTGGTCCCATTCGACTTCTTTATATTCCAAAAATTTCCCCGAAAGAGAAAAGTAGACACTATAAAGGCACTAAAATTGATATCGGTAAAGGAGTTCAAGAAATAGTAAAAACGGCAGAAGGAAACTACTTTGAAGGGTTCAAAAATAAATAACCGATAGGTTCAGTGTTAAATTACATATAAAGCTAATCGTGGAACTTTCTAGTCACCACATCTCGTATGTTCCAAAGGTTAACCAACCATAGTATTCAGTTTTCAGTGTGTTTATTCATTTTTTTATACTAATTATATTTTCGAGACCAGTATTCACTCTTTAATCTACTTTATGATGCTTCAGAATTGTTCAATACCTTTTTAACCAAAGCACCAAATGACTGTTCATTATAGTGAAACTGTCTTTAGCCTGCCAAAGCGAACTCGCAAATAAAAAGGTGTACACTTAAGAATGCTGACATAAAGCTACTTTAAAATTGGCTCGTTGTTTCATAACTCTAGAAAAACCACTTACAAAATAACCTACTTAATCAAATAGCGAATTTCATTTAATTAGTTGTCAGCAGAATTGCCCTGCAAAATACGCGAATTCAACATCAATTAGATACAGCCGCTTTGAAATTTCACCATATACCCTTCGGAATACGACGGGAAAGACAATTATTAGTACCCTCTCTCTCTCTCACGATTTAGCTCACAAATTAGATAACGCTAAAATCATAATTGAATTAAGTAATGAACGTAAATTGCCATGATGGAAGCCCTAGCTGTAGTTGAGTTCAAATCGGAAGATGGATAGACCGGCCGTCGTATTTTCATGAATCTTTTGTCTGCCCACAGTGAAACACCTCTCAACCAATTAGAGACTAGCTTTCCACGATCATGAATCTTCCCAAAATGCACCACCCTCTTCGCTTGCATAACTTTATATGAATTGGCAGTGGCATTTCCGAAAAGAATAGTTTCCTTCTTGCTTATGGTAATCTCAATGTCTTGTTTCTTTTGTTTTTCGTTTTTACTTTCGCTTGTATTCTCCTCCCCGTTTTGGATGGTTTAAAGTTGACACTTGGCTGAAATGCATTTCAGAATAAGTAATATTTTTTAATTTAAGATATAACAATTTAACGAAGCAGATTTTTAAAGGCGAGTTACTTCAAACCTAGCTGTATGTATTTTTAAACATCAACCGTATTAAAAATTGCATAAATTTTATTACATTAATAGTTACAGCAACAGAAACATTACTGTCGTTGTTTTATTTAAAAGCTTTTTGATCGTTTACTCTCGAAAGAATTAAAATAAGGAGTTGTCTTTTAACTTATCAAATTACGTCATATATGGCAGAAGTTACATGAAGGATCAATTAATTAATATTAATTCCTTTCATCGAATTCTATTCGCTTTAATCATTCTTCATCTTTATTTTTAACAGCCTCACCGATTATCACCTTTTCAGAATTCGCAGTGTGACAATAAATATTATGACGAATGAATTGTTGAAGAATTGCGCGGTTTTATTTCTACTGAAACTTGTGGTGGAAGCATATTCTGCCAGGTCTAACAGAACCAGACATTTTTAGAATATGTAAGCGAAGCAACGTGAATTTGCTTCGCTTTTAGCTTGGCTAAACTGGCGCCATCTGTCGATCAACCTGTTAATTATTTTATGAATAGGTTTATTGTAGTTAACGGAAGATTGTCAATTTAAGGTTATTTCTTGTTGGACAGCGATCGTGTCTGCGCTGTAGTACAGTGATTATAATCATCGTTCTCCTCACACCAGGTGGAAAAGATCCACGTGCGAATCCCAATCAATGACGCGAGGAAATTTTATGGGTTTTTCTCACCCTGTGACCGAGTTATGTGAGGATTTATACTCTGAGGTTTGATATTCATCGACAAATCAAAATGTCATTTTAACCAGAGGTTGACTGCACATTGTCAACCAAATGTTTGACAACACACGTCCATCAGTTTTCATTTGTAGAGCTGCAATAGATTAGAAATAAATTGCGCCTATCAGTGATGTGGAAGATACTCATTGTGACTGTTTTGCGAACAGTCAGAAACGATCATATAAGTTTATCCGTTTGAGAAAGGAGAAAAATTCTGTGGGGTTGGCATCGTTACTTGTGATATGACAGAGCTTCGAAGATTCTTTAAGATTAGGAATAAAACTGAATTAGAGTTTCTGGGCATGCGAGTACAAGGTGTATTCAACAAGAATGTGCTTCATTGGGAGCTGAGAATTGCAGTGTGTACATTGAGGAGGATCATTGCCTGTGAGGAGAAATAGGTGAGTAATTTGACTGTGACCAATTCTAGGATTACTTCTTCCTTTCTGTTTTCCCGGAAGCTAGAGGTCCATAACTGTGGATCTGGTTTTATTTCAAGGAGCTTATTAGCGAAACTTTACCAAGTTAGGTTAGAAATGATTATTAGAATTATATTAGAAGTTCGAAGAAGAAATGTTGCTAAATTGTAGCGGTCGGAGCTCTTTTTTTTGCCCCACCATCAGCTTTGACATCTATAAGAAGTTGATCCTGGATGTAGCGAACTTTTTAAAGATATAACCACCTTATATGCTCTGTTGCAATTGTCGATAAAACATTGTGTATTTTGAAATTCAACTGGACAACGTGATCAATAAAAAAAGGAAGAATTTGATAATGAGAACTATGGTAGAATGCATTCGTATTTCAGGAAACTTCGCGTGCATTTTATTCTGGAGAATCTGATATTTAGATATACAGTATATGGTGTTTTAAGGCATAGGATTTCGATTAAACAAATATTCAGGTATACTGGAAAGAAGAGTTTCTGATCGCTGATTCCTGGTAGCAAAGTGGTCAAAGACAACACACACACCGCTACACATTTCTGCCTATTGTACAGAGTTTCGTATATCATCACAGAGAACAATAGCGGAGTTGAACTGACCTTTATGAACTACCCAATCTGCTCCCAGCAGACAGAAACTTTCAGAGGCTATTAGAAACACATACCTTAGAAACCTCAGAGAAATTACACATCTAAGTTGATGGTTCCAAAACTGACGCAGCTGAGGTATTGCAGAACTTTCTTTCACCTTCTCAATAGCTGAGTCTCTTCCTACCGAATGTAGTATCTATACTGCAGAATTATACTTAATAAAACTAGCTCTATATAACATAAAAGAAATCATTTCAGCAACCTCTGATATATATATATATATATATATATGACTCCTTATAAGTTCAGTCTTTTGATTTCCTTTCAATCTGCCTTTTCTCCCTCTCACCCGATTCTGAAACAGATCCGAATCTAGTTTGTTTATATTACTATGAAATATCATTCTGCTGGATCCCTGGTCCTTTCCTTGACAACCCGAATAATGTGAACAAGGATGCTTTCAGACTGGGATCTCAAACCCTCCCATCTTATCATTTATATTATGAAAAGGAAAAGATTGTTTCCATGAAATAAAATAAGATAATCAAAATTTAAATTGAGTTCGCGTTTTGCTGAATCATTCGCAGAATGTCAGTAGCCAAACTTAGTGTTTATGACCAATAATTTCTTTCATTTTCTTTGATTTCTTCGTTCATTTGTTCTTAAATAATTTTGCTTAGCATCGATCCCACCTTTAGAAATAAAATGGAATTTCCTCCATTTTCCTTTCTGAGCGAGATCGTATTTGGCCATCATAATGAGTTTTGGATGAAGTTATTGACTATGAATAGCTCGAAAGTTCAACCACCTGTTCTAATAAGTGTTTGTCGTCAGCGTACACTGAATATATATTCAACGTGGCAAAAAATTTAGTTCTGTCACGTTCTCCAATGATCGTGGATTCTAAATATATAAATTAGATGCACCATGATATTTAAATGACATTGGCTGATATTTTAATATTTATAATTTCGTTAAGGCAACGCTCAAGGCATTTATTAAGCTTCTTTGTTTGCGAAAATCATCGTTGGATGGGAAGTATCATGTCAGTACAGAAAACCTCAGTGGATCATATTAATGCAGAAAATTAAGCAGAATGTAGCGTGTTCTAAAGGAAATGTAAAGTATTATGAAAATATTTTGTCTAAACCTGGGTATCAGCTTTTTTTTGCTTTGTTTCATGAAACTTCTTAGGTGGATTCATCTCTTTGAACAGAGTGGAACAAGAAGGCTCCAAGTAACCATAATAAATAAAATTCGGAATCGAAAGAAACAAAATGATTTATTTTTTCCTTCCTAGACAAAACAGTTTTACAAAAGAAAATTCAAGAAGATGAATTTTATATTTTTTTTCTGAGTTTAGAAATCAAATTTAAACAAGATAGCAAGACAGCAGTCTTGCTTCTTGACACGTGAGTTTCTTATCTCGAATATCCAGGATAATCGCACGCGATTGTTGATGGCGGCTCTCTCTTTATCTACGATGAAGCGTAGCCGCTCACTTCCTGAGTCCCTCATCCCCAAATGGTGTCTAATATTTGCACGTTCGCTTCACGCAGCCAGAGATAGTGGCTTCCAAACGTGTCGAATTACCTCCCTTTGTTCCTGTTATCTATAGCAGCGATGAGCAGTCCTTAAATCACGTGCTCAACTCAAACTGCTGCCTGTCCATCCAATATTTATGTATAAGTATGTCAATAGAAGTCCAAACTTGAAGACCTGGCGCCATATCAACCATTCTTTTCCTCAGACTTTAAAGGGCGTTGCACTCTCCCGAGAATAATACCAAAATGTTTTTAAAACGATTAACTGGTTTTATTTAAGAGAACTCTGCCGTCTTTCTATTTTCTTCTGTTTTGTAAAAGACATTGGAGTCACGTGCGTTGTCATTTCGAAACAGATAATGTCATGTTTGTCTGCCGTTGATCTGCTTAAAATGTCTTTTTGGTTTCTTTTAAGTGGCAGTTTAGGCATCTGTTTGTTTGTCTTTTTTTTATGAAAACCACAAGTACGAAAGGTATTGGCACTTATAGTAACTGAGAAGATGAAAGAAGATACTTGTTGAAATTAGGCTTGAATTTCTGTAGATTGCAATTTTCAGGAAATACATATGAAGGGAGTTTGTTCCATAAGACTGAAGTTGTTGATTCTGTTAGTTTGAAGCTGGACAGTAAAAGTATGTTGGCTGTTACGGCACATGTTTGGACTGCTTTGGAAGAGAGAGGCGGAATTATAGAAGCCAGTTCAGAAGAACAGTGCCCTTGAAATCATCTATAGAAATGACATGTAGCAAAAACAGAACGTCTGTGAGACAGAGTGGAGAAACGTTGCTAAAGATGAGTCATTAGTTAACCTAACTGCCCTCTTTTGAATGGAATCTAGAAGCTTGAGAGAGGTTTTGGAGACACCCGCCAGATGTGGGAACAATATTCCATGGTAGGGCGCATTTGCGAGTTGTACAGAGTGAACAGCTGTTTGGAAGAAAGGTAACGCCGAGAGGGAAAGAGAAAACCAAGTTTTTTAGATGCAGAAGAAGAAATATTTGTAATGTGCTTGCGCCAAGAGAGATTAGAAGTCAGGGAATCCCCAAAAGAGATATATCATTTTGCCTAGAAATAGGAGTGTCACTAAAGATAAGCATAGGAGCGGAAGAATCCTTTTTGCGAGATATAAGACAAGACTGAGATTTAGAAGGATTGAAATCAACTAAGTTATCTTTATTCTACTGGAGATTTACTTAGAAATCAACAATTAGGGAACTGGTAGTGAATATTCGAGAAGTTGAAGCTGTTTGTGCAGGGCAACGTGTCTCACACTGAAAGGCGGAATGCAATGTGCTATCATCAGGAAAACTATGGATAGGATTTCTGGTTAATGAAAGAAAGTCATTAATATACAAGAGGAAAAGAACTGAACCTTGGAACATCTGCATTAGTGGAGAGGTTAAGAAGACAGAGAGCCATCTACCATCTCCCACAGCGAACGGTCAGAGAGAAAACTGGATACCCAATTACAAAAAACAGTTGATGGTCCTTAAGATGGAAGCTTATTTAGAAGACATTAATGCCAAACACGATCAAAAGCCTTTGAAATGTCAAGAAAAACTACTTTAGTTTCACCATACTTTCCATTGGATTTGTCCATGATGGGCAATATAAGCCAGCATACCACCATTGGAACAACTGGAGATTATTGATGAGATGGAAGGTTTCTTGGTAGTTTAAGAGTTGGCAGTTAATTGATTTCGACATTACTTTAGAAAGAATAGAAGTGCTATGGAACGATAATTTGATGGGAGGGATTTGTCACCCTTTTTAGGAACTGGCTCGATATGAGCAAATTTCCAAGCAGGAGAGAAAATACCTGTGGATTAAGAAAGTGAGAAAAAGACTTGTTTTTTGGCAAGACGTCTGCTCCTTCTCGGCCTTTTGGCTAAGATCAAAATTCTTCTTTTGATATATTTTTTTGATATATATATTTTGATAAGGAAGTGAAGCCAGTCGACATCGATGGACAGGGCAGTGTCGAGTCAGTTTGGTGTGACATAAGCATTGGGAGATCAAAATTGAGAGTAGGAGTGTGCTATAGGCCTAATGACTCTGATGAGTATAATAAGAAACTGTACAGGGAAATAAAGTGGGCCAGTAAATCAGAGAGTCTTATAATGGGGGATTTTAATTTCCCAGATATTGACTGGAATTTGTGGGTTGGTCACTCGCACACTAGCAAGGCTTTTGTGGATTTATTGGATGATTGTTTTCTACATCAGCATGTTCGTGAGGCAACAAGAGGGAGCAATACTCTTGATCTGATTATCAGTAGTGATTCTTCATGCATTAAGAATCTGCAGATAAATGAACCACTAGGTGACAGTGATCACAGTGTGTTGAAGTGGGATTTACTCAAGGAGGTAACTACCATCAGAGGTAAAGGGAAGGGTTTTTGTTTTCGTAAAGGCAACTATGATGGTCTGAGACAGTATTTAAATTCTATACAGTGGGACCAACTGATGATGTTACCAACAGCAAACTCAAAATGGGAAGCATTCAAGGAACTAATCTTGGAGGCTACCAGGCTTTACATACCAACTAAGAAATATTATTCAAGGTTTAGGCCTAAATGGTTGTCAGATGAACTAATGAGACATGTGGCAGAGAAGAAAAATGCATAGGATACATACAAATTAATGGGTGACATGGAAGCCTATGATAGATATAAGTTGGTCTGTAACCAAGTCACAAAGGAGATTAGGCAGGCAAAGGCAGACTACGAAAAATCCTTGGCAAAGGATGCAAAGAAAAACAGAAAAGAGTTCTTTACATATTTAAACTCGAGAAGGAAAGGGATGAATCAGATTGGTCCACTGGATATTGATGGTTCAACAGTTGAGGATCCTGCTCAGGTGGCTAACAATCTAAATGAGTATTTTGCATCTACATTCACGCATGAGGAGTTATTCAGGAAAGAGAATGATGTAGGTAAAGTAAACATTGGCAGTGAGCTGGATGATTTTGTAATAACTGAGAGGAAAGTGGAGGAGAGATTGTTGAGGATAAACATAAAAAAGGCACCTGGGGTGGATGGAATCTATCCAGTTATATTAAAGGAGGCAGCAAAGGAAGTAAGCAAACCCTTAGCCATAATTATGAGAGCTTCTTTGGACTCAGGGGAGGTACCCATAGACTGGAGACGTGCAAATGTAACCCCAATTCACAAAGGAGGATCAAAGGCTGACACAAGTAATTATAGACCTGTTAGTTTAACTTCTGTTCCATTGAAATTAATGGAGGCACTGGTTAAAGAAGCACTCCAGGATCAACTAGACAAGAATTCAGTTATAGCTCAGACGCAGCATGGTTTTCTTAAGGGCAGGTCTTGCCTGACCAATTTGATTGGATACTATGATGTAGTCACAAAAGAACTGGATGCAGGGAATAACTTTGATATTATATATTTGGATCTTAGAAAGGCTTTTGATACTGTTGCACATGGAAGACTGCTGCACAAATTGGAGCAGTGTGGCATTGGAGGCAAATTGCTGCTATGGATAAGGGGATGGTTGAGTGGCAGAAGACAGAGAGTGGTAATCAATGGACACTGCTCAACGTGGACTAATGTTATTAGTGGAGTTCCTCAGGGTTCGGTGTTGGGTCCGTTGTTGTTTTCAGTGTTTATGAATGATATTGATGATGGGATATCAAGTTTAATGTCCAAGTTTGCAGATGATACAAAGGTTGGCAGGGTTGTTAAGGACACTACTGACGCTATGCTGCTGCAACAGGATCTGGAAAGGTTGAACAGATGGGCTGAGAGGTGGCAAATGAAGTTTAACATTGACAAATGTAAAGTACTACATATGGGAAACAGTAACCCCAGAGCAACGTATCAACTCTGCGGTACTACACTGACAGTGGTGGAGAATGAAAAGGACCTGGGGGTAATTGTGCAGGCAGATATGAAGTTCTCTGAGCAGTGCAGACGAGCTGCAAGAGTAGCTCATGGTGTCTTGTCAATGATATACAGGAATTTTTCTAGCAGGGATAAGGAGGTGATTATTCCCTTGTATAAGGCAATGGTTAGGCCACATCTTGAGTACTGTATACAGGTCTGGAAGCCTCATTTCAAGAAGGATGTAGAGCCGCTGGAACGGGTACAGAGAAGGGCAACAAGATTAGTGAATGGAACAAAGGGTTGCTCTTACGAAGAAAGGCTTAAGTTTTGCAAATTACAGAGTCTGGAGACCAGGCACTGGCGAGGTGATCTGATAGAGGTGTATAAGGTTTTGAATGGTTTGAGCATGCTCAATGCCAATGGGATTCTTCATCTTGCTCAGAATAATCACCTGAGAGGGCATAAATTCAAATTGAGGAAGGACGGATGTCGGATAGATGTGCGGAAATTTGCCTTTGGCCAGCGGGTGGTTGGTTGGTGGAACCGACTTCCATCACTTGTTGTTGAAGGTGATAGCCTAAACAAATTTAAAGCTCAACTGGACAGGTATTTCGAACAAACGGAGGGGTGAAATGGGAGTGGTGTGTGTGTTTTTGTTTTTTTTTTTTTGGCTGATGCTGAATAAGCTTGCTTTCTTGCATCATATGCCTCTACTAATGCAGGCGCCTCCGTAGCCAGGTGGGAAGGAGCAGCAGTGCGTAGCACACGCTTCTTGATTATTAGACCGGGGTTCGAGCCCGTCACCACCAAATACGGACGATGCGGAAAGGTCAGGGAATGACCACCGCATATCCCGGAGCAATATGGCCTTAGTTGCTAATGCTCCTAAAATCCAAATACCAAGCCTCTACTAATGCTAATGCTAATTTTTAAATTCTTCATACTGTGCAAAGTGTGATACAGCATCATACTGCATATAGTACGAACTCCTTTGCAATGCAGTCTTAAATGCTTTTATATTAGTCTCCACTGGGTGGGTGTTAGATTAAGCTATTCTTTAGTCAACAGTGTTTTGTTGAAATGGCGAATTGATGCAGGGCACCCGATCAATTAAGTTTCTGAATGACTTCACGATTATGATTTTTCACAGTGCCCTAAAAACAAACATGCATCATGGAAAAGTGAAAGGTTACTTGATATCACATCATGAGGCAACAGTCTTCCCAACAAGTCCACCACTGGCCCTGATGGATTCCCTGTTTTTATGATCAAATTATCCAGCACATACATCATCGACCTTCTGCTTGATGCATACAACTCCATCCTCGCAACAGGAGCTTACTCTTCCATCTGGAACACATTATGTTTCTCCCATCCTAAAGAAGTCTAATCCAAAAACGCCCAACGATCACAGACCAATTATTGTAGGATGCATCTTTCTCAAAATCATGGAAAAAGCCATATGTTTGGCCACAACCCTCCCTAGTATTCTATACTGGACGATCTACTATCACCAACCTCATGGATACACTTTTCAGAGTAGGACATACATTAAGCAACAAAGAACAACTCGATATTGTGTTTCTCGACATCAAGGCGGCTTTTAACAATCTGTCCATCCATGCACTATGCGCCATACTGGGCGATTACTTCAAAATCTCTAGTCATCTATTAGATCTCCTTAAGAAGCTTTTACAGACCAGGACCCAATGGATAAAAGATCATAATCATCATCAAATTATCTGCTCCAGAGGGCTCCCCCAAGGGGGTGTCCTCTCTGCCGCCCTCTTTTGCCGCATCGTTAGAACCATTCCTTGCAAATTATGCTAACTTTACCACGTATGCCGATGATATAAACTTATTTGCTGTTACAAAATGCCGCCAGTCGTCTCTCCAGTCTACAATAGCGATCGCCAACCGACAGTTACAGCAACTTGAAAATTACCTTAACGCGAATGGGCTCTCCATTAACAACGAAAAAACTGCTCAACTTACTATAACCAAAAAGAGAAATATAAACGATGTGAACATCATGATTGGCAACTCCCTAGTTAAAAAAGTCATCCAGCATAAAGATTTGGGCCTCACCTGGGACAAAGACCTTACGTTCTTGCCTCATTTTAATGCCACTCGGAAAAAAAAAAACATATGCTGCTATATGGGCAGTGAAACAGGAGATCTCCAACTTCCATAACCCACATCTTATCACTGACTGTATTCTACGTTGCATAACCCCAATTACATTGTATGCCTGAACGATATGGTCCTCGGAACCTTCGTCTTACCAAACCAGGTTCCTATCCCTGGAATACTGGATTTTAAAATGGCTAAATAAGGTCGCATGCTACCTTGGAAGTATCATATAATCTCCAGGAACCTCGTGATTAATAATAGTAGTAGTAAATTTGTTTATTTCATGTTTAGCTTGTGAGTATATACTGTTGCTCTTTTATGATTTTCTGGTAAAAATACACGGTAATTTTAGATTTTAAGATTATACTATTGAGAATCGTGCTTAATGTTTTTGCAATAAAAATTACAGTAAGTATTCCTCGTTTATAAAGTGAAGAATGCTGATATAGCCAGTGATATATAACTCGCATCCACGAATATTAACCGTGAAATATTCTCAATTTTCTGTGACGTCCCCTAGGTGTACCATTATTCTTTGCTGTAATTGTCGTGTTGGTTACTAGGTAGCTATATTCCTTATCAGGTGTAGACACATGGAGCGGAGGAGGAATCTAATTTGGCAAACTTCCTACTTATGTCTTATACTAAAGATGAATTATACGCACTTGGTGAGTGTACTGTAAGGCATTGATTCCCAACCTTTCGGGACTCGTGCACAACGAAAATCTCAAGTGAGTTTTCAGCAGCGCATAATTTATTTAATGCTTTATCGTCTATTCAGTATAACACAGACTGTTAGCTTGGTCTATTTGGTCTACAATTGGCTATAAATAATCTACTTGGCTTATTGCAATTAGACAATTAAAATGTCGAAAAGCTCATAAGAATTGTGGCATGGCACTAAACTTTAATGCTGCCATCGAAGACCCTACAAACGGTTGAACTTTGAAATATACTTTAGTGAATAAGTAATGGAGAATTAAAATTATGATACAAAAACAGGTTTTTAAAATTGCACATGGATCTAGCTAACAATGCTCGATACAAACGGGGTGGTGAATTTTCAGGAACTTTTTTTTTTGTCTTTTTTCTCCCTTGCCTCGTAAATTGATAAAGTGACACATGGCTTTCTTTCTTTCATAATATGACATTTAATTAATAGTGGAATGAATAATGGCGCCAACCGTAAATAAGAATTTTAATAACTCTTAGAATTTAATGCATTAAAAAACACACCTTTAGGGGTATGCTTGGTGTTATTATGGTTTATTTTGAGTTTTAAATATTTTATTATTTGGGATAGACAAAAGAAAGAGTCTGGTATTGTAGGTACACGAAACTTCGTCAGTTTAATAATGGTACAAAGATGATGGATGATGGTGTTCACTTATGGCACGGTGAAGTCCGCTTTGTCATCTGATCTAATTATTCGTTAGTTATTTACTCAAATTTTGACCTAAGGAATTGTTAATGGCCTCTTCAATCGGGGCTGCAGTTAGCTGATCTAAGGCGAAGAACAAAGGGTTCTCCCCTCTCTCATGGGTTATTCCAGATTTAAATCTTTGCGTTGTACATTAAACAATCACAATTTTAAGCTTAGCAGACCACTTTGAAGGTAATTGAAAATAAACCAATTTTTCTGAGAAAGAATTGGTGACATGAAACGAATCCGACGTTGTCCTGAAATTGATATTTCAAAGAAGTGAAACTTATCGACGAAAGAGATGATAAAATCGAGAATAAGAGTTCTCTGCTCGACGAAATGTCAAAAAGGCAGCAAAGAATCTCACTAGATTTCGACTTTTACGCCTCCCCTGAATTGACAGCCCGACACGAAGTTCACAATTCAATATTCAACCTATTCCTGTTTCGAAATGTTGCCCAAAAATTCCTGAAAGTCAAACTTCACAAAACATAATTCTGAACAGAATTTTATCTAAAAGTAAGGTATTTTATTTTTGAAGAATTATTTTGTATTCTTGCTACGTCTGCGTGGTTTAGTAAGATTTCGAATCCATTAATTTGCTTTTCATTAATCATCAATAGAAGCAAATTTCGATTTGTAGAAAAAAGTTGAGTTGAAATTATGATAACTCAATTGATTATCGTACCCAAACCATCAAAATACTTCTTGTTCCATTTGAAGTTCTGCATTATCCTTTTTGCATGCTATGTAAAAAGGATAGGTGGAACAGGACCAGGGTATGTCTGCCAGGGGCAAAGGTTGATGACGTTGTAGAGCGGATATCATCTTTCAAGGGCACAAAAGGTGATATAGTTGTACACGTTGGCACTAATGATATTAAGAGTAGGAGACCGGCAGAATTACTCAACAAGTACAGGTCACTGTTGAAAAAAAGCCGAGAATTAGGGTTGAATTTAAAAGTGTCTGCAATTCTGTCCAGACACGATAGGAGGGAGTATATGATGAGAGCCTTGTCGATCAATTCGGCCCTGGAAAGATTGTGCAAGGCTCAAGGGGTAGAATTTTTTTCAGCCTGGACTGTACTTGTTAACAGGAGAGATTGCTTCTACAGGGATGGGATACACTTAAATAGAAAGGGTGCAAGAATATTTGCTGATGCTATCGAGGCAGTGTTAGGTGGGTCGGAAAACTGCTAGCTTGGGGGAATACAAAGACTAATAGTTTAACAGTAACCGCAGGCAGAGGTGAAGGTGATTCTTGCACAACTTCTATTAGAATAAGAAGCGACCTGGAGCGAGGGGTGTTGGGGGTTTCAGGGACGGATGGCAGTCATCCTGGAATAGTTGGGTATATGGGATGTGTTAGGGTAATAAGGAATAGGCATAGGAGCATGTATGCTTGCATGTATACCAATGCTAGAAGTATAGTAAATAAATTTGATGAATTTGAAGTGTTGGTCAAGACATCAAAGGCGGATATTGTTGGGATTGCAGAGACGTGGTGTCACAAAGATATAAGGAATGCAGAACTGGAATTTGGGGAGTACAATGTGTACAGAAAGGATAGACAGGACAGAAAGGGAGGAGGTGTTATGCTGTTAATTAAGAAAAACATAAAATCAAAAGAAGTGCATCCAGTTGATATAGATGGACAGTGCACTGTTGAGTCAGTTTGGTGTGACATAAGCACTGCAAAAGCAAAAATAAGAGTAGGAGTGTGTTATAGGCCTAATGACTCGAATGAGTACAATGAACAATTGTACAGAGAAATAGAGTGGGCCAGTAAATCAGAATGTCTTATAATGGGGGATTTTAACTTCCCAGATATTGACTGGAACTTGTGGGTTGGTCACTCACACACTAGTCAGACTTTTGTGGATTTATTGGATGATTGTTTTCTGCAGCAGCATGTTCGAGAGGCAACCAGAGAAAGTAATACTCTTGATCTGGTTATCAGCAGTGATCATTCGTGTATTAAGAATTTGCAGATAAAGGAACCACTAGGTGGCAGTGATCACAGTGTACTGATGTGGGATTTACTCAAAGAGGTAACTACCGTCAGGGGTAAAGGAAAGGGTTTTTGCTTCCGTAAAGGGGAGTACAGTGGTCTCAGACAGTTTTTAAATTCTGTACAGTGGGATCGACTGACGATGTTACAAACAGTAAATTCTAAGTGGGAAGCATTCAAGGAATTAATCGTGGAAGCTACTAGACTTTTCATACCGATGAAGAAATATTGTTCAAGGTTTAGGCCTAAATGGTTATCAAATGAACTAATGAGACTCGTGACAGAGAAGAAAAATGCATGGGATGCATATAAATTATCAGGCGACGCAGAAACCTGTAGCAGATATAAGCTAGTCTGTAATCAGGTCACAAAGGAGGTTCGGCAGGCAAAGGCGGATTACGAGAAATCTTTGGCAAAAGATGCTAAGAAAAACAGCAAGGATTTCTTTACTTATATAAACTCTAAAAGGAAGGGGCTGAATATGATTGGTCCACTTGACATCGATGGTTCGACTGTTGATGATCCTGCTCAGATAGCAAACAAACTGAATGAGTATTTTGCATCTACATTCACACGTGAGGAATCATTACAGTTTGAAAATGGAAGAAGGTTATCAAATTGTAGCAGTGGGCTTAATGATTTTGTAATAACTGAGAGCAAAGTGGAGGAGAAATTGTTGAAGTTAAACATAAGAAAGGCACCTGGGGCGGATGGGATCTATCCAGTTATATTAAAGGAGGCGGCAAAGCAACTAAGCAAACCCTTAGCCATAATTATGAGAGCATCCTTGGATTCAGGGGAGGTTCCCACGGACTGGAGATGTGCAAATGTATCCCCAATTCACAAAGGAGGTTCGAAGGGTGACACGAGTAATTACAGACCAGTTAGTTTAACTTCTGTTCCGGGTAAAATAATGGAGTCACTGGTTAAAGATGCATTGCAGGATCATCTAGACAAGACTGCAGCAATAATTCAGACACAGCATGGGTTTGTTAAGGGAAAGTCTTGTCTGACAAATGTGATTGGTTATTATGATGTGGTCACAAAGGAACTGGATGCAAAAAATAATTTTGATATCATATACTTGGATTTCAAGAAAGCTTTTGACACTGTTGCGCATGGAAGACTACTGTACAAATTGGAGCAGAATGGTATTAAGGGTAAGTTGCTACAATGGATAAAAGGATGGTTAAGTGGGAGAAGACAGAGGGTGGTAATCAATGGGTGCTGCTCTTCGTGGACTAATGTTATTAGTGGAGTCCCACAGGGTTCGGTGTTGGGGCCACTGTTGTTTTGTATATTGATCAATGATATTGATGAAGGTATATCAGGCTTAATGTCGAAGTTTGCAGATGACACGAAGGTTGGCAGGGTTGTTAATGACAGTAATGGCAGTGTGCTACTGCAACAGGATCTAGATAATTTGGGCAGATGGGCTAAGAAGTGGCAACTGAAGTTTAACCTTGACAAATGCAAAGTACTGCATATGGGTAGAAGTAACCCCAGAGAAACGTACCAACTGTGTGGTACTACACTTAAGGTGGTAGAAAATGAAAAAGACCTGGGAGTAATTGTGCAGTCAGATATGAAGTTTTCTGAGCAATGTAGACAGGCTGCTAGGGCAGGTCATGGGGTTTTGTCAATGATATATAGGAATTTTGCTAGCAGGAAAAAAGGAGGTGATTGTCCCTCTGTATAAGGCAATGGTCAGGCCACGCCTTGAGTACTGCGTACAGGTCTGGAGGCCTCATTTTAGGAAGGATGTAGATTTGCTTGAGCGTGTACAGAGAAGAGCAACACGATTGGTGAGGGGAATGAAGGGATCCTCTTACCAAGAGAGGCTTAAGTTCTGCAAATTGCAGTGGCTGGAGACTAGGCACCTGCGTGGTGATCTGATTGAGGTCTATAAGGCCTTGAATGGGTTGAGCACGCTGAATTCTGATGGGATCCTCCCACTTGTTCAGAATACGAACCTACGGGGACATAAGTTCAAATTAAGAAAGGATAGATGTAGAATAGATGTGCGGAAATTTGCCTTTAGCCAGCGGGTGGTTAATTGCTGGAACAAACTTCCATCTGTCGTTGTGGAAGTTGATAGGTTAAATAAATTTAAGGAGGAACTGGACAGGCAATTGGAGGGTATGGTGTGATTTTTTTTTTTTTTTTTTTTTTTTTTTTTTTTTGGCTGATGCTGCATAAGCTCCTACAATGCTTTCTTGCATCAAGTGCCACTACTACTATTACCCAAATAAAATATTTAAAACGCCTTTCCTGTAGAATAATTTCTAATGGGATTTTGAACATTTTGCAATAGTTGGAAACCAAAATAGGTTTTCACAATTTGTAAGAGTCATTCGATTTCAATTGATTCTTATTTTAATGATACTGTTGAATAAGTAGCAGCTTTATCTACACCACTGCTCAAAAGTTAAGGAATAAATAGAACATTTTATTATATTATGGCAAAAAGTTCGTTAGTCATTCGCTTGACTCTGTCTTAACTACAAACGTTGATTTCGGCGACATAAATGCTAACATACCATCTGGGAGACACCCAGAATTTTTTGTTAAAGAATGCGCGCATGTAATGAAGCGAAATTATTCACAGTTTGACATATACAATAATCAGACATAAAATTTAAGAAAAAGCATAAAAATAAATAATTTTTTGTTCATTTTCCGAGACGATCACAAAGTCACAGGACTTCACAAAATACAAAGAACACAAGAACAGCACCGTATTTAGCAGTTCAGCGAACTTGAACCACAGTCACTCAAAGCGCGTGTATTTCTGTACCCTCCCACTTTTTTTCGAAAATAAGTAAAAAATAAATAAATGGTATTAGTTATTTTCGATACAATTTTTTGCAAACCTACTTTGTTCATTTTAGCCATCCTGTTCACTATTATCACTAGATTGTTCTAAAATCCATTCGTCGAAATTTATATCGGTTGAGATCATACCAAAAATGTAAATGCATAAAACAAATCAAATTATCGAGTTCTTCAATTGTGCAAATACACGGAGAGCTACCAAAACATTTTATGCAGACAGAGTTTAAAGGAAACATTAATTTGAACGTACATAAATTCTGTGCACCACAGTAAAGCGAATTTTGGGTTTTTCCCCACCGATTCAATCTACCACTATCTCGCTGATGGTACGTTATTGGTGAAAGGTTAATAATGCACAAAGACGGGAAAGATTCGATCTCAAATTTGTTACGCATGCGAGTGACCAAAAAATGCGACATGGAAACCTATCCTGTTAATTCCTACGAGTTTTGTGTGCTTACAGCTTCTGGATAAGTTAATGGGTCCACTGTCTCGATGACCTCTTAACGGTATTCCTTGCTTTCTACAAAGTAGAATCAGTATTTGACAACACTGCACAAACTTTCGTTTGTGCGGTGTTGTCAAATAGTAATTAAATTGAAATTGGAATAGTGTTTTGAAATATGGAAAATAGTAGTACAGCTCGAAGGGGGCTGCAGCCCCATCATCCCCATATTGGTTACGCCACTGTCGTAAGTATAGGCCTTTTGCTATACTTCGAATCTGTAGGGAACTCACGATGGACCATGGCGACTGGTACTTTTGTATCAAAGTTTTAAAGAGTCTGTTTCGAAAAACTATAGTGTATTTCAACGTGTCATCCTCTATTTCCCAGTGCCATAACAGTGGAGACTGCCAATTCCCTTCTCATTCCAGAGAAATCTTCAAAATTGGACGATAAATCTGGCGAATAAGATAATCGAGCACACCTCAGACGCTGATTCAAGTAAAGAACGTATTTTCTTAATCAGAAAGAATTGGATTATTTAATGAGGGACTTTGGTCTAACTAAATCTAATGCAGAGTTCCTGTTATCTAGTTTAAAAGAATGGTACTACTGGATCGCAGCTCAATATAGAGAGAAAAAAAGACAAGCCACTTATGGCAGTTTTTACACTGTTGTAGAATCCTTCCCTGTGTTATTGTTTCGATTTTATTTGATTAGTCTTTATGACAAAATTAGTCACAATACAGAAGAGTGGTGTATTTTCATGGAGAGTTCAAGTAAAAGTTCGAAAACTGTTACAATGGGAATATATACCTATCGATTTCTATTGTTTGCTTTGTACATGTTATAAAGATTTAAAAGTGAAAGATGACAACATTTATTGGTTCACAAGTTAAGCAGACGTTGGCTTCACGAGAACTGGAAGACAAAACGGCTGATGCTGAGCGATATTTCTGGCAGTGGTAACATTTGAAAATGAAAATTACAACAAAATTGATTAACAGGTTGTTTGAAAATTAAGGAAAAAAGGACATGTCAATCAAGCTCCATTACTTGCACTCTGGATAGTTTTAGACCAAATCTGGGCAGTGTTAGTGAAAAGCATAGGAAGATATTCCATGAGGAAATACAGTATGGAGAATAAGTACCATGGAAAGTGAGATGAAGCAGTGATGGGCGACTATATCTGGTTCTTGGTTCGGGATAATCAGACTGACCAATAAGGGACCAAGACGTTCAAATATGCATTTTTTAGGAAATATTTAAATTTGCCCAACGTGGGTTTCTACTTCTTAAGTTGATTTTCCAGCTTATTGTTTACATTTATTAAAGATTAGTTCTGTAGAGATGTTAAATGTTATTATTATTGCATATTTACCTTTCTTCCATTTCTGGGCAACCTGTTCATGCTATGCAAAAACTAAGGTCATATCGGAATCAGAAGATGTATATGAAAATGCCACTCACTGGTTTATTCCTGATGTTATTTATATTCTTCTTTTTTCTCTGATTTATTCAACAAAATACGCATTAATTCATGCTTAAAAGTCTATTGATGAATGCAATCATTGCTTATGCCAGTCATGTTGCATTATAGCAGAGAGAGAGAGAGAGAGAGAATTTCTATAGGCGTGTCAGTCATTCACTAGCTAGCTACTTTACAATTCCATACTTTCTTATCAACAAACTATTGGTCTAAGAAATGCATGGCTTACATAAGCAGACGGTGCTACGAATTATGTGGATTAAGAATATACTAAAAGAGTTGAAAGAGGATAGCTAACGAATGCCTTTTCAACCGCCAGTAGAATTTCTTTCCACTACAACCACTCTCTCGAGATGCATAATCGATCTAACCAGCCAAATGACTGAAGTGTTGAAATTAGGACAAGAGGTTTATTCGGCTGGAATAACTCGTGTTCAAAAGTAATTTTACAGGCTTTAAGATAAAACAACTAAAATGTGTAAACTTGCTAATGGAAACTCGACCAAAAAACTGGCAGTAAATGCTAAACTTCACAAGAGGATTACACCGCAATAAAGATGATGATAGGCCATATTAGCACTTCAATCATCTGGGATTTATGCCACTGGAGGATCCCTCTTCACAAACTAAGGCCTCGCCATCCCATAGGTGAAATCTGCATCGCCTTCATATTACAGACAGGTTCCTGTCTACTCATATGTTTCAGATTGCACAATGCCTGGATGCCCATCTAAAACACTTTCTGAAGGATAGAAAATATAGGAGCACTATCTTTGCAGAATTGCTATGTTCAAACCTTATTTAAAGTAAGCAAGTCTATCTTGTAAAGGGTGACTCAATCGTAAGTAGGGAATCTACCTTGTCGGTAGCGATTCTGCAGTCAATGAATTAATTGGAACCTGCGCACATGCAAGAGCTTATCTCTCTCTTTTTAACTGTAATTTTATATAGTTTCTGAACACTATACTTTTAATAGTGTATTATTAGCTATCCATATTAATTGGAAATGGTATGTTTGTCATAAAACATGCAGAACATCATATTTATAAAATCCTCTAGCTGTATGGATATTGCATTTTGTATAAACTGTTCTAACTGTACAATAAAGATTCTACTAAATTCGCCTTTACATCAGGAAACTGACTGAGCGCGCGCGCGCGTGCCCGAACTGCATATATCGAAACATGCAGGCGACATTTCACTGCTGTATACATCGATCACAGTTCAGAAAGCGTTTCCCTTCCTTTCGGAAGAAAACCTCCAAACTGAGCAGAAATGAAAAAAGGTCCTAACTGTTCTAGGCACCGACAGGACATGTTGCAAATCTCCCTTTACAATTTAAAATGAAATATTGCTGTGTATGTTTATTTGCTAAACATCGAACAGTAATATATTCTCGCGTCCTCTTTCTTTGTAAGGAGCCAAGGAAGTGAGAGGGTGTTGATGCTGCTGCTGTTCTCAGAATGTGTCGGCAAAAGTATTGATGCGACTGCTTGAATTGCTCTGTGAAGTGGAGATCTCTTTCTTTCATGTAAGCTTTAGAGTTTAAATTCTGAGCGTAGTTGGGTGACTTCTTTTTTTTGGATGAGTAAAATTCCTTAATATATTGCAGATAGCAGTGAATAACATTGCTATCAGCAATATATTAAGCAACGCGAAGTATTTTATTATAGACACTTGAATTTCATATTATCTAACGATTCAAGCGTAATTCATCTTTATTTTTGTCCATTGCCAAATCTGATTTCACAATATCTTCCAAAGTGAGTTAGGCAACTATTTGAGAAGTAATGACTGGTCTCTTTAACTGGCCGAAAAGTTTTAAGTTTACAATTTGGCGCTTTATAACCCTAATTAAGTCCAGGACAAAAGCCTCATGGTATGACAGCTACAAAAAGATGACGGGCATAGCCTCTTTCTATAGCTTTAAGCATACAGGGTATGCTACTTATGAAATCTGAGATCGATGCATTAAGTAGCAAAGAAAAATTATATAACATAAGCCCCCCCCACCCAAATAAACATTTTCTACAACACTTGTCCGTCCCCTAATTATTTGCCTAATTCTTCCTGAAATTTATTTAAACTACTTACTTCCACAACGCCACATCGAAGTTCGTTTTAATAATCAACCATCTTCTGGCTGAAGATGGTTGATAGAAAAGAAAACTTTTGCATTCTATCGTGCGACCATCCTTCTTCAATTTAAATTTATTCCCTCTTATAGGCGTTGTCTAAGCAAGAGTAAAATTTCAACACTTCCCTCAATCCATTCAATGCCTTAACCATCTTAATCAGATATTCTCACAGGTGTCTAGTTTCCAGATGGTAAGTTCTACTTCATTTAGTGCACCATCTTCCATCACATATACTCTGGATATATCTCATCACTGGGTTGTTCAGATTTTCACAATGCCTACTTGCCCACTGATCCCTAAAATGATCGAAACACAGTCTGGATAAATTTGAGGTTGGGAGTTTGATGGTGGCCTCTTGCTTTCGTCTACTGACTATGAGAGATCCTTTTTTCCAGATTTGGTGTTTTCTTTTAAGCCTAAAATTGAAATTCGGGTGTGAGTGACTTGTCAAACCGAACCTAAACTGAGTTTGTGAATTCGACCATACTAACTTCAAAAGGATCGAAACCAAGGAGTAGGGACGTACACTTCAAATAAAAAAGCAATATACTTCATTGGAGCAGCGTCTTTCATTTAGAGTAGTTGTTCAATACTAAGACATCTCGTTGTTTCTACAATATGAGGTCGATGTACCAAGTGGCAAACTCAGTGAGTTCAGAGCTGTGTACAAAAAGAGGCTATGCCATGCGTGTACATCCCTGTTATTAATGAAAAGACCCAGGGCATGATACAATTCTCAACTGAACATTGCTTAGATAACTCCAGGAAAATTGTTTATTTGCGTTAAATGCAAAAACGCAGCCAATGGGCCACAATATTTAATATTGTGGCCCATTGGCTGCGCATAAACCACCGGGAATGAATTCCTTTTTATATACTTATATCACGACGTATTTAGCAAATTCAAAGGATGTTTGTTCTCTTGTTCAACTTTTTCTTGCCTTCTCGGTAGTAATTATCAGGGTCCTTCCTCTTTAGCATATCTTGCTTTTCACAGCACAGATCGCGTACAAAGAATGAAAGAAGGGGGTGGGAAAGATCGGCTGATTTGAGCGTCTTTCTTTTTTGCAGCTTAATTTGAGGTACAACTTGTGGTCTTCTATTAACTTGTATTCATCTTTATTCGCTCCGCACAAAAAAGGTCTTTAGCATTCGACCACTCCCGCCCAACTTCATTACTTATTCTCGAAGCCAGGTGTGCGAGAGAATGCTGCTTTGTCTTATATTGCAGTCGACTGCTTTCAGCGACGGCTCGGTGCACGAATTAATGAACGCTGTAGATCCCACCAGTGAGTACTGTGTGCAGATCGTCAGTTTTTTTTTGTACCGGTGGTGCTTTTCGAACAAAACTGCGAGTAGCGAGATACGCCTGTATTGTAACATCTGGTGCTGTAGATTAATTCCATGTAATTCGTTTACTTTATACGGTTGAGAAGACAAAATCCAGCAGGAGCTAAAGAGAATGTTTTCTTTAAGTTTTTTTTTAATTTTTCTTTACAAGTCACAGTTAATCGAAAGAGATTTCAGAAAACATTTTGTCGTTAAGGCTGAAAATTTTTACTAGAAATCTTTTGCTCAAAGAAATATAATCCTTCAGTTCTTTTGCATGTTTCGGCGACATATTTGGTCCACATATTACTGGAAACGTATTTGTTTAGAATCAAAAACCCCTATTTCAGGATCCTTTGTCCTTAGTCACAGGCAGTTAGGTCATATGCCTGCTTTCCACTTTGGGAAACTAGCTTAAAAATAGCACAGTGGCTGCTGCTATGATTGTTCATAAACCCACCCTCGCGTACTGGCTTATTTAAGGTGGGATAAGACAATTTAAACTCTCCTTATGGATACTTATCTTTAGGGAAGAGTTAAATGACTAACGCTAAAAGCAGTCACGTTCGCATCATTTTATATTTTGTGGTAGCCGAAGACGACAGTTTCTTTTTATATCCTGGTCGTAAAAATCATTAAATACAGCAGATGACTCCCACGATAACCCAGCTGGAGATTGCAGCACTCTGACGCAAACAGTATTAAGTGCATTCTTGGTTTTCAGCTTCTGTGTGTGTATACTATGTCACCATTTTATCGAAAGCCCTATTTATTATTACAACCGCAATCCTGGTCAATTCCTTCCTTCTAAAATAGGGTTAAAAAACTGGGCGAATTTTGCACGAAAGAATAAAAAGGATTTACTTAAACTAACGAATAAAAATCCCCGTTATCATTAACCACAGTCTAGGGTTCTATTAAACAAAGATTGAAAAGCTGGGTTCAGTTCAGAGAATATGTGTTGCATGACACCTCCAAACAGAGACATTTCAACAAAGCACAAAGACACAGAGTTGATCGTTGGAGTATTTCAGCATTACATTCAGAGAAATTATTCTTTGAAAAACGATGAAAGCCGGTATCGTAATTGTAGAAAAGAACCAGCTGTCTAGCTGATATTAACTAAAATTCCATTGACCCAACTCTTAATTATACTGGAATAAACATAGGGCCTACCATACTGAACCATCAATATGAACCTACCATACTGAACCAAACACCTACCATACTGAACCATCAATTTCACACGTTAAAAATCTAATTGAGGTATATGAAAAAGCACGGTGTCCAAACATGAATGAGTTTTAATAAAATTCTAATACGACTAATGTCCTAATGATCATTAGCAAGGTTAAGCTGAAACGGTGTTGAAAAACCAACTAGTGAAAGGAACCTGATAATTTAGCTCAGTGGCAAAATTAACGAAACCCCATAATAAATTAAAACAAAGATAATACATCCATAAGATATTCTACTCTCGTAGTCAAGACAAACACGAAGGTTGTTCAAAAAGTAGTCGCAACGCTGCTTCTCAACAAAAGAAAAACAACTTAATTTATAAATATTTGACAATTGCACTCCTTTAAATTAATCAGAGGCCACCAGCACATATTGATCCTAAACATGCTGAAGGTACCTCATACCATGAAAAGCCCAGTTTTGTTGGAGTAGCGAGGAAACGATTTTCTAAGAATAGTGTCCACATATTGTCCAAAGACTTTGATTTCTAATTGGTTCCTATACCTAATCTAAAAAATAACTCATAAGGAACCCACGAGCACATATAGTGGTGGGGAAAATGTAGTGGCCAAGGATTTTCCACTGCAGTAACAACTGTACTGCGATTTTAGTCCACCTCATCCAAGAGCGTCAATCTATGCCAGTTTGATTCCTATTCGCTTAAATGCGGTGTTACCACTAATTTTTGTACAGCCCTTCTAAAGATTGTTTTATTTAAAATATCTTATTCCCTAATAGAATTTTAAATTAACCTAATAATCAATTATTGTTTACACTTACAAGTGTAAACAGTAATTGATTATTCTAATCAATTTTATCATTCAAAAAATTTCGAAGTTTGCAGAATGCAAGCAACAAAGAAATCCTATTGAAGCATTTAATCCAGGAACGAGTTTATCTAATTTATCCGAAGAGGGTTTACTTAAACTAAAGAATAAAAATCTCTACAGCGTTAATAGTAGTCGAGAATTCTATTGAACGAGTGAAAAGCTGGGTGCAGTTCAGCAAGCATGTGAAGAGCGACACCTCCAACAGAGACATTTCCAGAAAGAACAAAGATAGTGTTACTATTTCGGGACGAAGATCAATAAAGGTGAGTCCATCTCGTGACGCACATAGACGGTACCTAAATTATTGAATTAATTTATTTTCCCGAAGAATCATTTAAAACAAAGAAGATTAAAATAAAGCGACGTATTTCAAAGAGAAAAAAATAAATTTAGAGTTGGACAAACAGAATGCAAATATGATTTTTAGGCTGCTCCAGTGTAATTCGCTTTGAGGATCAGATACAGTAAGTGCTGAGCAATGCTATTAGATCCATTTCTACCACTGTGTTGCAAATTGCTTTTAGGTTCATCCAAAAACATTTTATAACCGTTTATTTGCTTATGTACAGTTTATGCCAATATTGGCTGCGTTACTGCTATTAATTATCTCGTTTTATAAATAACACCTTAGGAATAGCCTAACAGTTAAATGGTGAGTTAAATAGGTTGATAAGAATTTCTTACCGCGTTAACGTGACCTTTTGAACATAGAAAAACATAAATAATTTGTTAACACTGAAGTAATATACGCTATGTTTTGAACAATAGACATCATGGTTGAGATAGCTAATCTTAAAAAACGATTGTGCTTTGTGCAATTCCGTGTGGTGTCGTCGTTTCTGTGGCTACTATTGATGTAACAACCTGGGTTAGTTGTGTTGAATATAAAATAATAGAATTCAAAGCTGATGTGTCTAAGCAGAAAGTGGACATGTATAGTATCTCATGTAGAGTGAACCTGAACGTCAGTTCAATTCTCCCTTGGTACACTGTGATGAATACAGGATTCTCTAAAAGGCCAGGAAAGCGTGGAAATGTTGTGTGTGTGTGACGTTGTTGTTAAATTAAAAGTATAACACTAAAAAATAAAATAAATAAATAGATATACCTAAAAACAAAATGTGAAAAAGGGGAAACTGTAGAGAGAGAGTGAAAGGTGAAAAAAGAGCGTAGTTCGATGGAGACAAAGGAGAACATGTGGCTAGGCAAAGAGTTGAGTTTAGTCACATTACGGAACGTTGCTGCACAATGATTCATTGTTAGGAAGGCAAGGTAGCAGTCAATGGAGAAGCTGGAGGACGACGTCTTGGCAGGAGTAATCCTGGAAGAGCTAAAGTTTTTATTGGAGATTAGGACAGAAATCTCGGTTCAGAGAACAGCTGCACTGATGCAAGCGAAGTATTGAAGGTCCTGATAAATTTCGCAGTAAAAGAGAATGTGCTGCCAATCCTCGGGATGGCCACAAATATAAAGTGAAGACTGTAAAAGATTAAAGGTAGCCCATTTTGCATTAAGGAACCCTTGCTTAGTCAGAAGACAGTATATAGACTTGGATGAAACCATTTCAATGCGCATTTACAGGTGGTGAAAGATATCTGCGGAATAAATTTGTAGGGGACACTTCCTTTTTGTGGAAATCCCCCACCTTTCTTTCCAGGGTTGTAAAAGGATGTTCCAGTAGCGACTCTTTTCAGCCTTTAGACGAGATGTTAAAGGCTTACGGATATATATCAAGGAATTCCAGAGAGAAATTCCCATTCTGGATGTGATAACATATTATTCCTCAATTTAAAAAACGAGATCAAACGGAAAGCATTCAGTCCTGCATGACCAGTTCACTGCGAGAAGCATTGAACTTCGAATTGATTGAAGTTTAGTTTGAACGGTACTGCTTTTAACTTGCCAAAACCAGGTACAATTACCATAAGTACAGATTGAAAAAAACACAGCCGTGTAGGGTAGCCATAAGGTGCGATGGTTTAAGGGAGAAGTGTGTATAAGCCTTGACTTTAACCAAAAATATCATCAAGATGTTTTGTAAAAGTCATTTAAGAGTCAATTTCGTGACGTAAGAAATTACGGAAAGTGATTTTTCATTGTACTTGAATGATGGGAGGACGGGTTATATCAAAGGAGCCGTTTAAAAGTATCATTTTAGTCTTTGTAGGTGATACGAACAGCTTGTTTGTAATAGCCTAGTGTAAAAGATCACCCATAATAATATTTTCAGAGATCTCTAAAGATAGGCGAGATTGCATGTGAATCAGAATGGCCAAGTCATCAGCATATGCTAGTTTTGCAGAATTCGGAAAACATTTAAAAAGTCGCTCGTCCAGGAGCACGAGGTTCCAGACGAGGAGGCCTAAAACAGACCATTGTGGATAGCCACAGGAGAGAAAGAGAGTGTGAGTGATGGATTTTGAGCCAGAAAGTAAGAACAATAACACTGCCGCTGTCGAAATAACTTTGAGTAAAGTTATACAGGGATAGAGAACAGCCTACAAGTTGCAGTCGTGTAAATAGACTTGGGCATCATAGCAGGTCGTAAGCTCCTAAAAAATCAACAAAAATGGCCAGGAGATATTTATACTAGCTAGAACACGAGAGAATAATTTGACTAGGGCCTCTGCTGTGCCCCGTCCAGACAGGAAAACCAAATTGATATTTAGAAATGAAGGACATATCAGATAAAAAAAACCAATAATTTCCCCCACCTATTAACCTTTACAGAGTATTTACTAAGGTTGGGGAGGAGAAAAATCGGCCTAAAAGACTTTCCATTTGAGGAGCTTGAAGTATTGGGTCCCAGTTTAAGAAGTGTTTTCTTCCAGATGGCAGTAAAGACTTCTTCATTTAGATATTTATTGTAAAGGTTCAAGAGTACAAAGGGAAGAAGTTGACGAAAGTTTTTTATGAAAATTCCCTCCAAGTCTAGGCCAGGACATCTGGAATCCTTGATCTTACAGACAGCAAGGTCAAATTCAGGTTGGGTAAAAGATGGGATGGAAACGGTGGAGTTGTAGAATTTGTTACCGTGTCTGATTTCCTGATGGATAGGTAGATCATCATTTGGTGATTCAGCAGGAAGTAGAGAGTCCTGAATGGAGTTAACTGTCTTGCCAGGTCAAGGTTTCGGATCTATTTGAAGGAAGAAAAGTGTATACAATTGGAGATTGAATTTTATTTCGGGTAAGCCAATAAATTATACCCCAAGGGTCATTGTTTACTATAGAAGAGACAATGTTTTCCAAGATTGGATTTTATGAAACTTAATAGATTTTACATATTGTGTTTTTTTTTTTGTTTTTTTTTTTCAGCTTTTGATATTCGCACTTGTCTCTTAATTTCATGTGGTGGCCCGATCCTCCTAGGGAGCTGATAGTTCTGTCACCTGAGTGAATTAAATTCATGGTCCCACCAAGCAGTGGGATGAGAAGGTAAAGTTTTCTTTAGAGCAGCCAGGGAACAAGCTCAAAACAAGGCATTACTGATAAACATTAGTCAGAAGCATTATGGTCATGCAGAAAGCTAATGGCAAAGCGAGTGACAAGATGAAGAGGTCATTCTAAATCCTAGTCACACTGATAGCTGCATACGCAGGGATTAGTATGGAAAATTTCACAAAAGGGGACGCTCATTAATAACATATCTTATTTTGAATGATATTCCCCCGCTAGTGCTCTCTGCTCTATTTCAGACGTCATCTTCAAGAAACTTCTTTGCCCTCGTGGGTAACAAAGTTGGTAAGATCGCTGTCCTCCCCTCACCGAGTGGAAAAGAACAATTCCAGTCCCGTTGATGACGGGAGAAATTTTTAAGGGGCTTTTTCACAACGTGGTGAGTTAGTCGATCTCAGACGAGGATAGCATGGTTTTCCTCTTGGAAACTCGGGTTTTTCGTCCAGCAAACAGAAAACCGACCCGAAAACACTGCAGTTTAAGATAAAATACACGGAGCAATATGACCATAGCTGCTGATGCTGCCAACAAACAACAACATCAAGAAACTTCTAACTCTTAAAATGTTTCTACCATTACCATTCATTAAATCACAATAGTTATACTTTACTATTGTGCAGCGTATACTATTACTATATTGCTTAAGCTTTATTCTAGATTCGCTACCCCATTAGATCTATTCCATAATCTGCATTTATCACACTGATAAATTTCGACTTATTTCTGCCTGCTAAAAGCTGATAGAGAAAGTCTTCCCCCCACAAACTTCGCATCATCATCAGAGATTTAAGTCTCCCATTGCAATAACTTCGAATACATTAAATTGTCTTGCATTTTGAATCTTATCTCCGCAACGTTTTTGTTGTTATTTTTTCCAAGAAGTCAAGTAACTTAGGCAAACCTTCACGTAGTGCTTAATACCATCCACATCCTGTCTCTAGTCTGCTTAATGAATACTTTGGAAATCTTCATAATATGTTCTTCTTTCTAAGTGCCTTTATCAATTAATTATAATCTCCTTAATTACTGTTATTAATCCTTAATTATTACTGTTTCTAATTCTCTATTTAAATACCTCAGTATCACAGCCTGTCCTGTCACGGAGAGTAGTCGCTTAATATTAATCAGTGCTTAATAAAATAAAAAGCATACTTCAGAAAGAAATTCTCGTGTAGAAATATTCAAACCACAAGACTTAAATAATCTTTATATGACTACAGGGTTTATAAGCATTCAGATTTTTTCACTGTCTTTTCTTTTTATGGTTTCTCGTCATTAAATTTTGCTTATAGTGTCCTTTTCAGCAGCAATAAGATTTTTACAGGTACTGTCACAATGCCTTGATTAGATTGCTCTAAGTTAAATTCTGTAGTATATTTTCAATGGTTATCTATCTTCGGGATATGGTCTACTCTCGGTTTGAGAGGATTCTAATCCAATAATCGAAAAATATAGCACGGGTAAAGATTTTGTGCATTATGATTAATCGAATTCAAGAGGTTAATTAGATTCAGGTTTGAATACCAATAGCTCTTGAGATTTTAAAGGAGCTCTCCTATTCAATCCTAGCAACCCCGTTCAAGTTCATGAGCACCCTTCCCAAACTCTTCTTTAAATAGGTACTTGCAGACGAACACCAAATTCTAATGGCATATAACGAAATTGGAAACAGACATTTTAGGTGTATTAGATCATAAGGTTCTAGCTACAAATGCTTATTTAACTCTTGTTTTGCAGCTAAAGTTTTTGCATTGCAGCTTAACTTTTTGTTGTAGTGTTCTAAAAGTGTTGGAAAAGCTTCAAGTGACTGGTTTTTAGGACAATTTTTCTCCTTAAAATGAGAAAAAATTGTCCTAAACACCAGTTAGTATTCTTTCATGCACCACCACCATGGTAGAAGTTCCCCAAGTAGGGAGTGCTTTTCCTCTCCGACAAAACGCTGCTTTCAATGAAAGGTGCCGGGACAGCTGTATATCTTATTTACAGCTGTCCTGGTTGGCATTCTTCATTGTAAACAGGTATCGTTTCCTATGCTCATAACGTTACTTGCTGGAGATAAACCAGAAGCAAAAGGTGTGAATATTACCAATTCAGTCAACTTATTTTCAGATTAACAAATCTTCCCAAACTATTTTCTCTTGCAAATGGGCCCCTTTCAACTGAGACGTTCTAATACAGAATATGCAATTCTCATGTTAGTTTTGATATTAATTCTAAGCTGGTGTCCTACAATTGCATCGATGAGGTGTTGACAGTTCAGTGCTTGTGCACAGATAATAATAAATATCTGTCACACCAGGGCCACCCGGAATATCAATTCATCTGCCCAAATGTATTATATTCGTGAATTGCATATGTTCTTTGGTCGTCGATTTGCTTGTTTTGATGAAAAAAAAATCGAGTTTCCGGTGGTGGGACCTTGCTATTGAGACTGACTAACGCCTGAGAAGTGCATGTGCACATCCCCACAAATAAAGTATGCTGCCATCCTCCATTTGCAAAAATTGAAGCAACATGAAGAATGGCAGCATACTTTATTTGTGGGGGATATAGCTGCGCACATGCACTCAGGTTTAGTCTCCAGAGCAAGCTCTGACAATCCTCCATCTCTTCCATCATGCCCTATCATTGATGTGTTTTGAGGTTATTATGGACATCCTGGCGAGATCCAATCTCACTTACATTTTGAGGGTACAGCTCTAAAACGGTGTTCGCAGGCCGGCCGCTAGATAGTCCAATAGACCGAACCTATTGGTAACTCTCTAGGAGGCTGCCTGATCAGTTGGTGTATAATCTCGTTGCCTCTATTCTATCAGATAGTGACCGGAGGGAATCCGAGTAGCGTGTGTATGGAGCCCCCTCCATACATACGCTACTCGGATTCCCTCCGGGGGGGGGGCATTGTCGTTGTTACTGTTGTTTTTGGATTTTAGGACAATCGGCAACTAAGGCCATATTGCTCCGTGTATATTGTCTATAAATTGTGTTCTGAGGTCGAGTTTCTGTTTGCTGGACGAAAAAACCCGAGTTTCCCGAGAAAAAAATTATACTACCCTCTCCTGAGACGGACTAATTCAGCAACATTGTGAAAAAGACTCATAAAAATTCCTCACGTCGTAGATGGGATTTGAACTTAGGTCTTTTCCGCTCGGTGTGGGGGAGGACGGCGATCCAACCAACTTTGCTACTCACGAGGGCGGAGCATTGTCCAGGCCACGTTATGTCAAAGAGCTGGGTACATTCTTGCCATGTGTATGCAATATCCAAGAATTTCATTAGTTCATAGAATATGTCCCTTCCCCTCCATCTTTTCTTACTACTGAATACATCATGATTTGTAAAAACAATAGAACAAACTTATCTGCGAAAAGGTCTAAACCTCCCAAACACATATTCGTTCATTTCACAAATATGTGGTCTCATTTATAAAATCAATGATGTCCTTTTCCAATTACCGTCTGTCAAACCCCATGTACTCTTTATGACAGAATTCTAATTATCAGTTGCTTTAACCACTGCCCATCTCAGTTATCCAAATAATTTGCTGCATGATTCCTTTCGCATCAAAGATTGTACTTTTTCATGTGTACGCTCTGATATTCTCAGCCAGAGACTTAGTAATTTGGAATCTCCTCTTTTCGATCTTCTTTGGCTTAAATTCTCTCTACCACATTCTGCCAAATTCATCTGTTGCCTCTATTGTTCCCCAAACTCCGCTAATCACTTGGAATTCTTTGACTTCCTCTCTTTGAAACTTGACTTTCCACTACAACTTTCCTAACAGTAAGGTAATTTTCCTTGGTGCTTTTAATGTTCCAACTCCAGCTGGCTTCCATTTTCTAGTCACACAGACCCAGCTGGCCGAGAACTTGAGGCTTTTGAAATTACTAATAACCTCTCACGGATTGTTCATTTACCTGCCAGAATAATAGGCAATCCTAACTACACAGCCAATACGCTTGATCTTTTTCTCACAACAACCCTTCTAATTGCTCGCTCGATGTGAGTAGTCCTCTAGGTACCTCATATTACAACTTAGTGACAGTCTCTTCTCCAATGGAGCCTTTCTCTCGTGGCCATTCTCAACAAATGCCAATTCTTTGGTATTTCAAGAATGCAAAATGGGATGATCTGCGAAATTTTTTGCTTGGTCGGATTACTCTTTCAAATCTTCTGATGTCAAAGTTTGCTCAAATCGTGTCAGTGAAATTATTCTCGTGAAATGGAATGAAATCCTTCATTCTCCACTCTCCACCTTAAATTCTCGACCTTCATCTAAACCTTGGTTTTCTAATAAATGTGCTGAAGGCTGTTCAATATAAGAATTATACGTATCGCAATTGGCTTATGTCCAAATCTTCAGCTTCATTTTCTGCCTACACCAATGCACGCATTGGTGCACTGTAAAGCAGTTATTAATCAGTCCAAACTAGATTTCGAATGGCTAAGAATGGAAAACTTGCTTCTTACCCAAATGGTAGTCGAGCATTCTGGTCTCTTGCCAAAGCTATTGGCAACAACTTTATCCCATTTCTATTCCCACTACTCGCAAAACCAAATGGTTCCATTGCCAATTCAGCCAAAGATAAAGTTGACCTAGTAGCATCATACTTTTCTTCTAACTGATTGATGATCATGGTAAACCATCTGCTACCGTTCCCAGTACACTTCATGACTATGCCTCCTGTGGTCTTCCGTCACAAGGATTTTGAACAATCTCGATGCTAAGAAAGCTCCCAATTCCGATGATATTTCTCTACTTGTTCTCAAAACCTGTGCTCCCGAATTTACTCCTATTCTTTGTCGCCTTTTTTTCTCTTTCTTATTCTAAAGATGTTTTCTCTTCTGTTTTGCAATTTGCTCATATCCATCCGGTACTTGCAACGAGTGACAAATCCCTCCTATCCAATTATCGTCCCACTGCACTTACTGCTACTCTTTCTAAAGCAATTGAGAAATCAATTAACCACTAAATCTTAAACTATCTACAAACCTTTCATTTGTTCAATGCTCGCCAGAATGGATACCGTCAGTGTCGATCCACTGGTGATATTCTGGCTGATATTATCCATCTGTGGACAAATTCAAATGAAAAGTGTGGCGAAACTCAAGCAGTTGTTCTTGATATTTCAAAGCCTTTTGATCATGTTTGGCATAAAGGTCTTCTTAATAAGCTTTTATCTTATGGTTTGCAAAATGTTTTTTGTAATTGGGAATCCAGCTTTCTATATTTCTGCTCACTGCGGGTAATGGTAAATGGCTCTTTGTCTTCCAACTTTTCCACTAATGCCGTGTTCCCAAGGTGCGGTTCTTTCCCCCATTCTTTTTCTCTTGTATATTAATGACCTTCTTTCATTGACCAGAAATCCTATCCATAGTTTTGCTGATGATAGCACATTGAACTCCACCTTCCAGTTTGAGAAACCTCGCCGTGCATAAACAGCTTCAACTTCTGGAATATCCACTACCAATTCCTTAGCTTAAATAACTTAGTTGATTTCAATATTTCTAATACACTCCTGTCTTATATCTCTGAAAAAGGAGTCTTCTGCTCCTATGCTTATCTTTGATGAAACTCTGCTTTTTGGGGAAGGTCATGTATCTGTATAGAGGATTACCCCGACTTCTAATCTCTCTTAGCATAAGCACTTTACAAATATTGCTTCCTCTGCATCTAAAAACTGGGTTTTCTCTTTCGCTCTAGGCGTTGCTTTTCTTCCAAACAACTGTCCACTCTGTACAAATCTCAAATCCGCTCCACCATGGAATATTGTGTGGGCGGTCACCCAAAAACCTCTCTCTCAATCTTTTAGATTCCATTCAGGAGAGGGCAGTGAGGTTAATTAATGACCACCTCTAACAAAGTCTCTCCACTCTGTCTCATAGATATTCTGTTTCTACTGCATGCCTTTTATATATATACTTCCATGGGCACTGTTCTTATGAATTGTCTTCTATAATTCCCATTCGCTTCCAAACCAGTCTGACCACCTGCCACAACCAGTGAACATTCTTTTACTGTCTAACTTCAAACCAATACACACATTTTTTTCTTTCTAATTATTCACTTAACTTCCGCTTTCTGGAACAACCTCCCTTCGTATGCATTTTCTGAAAATTACAATCAGCAGAAATTCAAGTCTAATGTCAACAAGTATCTTCTTTCATCTTTTCAAAAGTCACCCCATGCACGGTACTAAGTACTATCGGTTCTATTATCTCTCATGAAAAAAAATTAGAACAGTCCGCGGCTTAAGCACCGCTTAAAAATTATCCGCCTGAAAGATTTTAAGTTTTATTTATTTTTTTTATCTGAAATGCACATAGATATCATCTCAAAGCGGAATGAATGAGACCTGTGCCCTCAGTATTCCACAAGCAGGAATTCCGGGTAGAAACCTATGCTGGTTGCAATAATAATAAGCTTGGACTACTATTGATTGATTCTTGATCTACTCCTGCCAGAGAAAATGTTTGATGCAAACCAAGAAATTGATTGTGAACGTTTCGCTCTTCGCAACAAATTCGGAGTAAAAAAGATAGAAGCAAATTAATTCTACAACAGGAAGGAACTGTTTGAAGTCATCGAAAATCATTATAAATCGGGGCTTAGGGTGTTTTTTTGGGAGTCCGCTTATCATCGATATTCAACGGTTTTCTCAAGATGTACAATTACGGGAAATGGGAAACCATAGACAATGGGAATCCTTTGACTTTCGCAAATGTTAACATCCAGTGCGCCTTCCCCTTACCGGCGCCTCCGTAGCCAGGTGGGAAGGAGCAGCAGTGCGTAGCACATGTTTCTTGATTAGACCGGGGTTCGAGCCCGTCACCACCAAATACGGAGGATGCGGAAAGGTCAGGAAATGACCACCGCATATCCCGGAGCAATATGGCCTTAGTTGCTAATGCTCCTAAAAACCAAATAACAACAACAACAACAACAACAACTTCCCCTTACCAGGAGATCACTGATGGCTACATTGATCATAGAGCCTGGAGACACTTGTAAATTTAATTCTGCTTTGTGACCGCAGAGCTAAAAGGAGAGTGACCACTGTATTCTTTAAAGACTTCTATATCTTCATTAGCCCTCGTGGGCAGCACAGATGGTAGAATCACCGTCATCCCCATACCAGTGGAAAAAGCCTGAGTTGGAGCCTCGTCGATGACGTGAGGAGTTTTAATGGGCCTTTTTCTCAACTCAATTGGTCGGTCTTAGGCGAGGATAGCATGATGTTTTTTTTCCCGGAAACCTGGGTTTTTTGTTCAGTAAATAGAAAGAAAATCGACCACAGAATACACGCAATTTACAGAATATACATGGAGCAATATGGCCTTAGTTGCTGATGCTCCTAAAACCCTACTACTACCACCACAACAACAAGAAACCCTACTTTCACAACAAGAAGAAAAAGGAATTGTGTACAGTTTCTTTTGTACGATAGTAACGAGTATTTATTTATTTATTGCTCTTTATACATGGTATAGAATATGAATGCTTTCATTTGCATATACTCTCATAATTATTACTCATATTTACCTATATATAAGATATGGTATTGCTCAACTAATTATGGTTTACCATATTCTCAGTGTAAATATTGGAGATGTCAAGTGTGCCATTGAAATCATGCACTTCTCAATGGCAGGAACCATATGACTAGGATCTCTCTTTAGATTCTTAATAAATCAAATAAAATAAAGATTTGTACTGGTCGAATATTATGTTAATGTACAAATATTATAAGATGAGCTTGCAGTTATTTATCTAACAATTATTTTTTCTTTCTTATAGTTACTTGAGAAGAAGAAGAACAAGCAGAATCCAAGAAACGTTTGATGAAGTACTATATTCTCATCATCATCAAAACTTCTTAAGCGTATTTGTGGAGGCATTTGTTTAGGGCCGGAAGATCATTTTTCCCATTCCCCAATAAATTGTTACGGCATAATTTATAGCAAATAAGTTATTTTCTTATTGGATATTGCTTTAATGGATATCCTATTATTAAATTGATAGTCTCTTGCATAGGCAAAACATGCCTTTTGAGTATTTTTGACAGCAAAGTTTTGCATTCATTTTGTTGTGCGAGTTCGGAGGAAGGTAACTTTTCAAGCATTCATACATATTTGATGAAGAAATAAGGATGGTTGGGAGGGGGGAAAGTACTTAAAATTTATAGTCACACCACTAAATCAGCAGTTAACTGATGGTCGCAATATTATATTCACATTAGATAGAGAAAGAGAAGAAATTGTACGAGTATCTGGTGCAAAATTATCTGCTGTAGGACTCATATCTTCCCAATAATTTCCACTACAGATGGAAGTTAAGCAAAAGAACAGAACGTGCTAACAGTACGGTGCTCATCCTGTAAACTAAGGATGCCCTTGATTTAAAAGCGTTCTTCAAACGAGAAAGCTGAATCATTTATTTTGTATTTGAAAGAAAATGGGGAAACTTGCACAAAGATGAGGTTTATTTATTCTTTCTTTCTGTAATAATGTCATTATTATTATCTCGTTATTATAACATGAAAATGCGTAAAAATTAGTGCCTGGAACTGTTTTTTATTTATTTCAAAATAAACAAAAATATTTATTTATTAAATATGTTTATTTACTCTGTATATATTTATCTGTTAATATATGTCTCTATTTATATATTAAAATTTTTATAATAAATAAATTTATAATATTTTTTGTTATTACTTGTAATAACAAACTGACTTGTAATAACAAAAAGGATATACGAATACGTTATAAAAAGTTAGACCTAACAATATTATTAACAAACAACCTTTTTGATTCAAATTTTAAGTTCTGTAAAATGTAATTTAATTTTTCACGAGTGCTGTACAGTGCTGGCCCCTGGGTTCAATTTCCATTGGCAGCCGAACCTAGAAAATACTTTACTTGGTATTTTTCCGCAACTTGGCCAAGATCCTGTAAACCGTAAAATCCTGTAAAATTCAGTCAGTCAGTGTGAAGGTCACTTTTTCTTTTCTTCTCTGAACGAGAAGAAAGAGAAAGTGACCACACTGATTTGATTTTTGTCCACAAAAAAGGCGAATCGATCATTATAGTATATAGCGACGCTTTATTAGTACAAATTCTACAACCCAATCCATTATTTTGTAGAACCTGGCTTGAGAAACGTGGCTAGCATTATATTCATGTTTATTATTTCGTTCAGTGTTCGAAATAATAACTTGTTTCCAATATGTAAAAACACACAAACCACAAATTATGAATTGAATCATTTGCGAAAATTTATGTATTTATTTTTAAATATACGTAATTATGTACAGCAATAAAAATTAAAATACTTAATCTGTTTATTGATTCCTATAATAGTATGATGCACTCATTGTACCAAGTCATGAACTTCCAGTAATGTTAAATTATTTAAAAGCGTGATTCATTTATAATATCTGAGCTAAAATATACTGTAATTGTTGGATATAGTTTTAAGAGGAAACAAGGAAAGTTTCAGAAGGCGTTAAGTAAAGCTCTTCGCGACTATTTAATACTCTGCTGTATAAATTGGATAACTAATTTTCTGCCTTCAAGAGTTTGTTGAAGGCCAAGACTGTTCCCATTCGCCTAATCCGTCATTTTTAAAAAATCGATTAATGCTCCTTGTCAATGTTACGATCAGCCATACTTCACCGAAGTTTTAAGTTGTTTCGTGAGAGTAATTCTTATTTTCAGGAAAGAGAAAGCTTTTGTGTACTTAAATTAAATGAAGGAATATTTGCCAATCATTTTTATACTAACTTATTTGATGAATTTGTGGTGTGGGTTAAAGAAACAAATATGCAGAGATTGGAATATCAGAAAGATGGTGTCCTTCTGATATACCGGGTGCAGAATTTAAATATGGTAAATGCGATATGTACAGGAAGGACAGACAACAGATGGGAAGGGTTAATTTTTTTTTTCAGTGGGATCAAAAGGTAATTCTTAACAAATACGAATGGGGAAATATTCAAAGAAGTTATTCTGTAAGTGGACATGCTTTTAACACCAAATATGGGGTATTGTACAAGGTACAACCTATATAGCACAAAATGGACGTGGAAGCCCGATCGAGGTTTTTTTAAGGTTTTAAAAGGGTTGAGTAAACTAAATGCCGATGATGTTTTTACGTTTAATCACTTAGTATACATAAAGGGACAAATTTTCCTTGAGCTAAGGTGCTAAAGGAACTGGCTTAGGAATATACTTCCACCTATTCGTTTGGAGAGAGGATGTTTGAATTTAGAAAGAAATTGGACAAAACTGCCAGGTACCATTGGTAACATAAGTTTTTTTGCTTTTTTTTGTGATTGATGCTACGTGAACTTGCTTCTCTATATCATTTTCTCTGGTATCATACATTGTCTCAGTTCCGATCGAATGATTTTATATCTTGTTTGTGGGAGTTCGATACAATTTGTAGTTGTTTATCTGCCATACTAGGACAATTAATCAACCAATATTTGTGTGCAGTGAACGTTGGAAACAATACACGGTATCCATTACTTCGAAATGCTATTATCCATTAGACAGATACTACCAGTATAATTCTCTGAGAAACCACTGTTCAGTGGTGGCTGCTCGTGTAATTTTTAAATCTGCATCAGTTGAAATATGACGTTATTTTTCTCAAAGTTCTTGAGGCTATATCCATCTTACTGTCATAATTACGTATGTCTTTGTATTTGAGTTTTCTCTCTTATTTTTCTCTCTAAAGAAATAAGCAGCACACTTGCGTTTTTTTTATTTATTCGCTAACTTCACATTTATGACTGTATCATGCAGTTCTGCTTCGCCTGTCTCTAGAGCAACTGTCAACCAACCTGGGAATGCATTAAGATTAAGTATGTCCAAAGCACTTTTCATGTTTATGCTGTGAAAAACAATTCTCAATTCAGTGGAACAATAGTTTCCCTCCTCAATTTAACGACTTCTATTATTGTAAAAATAATAAAGGAACTTTATTTAACTAGTGTTCAGCTTTTCAAGTTCTTGACAAATATTTATCCCATACTTTTAATCATGATCGAAACGCGATCTTTATCTATCCATTTTTAGAAACTGAGCCATTTTTCTTGTAATTATAATTCCCATTTCATACAATTTTTTTTTTTTTTCTCTGCAACTCTTTAGAAAGATACCTTTTTATGTGGTTCAGTGACAGAGAAACGTAATCTAATCAAAGCAAATTGCAGACCTTCAGCTTATTGAAAAATGTTTGCAGATCTAGGCGTTGTTTCCAAAACAAAAGGTCAAGTAATTATTTCGTTCCTTCTTCTAGATAACGGACTAATTAGATGTACGTAGTGAAAATGTGCCAATAAGAGCGCCATTCACTGCGTTCTAAACATTTCAAGAATAAAGAAAGATATTTGCCAACCATCAATGGAAAAAAAAGATTGCATTTTTGTTAAATCTTTGTTTGAAGTCCGTTGAAAAAATTCAACGTTGTAGTAGTAATGGGGGCATGTGATGCAAGAAAGCAAGCGTATGAGCTTATGTAGCAACATCAGCCCCCCCCCCCCCCAAACAATTTCACACATCCATTCCCTCTAAAAAGTTTGTACAGTTTCTCCTTGAATTTATTTACGCCATCAACTTCCACAATAACAGATGGAAGTTTGTTCCAGCAATTAATCACCCGCTGGCTAAAGGCAAATTTCAGCACATCTATTCTACAACTGTCTTTCCTTAATTTGAATTTATGCCGCTCAGGTTCATAATCTGAGCAAGCGGAAGAATCCCATCAGAATTCAGCGTGCTCTACCCATTCAATGCCTTATACACCTCAATCAGATCACCTCGCAGGTGCCTAGTCTCCAGCCACTGCAATTTGCAGAACTTCAGCCTTTCTTGGTAAGAGGACCCTTCGTTCCCCTCACCAATCTTGTTGCCTTTCTCTCTGTACACGCTCAAACAACTCTACATTCTTCCTAAAATGAGGCCTCCAGACTGTACGCAGTACTCAAGGCGTGGCGTGACCATTGCCTTTTACAAAGGGATAATCACCTCCTTTTCCCTACTACTAACAAAATTCCTGTACATCACTGATAATACCCCATGACCTGCTCTGGCAGTCTGTCTGCATTGCTCAGAAACATCGTTGTTGTGTGCTGTTACTCTAAAATTTGGTTTAGAGAACTACTAACTAAGACTGAGAACTTTTAATATCTCTGGATTCAACGTCAGTATTTTTTGTGATATTTTCCCTACAGGAGGCATGGAACAAATGCTTTTTATTTAATGCTAATTCCTGAATTATTGTTACTTCGCTTTGGATTTAAACAATTTACATTGTTATATGAGATAGTCCAGTCCTTTTAGTGAAACGTTGTCGAATCGGTTGAAAGAGGTCAGTGCTGCATTTTCTCTACCAGTTGTTTTTACCGTTGTAATAGCATTGAATATTTTTTCACAATAAAGAGTTTACAAATATTTAAAAGTAATTCCCCATACAGTGACATTCAAATACCAAGAACTAGCATATTCTAATGATTACAGCTTGCTAATACTGTGTTTAATAACATCATAAGGGAAAGGATACTCCTAGTTATAAGTGTTTTAGCCGCCCATCCACAGTTATGCAAACAAAAAGTTAAACAAAAAATTTATTTGTTATAGAAGTTCTATGACAAATTTTGTAGCAGGTATTGCAATTATCGTTCTTTGTAACAGCACACCAGCCTCTCAATGAACACCAAAACAACACAACCATGTGGTTGACGTATAATATTAGCATAGGATGCAAGCTTTAGCGAAAAAGAAAACTACCCATACTGTCTCTCCATCCTCTCCAATAATTTGCTTAATCCTAACTAAAATTAATTTAAACCACCCACTTATACAACACCATATAGAAGTTTGATCCAACAATCAATTACTCCGCAAATTCCGCACGTCTATTCCTTCAACCATCCTTTCTCAGTTTAAATTTCCTCCTTTATGTGCTTCTTCCGAGAAAGAATAAGAACGCTATTAGAATTTAGTTTACTCAACCCATTTAAAGATTTAAACATTTCAATCAAGTCTCCTACTTTCCCAGTGCCGTGATTTGTAGAACTGAAATCTTTCCTGGTTAAAGTTACTCCATTGTGCTCCTGACTAATCTTGTTGATCTTCTCTGTATCGTTTCAACAGTTCTACATCCTTCTTAAAATGAGACTTGCGGACCTGTATGCAGTATTCAAAAGGTGCAACCTAACCATTGCTTTATGTACATATGTAATCATTGACAGAGCCCCATGAACTAACCTGTCTGCACTGCTCAGAGAACATCATGTTGGACTGTACAATTATTTCAGATATTTTCCATTTTCAACTGCCTTGAGTGTCATAACACCCAGTTGTGCTGTTCTGGGATTGCTGCTACCCATACGCAATACCTTGAATTTATCAATGTTAAGCTGAAACCCTCTTTTCTCGGTCCATCACCCTTATTTCTCTAGGTCTTGTTACAGTCGCATACTTCATGTCGTTAACCCTCCTGCCAACTTTTGTATGCCTTCATCAATATCGTTAATAAATATTGAAACCAAAACTATGGGACCATCAGGGGGCCCTGAAGAACTCTACTAATAACATTAGTGCAGGAAGGGCAATGCCTATTTTCCATAGCAAGTTACTGGTATTGTCATTCCTAATAATGTCTTCATAGATGGTGTTTCCAAAATGTTTACCCAATCGGCACAATGCACCGCCGTCTGCCACTCATGTGAAGAGGCCTACGTTCGATTCCCATCTTTATTTGAGGCTGTAGTTAACCGATCTCAGGCGGTGGGTGTAGTTGTTTCGTTTAAGTTTTTTTTTTTTTTTTTTTTATCTCGCACAACATTGAAAATCAGCCCGTGAACAATTCTGCAGACAATACACTTAGGGTTTTGAGAGATGATGACAGTGAAGAGGAGGTCAGTGAGGACTATCCCCTTGTGGTACTCCTGTAGATCAGTATAGGTACATTGAGAGTCAGGCGGCACCAGGGATTGCTCCCATGTCCGCGTATGTTCTATGTATCGAGTGACAGTACCCTGTCTATGCCAGAGGTTTAAAATAATGTATGGGTCATGTGGTATGTAGTTTGTTGTGCCCATTGTTCATCCGGCCCGTTGGCCGCCGGGCCCCTAGTGGGACCCGGCGACTCCTGAAGTAGAGGGGTGGACCAAGTGCCTGGCCTCCACGCTCACTGATTTAAACCCACTAGATTTCTTCTTGTGGGGCCATTTAAAGTCATTGGTATATTCGACAACGGTAGCTGATGTGTAAACTCTCCGCAATCGGATTTTGGCAGGTTGTGAGACAATACGGAACAGCCCAGGAATTTGGCATCGTCTTCGCGAGTCCATGAGACGTCGATGTGAGGCCTGTATTCAGGCAGAAGGACATTTTGAACAATTACTATAAGGTGATGTGAACAGTTAAGTGTCATAGACAGACCTTCAAAACTCGGAAACCAAGCATTTCCGGAACTATGTTGATATTAAACATTTTTATTGTCTACATATGAGGAACTCAACGCCGTGTATTTTTGATTTACATTGGATTGCTATTATTAGGCGTAGTCATAGTCGTCATACAGATCGCACTCAAACATTAAGTGTCTCATGGCTGTAAATATTTGCTTAGAATAGATTTTGTCAGACTTATGGTGCATAATTTTGCGGGTTTGAAGGAGTGATGAGAGGAAGTGCAATGCATCTCTGTCTATGGAGTAGTGGTCTTCGAGCAGTCGTAGGAGGGCAGGTACTTGAACGGCATCAAATGCTGTTTCGATGTTGAAGTAGGTTATGAGGAGTTCTTCTCTCTCAAACGCTGTAAGGATGGAGTAGTGGCAAGGAAATTGGCACCTTACTTTCCACCCTGAGAAGATGGGCACGAAGCCCATCTTCTCAGGGTGGAAAGTAAGGATGAAAGATGTACAGGTGGATACCTGGTTCTTCTCTGTCTCATATCAATGTTTATTCCGTATACTTCTGCAAGCATGGTGTTAATGCTACATGGTTTAGTAGTAGGTTCCAGTGGAGATACAATGATTTGCCCACGAGTCTGAACCGATGTGATGTATGAATTAGAGGACGATGACTTGCCATCCTGAGTACTACTAGAGATGTAGCTATCCCACTGACGAAGCCAAAGAAAAAAGGAGAAAGAAGTGATGTGTGGCAACCATGAATAATTTGCATGGTTTAAGGTGATAGATCGATTTCCATTGTATACTCGGAATTTGCATTCCAGGATGCCTATTATATCAAATATTTGGCTTCGGCAACACTATTCACAATAAAACATTTATGAGATACATTTTGTTCTGTTAATTTTGTCAAACATTGTAGACAGGAAGAAGTTATAATACCATAAAAATGAAACAATGAAGTAAAAAGGCTGCCATAGACATTGTAACGGACTTCAAGTAATTATATTATTTTCAACTTAAAAGCTTTCAAAACACAACTCACTGAAAATAATTATTCAGATTTTGTTTGACGCTGGGTTGAGTACCTAAACAAATACGTTATAAGCGATTGTTATTTTGCATGCAAAATGTCGTCGTTCAGTAATATTAGGATACATTTTATTTTCAGTAACTCATTTAAAAGAAGAATTTAATGAGAAAAATCCTTTAAAAACAATCTGCAGAACAAATTTCCCGATCCCTAGCAGCCTGGATGCTTTTAAGACAACTAAACCATTCCGTGTTTGCTAATATCGGGTTGTAATCGCTGTTCTTCTGCTCTATGGAATAGGCCTGAGTTCGAATCGCTTCTCAAGAGCAAGAAAAGGCCTGGGTTCAGATCACATCTTTTTTTAATTATCTATTAACAGGAAGTGTTGCATGAAACAGTCTGATGGGTTTCAAGAATTTGTTATACAGTAGGTGCAGTTCCTTTCTCGATTATGTAGTAGTAGTAGTGGCATGTGATACAAGAAAGCAAACGTATGAGCTTATGCAGCATCAACCAAAAAAAAAAATCACACCATTCCCTCCAAATGCCTGTCCAGTTCCTCCTTAAATTTATTCAACCTATCAACTTCCACAACGACAGATGGAAGTTTGTTCCAGATATTAACCACCCGCTGGCTAAAGGTAAATTTCCGCACATCTATTCCACATTTGTCCTTTCTTAATTTGGATTTATGCCCCCTCAGGTTCGTAATCTGAACAAGTGGAAAGATCCCATCAGAATTCAGCGTGCTCAACACATTCAAGACCTTATACACCTCAATCAGATCCCGCGTAGGTGCCTAGTCTCCAGCCACTGCAATTTGCACAACTTAAGCCTCTCTTTGTTAGAGGATCCCTTCATTCCCCTCACCAATCTTGTTGCCCTTCTCTGTACACGCCCAAGTAAATCTACATCCTTCCAAAATGAGGCCTCCAGACCTGTACGCAGTACTCAAGGCGTATCCTGACCATTGCCTTAAAAGAGGGACAATCACATCCTTTTCCCTGCTAGCAAAATTCTTATCTATCATTGACAAAACCCCATGACCTGCCCTGGCAGCCTGTCTGCATTGCTCAGAAAACTTCATATCTGACTGCACAATTACTCCCAGATCTTTTTCATTTCCAACCACCTTAAGTGTAGTACCACACAGTTGGAACTTTTCTCTCGGGTTACTTCTACCCATATGCAGTACTTTGCATTTGTCAAGGTTAAACTTCAGTTGACACTTCTTAGCCCATCTGCCCAAATTTTCTAGATCCTGTTGCAGTAGCACACTGCCATTACTGTCATTAACAACTCTGCCAACCTTTGTATCGTCTGCAAACTTCGACGCTAAGCCTGATATACCTTCATCAATATCATTGATAAATATATAAAACAACAGTGGACCCAACACCGAACCCTGTGGGACTCCATTAATAACATTAGTCCACGAAGAGCAGCACATATTGATTACCACCCTCTCTCTCTTCTCCCACTTAACCATCCTTTTATCCATTGTAGCAACTTACCCTTAATACCATTCTACTCCAATTTGTACAATAGTCTTCCATGCGTAACAGTGTCAAAAGCTTTCCTGAAATCCAAATATATGATATCAAAATTATTTTTTGCATCCAGTTCCCTTGCAACCACATCATAATAACCAATCAAATTTGTCAGACAAGACTTTCCCTTAACAAACCCATGCTGTGTCTGATTATTTATGCAGTCTTGTCTAGATGATCCTGCAATGCATCTTTAACCAGTGACTCCATTATTTTACCCGGAACAGAAGTTAAACTAACTGGTCTGTAGTTACTCGTGTCACCCTTCGATCCCCCTTTGTGAATTGGGGATACATTTGCACATCTCCAGTCCGTGGGGACCTCCCCTGAGTCCAAGGATGCTCTCATAATTATGACTAAGGGTTTGCTTACTTCCTTTGCCACCTCCTTTAGTATAACTGGATAGATCCCATCCACCCCAGGTGCTTTTCGTATGTTTAACTTCAACAATTTCTCCTCCACTTTGCTCTGAGTTATTACAAAATCATTAAGTATCCTGCTACAATTTGATAGCCTTCTGCCATTTTCAAACCTTAATAATTCCTCATGTGTGAATGTAGATACACAATACAGTACTCATTCAGTTTGTTTGCTATCTGAGCAGGATCATCAACAGTCGAACCATCGATGTCAAGTGGACCAATCAGATTCATACCCTTCCTTTTAGACTTTATATAAGTAAAGAAATCCTTGTTGTTTTTCTTAGCATCTTTTGCCAAGGATTTCTCGTAATCTGCCTAACTTCTTTTGTGACTCGATTACAGACTAGCTTATATTTGCCATTGGCTTCTGAGTCGCTTGATAATTTATATGCATCCCATGCATTTTTCTTCTCTGTCACGAGTCTCATTAGTTCGTTTGATAACCATTTAGGCCTAAACCTTGAACAATTTTGTATTTCTTAATAGGTATGAAACTTTTAGTAGCTTCCACGATTAATTCCTTGAATGCTTCCCACTTAGAATTTACTGTTGGTAACATCGTCAGTTTATCCCACTGTACAGAATTTAAAAACTGTCTGAGACCATTGTAGTCACCTTTACGGAATTAAAAACGCTTTCGTTTACCCCTGATGGTAATTATATCTTTAAGTAAATCCCACATCAGTACGCTGTGATCACTGCCACCTAGTGGTTCCTTTATCTGTAAATTCTTAATACACGAATGATCACTGCTGATAACAAGATCAATAGTATTACCTTCTCTGGTTGCCCCTCGAACTTGCTGCTGCAGAAAATAATCTTCCAATAAATCCACAAAAGTCTTACTAGTGTGTGAGTGATCAATCCACAAGTTCCAGTCAATATCTGGGAAGTTAAAATCCCCCATTATAAGACATTCTGATTTACTAGCCCACTCTATTTCTCTTTACAATTGTTCATTGTACTCATTCGAGTCATTAGGCCTATAACACACTCCTACTCTTATTTTTGCTTTTGCAGTGCTTATGTCACACCAAACTGACTCAACAGTGCACTGTTCATCTATATCAACTGGGTGCACTTCTTTCGAATTTATGTTTTTCTTAATTAACAGCATAAAACCTCCTCCCTTCCTATCCTGTCTATCATTTCTATACACATTGTACCCCCCCAAATTCCAGTTCTGCATCCCTTATATCTGTGTGACACCACGTCTCTGATATCCCAACAATATCCGCCTTTGATGTCTTGACCAACACTTCAAATTCATCAAATTTATTTACTATGCTTCTAGCATTGGTATACATGCACCTATTCCTAGTTACCCTAACACATCCCATATAACCACCTATTTCACGATGAGTGCCATCCGTCCCTGAAATCCCCAACACCCCTCGCTCCAGGTCGCTACTTATTCTAATAGAAGTTGTGCAAGAATCACTTTCACCTCTGCCAGTAGCTACTGTTAATCTATTAGTCATTGTATCCCCCCAAGCTAGCAGTTTTCCGACCCGCCTAACACTGCCTCGATAGCATCAGCAAATATTCTTGCACCCTTTCTATTTAAGTGTATCCCATCCCTGTAGAAGCAGTCTCTCCTGTTAACAAGTAAAGACCAGGCGGAAAAAAATTCTACTTCTTGAGCCTTTCACAATCTTTCCAGGGCCGAATTGATCGACAAGGCTCTCATCATATACTCCCTTCTATTGTATCTGGGCAGAATTGCAGACACTTTCAAATTCAACGCTAATGTACAATTCTATATTCGAATTGCACATTGTGCCTAGAGCAAGAAGTCAGGTCATTGGCCCTCCATCTCTGTAACAGGCACTTTCTCATGTTTATGAGTTGGTTTCGTCTCTCTCTCTCTCTCTCTCTCTCTCTCTCTCCCTCCAAATAAGGACACGTCCAGTAGTCGAAGTGTAGATGATGGACGTTGGTTTCATACTACCAGTGGAAACGGCTCTTCTTTATGACGAGGTGGAACTTCAGTTGTAGTTCGTTTTGTATGCAGGCATCTGTCCTGCTGTGTGTGTGTGTGTGTGTGTGAGAGAGAGAGAGAGAGAGAGAGAAATATCTGTATATGCTTCTCAACATAGACTTTCCATCCTGAGTTGGTGTTGTGAGACTAGTTGAAACGGGCTAGTATTTAAACTAGACCTGCTAACCTCTTACTAACCTCTAAACTAGACCTCTTACTAAACTCGTACCTGCGAGGGCTCTTTCGATGCTCTCGCAGGTACGAGAGTGAATAGCATCACTGTTTTCTCACCCATAAAATGTAAGTGACCTGAGTCCGATTCCTAACGATCGTTGAAGTTAAGAAATAAATACCGTACCCCCAGTGGAGCATGAGAAAAGCATTTGAAGGCTATTTTAACTCTATAGACAAGTTAGTAATGGACGAAGTGGCTACACCTACTAACTCGTCCACATGAGGTGAAGTTTCCCCTGAAACTGGGGATTTCAGTCAATAATAAGCAAACAACTGAAGAATACAAGTGCGATTTACTAGTGCGAGTACTGGCTTTCATTACTTTCTCTCTGCTCGCACGTTACAGCTATTACTTGACAATGTTCTTACTCTTTTAATTGCATGATCAAGTTGGCACCGTTCCTGACTCCTCCTGGTGGGGTTTGAAACTTGGTTGGAAAAAAAGGTTTCTCTCAGGGTTTCGAGAATCAAGGCATGGAATATAATAACTGTTCTCCTGTTGGGCCTAAACGCTGTCTGGGAAGGTGGTGCAATGGTTGTAATCACGGTCCTCCCCACATCAGGCTAAAAAGGCCAAGGATTCGAGTCCTGTCAATGACTCGAAGAATTTCGTGAGCTTTTTTTACCCTCAGTTGTTGAGATAGTCGGCCTCAGGCATGGATAGCAAGGTTTTTTTTTATCCCAGGGACTCAGACTTTTCTTCCAATACAGCGAATAGACCAGAAAAGGCATTTAATTTTTGGACATGTTACAAATGGACTATTACAAAAGGAAGCCTGAAGCTTATGCTACACCAGCCGAAAAAAAAAAATTCTGAATTACCTTGAGAGAGAGAGAGAGAAGTAGAAAAGAATCACCAAGAAAGAGTAAAATGATGATATCCAGCTCAGGACCCTGGGTGTGTCAAGCCCATAATTACCAGAGCCAGGACCTTGGGTGTGCCAAGACCATACTCACCAGGGTGAGCCCCTGGGATATTATTAGGCAAATTGCCTACAGAACAAATAATTAACATGCATGATATATACAGGGTGATTCACTACCAGTGCGACAAACTTGCAGGAGGTGTAGGGGGCACAAAGACGAATCGGAATCACATAGCATTGCAGGGTCCAAAATGCCTTCGTCATGCGGGAGGTCGCGTGAACAAAGAAGCAAAGAAAAAGAACAGAAACAGCAACTCGTTAGTGTAACAGAAATAATCATTTAAATGACAAATTTTACATTGGCAAAAAGCCATGCTACAGAAGGTGTTCGAAAGTTCGACCAGAAGCAGTCACACAGGCTTCATAGCGCCGCCGCGTGGAATCCCTAACGTTCTGGAAGATTCCTGGCGTGTCTCGAATCACCCCGGCAACTACAGAGATGCGAGCGACGAGGTCTTCAACTGAATCAACGGGGATCTCGTACACCAATGTCTTCATTTGACTCCAGCAGAAGAAGGCCAGGCATGATAGGTCCAGCGATCTAGCAGGCCAATGAACCGGACCACCACGACCTATCCAATGTTGTCCAAATGTAACGTTTAGGTGTTTGCGGACGTCATTGGTGTAATGTGGTTGAGCCCCATCATGCTGGAACCACATTGAGCGGTGCAACGACTGAGGAACATGTGCTTCTTCAATAAGTTCGGGCAGGACTTGCTGTAGAAACATCAAGTATGCCCTACCGTCCAGACGAGAGGGCAGAAGGTACGGTCCAATGAGGTGGTCTCTAACAATGCCGGCCCAAACATTGACAGAGAAACGGCGTTGAGTTGCACGTGTTCGCGTACCATGGGGGGGGGTTCTCCAAAGCCCACAAATGGGCGTTATGTTGATTGAAGGTTCCCTCTCTTGTGAAACTTGCCTCATCCGTGAACAATACGGACGCAGCAAATGCGCTGTCTGCCGCACTCTGTTGAAGAAACTAAATAGCAAAAGTCTTCCGGAGTGGATAATCTGCAGGCTCCAATGATTGGACGCGTTGCAGATGGTATGAACTCATTTGGTTTGTTGACAGTATCCTCCATACAGTGGATTGGGAAATACCCAATCGTTGGCCTATCGCTCGAGTACTTGTACTCGGATTGCCTTCTGCAAGATGTAGGACATTGTCCTCATTGTCTGGCGTCCTCGTAGTTCGCTCTCGATTCATGGTACTTCTCGTGAAACAACCAGTCTCACGTAACCTTCTGTGCACACGTGCGAAAATCGTATGATGAGGAGCACGCCTGTGCGGGAAACGTTCCTGGTACAAGCGCAGAGCGGCGCGCCCGTTACAGTCCGCAGCTCCATACGCGAGGTGCATGTCGGCCAGTTCAACGTTTGAATACTCGTCCATCCTACTGCCTCGGGAACCGGTTCGCAAATGCTGACTTCCAGCGGGATCGCTGTTCATGTGACCTCCCGTTCAACGTCCTCTACCGCATGACGAAGGCATTTCGGTCCCTGCAATGCTATGTGATTCCGATTCGTCTTTGTGCCCCCTACACTTCCTGCAAGTTTGTTGCACTGGTAGTGAATCACTCTGTATACTTTTTTTTTTTTTTTTTTGGTAGTTGTTGGCGCATCGGCTTCTGTGGCCATAATGCGCCTCCCAAGGTTTTTGCAGTACAGTACTTTGATCCAAGCCCGAGGCGGGATTCGAACCCGCGACCTTTGGGTTGCCAGGCAGGCACTTCACCCACCCGGCTATCCCGGTCGGCACCCTGTATATAGCCAATACGGTTTAACTCGCTGATGTACCTGAAACCCTGCAACAAACAAGCCGTTTGTTTACAAAATGTACTTATGTCACTTGTGTTGCTTGTAAGCTGTGCCAGGTATTCTTCAACGTTTCCTTACTGTTTTGTGAGCTTTTCTCGGTTAGATTTCTTGGAACAAGTTGTAAATCCGAATTTTGTTTTTTTTTTTTTGTCAACTGGAGCTCAGAGCCTAAGACAACCGCTTTTCTTGTCAGGATTTTAGCCCGATTTTCACGTGCTATTAATGATTCTCTCCATTGTTGCTAACATGATCGCGCCAGAGTACAAACAACTTTTTTTCCTTTTTTTTTTTTTTTTTTTTTGTAAACAGGGCAGTGTAAATAGCAGGGGTCAGCAATCTTTATTCTTTTGAATGCAATTTTTGTTCATCTATTTTTGCTCAACTATGGAAATCTTCATGCATGCCACTTTGAGAGGTGTACAGAAGAGGTGTGTAAAAAAAAAATATATATATATATAGTTTAAGGCTATTTTCAGCATTCAATAATGCAGGAACTCCTCGACTTACGTAAGGGTTGCGTTCCGCGGAACGCTATGTGAGTCGGAATTTCCCCCATGCTTGTGCAGCACTTGCAACTGTGCTCGCTGAATTGATTGAATCAAAAAAGAAATGTTCGACGAAAAGGTAAATAGAATCATTTATTCAATTTTTTATCTCATGCGCAACAATTACAAAAACGTGCAATTTAAAAATATTTCAAAATTATAAAATTACAAAAAAAGAGAGGAGGCAGGCATAACGTCAGTAAGTTTTACCTCTCGAGCATCGTTGCCTGACGTCTTCAGCTGATAAGTACGCCGCTGCGGGGATTTAGAACATATTAATGGATGACTGGACGATGGCTTTTTCCTTTTCATCGTAGATTTATTTGTAGCAAGCGAGCATATCATTCACCCCTCTGCTAACTTTTAAGAATCATTCGCTGTCAGGATCCATCTTCTCAAACCTCGCCATTGCCGATGCAATTTCACGAAATGCCATTGCCATCTCTCTGGTGATGAAGCGTCTCGGCTCCTCATTTGGTTCATCTTGAGCTTCGCCAGCATTTTCTCCTTTCACTTTCGCTGCCTGCAAGTCAATAAGTTATTCTTTAGATAATTCCGTCTCTTCTTCCTCTATTAACTCCTCCACATCTTTGGCATCAACCTCCAACTGAAATAGCTCTGAAACCTTTACAATCTGATTTGTAACCTCTTCATATGATTCGTCTGTTTCAAATCCTTCGAAGCCTTTTATATACCGTGGGCATATTTTCTTTGCGCCATTTAAACATATTAATGTTTAAATGGCGCATGGAAGAAAATATGCCTTATTAATGTTTACGATGTCGTGGTAAATATTGTAAGATTTCCAAAAGTCTCTTAACGTAAACTTTTTCTCACCGTCTACTGCAGACAATGCCTGAGAAAATGCTGTGCGTAAATAGTATGTTTTTAAATTCGAAATAACACCCTGATCCATAGGTAGGACGAGTGAAGTCGTGTTTGGCGGTAGAAATATGACTCTCACGTTCGAATTGAAATCATCTAGATGCGTAGGATGTCCTGGAGCATTATCTAATAGAAGCAAAATCTTGAAAGGAACGTCGTTGTCTTTACAATATTTTTCAACCTCGGAAATGAAGCAGCATTTAAACCTCAAAGACAGATATTGTTATCCATGCTTTCTGGTCGATCGGAAATGCACGGTTAGGGTGGCTTTATTGATGCCCTTAAATGCAACGAGGATTTCCAGAATGGTACTCAAGCAGTGATTTTAATCTGTAATCTCCCGCTGCATTAACCCCAAGCAAGAGCGTGGCCCTATCTTTTGACGCCTTGAAACCTGGCATTGTATTTTCCTCTTTGGCAATGTATGTTCGATCCGGCATTTTTTTCCAATACAGAGCAGTCTCGTCAATGTTAAAAATTTACTGCGTTGAATAGACGCCTTCATCAATAAATTTTTCAAACACATCACAAAATTTCTCTGCAGCTGCAGAATCGGCACTGGCGACTTCACCGCATACTTTAACGTAGTGGAAACCAGCGCGACGCTTGAACCTATTAAACCACCCGTTGCTTGCCACGAGCTTAGGTTGGGGTTCGCCGTACTTATCCTGAACATCTTTATAAATACTTGTTGCTTTTGCTTCAATGGCCATTACACTCAGGAGCACTCGCTTCTGAATCTGATTTTCCGTCCATATTATTAATAGCTGTTCCATCTTCGATATTACACCTGAACGCTAATTTGTGCTCACTGCTGATCTTAAGTGCGCTGATCTTTTGACGTGTTCTTTTATACGCGTACTGTCCTTTGAAATAATATTCACTGTTGAAGCAGCAAGACCTAATTCCCTTGCAATAGATGATAAACTTTGTCCTGCTTCGCACTTCTTAATCATTTTCATCTTTATTTCTAAATCAATTTTGTTTCGTTTCCCACAACTACCACCACTTCCACTTTTCATTGGTCACTTTCCTTTCATCATTGTAATACGTAAATAGGAAAGAAGAGAAGATTCTGAAAATTTATTTATGTTTTTTTATATGATTGAAGATTTCAATGAAGGGGAACATATTTCACCATAATAGCAGTTATGCATATAGTTATAGCAGCACATATTTCACCATAATAGCAGCAATTTCACACAATTGCAGTTATCGGGATTATTGCAATTGCAAAAAGATCGAGTTTACTACCCGTTTATAATTAGATGCACGAACAGAAAAGCCCAATAAACCGGAAAGTGCAAATTACTTTTATTGTTTTATGGTAGTGACCTTCAGAAACGTGTTTTAGAAAAATATTACAAAGCCATTCAAAATTGATTCTTTAAGGGGACATATAATAACTATGAAAGTGTACTGCAATTTCCATTATAAAAATTACCTTTTATAGAGATAAATAGCTTAGTAATATAGAGAAATTTTCAGCTTCCAAGGACTTGGAACGAATTACATAAAAAAAAAAGGTGTTTTTGGGTTCACACCAAGATATTTTCACGATGCCTCCATCTATTCCTACGGGATGTAAAATACGTTTCCACGATTTTTTTTTAAGTTTGCACCGGCCGGCAAAAACTTACGTAAAGTCCAAATCCGTAAGTCGAGTATTACGTAAGTCGGGGAGTTCCTGTATAGAAATATTCAATATGTGATAATTAATAAATTTATTAATTTTAGTTTCAAAAACATTAGAAAGAAAGCATTACAAAACTGCAATACCCATAAGAGCAGGGTTTCTCAACCTTTTCGTTGCTGCTACACACTTTGAAACACGCTAAAATTTTGCAGCGGCACACTACAATCACTATTACATTCATATATTCACAAACGAGAAATTGTTCTGTTGGGTATATTTAATAATACTTATTATTTGTGTAGTATAGATGAATAGATTTAGTACAGTACTAGGAATCAAAACGTGGTATCACTTGACCGCCGGAAGGCACTCGGATCATAGTGTGCATAGTGTTGGGGGAAAGGCGCCTCTGGTGGTTTCCCACATCTGCACCATATATACTCTGTGGAGACAAACAGTATCACTCTGAAAGCCAGAAAATTTTTTTGTGTTGTAAATGAAGTATTATGCTGGGTTCTGTTGGGTGTCCTGCTTTTGGCCGCAGGGCCCCTGATGGGACCCCACGTTGCCCGCACACACCACTAGGAGGTAGCCAGGCTGCCCATAATTCTCTGGCTAGTCTCCTCCAGGTCCTGGGCTTCCTGTAAAGAGACAAAGTAAAAAAATATATATATATATAAAATAAAATAAAATAATAGGGTTCAGGGAGTACAGGATGTACTGGAGAGGGTAAAGGAAAGGAGGTATAGACAGATCGACGGAGGATGTAAGGGAAGGCGTCCTCCACAGGTTGGGTGGGAATTCTCTCACCTAAGCGGCAGTGGAAGAAGAGGCCCCTCGAGAGGGTGGGAAGACAATCACGTATCAAGAGAGACACGGATGAAACAATTCAGGCGACCTGAATGTCAAGTCCAGTAGCTAGAAACGGTCACAATCTAGGTGAAGATGTTCAGTATATGAGAAAAGGGTGTTGATCAATGTGCATCAGTTCCATGACGTTGTACCAGTGATCTTCTTCTGGTGAAGAGATCATGGGCGAAGGCAGAGAAAGCGTGGTACTGGTCTTCCTCATTGATCAGAAAATGTTCATTTCCTCGAGGCAAGGCATGTATTTTTGATATGAGCAACGTTCGCGGGTCCTCATAGAGCGGGCAAACATAGAATAGATGATCCCAGTCTTCGTTTTCACCACAAAGACAGCGAGGGTCATCCACGATATTCATAGAGGCAAGTTTGTGATTTATGGATCCATGGCCTGTAATCAGAAAAGTGGTATATAACCCTGGGCTGTACCATGCTGGAGCTTTAGGGTAGATCTGGGCTATTTCAGGTAAGAATTTTTTAGTGATGAACCTTTGGGGGTGGTATTCCATCTGTTTTACCAGGCGTTAAGAAGATAGACTGCAAGGCGCTTTTTTTCTTCTTTGATGGTATTTGCTGGGTTTGTAGTGAAATCCAGGATGGTGGTAGGGAGTCCCTTTGCGAGCCGATAGTGCACGCCTTTGCGAATTATCTGCAGGTCCAGAGGGAGAACTCCTGCCAAGACTCGGAGCGCTGGGTTGCTTACTGTGCAGCAGGCACGGGTGATAATGAGAAGGATATTACGCTGGATGGAGGTGAGCTTCCTTTGGTTACGAACAATGAGTGCACGATGATACCAGAGACCTGCACAGTAGGTTATAGTGGGAATAAGTACAGCATTGTATAGCATATGCAGTGAGCGGCGATTTACGCCCCAGTCAGACCTGCTGACCCTCACTACCATTGCCGTGTAGTTCCTGACTTTGCGATGAAGGTAGTCTATATGCGGGTAAAACGTGAGCTTGGGGTCGAGAATTACCCCAAGGTACTTCAACTCAGTTGTAAGTTTGATAGTTCTACCAGCAATTTTAATCTGCGGCGGCCTGCTTATTTGAGGAGTTCCTCTGAGCAGAATTGAAGTAGTTTTCTCAGGGGATATATGGAGTTTATGGAGGCTGGCCCATTCTTGTAGCTTTGTAAGGGCTCAGTTGGCTGTTGTTTCCAGGGAAGCTCTGGAGTTTCCAGTGACTGTCAGTATCAAGTAGTCTGCGAAGGCTTGGGTGGAAACATCCCCCAGGTCTAGGTTCAGGAACTCGTCCATGACCACATTCCATAGGAAAGGACCAAGGACAGAGCCCTGGGGGCATCCTCTGTAGACATTTCTGGAGACTTGTCGATAGGCATTTCTGACTGTAACACTTCTGTTGTGAAGATAGTCCTGTATGCAGCTGTAAAGATTTACTGGAACGCTAGCTTCTCTGAGTCTTCGTAGTATACTTGGCCACCAGAGCAAGTCAAAGGCCCCAGCAAAATCCACTGATATTACTAAGTGGCTGAATTTTTGACTGAATCCGTGAGTTGTCGAAAAGCATCTTCTGCTGAACGGCCTGCTCGAAAACCGAACTGGTTTGGGGACTGGAGATATGCATTTTTATAGTGTTTTTCCAATCTGGATAAGAGAAGACGTTCAAATATTTTGTTTAAAACGGGAAGGAGTGGTGCTATGGGTCTGTATGACCTTGGCTGCTCTGGTGGTTTACTTGGGTTCTTCAAAATGAGGCATAGATTGGCCTCTTTCCAGTCATCTGGGAAGAGTCCAACTTCCAGATAATGGTTGTACAGGCTGAGTAGGAGATTTGATTGCGTCTCTACAAGCTTCTTAATTACTTCTGCTTCAATGAAGTCTAACCCTGGGCTTTTTTTGTTTTTGTTTTGCCAATGGAAAGTTTGAATTCATCTAAGTTGAAAGGCTGTTCTATAGAAGTGGTGCTGTAGAATGCGTTTTCAGTACAGATTTCTTGTTGCTGGCTGGATTGAGGATCTGTGTTTAGCGGGATCAGGGTGTCCAAGATGTTGTTTACTGACTCTTTCCATGTGAGGGTTGTGGTGCCCTGCGGGGTGACTGTAGAGGAGATGACCTCACCCCTGGAGAGCTTGTTCGTAACAATGCGATACACAACTCCCCAGGGGGTGCTGTTTCCAGTCGTGGAGACCAGGTGCTCCCAAGACTATTTCTTCTTGGCTCTAATTAAACTAGTGTAATCATTTCTTAGCCTATGATAGTTATTGCATAAGGCATCAACTTCATGAGGGGGCCAGGTACGGCGAGCACGTTGAAATGATTTCCGTGCTGTATAAACCTAATGGCGGAAATGATCCAGTTGGTTGCACCACCATGGGACAGCACTCGGGAAAGGGTGTTTCTTCTTGATTGTTTTGTCCCAGACATTGGTTATGATTGATGTTATTTTCCTCTGATGCTGGTTGAGGTTGGTGAGATTGGTGTTTCCAGGAATTTGAAGGGAAGCTTGAACCATTAAATTAAAGAGGTTCCAATCGGCTTTGTTAATTGCATAACGGATGATATTGTTTCTAGGCGGAGATGCTGATTCTATTAAGCGTTGAAGGGTAAAAGTAATTATCACCCTATGGTCGGAAATTGTCCAAGGCTCGCGGACTTTCCAGTCAGTGATCTTAGTGGAAATGGATCTTTTGGCTGCTGAGATGTCTATTGTGGACTCTCATAGGGTATTATTGAAGGTAGGCATGTTGTTAGGCTTGTTAAGGATTACAAGAGAGGATGTAGCGAGAAAGTTCTCGAGTTGCCGGCCGTTGTGATTGCCCGGGCGATCTTCCGAGTTGCTGTGCCACATTGCAGAACGGAATTTAACGTCGGCACAGAGAATAATCTTCCCATCTGAGAGGAGGGCTTGGACTGCTTGCAGATACCTGATACAACCAGATCTTCGCCTGGACGACAATACAATGAGATGACGTGCAACGATCCCATAGGTCCTATAAGCTGGGCGCACACCGCCCATGGGGTACAGAGGGTGTGAATTTTGGTGGCAGTTATGTGCGGGTTCCTAACAAGGATAACCGCCCATGGAGTGTCTTCTTCTGATTGTATAATTTTGTACGTAAGCGGATATCCCCTGACTTTTCTTGCATTTGTATAGGGCTCCCGGATGAACAGGATGTCTGTATTATCTTCGTCAGCCTTTATTCTTATTTGGTCCACAATAGCACGCGCTCGCTGAGCATATAGCTGCATAAATTTCATGATGTTACAGTTATATGTCTTATATGGGGCCATAGTTGATTCTTTGTTGTTGTGTGCTTCTTGCTTTCAGATAAACCGGGCACTCGTTATCCCTTATCGAATGCTTGTAATCCATTTTTGCTAGTTTACAGTTGGCGCAAACCGGTTCTTCAGTTTTGTTAGGGCAGGTGTTAAAGTTATGCCCTTTCTGGGCACAGTGCCCACACGTGGAATCGACCTGTGTACATGTGTGTGTAGTATGGCCGAACTTGCAACAGCGAAAGCACTTTGGGACGACTATGTGTTCTTTGAACCTATGGCAGGTCCACTCGAGGTACACCCTGTCCTGCTGCTTAATTACTTGCCAAGCTTGTGCCGAAAGATCAATGACACAATTTACATTTTGGGAAGATTTTCCTTTGGTTGTATCGCATTTTCTATGCTGGTAAATTCGCTTTCACCTTGAAGGTTTCTACAATAGATTTCTTCAGCCACTTGTTCCGGTTTGAGGTTTTTATTGATGCCGAAAACAATAATTGCTGGACCTTTCTTTTTGGGTGTCTCAGCTGTGAGTCACATGGTGGAAATTTTTGGGTTGTCCAGTATTGTCTGGGCTTCGAGTGCGTTGCAGTCTCAATTATTACTCCGATGTTCCTGGTTTTTCTTATTGATTTGATACAGGTGTTCTTTAAGTCGGTTGCTAATTTTTGTACAACGGCCGTCTTGACAGCTTCACTCGATTCCATGGGTCTGTCTTCTGTTGGTTGTAATACAACCAGATGTTGCTCCTTTAGTATCGTTTTCTTTATCTGGGTTGGCTTGTGTGCCTCAGTAATCTTTTTTGAAGGATTTCTCAGCGCATCTGCATAAGAGCGGGCGCGCTGTAGCATTTCATTTCCACGTTCTTCCTGATAGGTTTCCACTTTGGCTTTGAGCCGCTCGTTGTTGACGTGAAGGTCAAAAACGATGCGTTCCATCTGGCTCCATATCTTTATTATATCTCCGCGAGTCGCAGACGTAATCCAGTTGGTCATCTTGGCCATGAGAGCTTCCAAGCCATATCTAAGGGAAGAGACTTCGTCAGTTACAGTTTCTGCATACAAATGTTCAGATTCACGATTGTATTGGTAAGTTTGATCGGTATTTGATATGGCTATCATATCTGTGAAAACGCTTATTCTCTAATGGCATCGTGGGAACGCCATCCGCTTTGGCTGCAGTTTCCCTATTGCGTTTCTTGCAGGCAAGGTCAGGCCTATTTTCTTCTTGATCATCCACAGATTCATTTAGTGCAGAGATGCCCCGGGTTCTTGTTAGGGGGACATTTAATGTTCTTTCCTCATTTTCCGGTTCGCTGTTTGAATGGTAGAGATTGTCAGTTTTGATAAATGGACAAGTACGGATTTACAGACACTTCGGATAAGCGGGCAGATTTCAGTTTTTCTTTTTACCAACTGCAAGAAACAAAATCACGTGTACACTTGTCGTTCTTATTTAGTATCTTATTTAGGCAGCGCATTTTTTGTGAGTTAAAATTCAGGTCAAGAAATACGGTTTTATTGTTTTCTCCTGGGCGAAGAACGTCAGCTTTTGCTTTCTCTGTGTCTCCCGGGGATTGGAAACAAAAGGCTAGGGGTAACAGGGAGAAAATCACTTTATAGCAGGAGGAGAACAATAGTCTAGACTCTAGGATGCTTGAAAGCCCTTAGGCGGTCAAAGAGACCAGCGGTCAGCGATCACCTTGTTGCGACGGCAGATAGTAGTCGTAGCGACACAGTGAGTATATATTATGCATGCGAGAGTTAGAAAAAAAAAAATTAATTAAAATACTTATCTCTGGAGTCCTGTATCCAAAAACATCTTGTTAGCTTCTCAGGACTCTGTGCTACTGCTGAAGAACATTGACAGTTTGGTAGATTCCGATAAATCACTGTTTTAGAGACAAAATGACAGAGGACAAAAATCACTCAGCTAACTAGACTGGCCCTATAGGCACTCAGATCAGGGGAGCTTAAATAAATAAAAATTCTTTGAATTAATTTTAATTATAAAACTTGCATTTATTATTGTTTTTTTATTTGCACTTTCTGCGGTGCACTTCAAGCATACTCACGGAATGTTCCGCGGCAAACAGGTTCAGAAACGTTGCATTAGAGGAAGCCCTGCTTTCAACATGCTGCTCGGGCCAGCGCCACCTTAAGAACATTGATACTATTATGAAGGTGGCTTTGCTTGGGCCCTGCAAACTGTAAGACTAAGACCGATTCTTGTTACCTGGGTTTGAATCATGGTTACCTCAAAATGTGTGTGCCCCTGCGTTTGACTAAAAGAAATGTCAGACAAAATCTATATTTTGTCTAGAGTGCCAGAGGCTCACATCTGGTGAGTATGGGCAGGGCCGGTTTTGGGCTGTTAGCCGCCTGCGTGCTAGAAATATTTGGCCTCCCTATCAATGCGGATCGCGAGTAGATTCATAACCTAACCCAACCCATAGGAGCCTACTAGTATGTTTTTATGAGAGTTCCATATACAGTATACTGCCACTTTAGAGGTACACCCCTGCTGTGCACACGAATGGTTTGTGCCACAACGTTGCAAGTCAGATGATAACAGTTGTGGATATAAATGCAGCAGAATAACCTTTCTAGTATCAGTTAAGCGTACAAACCGTAGAAAGAATGGGGAAAAGGAGTGATCTAACGGACTTCGAACTTAGCATGGTAGTAGGTGCAAGACGTGCTGGACAAAGCATCTCTGATACGGCAGTTCTCCTGATCTTTTCAGTTTCAGGTGTATCGAGAATGGTGCAACGAACAGAAAACATTCTCTCAACGGCACTCCTGTGGAAGAAAATCGCTTGTTGATGAGAGAGGTCAGAGGAGGATGGCTAGAATTGTGCAAGCAAACAGATCGGCCGCCACATCGCGTACCTTTATCAATGAAGAACAAGAGAGCACGCCTCCTATGGGCACAGCAGTACCAGCACTGGACTATCGAGGATTGGAAAACAGTTGCTTGGTCTGATGAGTCGAAGGTCCTGGTGCATCATGTTGATGGAAGACTTAAAATTTGGAGAAAACAACATCAATCCATGGACCCGTCATATATGACGACTACTGTGCAAGGTGGTGGGGGCAGTGTTATGGGGTGGGGAATTTCATAGATTCACGTCTGAATGCCACATCGTTGCTGACCAAGTGCATCTGTTCATGTTGACAGTTTATCCTCAGTCAGATGGTTACTTCCAGCAGGATAATTCACCGGTGCACAAAGCCTGAATTGATATGGAATGGTTTCAGGAACACGACAATGACTTTTCTTTGCTGCAGTGGCACGCTCAATCACGGATCTCAATTCAGGACTGAGTGTAACCTTATTCTTATGATTAAGTTTAAGGTTACACTTACACTTTATCATAAGACGTTAACATGAAAGTTTGCAAACTCCAAGGTTTTATGCTTTTGTTTACGTGGGTTAAAACAAGTCACAATCATAGAGGTCATGGAAGTGCCATTGTTGAATCCTTCTCTGGTTCATCGGATGAACCCACCATTGCTTGTGCTTGCACTTCTTAGTTCTCTGATGCAAAACACCTAACACGTATGCTTCGGCATTATTTATACCCATAAACTGCACAGCTATATCATCCGTCATCATGCAAACATCAATTTTTTGAAGTATGAAAGAAGAGCATGTTGTGTTTCCATGGTTACCAAATATGTTTATGGTCATGTTTATGTTCCCATTGTGAATTTTGGTGTGACTTCTTAATTTTACAGTAACTTTTGTTACGTTATTTTTATGTTTAATTTTCATTGTGAATGGGTCTTTAGAGAATACAATATTATTTATTAAAAATGCCACGTTCGCTCTTTCATCGCCGACCACTATATTAAAATAATATTAAATTACATTTTAATTTTTTCTTTAAAGTGCACTATCGGCCGCCTTAGGGATTTGGCCGCCTGCACACTGCACACCTACCAGAACCAGCCCTGAGTATGGCTTGGCACACCCAGGGTCCTGAGCTGGATAACATCATTCTTCTCTTTCTTGGTGATTCCCTTTTGACTCTCTCTCTCTCTCTCTCTCTCAGGGTAACTGGAAAATTTTTTTTGCTGGTGCAGCATAAACTCCAGGCTTCCTTGCACCATATAGCTAATAATAATAATAATAATAATAATAATAACTTATAAGTTCATTTCTGCCAGAGGCAGAATAATTTACTTTCTCATTCATTTCTTTTGTGACAACATGTAGATTCGATCGTGCAATATGCCGTGAAATCGGAAACAATAATGTCTCCCCCGCCCACAGGATTAGGGCCAACTTCCATGTGTTTTTAAATGTAAAATTGAGATGTGTGAGCTAAAATTTTAAATCAAAATGAGTTATTATTTATTTCATTCTCGTTTTATTCTAAGCGTTTCCGTCAACAACTCTATCGCCGTTAGAAACTTCACAGACCAAGTATTGGGCTCGTATGGGCTATTTCTGTATAGTTACGTGTTTTGGAAGAAAGATGGCGCAAGCGATATTAAACACGACTGAAATCTTTAATGGAGTGAGTTGTAAGTGAAGTGAGTATTGATAGTTGAAAACTATATTGAAAAATTGACATCAAGATGTCTAATACAATATCTAGTCAAGTGCAGTCAACTGCTGGAGCAGTTCCTGTTTTAAATGAAAAAGGTAAGTGTGTTTTTTAACGTTTGTGTATGTTGAAGTTTTTGGACATAAGCAATTATGAAAGTAACTGCACTCGAAACGGTAGTATTGAAAGTTGGCCTTGTGCAGGCGAAGTTTTTTGCTGCTCCTGGAATAGAGAATTTTTTTCTGTTTTATTAGCTTAAATTGGCATATTAACTTATTCTCTAGAGCAGGGGTCCCCAACCTTTTTCATCGGAAGGCCATATAGAAAAAATTTCATAACAAATGGCGGGCCAGAGTCGGTGCAATTTTGACGACTAAAAACACTAAACCAAAAAACGCAATTTTAGCGACTTCACCAGGTCAAACGGGGTGTACAAGATAGAAAAACTATAAAAAAATTATAAACAAGGGATGTTTATTGTAAATAAAGACATAGTCATATTAAAAATCACAATTTTTATTATTATAATCACATTTGATATTACAGAAATAGCAAATCAATGAGATGTTTGTAGTTGTTTCGATTTGGCGATAATTGAAATGTTTGATTTAATAGTAGAAGTTCCCAATCTTAAAAAGTCTTGCAAATGTTCATCTGTCATTCTTGATCGATGTTTGGATTTTATATATTTCATTTTTGAATATGTTTGTTTACGTAGGTAAGTGCTACCAAAAATAGAAATCATTCTTCGTGCTAATTTTTTTAATTCTGGAAATTCATTTTCTGTCAAAGTTTTATAAAAGTTAATTAAATGTTTCATTTTTCAATAATGTTTTCAGGTTATCGTTACTTTGAAGATCTATGATTTCTAATTGTAGATCTTTATCTATTTGTGAAACATTTACATCAAGTGGATTCTGAAATAATGTAAATAATTTCCAGTTGTTTTCAAAATCAACAAATTGATCAACAAATGCTTCCATGAATAATTCAAGATTTCGGACAAAATTGTCGGTAGAAAAATCACAGTTGGGCATATTATTATATAAACTTTCACAACACAAAAAATTCGAAAATTATTTTGTTCAATTTGATTTTTAAATCTAATTTTGTCTGAAATGCTTTAATATTGTAGAATAAGTCATTTACAAGTAGATCGCGACTTTGAAGTTTTTTATTCAATGTATTCAAATGTTCACAAATATCTGTTCAAAATGCAAGTTCCCATAACCATTTTGAGTCTGTTAATTCTGGGACTGGTTTTAATTTTTTTTTGTTCATGAATATGTCTATTTTGGTTCTGAGTTGAAAAAGTCTTTAACGCATTACCGTGACTCTGTATGATACAACAAATCACCATATTCGCTTTAGATTTCCTCCAAAAAAATTTTAAATTGACGATGGTTCAGGCCATTTATGCGTATAAAATTCACAATGTTAATTATAGTCGACATGATTGAGTTCGAAGACAAAAATTTACCGCACAACAATTGCTGGTGAATAACACAATGAAATTGCATGGGTCTTGCGATGTTTTTGGAATCAAAATATTTATTAACATGGCCGAAGAAACCAATATTTTTTCCAACCATATTAGCATTAAAAAAATAAATTTTCTGTTTATTCTCCGGGACGACCAAACAGTCAGAGGAGTTCACAAAATAGACAGAATACAAGAAACAGCACCGTATTCAGTAGTCACGGGCTTGAACCCCCCGGTCAACCAAGGCACGTGTACTTATGCACCCGCGCGAATAACCACTAGGCTACGGCGGCCTATAAGTAGAGGCATATGATGCAAAAAATATGGTGCAAACATGAGTCGCAATGAGAGACAGAAGCAGTCAGGTTCCAATTTAATTTCAAACTGAAGCCGTCTCTAAACGCATTTCACGACCTCACCCCCAAATCATCATGTATGCGTCCGTTTTTGCAAGAAGTAGTTTTCTCACACATAAACTTCCTGACTTCAAAAATTCGCCACTGGCAACAAAGATTCCACATCAAGGCAAAGCCGATGCCCTAAGTAAATACCTACACCTGAGTAAATCCTATAGTGTACCAGTACTGAAAGGTTCACGACCCCAGTTCTGGACTACTGAAGTAGTCTATCAGTTTCTTACTCCACTTCGGCTGACCTGCTAGCATCCCATTTTTCTTCCAACTCATGTATTAATGATCTTGGTAAAACACCTCCCACCATTCCCAACATGCTCCATTCAATGCCTCCTGTGGTCTTCCGTCAGAAGGATTTCGACGAATCTTGATGCTAAGAAAACTCCAGGTCCCAATGGTATTTGTTCTCAAAACCTGTGCTCCTGAACTTCTTTGCTGCCTTTTTTCACTTTCTTATTCGAAAGGTGTTTTTCCTTCTGCTTGGAAATTTGCTCATATCCAGCCAGTTCCTAAAAAGGGTGACAAATCCCTCCCATCCAGTTATCGTCCCATTGCAATTACTTCTACTCTTTGTAAAGTAATGGAGAAATCAATTAACTGCCAACTCTTAAACTACCTAGAAACCTTCCGTCTGATCAACGATCGACAGTATGGATTCCGTCAGTGTCGATGCACTGGTGATATTCTGGCTTATGTCGCCCATTTATGGACTAATTCAATGGAAAGGTTCAGTGAAACACAAGTAGTTGCTCTTGACATCTCAAAGGCTTTCAATCGTGTGTGGCATAAAGGTCTTCTGAACAAGCCTCCATCTTATGGTTTGCCAACTGTTTTTAGTAATTGGTTATCCAGTTTTCTCTCTGATCACTCACTGATGGTAGATGGCTCTCCATCTTCTAACTTCACTAATGCCGGTGTCCCCCAAGGTTCAGTTCTTTCCCTCACTCTTTTCCTCTTGTATATTAATGACCTTCCATTGACTGGAAATCCTATCCATAGTTTTGCCAATGATAGCACATTGCATTCTACTTTCCATTTTGAGAAACCTTGTCCCGCTCAATCGGCTTCAACTTCTCGAAAATCTGCTACCAATTCCTTAAATGCCGATCTCCAGGTAATTTTCCAGTGGGGCAGAGACAACTTAGTTGATTTCAACCCTTCTAAGGGTTGAAACTCGTTTTAAGAAAAAAAATTGCAGACACTTTCAAATTTAACCCTGACTCGCGACCTTTTTGCAACATTGACCTGTACTTGTTAAGTAAATCTGCAGATCTCCTACTCTTAATGTCATTGGTGCCAACGTGTACAACAATATCACCTTTTGTGCCCTTAAAAGATAATATATGCTTTACAACATCATCAACATTTGCCCCTGGCAGACATACCCTGGTCCTGTTCCATCTATCCTTTTTACACAACATATTACCCGTCTCCTTGACAATAGAGTCACCAACAATAACTATTTCCTTTGGGACCAGCGCATTCTTCCTTGGAGATTGCCACTGTGTTGCCTGATGCCCAGGAGTGAGCTCTGGCGTTGAGTTGGGCAGCTGAGATCTTGACGGGCCCCCTCATATTAATTTCTTCGAGGGCATCTGCATCTACCTACCTCAAGCTCTCATAGACGCTGAGTAGAATGCTGAGTTGATGCCTAATTTCTAGACACTCTCTGCACCTGGCACACACAAAGACATCCTCCTTGGCTATATCATTTTCTGTTCCAGAGAGTTCGGCAAACATTTCACAAGTTGCACATTTTTTTTAGGCTGTGATGCGTTGGAGAATTGTCCCCCCTCAGTTCTCCCCCGAGTCACAGCGCTCCTGCCACTTTGTGCCAGTTGCTTTGCTGCTCTAGTCTGGGGCATAATATTTTAAATTAATAAGATCAATTAATTTAATCAATTAATTGTCAATACTACGCTATCTAATAGGATCCTAAATGCAGTGACACGTATTACACTATATAATTATACGTTAGAGCTGCCTAGTTACCACAATTAAAAATTTGAATTCCCTATTACTCTATACAAAAACAATGGCTGCAAGATTTGAACGAAATAACGGTTTTACGTATATTAAGTAGTAATCTACAAAAACTCTTTATCTAAATTAAAAATAAAAATAACCAGCGTAATAATAACTATAAGACTACGTATAAAGTACAATATAAAATAACAATTAGGTAAATAAAAAGGCAAACACTTATCCCTTTTTCGGAGCCTGTAATTTTTAAAGAGAGTCACGCCCTTTTTTTCTCTTTTTTTCCCTTCAAGGATCTCCATTAATACATTGATTTCCTTTTAGCAGACTCTCCAGCACTAAGGGATACAGAAGGTGGTAACAACACTCATTTGAAGGTGGCATATATTTTAATTGATGGTGCAGCAGTTTGTGGAGTAATTATGTCTTGTATTTTGCACATTGTTTTGTAGTAGCATTAAATTTTAAAATGTTTTATACGTAGTTTAATTGGCTCTCAGTTAGCATTAAGATAAATGCTGACTTAGCATCTTTAACTAATAATACGAACAATGTTTTTCATTTTTACATTTTTCTTTCAGGTGAGGTGTCTATGCAAAAGGTTAAAGTGCATAGATATGTTTCTGGAAGGCGGTAAGTATTACAGAACATTTATATATAGTTTTCATTTTGAATCTATACAGAGGTTGTTTACACAAGCTTTCTATGTGGTGTTTACATCCTACAATGTAGCTTGATGAATGAATACATAAAATGAATTTGTATCAGTTTAACGTATAGCACTTTTATCAGGTTTAAAGATGATGATGTCACTTAACTGCATTCTTGTGCATTCAGCTCCATCAGGAGTAAAAATGCAGTCATAAAAAATGAGAACTATTAATCAATGTCACTTGAGTATTTCATGAAATATTAGCATTAGCATTAGTAGAGGCATATGATGCAAGAAAGCAAGCTTATGCAGCATCAGCCAAAAAAAAAAAAAACACTCCCATTTCACCCCTCTGTTCATTCCAAATACCTCTCTAGCTGAGCCTTAAATTTATTTAGGCTATCAACTTCCACAACAAGGGATGGAAGTCTGTTCCACCAACCAACTACCCGCTGGCTAAAGGCAAATTTCCGCACATCTATCCTACATCTGTCTTTCCTCAATTTGAATTTATGTCCTCTCAGGTGATTATTCTGAGCAAGAGGAAGAATCCCATCAGCATTGAGCATTCTCAAACCATTCAAGGCTTTATTCACCCTATCAAATCACCTAGCTGGTGCCTAGTCTCCAGACACTGTAATTTGCAAAACTTAAGCCTTTCTTCGTAAGAGCAACCCTTTGTTCCATTCACTAATCTTGTTGCCCTTCTCTGTACTCGTTCCAGCACTCTACATCCTTCTTGAAATGAATCCTCCAGACCTGTATACAGTACTCAAGGTGTGGCCTGACCATTGCCTTATACAAGGGAATAATCACCTCCTTATCCGGCACCTCCGTAGCCAGGTGGGAAGGAGCAGCAGTGTGTAGCACACTCTTCTTGATTAGACCAAGGTTCAAGCCCGTCACCACCAAATACGGAGGATGCGGAAAGGTCAGGGAATGACCACCGCATATCCTGGAGCAATATGGCCTTAGTTGCTAATGCTCCCAAAAACCAAATAACAAACATAACAACAAACCTCCTTATCCCTGCTAGAAAAATTCTTGTATATCATTGACAAGACACCATGAGTTACTCTTGCAGGTCATCTGCACTGCTCAGAAAACTTCATATGTGCCTGCACAATTACTCCCAGGTCCTTTTCATTCTCTACCACTGTCAGTGTAGTACCACACAGTTAATACATTGCTCTGGGGTTACTGTTTCCCATATGTAGTACTTTACATTTTTCAATGTTAAACTTCATTTGCCACCTCTCAGCAAATCTGCTCAACCTTTCCAGATCCTGTTGCAGCAGCATACTGTCAGTAGTGTCCTTATCAACCCTGACAACTTTTGTATCGTCTACAAACTTGGACATTAAGCTTGATATACCATCATCAATATCATTTATAAATACAGAAAACAACAATGAACCCAACACTGAACCCTGAGGGACTCCACTAATAACATTAGTCCCCGATGAGCAGTGTCCATTGATTACCACTTTGATTACTGTCTTCTCCCCCTCAACCATCCCTTTATCCATAGCAGCAATTTGCTTCCAGTGCCACACTGCTCCAATTTGTGCAGCAGTCTTCCATGTGCAACAGTATCAAAAGCCTTCCTAAGATCCAAATATATAATATCAAAGTTATTCCCTGCATCCAGTTCTTTTGTGACTGTATCATAGTATCCAATCAAGTTGGTCAGGCAAGACGTTCCCTTAATAAAACCATGCTGTGTCCGAGCTATAACTGAAGTCTTGTCTAGATGATCCTGCAGTGCTTCTTTAACCAGTGCCTCCATTAATTTTCCTGGAACAGAAGTTAAACTCACAGGTCTATAATTACTTGTGTCGCAGTTTGATCCTCCTTTGTGAATTGGGGTCACATTTGCACATCTTGAGTCTATGGGTACCTCCCATGAGTCCAAAGAAGCTCTCATAATTATGGCTAAGGGTTTGCTTACTTCCTTTGCTGCCTCCTTCAATATAACTGGATAGATCCCATCCATCCCGAGTGCCTTTTTTATGTTTATCCTCAACAATTTCTCCTCCACTTTCCTCTCAGTTATTACAAAATTATCTAGCTCACTGCCAGAGTTTACTAGACCTCTGGCATTCACCTTCCTGAATAACTCCTCATGTGTGAATGTAGATGCAAAATACTCGTTTAGTTTGTTAGCCACCTGAGCATGATCATCAACAGTTGTTACAAGCTTTGTATTCAAGGTTTTCCTGCAAATTAGAAATAAAAATTTTATTAATTTATCCCAGTTTTCTTAACCTTGAACAGATGTAATAGTTTCATTAAGATCAGAAATGGTATGGAAAATAAGAAACGGGGGCAAGATTAAAAGCAGCCATTTCGCCACTACTATGGAAAACATTGTTATAGGTCTCGTGTGATTGGTCATGTGACATAGCTGGTGTCGGCTGATGTTCTTTTTCATGAATTGTGGTTGATAGTTAAGCAACTTCTTTTTGGCAATATGTAGTTAATCCTCTTGTGAAGAATTGTAAGGGAAAAAAAAAAAAAGTTGAATGATATAATTTGAAACCAAAAATGCAATATGACTTACCAAGAATCACAACTTTTAATGTTAATTGTGGGGGTGGGAGAAAATTTACTGATTGGCTTAGAACATTTTAGAAATGCTTAAAATTAGAATATTGTTCATACCAAATTTGAGCAAGAGGAAGAATCCCATCAGCATTGAGCATTCTCAAACCATTCAAGGCTTTATTCACCCTATCAAATCACCTAGCTGGTGCCTAGTCTCCAGACACTGTAATTTGCAAAACTTAAGCCTTTCTTCGTAAGAGCAACCCTTTGTTCCATTCACTAATCTTGTTGCCCTTCTCTGTACTCGTTCCAGCACTCTACATCCTTCTTGAAATGGGGCCTCCAGACCTGTATACAGTACTCAAGGTGTGGCCTGACCATTGCCTTATACAAGGGAATAATCAAATTTGAATACCATATTTAACATATGTTATACATACATATGCAGTACAGTACACATTTTTTCCCTTCTTTTTTTGTAATATTATTGCTATTAGTCCATATTTTTATTTTCTTAAAAACAGATCATTATAATAATTCAGGAAATTTAATAATATGAATTTAAAATGAACAAATAGACCAATAAATAAGTATGGCAACATCAAAATTAAATAATTTTTTTTTCATCTAGATATTCGAATGAATACTTATTAAGAAGAATCTTTATTGCAACGCTTATTCAACAAGGTTGAATTTGGATTGCAACAACAAGGTTGAATTTCGATTGCAACAACAAGGTTGAATAAACAAAACAAGGTTGAATTTTGATTCGTCAGAAAATATGACGGTGTCCCATTGCTGTTCTGTCCATGAAGCATGCATTTTAACCCAAGCAAGTTGCTTTTTCTTCATTTTTTAGGTCAACAAAGGCTTCTTCTTGGGCCAATAGGCATGCAGACCACATTCCAAAAGCTATCTTTGGATAATTCGTGCACTTGTTTCAACACCAGATGCCATCTCAAAGTCCAGCTTTAGATCAGGAGCACTAGTATGGTGATTACGAAGGCATAGCCTTTTCAAATATCGATCTTAGGAAGGAGTAGTCACTCTCTTATGGCCTGATCCAGGTCTTCTCTTCACATCACCAGTTTCACGCTTTAATTTCAGCGCCCAGGATACTGTTGACTGGTGGTAGCCTTATTTTATCAGCGATAGCACACGTAGAAAGCCCTTCCTGGGACAGAGCAACAACTACACTTTTTACTTGGTGTCAACTGAACATATGGAGCCATGCTTATACCTCTGCAAAATAGGATACTTATGAGCGTATACACCCATCCAATGGCGTATTTATAGAAATGGCTGATTTAAGGTGATTCAATTTTTTTGTCCACCACTGTGTGTATTCAGGGTGTCTCAAAAATATTGGTACAAACGTTTAGGGGAGATAGGTAACATCTAAAGGAATGTGAATCGCATAGGAACCCATAACCGGAAACGTCACCGTAAGTTGGTAGACGGCGCTGTTCATCAGTTTGGGAGAGAGAAAATTTCTGGTTTACTCATTCAAGCAGTAGTCGCCGCACGAAGAGCATGCATCGATATATGAACTGTGAACTAGCAGACATGCATCTAGTGTATGGATTAGCAGAGGGCAATGGACGAGCCGCTCAACGAATTTATGGAGAACGCTTCCCAGACAGATGTGTACCGGACCACCATTCGTTTGCTCGTGTGCATCAAAATTTGTGCGATTATGGGTCATTTAGAGGTAACAGGAGTAGTGCGGGCTGACCACAGTCGACGCAAACTCCCGCCATGGAAGAAAGTGTGTTGAATGCCGTCCAGAATAATCCTACTACCATCACACGTGCCATTGCCTCTGCCTTAGGAGTGTCTCGTTGCAGTGTACAGCGTGTCTGGCACAACGATTCCTTACACCCCTTTCATCTCCAACGGGTTCAGTTACTGCTCCCCCAAGATCATCCTGCATGTGTTGCTTTTGCACAATGGTTTCTCCAAGAAAGTGTTCAACGAGACTTGAATTTTCCAGCCTATGTTTTGTTCATGGATGAGGCTTACTTCACTCAGGAAGGCTTATTCAATCAGCACAATGCTCATGTGTGGGCTCACAACAACCCACACGGTGTGTGCCCCCATGCGGCACAACATCGCTTTGCAATAAATGTGTGGGTAGGTATGGTCGGTGACTGTTTAGTCGGCCCATACCTGTTACCATCCCGCATGAACTCTGCTAAATATCAGATCTTTCTTGAACAAGTTCTACAGGGTTACTTGATGATGTTCCAGGAAATGTAAGACGGAACAATTGGTTTCAACATGACAGGGTGCCTGCCCATTATGGAAGGTGTGTTCGTGACCATTTGAGCAGGCGTTTTGGGCGTCGATGGATTGGCCATGGTGGACCTGTTGCCTGGCCCCCATGCTTACCTGATTTATTGAGCCTTGATTTCTTTCTTTCTGTGGGGGGGAGGGGCTTCAAATCTATCGTGTATGAATCACCTGTGGAGACGGAAATGGATCTCGTGGGGAGACTCGTCTGTGCTGCTGCTACTGTCAAAGAAACTCCAGGTGTGTTCGACCGTGTCCACCAATCCATGCTGCATCGGTGTCACGGATGCATCAGGTCTCATGGTGGAACCTTTGAGCATCTGTTGTAACATCATGAAATGCATCCATCTCGTACTCCATTGTTAATATTATGTCAAATAAATGTTTGCCACTAATTACTGTCTTGTGTCATTTCTGCTTCTTGTGCCTGCTACTTCTTTCCCGTGACGTTTCCGGTTATGGGTTCCTATGCAATTCACATTCCTTTAGATGTTACCTACTTCCCCTAAACGATTGTACCAATATTTTTGAGAGACTCTGTATATATATATACACGTAGTACATTCAAAAAGTTCCTGGAATTGCACGCTGGTATTTAAATAGAGTGCATTGTGGCTGTAAGGTTTCTTGGGGCATTGACGTTGACCTTGGTGCACATGCATGCCAAGTGAATATTGGTTTGACCACTTCGCTCATGTGTCATAGCTGATTGATTGTAGTCACTGTTTGAATAGCATGCTAACATCAAGTTTTTTAAACTTGGGAAAAGTGCCACAGAGATACTGAAATCATTACAGAAAGTTTATGGAGATGATGCTTTGAAGAAAATGGTAGTTTATGAGTGGTTTAATCAATTTAAAAGTGGACAGAAATCACTGAAAATGAATCTCACAAGTGGGCACTCTTCGATGTATTGTCGAAAATGTCATGAAAGTGAAGAAACTCATGCAAAATTATATGCGAATGACTGTTATTGAGATTGCTCATGAAGTTGGACTGTCTGTAGGCTCAGTACACACTATCCTGATGTAAGATTTAGGGATGCACGTGTGTGTGTATGTGCAAAGTTTGTTCCATGCTTGCTGTCAGACAGTCAGTTGGCCAATCACAGATGATTTGTTTGAAAAACAGACAGGATCTGATCTTCCTAAGAAAACTGGTCACTGGGGATGAAAATTGTGTGTTCGCCTACGACCCAGAGATCAAGACGGAATCATCTAGATGGCAGACAATAATTGTCCCACAGCCCAAGAAGTTTTGTGCATCAAAATCCATCAAAGTCAGGCTGATTGTTTTTTTCGGCAATGAGAATATGGTGCACTACGGATTTGAGACTAGAGAAAGAGACGCATTACTGCTTCTTACTGTGTTCAGGTTTTGACATGTGTTTGCATGAGAATGTGAGGCAAAGATGATCTCAAAAATGGAAGAATGGCTGGATCTTGCACCGTGATAATGCAACCCAGCTTTCAGGTAATATTGTTGTTATTATTATTGGATCTGGTGTATTGAGTGAAAAGCATGTTGCAGGAATTAGCAATTTAAATTAATTGAAATACTCTAACTCCACATTTAAAAGCAAAAATTTGTTTTTTGGCTGTAATATTGATGAAACCTTTCATCTGGATCATACATTAATCTAAACTTTTTGCTTATTTATAGATTTTGAATACACTTTGGAATTCTGTTATCAAGTCTAAAAAGTGAAAAAAAATGGAAAAAAAAAAAAAAAAAAAGCATTACTACAATTTAGAAATCTGTATGTAAAAATAAATTTCAGTTTCATGTACTAATTTAATTCACTTTAATTAATTTAATTAAAATTCACTATTCAAGTATTGTAATATTTAATTTTTAAGTAATTTCAAGAATGATAATAAGAACAGACCTATTCCTGAAATTATTTTAAAATTAAATATTATACTTGGATAGTGAACTTTCTTTACCTTAACACATTAATCACCATATATATATACAATAATCACCATAATCTTAATAAAAAAATTTGTGGAGACCAGATTTTTTTATTTTTTCTACAAAATAATTATTGTTTGTTTGTTTGGTATTTGGTTTTTAGGAGCATTAGCAACTAAGGCCATATTGCTCCGGGAAATGCGGTGGTCATTCCCTGACCTTTCCGCATCCTCCGTATTTGGTGGTGACAGGCTTGAACCCCGGTCTAATCAAGAAGCGTGTGCTATGCACTGCTGCTCCTTCCCACCTGGCTATAGAGGCACCACAAAATAATTATATTTTATATTTTAAAAATCACTACCGAAGTCATATTTGGGTCTTCCAGACCATCTAGATTTAGTTTACATTACAGAATTCTCTCTAATAATACTGTAGAGTCACACTGCTCACACAATAAAGTGAACTCTGTCATCAATACTGTACCTATGGCTTAAAAAATTGAGACAATAAAAGTTGTCTTTGGTGATTAATATGTTAATTAAAATGAATTTAATGATACATTAAGCCGACCGGGCTAGCCAGGTGGGTAAAGTGCCTGCCTGGCAACCCAAAGGTCGCGGGTTCGATTCCCGCCTCGGGCTTGGATCAAAGTACTGCAAAAACCTTGGGAGGTGCACTATGGCCACAGAAGCCGATGCGCCAACAACTACCAAACAAAAAAAAAAAAAAAAAAAAATGATACATTATATAGAAATTTATTTTCTTGTGTTTTATACTTTTTACACTTGATAACAGATTCCCACAGTGAATTCAGAAACATCATCTATAAATAAGTAATTAGTCTTGTATATTGAATGTCCTGTGGAAATAGAATTCCTCAAACTAAGAATTAATAAATAAATTATTGGTTTATTAATGTTAGTTAGTTTAATGTGAAGTTAGTTTAATTAATTTAACATGTTCCTTGCTTCCTCACGCAAATATGTGGCTTCAGATTTTTAATCCCCATGGAGAGAAAACAAACCTATTTTTAAAACTTTTTTAAAAAAACAAAAACAAAAAAAAAAACATCAGGTGTTTTTGTCACGCAGCATTCATCAGAAGCTGATTGGTTCAGTCATGGTGAGAAGAAAGTTCAAAAATGCCTCTGCCCTTTTCAGTCCAGTTTGACTCAGTGTCTGGTCAAACAGGTCATTGGAAAAGGCAGAAGCAAAAGTGTTAATCTAATTTTTGTTATTTTTTCATTTTTTTAATAATATTATTTATTTATTTAGTTTCAAATGTTCACCAAAACTAATAATTTCACAAAATAAGAGAGCCGTGCGGTAATGAAATACTATTTTTTTTAAAGACCAGGTGGGAAACAAATTCACAAGGATATTATAGAGACATCACACAGTGATTGTCTATTATATAGTACCATCAAGAACTGGCTTTCTGAAATTTATTTTAAAGATGTCATAGATGACTCTGACAAAATATTGATGCTGTTTCATGACATGATTTTAAGAGATCGTCAGATTGGGTTACAGTACATATTAAAAATATATCATATGAACAAGGCCATCATATTGTCCATAAAGAATTGAGAAGGGAAAAGAAAGTTCAGTGAAATGGGCATCAAAAGATTTGCATATAGAACAGAAGAGGGAGAGATTGTGGAAAGGAATCCTTGCAAAAATTTCCCAGAGTTCAAAGGGGCTTTTTATTCACTTGGTAACCATGGATGAAACTTGCATTGATTACTGTGATCCAATGACCAAATAACACTCCATGGAATGGCATCATGAAGATCTTGCTATAAGATATTTTAAAGCGTGTTGTCAGCGATTGAGGTGATGGCATTACCTATCTGGAACAAAAAAGATACGATATCCATTGATTACCTTCAGAAAGGCAACTCTATTGTGGGTGAGTATTATTCTTTCTTACTACTAGAATTTCATCAGGCAAAATGATATAAGAAATTCTTCAGAGGACTCTTCCTTTGTGTCAGTGTATCCAGTCACGAGGCTCAGGTAAGAGTGGAGACAATCAACAATTTATATTATAAATTGTCACTCCACCTTATTTTGCAAATATGGCCTCCTTCATATTTCTATCTGTTTTCTACACTGAAAGAAATATATAAAAGGGTGAAACTGGGACAAATAATGATATTCATGCAGTGGATATAGTGATTAAGAAAGCCAGAAACAGTGGAGTCTATGTTAGGAATCTAGAAAAGATGAGGAAATGTTTTTCCAACTGTGTAGTGCCTTATTCAGTGACTACATTGCATAAAAGTTTATTCATTTCCAGATTCATAAATTTTGACCAGACACAGTGGATTAATTCTCCAATAGCTAATTTTTAATTCACTGATGTGAAATAATAATGCATATGTAAATAACTTTTTCTTTTATGTATCCTAACTCAACTTTGGCTGAGTTAAGATAGCTTAATGGTATCACAAAATGTTGTAAGGCTTAAGGCTGACATATTCAAAGCTGTGCTGACTTCTTGCTGGTATATACGGATGGTTCCAAATCTCTTTCAACTGTTGGAGCAGCAGCAGCACTGCTATCATATCAGCTTCTCTTCCACCTGAGTATAGCAATTTTTCAGCAGAACTGTATGCAATACAATTAGCTCTAGAAAATTTGGCTCTACACCCATCTGCAAAATATATAGTTTACGCTGGCTCTCTCGGCTTAATTAGAGCAATGCAGAATCCCTCTCAAAAGAATCATCATATTTTAATGAGAATCAGGAGTCAGCTATTGCAAATTGATCACCATCAACAACTAGTGAAGTTTTGCTGGATTCCGACACATTCAGGCATAAAAGGAAATGAACTGGCTGTTATATCTGCTAAAAATCCATCAACCTTAGACTTAACCACTGTCTTCATTCCAGCTTCTGATTATAATAGCATAATTCAAACAGCTTACCATGCACAGTGGACAGAGCTATGACATAAAGAAACAAATAAACTTTTCCAATTTGAAACAGTACCCAAAATTATGGCACTCATACACTCAAACAGTTTGGCAAGAAGAAGTGGTACTCGCACGGATTAGAATAGGGCATACCCATCTGACTCACCTCCATTTACTCACTGGCGATGATCCTCCTCAGTGTTCACACTGCTCTGAACATCTAACAGTCAAACATATTTTGATTGACTGTCCACACTATCAACCACATCATACTTCAAAATCTGGCTAATCTTCAAGAACCGTTGACATCATATCATAGGAGAGGACGCAAATATTAAGGAACTTTTTTGCTTTTTGAAACAAATTGGAGTGTATAATCTTTTATGAATAGGTTTCAGAACTGAAATGAATTTGAACTGCTACGTTCTTAATTATTTTCTGATATAACTACGAATAGGCGCACTATAGCCATAGCAGCTAATGCGCCAATAAACAACCATGCCACACACATACCACGCTTAAGGCTGAAAATTTTACTTCTTGACTTCTGTTAAATTTTATTTCCTAAGATAATTCAGTGAGTGTGATTTCTTTGAGTTTATTGATTGTCACTGGGGTTGCAAAAGTTACCCTCCAAATCAAGAATTTTCATTGCAAATAGCACTCATGTTGCACTGGTTGTTTTATAGCATTGGTATGGTGCTTCTGAGAGTGGAAGTGATCCATTAAATAGTTTATAAAGCTTTTATACTTTCTAAACCATAACCAGCAATTCCTAACATTTTAGCTTTGAAGATAGATTTTTATTCTTGCACTGCCGATCATCTCTATGAAATATCTTTCACATATGCAGTTTGTTGATATTAAATCTTATTTAATTTGGTATTTTCTAACATTTGAAGGATTTTAAGAAATTGAAACTTTTTTCAGACCAAAATATGCACCTGCTGAGAGTAGTGAGGAAGAAAGTGAGGATGAATTCCCATTTGAACGTCGTCAGCAAGCCCAAGCTCCTGAACCTTATCCTGTTGATGTTGAAGCAGAAAAATTAGATCCTAGATTGCGTCGGTTACAGAAGCGTGAACATGAATATGATGAGGAGGATAGGTAAGTTGTATTTGTAAACTTTTAATAGACACATCTATTTTTTTTTTTTTTTTCTTTGTTTAATGAATCTTTTATTTTAAAGTGTTAAAGATGACAGTTATTTATAATAAGTAAGCTTAACATAGCTTGCAACAGAAAATAAGCTTAAGCTTATTTCTTACTACAAGGATAATTTATAAATTTCTTAATACAAAAAGTGCTTTTCTTTTATTTCTCTTAATGTGCTTGTTAAGGCATGTGCTTTTATCTATCTTTTATGTAGAATATTGGACAATGTATCTTTTATGTAGAATATTCGATGATATATCTTTTATTTAAAATATTGCTCCTTTACTACAGAAATCTAATGTACCTTTGCCTTCTAAGCCTTAGTGTTTTTAAACATGCAGGTGGTAGATGACTTTCATCAACCGGTGAAATACCACCACTTTGCTTATTGGAGGCTTGAAGTGGTGAAACCCATGTTTAGTCTCTAGAGCAAAGTTTCCGGCATCCCCCTCCCCCCATACTTCTCCTTCAACCCATGCACGGTACTAAGTACTATAGGTTTTGATACCTTTCGTGTTTGGGGTTTTCATAAAAAAAAAAAAAAAAAACAGAATAATTGTTTGGATGATTTTGTCATTTCATGATTTGCTATTAATTGTGGTGTTAATTTTTTACATTATATTAATATAGTGTAATGTTTCTAAACATTTATATGCTGTAGAATGACATTTTAGTATAGAATATTTAGCGTAATTTAATGTGCTATATTAAAGTACCTAAAATTATTGTAGAAACAATGTTTTGTTCCTCATGTTTATCACTTTATTGACTTAAGTATGTAGATCTTTGAATCCAGCTACCAGACAGCAAATTGATATGAAGCCTTCCACTGCCAATCAACAAGAAAGAGGACACTATTCAAACAACTTCTTCAACCTTCCTCAAACCAAGAGAATTTTGAGTAAAAGGGAAGGCACACTTGCACTAACCAAAATTATTATGCTTGTCTCTTCAGTTCACAAAATTCTCCAGCTAGTTTAAAGACAGGTTATCTAAATTGTCAAGTTCATCCATATATATCCCAAAACCTATGAAGACGTTTTAAATGCCAAAATTTTGAACATTTGCAGACAGTATACTGAGGATTGACAATATGTGCCAACTGGGGACAAAAGAACACATCCATACTGCTTGTCCTATACAAACCCCCACAGAGTCCAAATGGTGAAGTTAATCGCACTGCTTACTCAAAAGACCATTAAACAAGGAAAAAGGAGAAAAAAAATGCAGAAATATAAAACTTCCAAAAGATTTTTCACTTCCAAAATATATTTGGAAGTGAAAAATCAGTTTCCATTAAATACTATCGCATGCTCATATGTGCCAGCACTTCAACAGCCAAAACTAAAAACAGTTGCAATTCAAATTGAAATTTTACTTCCCATGAAAACTTCAATTGCCAACTGGACTTGTCCAGTCTTATCTTCAACACAAACACCTGTGTTGCCATTTTCAAGTAAAGCCACAATATTCACTGTCCTATCAAATACAATCCCAACACAGTCTCTGAGTACAAAATGCAATGATTTTGAAACAAAAGGTAAAAAACAGTCTCACTATAACTATATGGGTATTGATGATAATGTAAATCAAGATGATTTGGTTCTGGAATTACATGCTAAAGACAGCAGATTCAGATTGTCCTATGTTTCCCAAAAAAGAGAAAGAAAAGATTGAGTGAGAGAAACGGACCACTCATCAGAAGCAAACAGAAACAAACTCTAAACCCGAGTAAGGCATACACTTATTCAGTGTAACTGTTGAAGTTTCCAAAGTATCCTAGACTACATTCATGATCCAAATGAAGCACTGTAGAGGTTTCCAAAGGAACATAGATTACATTTGCGATCTTATTGTCTTCAAGAAATGAATTTAACTTCAAGGGTAAATGCCACAGTGAAAGGCATTGGATCACTTGTAATGGAGTATCTATTTTAGTTGATTCCACGGTTCCCTCTAAACATATTGCTCTACAGATGCATTTGGAAGTAGTTGCAGTTTGCAACGTGATTTACCCACCACTAACATTATTATCACTATACTTTCCTTTGGACCATTGCTATGCATATGAGGACCTTGAAGATCTACTACAACTACACCCTTCTTTCTGCATTTTGGGTGACTGAAATGTTCACCATTCTATCATGAGATCTTACATCCTACAGATGCAAGAGGATCTTATAATAGAATGGTGGGCATTTAAGTCCTAAATCTGACACTCCTAAATAATGGTAGTCTCACTTATATTTTCCTACTGCTACAAACTCAGCCATTGACGTATCTTTTGCCAATCCTGTATCCGTTTTTTGATTGAGAAAAATCTGAAGAACCATTAAACAGTGATGCTCTGTATAGTGAGTTTTCAGAAATTGCCCAGTTTGACATAAGGTTGTCATTTCCAAATCCATAGACAAGACTATAACAAGAATATAGCAAGTCAGTTGCTAATGGTAGCAAAAGATATTATCTCAACAATATCCATAAGACAACACAAATGTACTACATATTTGGAGAACAAAAAATGCAACATAGCAAAAAAAGAGAAAATAAAAATGGTTGTAGTCACAACATGGTTGTGACTGCAACCATTTGAAAAAACAAATTAATTGCAAATCTTTTTGTATACTAGCTCAAATAATACACTGGAATGGACAGGATATTATTATTATCCAATTACATGGCAACACAAATACAGCCGTTTCCCGACTTACGTAAAACTTGACTTATGGAAATTCGACTTTACACAAGTTTTTGCCAGCGGGTGAAAACTTGAAAAAAAATTGTGGAAACGTATTTTGCATCCCGTGGGAATAAATGAGGGGTATCATGAAAATATCGTATTGTGAACCCAATAACATGCCGACCGGGCTAGCCAAGTGGGTAAAGTACCTGCCCAGCAACCCAAAGGTCGCGGGTTCAATTCCCGCCTCGGGCTTGGATCAAAGTACTGCAAAAACCTTGGGAGGTGCAATATGGCCACAGAAGCCGATGCGCCAACAACTACCAAATCAAATCAAAACCCAATAACACATTTTTTTTGGTAATTTTTCCAAGACCTTGGAAGTTGAAATTTTCACTATATAACTAAGCTATTTATCTCTCTAAAAGGTCATTTTTATAATGGAATTTGCACTACACTTTCATTGTTATGATAAATTCCGTTATAAGAATTAATTTTTAACGCCTTTTGATGTTTTTCTAAAACACATTTCTGGAGGTCACTACCATAAAACAAAAACAATTTGCACTTTCCAGTTTATTGGGCTTTTCTGTTAGCGCAATCTATTATAAATGGGTAGTGAACTTGATCTTATTGCATTTGCGATAATACTGATACTGGAATTCTGTGAGTTTTTACATTACGGTATTATGGCGAAATGAGTTCCCCTTCACTGAAATCTTCAATCATATAAAAAACATAAATAAATTTTCAGAACCTTCTCTTCATTCCTATTTACTTATTACAATGGTGAAGGGAAAGCGACCAACGGAAAGTGCAAGTGCTGACAGTGCTAGGAAACAAAACAAAATTGATTTAGAAATGAAGATTATTAATTAAGAAGTATGAAGCTGGACAAACTTTGTCATCTATTGCAAGGAATTAGGTCTCGCTGCTTCAACAGTGAATACTATTTTAAGGGATAGTGTGTGTATAAAAGAACATGTTAAAGAATCAATGCATTTAAGATCAACAGTGATCACAAAACAACATTCAGGTGCTATATCAAAGATGGAAAAGGAATTAAATAATATGGATGGAAAATCTGATTCAGAAGCAAGTGCCCTTGAGTCCAATGACCATTCAAGCAAAAGCAAGAAGTATTTATGAAGATATTAAGGACAAGTACGGCAAACCACAAGCCAAGTTAGTAGCAAGCAATGGGTGGTTTAATAGGTTCAAGCATCACGCTGGTTTTCAAATATGCGGTGAAGTCGGAAAAAACCCCTTCTAAATATCCACAGCCCTTAACCGTATTCCCGTTCGCTGGGGTACGTTCCAGCCCCAAATGGGTTCAGCAAGTTAATTCTATAATTTTTACTCTAATTTCAGAGCTGAAACTCGCTATAGTTGGAGCCAGAACTGTTTTCTTGAATTTTCCCACTTCAATTTTCAAAACCTTCTATTGAATTTCACGCAAACGACAAAAATGTGACATCAGGTGTGCATTTTTTTAGGCCTTTTTCTGTTATTTTTCTAACCCCACCCTAATTAACCTATGGTTTATGAAACCCGAAACTTGATTCGTTTGTTTGTTTTGGAGCGGGAGTTTCTGTTTACAGAGCGAAATTGTTTTCGTGGAGCAAGGTGTGAAAGAGAAGCCATTGATTGCGTCACACCACCTGTACAGCTACATCGAGAAGGGAAAGTAAGGAATGAAAATAAGACAACGCAAGCTACTGTTATTGACGTAAGAAGCGATAAAGCGAAACAGTAGCAACAACTGTTTTTGTAAGGCGAAAAGATCGTATTTCCTTTCTTCAACGTGTATTGCACCTACTAACAGAAAATTCATATTTTAGAAACGGAAAAAACGGATGTAAAACTGATAACACTGCAATGCGCATTTGATAAAAAAAAAAAGAAAGAAAAAAGTTTACTTTATTGTAATTGTTTTGAGGAAACAAAATCGGAACAGCAGTATCCTGGGTTTGATCTTCTAACAAAAGTTAGAGAAAATATTTCTATTTGTAGCTGCGTTATAAACTTCGAAAACTGGTGCATCAAAGGAAAGAAAAAAAAAAAAATCATCCGCTATGAATAACGGGTTATTTCTTGAAATGTGTATTCTTCACAAAACTGCAATATTTTCTAACAATACAAAGCTAACAGATTGCGATTAAAGGCTGCTCAAAAAGTATCGTTAGAAGATATTTGCTTGTTGCGCTTTGATGTCATCACAAAGGGGAAAATTCTGTTTTAGTTCAGAAGCCGAATAAATTCACTATCCACGGTCATAAAGCTGTTCTGAGCTGCAATAAACAGATAAACCCCCGCTGAAAAATAGACTTACTCCCCATCACTTTTCTTGTTTTACTGTGGTTTTTGGCAGATGAGTCGGTGACTGCTAAATGCTGTGCGGTTTCTTGTATTCTCTCTCTCTCTATTTCGGGATCTCTGACCGTGTGGTCATCACGGAATATAAACAGAAAATTTGTTTGTCGGAATGCTGCCCACCAATTATCAACTCTTTTACCGACCTTCTAATGTATGCTGTGTTCAAATAATCCACTTCACGAAATTCGAAAGTGCTACATCAATTAGGAGCAAAAACGGTTTCCCCCAACATAAGGAATTACTTTATAGGTATAATAAAGGACGCTACTAATGATTTTACTGACTGGAAGGAAGTGTCCACAATAAAACATCAATTAGGAGCAAAAACGGTTTCCCCCAACATAAGGAATTACTTTATAGGTATAATAAAGGACGACTACTGATGATTTTACTGACTGGAAGTGTCCACAATAAAACTTCTGTACAAGGCGAAACCATGCGGTCACTCAAAGGATAAGCATTCAAGGATAAGCAATACAGCAATGTTTGAAATTTATAATGCAGTTCACTAGCTAATATTTCCAGAGGAATTATTCTGAATTTTTTCTCAAATGAGCACCAGACCTAAATCGGACTAATTAGTACTTCCACAACCTAGGATGAACTGACTAATTAGAACTTCAGCATCTGTGATGAAACATCATGCACGCCGATATCGTTGGCTACAGCAATAATGTAAAGAAACGAAGCAAAATATTGTAATAGAGCTATAAAGCAAAATAATGTTAGAAAGTAAAAATGCAAAATATTGTTCTCTAAAACAATCGCAGTTTTGGCATCCTAGGATGAAGCTGACTTAGAGCTGCAATGCTATTTTTTTTATTATTTTTATTTATTTTTTTTATTTATTATTTTTTTTGTGTGTGTTTTTGTATGGGCGGCTCCTAGAACAAAAGTTCATCTCTGCCGCTTTGCTCTGTTCAGTTTTTACGCACTGTCAAGGTAAGGCCAGTGTATGTCGTCAAAAACAAAAAGAAAAAAAAAAATCATCCCGCATAGGAATATCCCATGTTGGATGAAGACATGAAAAGGAAGGCAAGAGAGAGAGAGAGAGAGAAAAAAGTTTTTCATCCCCACGGGAGAAAGTGACAGGAAAGAAAAACTGTGTTTGTGAGCTTATGTGTGTGTTCTGTATTGTGATGTTGTGTTTTGGCATTTTGGCTACCTGGAAGCAGTGATCACCTGGATGACTGCCTCCAGGTACTCGTCCCTAGGAGGAGGGCAAAGCCTCCCCTACTATCTGCATGCCCTCCTCCTCCTCCCTGGGGAACGAGTTTCCCAGGGAGGAAAGAAAAACTTATATAAGATGAAGAGAGGGAAGGAGAAAAGAGGAGGAGAACTATCCCGATCCAGGAAAGCCCCAATCTGGGATGGATTGCTAGAACAACACAAGAAAAAAAATATTTTTTAAAATAATAAAATAAATAAATAATAATAATAAATTTAAAAAAAAAAAAAATAATAAATAAAATAAATAAATAATGTTAGAAAGTAAAAATGCAAAATATTGTTCACTAAAACAATTGCAGTTTCGGCATCCTAGGATGAAGCTGACTTAGAGCTGCAATGCTATTTTTTTTATTATTTTTATTTATTATTTTTTTTGTGTGTGTTTTAGTATGGGCGTCTCCTAGAACAAAAGTTCATCTCCGCCTCTTTGCTCTGTTCAGTTTTTATGCACTGTCAAGGTAAGGCCAGTGTGTGTCGTCAAAAAAAAAAAAAAAAAAAAATCATCCTGCATAGGAATATCCCATATTGGATGAAGACAGATGAAAAGGAAGGCAAGAGAGAGAGAGAAAAAAGTTTTTCATCTGGACCTTTGACAATCTCTTGGCCTTCTCCCCACCAAAAGGGTATTTTTTATTTCTCTCTCTCTCTCTCTCTTTCTCTCTCTCTCTCTCTCCCCCCCCCCCAGGGTCGGACTAGAAAGGGTGGACTCCCTCCTAAGGAGTTTTTTTTTCCTCAAGTGAAAGAAGGGAATTGGAAATTTCATGAAAATGAACCCTGTTTTTCTTCATTCTGTGAACGGCTACTCTGTCAGTGCAAGAGAAGTGACTTTATTACAGTTGCAGCTGAGAATGGAATTCAAGCATTGAAACACATGACATTTAATGGTGAATTTTTCGGGCATTGTGTGATAATAAAAATTCAATTTTTCTCTTGAAATTTTTTGATGGTATCAAATGCATATCAAGGAAATATTGAAGTATTCAATAACAATTACTTACAATTTCCCAATCCCTCACTACGAGTAACAGATTGTTCTCACAATCTGTTACTAGCAGCACATTTTTTTTTCCCCCGTTTGTACACCAGGTAAGATGCATGTGAAGTTCCTTCGACATCAGTTTTCGAAGTTTATAATGCAGCTATGAATAGAAATATTTTCTTGAAAGTTCGTAAGAAGATCAAATATACATCTGTGAAACTGCTGTTCCGATTTAGTCCTCTAAAAACAATTACAATAAAGCAAACTTTTTTTTTTTTTTATGAAATGCGCATTGTAGTCATCAGTTTTAGTTTTTTTTTCTTTTGTTTTCCTTCCGTTTCCAGTATGGCTTCCAATAGATGAATTTCCTTGATTTTTTGTTAGTAGATAATACATATTGAAGAAAGGAAATGCAATATTTTAGTTTTTCAAAACCAATTTGTTGCAATTCTTTCATACAACCGTTACCAAAAACAGGAAAGCAAACTGTTGTGAGAGAGCCATGCAAAATAGCGTTCGCAAGTAATGATATTCAACTGTTTGTTTTCCACGAAAGTTGTTTACAATTTTATTTTCTCCTTGGATCACCTTGGTAACGCTAATGATGTAAGCTTGACCAGTCAATTATCTCTTCTCGTGTGTTGATTCGTTTTAGCCAGAGGCGCCGAGTAGAGGCGTGAATTTTTGAACTAATGATGTAATGCGTTTTATTTTCAAAGCTTGGATCTTGTTTTGTCGACATCAAAATTTAATAAATTGAAATGTGATCGTACATTTTTGCTGTTTTAGAGTGAATTAATAGTTTTTGCTGAGCGCTAAAGGTAGGAAATTAAAGAATATACTTCTGTTTATGTATATCGAGAGTTTCAATTTTGTACATTGAGTAGAAATTATGGAAATTATTAGTTTTATTCAGGGGGGGACAACTTTTTAGTGAGGGGTTAAAATTAGTCTTAAAATAGGGCGGACCAGGCTTGGGTTAACTTCTGCAGTGGCGTGCTTATCAACTGGAGAGTTCATTCTGGCAAAAATGCTCAAAAAGGTAAAACATGGTGACATTACACCTGTCTCCCCTCTCTTTTTATAATTTTGAACTTTTTTGTAATTTTGTACACTTGTAATTTTTCCTATGCATGAGATAAAAAAAAAAGTTTAATAAATAATTCTATTTACATGTTCATTGAACATTTCTTTTTTGCTCATTCAAATTTGCGAGTGCTGCATAAGCATTTAGGGAAATTCCGACTTATGTAGAGTTCTGCGGAATGCAATTCTTACGTAAATCAGGAAGTGGCTGTAGCACTTGCCTTTCCCAAACCAGGGAAAGCTTATTTCAATCCAGAACACAACTTTGCAAAGCCAGATCATTCCTGGACGTTACAATAAAAGCAGAGGCCAATATACAAAATACCTTCCATTGAACACCTTATTATAATCTGTCTTGACGCTGAAAAGGCTTTCAATACAACGTGGCATTATGGCATACTACAAGATCTTTATGGTGTGAGAGACCATCTTCCAAAATTAATTCAAAACTTCCTAAGCCATAGAAAACCTTTCAGGTCAGCTATCAAAATACTTTATCCAAAACACATGCACAAGAAGAGAGTTACCAGAGATTGGTCCTCACAGCGACTTTCTTTATGATCAGAATTGATTTGAATATAATAAAGCACTCAAGATCTACATTAGCATTATTATGTTTATTTCCAAATTGGAAATATGTACAGGCTGGCTTTGATTAATGCGATTAATTTGTCCCCTGAGTGCATCACACAAAACGGAAATGCATTAATCAAATATCATAATAATCAATAGGAAAAATTATAATTGGTCCTTCACCTTCAGAGATGTCCATAAAGAATTTTTAAAATACCTGTAAAATAACTTTTTAACTGTATACCACGTAAAAGATAATGAAAATAATTATAGAATTAAATATTTATTGCATAAAACAGCAGTTTCCAAACTGCTGTTTTATGCAATATATTAAATTGCGGAATATTTTAGTTGCGGAATATTTTAAATTTTCAAGGGAAACACGGCAATACTCGATATCTGTTGGACACTGAGCGAACTACTAGCTCGAGGTTAGTTCACAGTTTTGGCATTACTTATTAAGTTGTTTGGACCTAACTGCTTAATAAACGGAACTGTTAGGGCATTTCTTTTGGCCAAGGGGCACCGTGAAAAAATTACTGAGCCACTAAGGGCACTGTGAACCAAGAAAGTTTGGGAACCTCTGGCATTAAATAGACAATGAAGAAACTATTTATTATGGAAATATTTGAACAGTGTTGCCATTCGTTTTTTAAATTAGTCAATCTGATAGCCAACAACAATATTCTCTAGTCCCTGGCGAAATAAATATCACAGATAACCTCAAAGATTTCATGTAGTTCTTTTACCGTTACCTCCTTTGCAGTAACATTTTCATCTGGCTCATTTAAAAAATTTTTTATTTATTTATTTTTATTTTTTTTTTTTTGCATTTAAAACTTTGAATTTTTAAATGCAAGTCTGCAAGTGACTTCATTAGTGGGAGACAAACAAGTAACACGTCTTCTTCTGATGGTTGATGGAACACACTGAGGTGGACAGTGGGCAAATGGTTGTTTATTGCCTGTCCAATGTATGGTAAGCTTAGTGTGCAATTCAAATCTTTTACAATTATCACATAAAAAAAAGACAGCATTAACTGGAAATTTGCATCGTGTAAAGTGAAAAGTGGTATAATTTTTTCAAATAGTGGTAACTGAAAAACACATTAATCGAACATGTGTTATGAGAGGCCTGGTTGTACATAATGAGGGTCAAAAATGTTCTTTTGACCACAGTGATCTTTTGTGGCAGTGATATTGCAAACACATCTGTCACTGTAGAAGTGGTAAAAAATATCATGAAACATTTAACCCCCCATTATGTACATATTTACAATTCGAAAGTACTAACATTGGTTTTGAGTGCCTTATTTTCTTCAGACAACATAGTTTACCCACACATCATGCCACTCAAGGAATAGCAAAGATCAGAATTTACTCCATAACTAAAAATATACCAGACACAGTTGAAAAATATTTGTATGCAGATGACCTTGCCCTATCATGCCAGAATATGCATGTGAATTACCGGCAGCTGCAAGAAGCAATAAACAAAATAAAAATATGGATCAGGAACAATGGTTACAGGATATAAAAAGGAAAACAACTGCAGTTCACTTCCGCATAAAATGCAGAATCCAGCCTGAACCTGATAGCAGATTAGAAAACCAGCCAATCCATCTTATAAATAATGTCTGCTTCTCTTAACCCTTGACAGTAAACTTAACTTTTTGGAGCATGTCAAATATCTCTGCACAGCCTAAATAAGTCAACATTCTCAGAGTAATATCTGAAATGACACGGGGAACTGACTTTTGCACACTGTCACACTTATACTGTGCAATGATCAGATATAGACTGGATTATGGTGCCCCTGTCTACAACTCTGGTAGAACTAGTATTTTGCAGTGTCTGGACTCCATATATAATAGTGCTTAACACATTGCTTTAGGAGCTTGTAGAACATCACCTATGTGTGCAGCATATATGCTTCTGCATATAAGCTCCTGGCTCTGAACCTACCTTCACCTCTGGAGACAAATGCTTTTAGTGACCTGTGCTGCAAACATTAAATTTTTAATAAACACCCTACATAGCAATATCATTTCGGTCCACATTGGGATAAGCTATATAGCAGTGTTTCCCAATCTTTTTCGAGTTGTGATCCCCTTTTATAATAGCCAAGTAACCTGCGACCCCTGCCACATTTGCATAAAAAGGCATTTTTAATAGGGTAAAGAAAACACATTAAAACTAGATTTTTCAGAATATAATTCTAACCTAATATTTAATGTGATGGTTGTACTTGCATCTGGGCAACCAGTTTCAGAATTCATGACTGAGTGTTTGTTTAAGCCAACCTCATGTCATTCTCAACATTCAAGTCTGTTCCTTGCCTTTGTTTTGATACGAAGAAGCGTTGAAAATCCACTTGCAGAGATATGTAGAGGCAAATGGAAGTAAAACTCAAAAGACAAGCATGGTGACATTTGAATATGACAGATACATAGCACACCAGAACTGAGTCAGTAATTTTTCATAAAACAAATTACGTGCCAAGGAATCATTCCGCAGATCCAAGAATTCATCCTGTACTTCATCGGGATTGCTGGCTACATTCGGGGAAGCAGAGAATGGGGTTTGTCCCAGTGCAGCCTTCTTCTGTAAGCTCAGGAAAGTACCGCTGAAATTCCCTCCAGCAGAAGAATTCCATCAGAATTCAGTATACTCAACCCATTAAAGGTCTTATATGCCTCAATCAGATCACCTTGCAGGTGCCTAGTTTCCAGCCACTGCAATTTGCAGAACTTAAGCCTTTCTTGGTAAGAGAACCTCTTCGTTCCCCTCACCAATCTTGTTGATCTTCTCTGTACACACTCAAGCAACTCTACATCCTTCCTGTATGCAGTATTCAAGGCGTGGCCTGATCATTGCCTTATACAAAGGGATAATCACCTCTTTGTTTGCTCAGTGTTTGCTCAGATCATGTTAATTAAATTATTACTGTATGGATGAAATCCTTTATTGCACACTCCATTTTAAAATCTTGTCCTTTATCTTGAACTTGTTTTTCCAATAAATGTGCTAAGCCTGTTCAAGATAAGAACGTTGCAATTGGCTTGCATTGAAATTTCTAGATTCATTTTCTGCCTACACTAAAGCTCACAACAATTGTATAGCAGTTATTAATCAGTCCAAACTATATTTTGAACAGGTTAAGAGTAGAAAACTGGCTTCTTTGTCCAAATGGTAGCCAAGCATTCTTGGCTCTTGCCAAAGCTGTTGGCCACAACTTTTGCACATCTATATTCCCACTTCTCTTAAAACCTGATGGTTCTGTTGCCTTCTCAGTCCAACTTGCCATAACTAAAGCCACCTTGCTAGCATCCTACTTTTCTCTAACTCCTATATTGATGATTTTGGTAAACCACCTCCTACCATTCCCAATACACTCAACCCAATGCAACTTGTGGTATTCCGTAAAAAGGATGTTAGAAGAATTTTGAACAGTTTTAATGCCATAAAAGCTCCAGGTCCTGACAGTATTCCTCCACTTGTTTTCAAAACCTGTGCTGCTGAATGTACCCCTGTTCTGTTTCAGCTTTTTACACTTTCTTATTCCACTGATGTTTTCCCTTTTGCTTGGAAATTTGCTCATATACAGCCAGAAGTAATGGAGAAATCCATTAACCACCAACACCTAAGCTGTCTGAAACCTTCCATCTGATCAGTGATTGCCAAAATGGCTTCAGTTAGTGTCGATTCACTGGTGATATTCTGGCTTACGTTACCCATCTGTGGGCAAATTAAGTGAAAAAGTTTGGTGAAACTTACCCAATCTTGACATTTCAAAGGCTTTTGAGCCGGCTGGGCTAGCCAGGTGGGTAAAGTGCCTACCTGGCAACCCAAAGGTCGTGGGTTCGAATCCCGCCTCGGGCTTGGATCAAAGTACTGCAAAAACCTTGGGAGGTGCATTATGGCCAGAAGTCAGTGCGCCAACAACTACAAAAAAAAAAAAAAAAAAAAGCTTTTGATTGTGTTTGGCATAAAGATCTAAACAAGCTTCCCTCTTGTGGTGTGCCAATGGTTTTTTGCAATTGCTATTCAGTTTTCTCTCTGACTACTTGCTGTGGATATACAGTAGATGATTCTGTCTTTTAACTTCCCCCACTAATGCTGACATTCCCCAAGGTTCAGTTCTTTCTCCCATTCTTTTCCTCTTGTATATAAAACCTTCTTCCATTGAGTCGAAATCCTATCCATAGTTTTGCTGATGATAACGCATTGCATCCATCCTGTTTGAGAAACCTTGCCCTGTCCAAACAGCTTTAACTTCATGATTGCTGAAATGCTGATTTCCAGGTTGCAAAGTTAATTAGTTAATTTCAATCCTTCTAAAACTGTCTGTTCTGTCTTGTATTTCACAAGGAGTCTACTACTACTATGCTTATATTTGATGATACTCAGATTTCTAGACAAGATCACATATGTCTGTTAGGTATACTCTGACTTCTAAACTCTCTTGGCATAAGCACATCACAAATATTGCTTTCTTTGAATCTGAAAAACTGGGTTTCCTTTTTTTCCCTTGGCATTACATTTCTTCTAAACAACAACTCACTCTGTACAAAGCTCAAATCCACTCTATCATGGAATTTTTTTCCCACAACAGGTGTGGTACCCCGAAAATCTCTTTCATGCTTCTAGACTCCATTCAAAAGAGGGCAGTCAGGTTAAGTAACATCCCATCTCTTATGAAGTCTCTCTGCTCTGTCTCACAGATATTTTCTTTCTGCTGCATGCCTTCTCTATAGCTACTTCCATGGGCACCCTTTTTTGGAATTAATTTCTGTAATTCTCCCTCTTGTTATTACAAACCAGTCCAAACACATTCTGCAACCTGTCAACATCCATTTACTGTCCAACTTCAAATTCACAGAACCAACTTCTCTTTTTCCTTATTTATCATTTCAACTTACATTTTCTGGAAAGCCTTCCTTCATATGATTACCTGAAAATAACAATCTGCAGAAATTCAAATCTAATGTCAACAAGTATCTTCTGTCTCCTCAACCTTCAACCCATGCATTGTACTAAATACTGTAGGTTCTAATACCTTTTGTTTGGGGATTTCAAAAAAGATATATCAAAATTAGCACTTCCCTCCCAAGAATATTTAGATTAAAAATACTTCTGTATATCATATATGATGATTTATACTTAAGAGTTCTGATATGGTTTAAAAAATCAATATGCTCTTTCAACAGATATGCCAGTGCATTTCCATGCTTCAGTTATCATATGGTTTAGCCTGTGTGAGAAATAATTCATTCCCATGTTTCAGCATAATGAGCATTCAAATAAACCTTCACAGATTGAAAAATCTGACCCAGACGTCTGAAAATTAATCAAGGTGTATTCTTTTACTAAGCAGAAAAAACTGGCATGTTTGGGGAAAACGTTACATAAATGTGACCATTCATAATCAATTTGATGCCAACAAGGAGTTGTGATTTTAGAAGTAACATAACTTTGAAGAATGAGCATGTATATATCCTATTAAAGATTTCAAATAGAGTTTCAGACATTGAGCATTCTGAAGTGTTTCCTGTGAAAAGAAAGATGTAATTTTAAGAATTAGGCAGTGGGAAGCAACAGACAGTATATAGTAATATTATTATTATTACTAGCCACATAGTGCAAGGAAGCCTGAGGCTTATGCTGCACCAGCCAAAAAAAAAAAAAAAAAAATTCCCAAGTTACCCTGAGAGAGAGAGAGAGAGAGAAGTAGAAGGAAATCACCAAGAAAGAGAAGAATGATGATATCCAGCTCAGGGTTTGCTGAGCTGGATATCATCATTCCCATACTCACCAGATGTGAGCCCCCCGGGGACTATTATGTATCATTGCTAAGTGCAAAAAATTGTAATTGCACTATTCTACAGAGACTTCCTAATTATTTTTTTTCTCTTAAAATATATGGATCTGAATCAGAGCTGCATTGTATTTGAGTAAATGTTATATAACTTGTATTGGAACCTTTCTGGTCATATTTCTTCTTTTTTTTTTATATAGAAATTCTAACACTGTTCTTCATTCTAATAAGATTTAGGCTTTTCAGTTAGTGAGTATATTTTTTAAAAATATTAAAGTTATTGCATTATCCAGCAGATTGTGTAATTATATAACTGTAATTTAATATTAATTTTCATCTTTTACTATGGAGATAACAGATTTTATATGTTATCCAAACTTAAAATAAATTTTTGACTTGTCTATTCAGAAAATTAGATTCAGTGTATTTCCATTATACAGTGAAGTGAGTTTTTGCTGTATTATTCCTGTTTTTTTAGCTTTAGTAATCAATTACTTATATCAAATTGAGTGTTTATGAAAAATTTAAAAAATAATAATAAAACTTATAGGATTGAACGTCATCGACATATTCATGAACCTGAAGTGCTAGCTAGAGGGGAAGAGGAGGAAGGTGAGGAAGTGGAAGTGGAACATGTAAGACCATGGAGAGAGGAAGAAGAAAGCAGTGATGAAGAAGAACTGGAGGAAGATGTAAGTAATTTTATATATATATGGAAGTATTTCAGTGCTTGTTAATAGCTTTTAATTTGTTAAATAATGATAATAATTTACTGAGTTCTAAATATGCTCTCAAATTTAGAGTTATTAATATTGAGTAAGCCACGTAATTAATCAGATGCCATAATTTTTTACAAACAGTTAACCTGATACTAGATGAATGAGGGATGGTGGGAGAGAGAGAGAGAGAGAGAGAGAGAGAGAGAGAGAGAGAGAGAGAGAGAGAGAGAGAGAGAGAGAGAGAGAGAGAGAGAGAGAAAGTAGTAATTTATTAAAGAATATTAATTTGCACATGCTTTTCTCCATTTTTGGATTGCTTGAGTAGCCTCCGTGCAAAGCCATATCTGTGCACTATTATTGGATGAAAAATCAGGATAACTTTATATTCTGTGACATGCATTTTTGACAAAATTTGTAGAGAGATACAGCCTTACTAATAAATGAATAAAATAGGAGCAATAGTAACAAAGTAGTGGCAGTGACCAGTGATAATGAATTGAAACAATTTTTATGTGCCAGTAGAATAATATGGAAGGACAGTATGGAATATACTTTCCTTCAACAACTGTGCTGGTCTCATGTTTAGTGCAAGGCTGTGTACCAATAACACTAAGCAACAAATCTCATTCCCCCATAACAACTGACCAGCTTTTGAAGAACCTTGAAAGTGTTTTTCACAAGCTGAAGGACATTGCCATGTGTGTTAGTATTTTTAGTATTAGTAATGGCCACATGGTGCAAGAAAGTCAATGGCTTATGCTGCACCAGCCAAAAAAAAAAAAAAAAAATCCGAACAAAACAATGATAAAAAAAAAATAATAATAATAATAATAATTAATAAAAAAAAAAGGAAATTAAACCTATCATCCTATGCGCTTCCCTTACCCGAAAGTACTATCCAGATGACCTTTGAATTTCCCCAAACTGTCGGCCTCTACCACCCATGAAGGCAACTTATTCCAGTAATTTATAACTCGCTGGCTAAAATAAAACTTCCTGCAGTCCAATCTAAACATTCCCCCCCCCCCCCCCGTAACTTGAATTTATGTCCCCTAGTTCTAGCATCATTTATAATCTTGAAAATTTCGTCCTCATTCATTTTACTGATGCCTCTCAGAGCCTTAAACACCTCAATCAAATCTCCTCTAAGGTGTCTAGTTTCCAAACTCTGCAACCCACATATTCGAAGTCTTTCTTCATAAGGACGCCCTTTAGCCGATCTCACTAGGCGAGTTACCCGTCTATGCACCCTTTCAAGAAGCTCGATGTCTTTCTTTAGGTGCGGTCTCCATACTTGAACACAGTACTCCAAGTGTGGTCTAACATAAGCCTTATATAATGGGATTATCACATCCCTATCTCTACTTGCAAAAGTTCGATAGATCATCGATAGGACACCATGATCCTTCCTTGCAACCTGTTTATAATGCTCAGAGAATTTCATGTCTGACCGTATCGTAACACCCAAGTCCCTTTCCTCCAGTACCGGGTTTAGTTGAACTCCACCAAGTGAATAAGTTATTTTGGGATTACTGTTTTCCAGGTGTAATACCTTACACTTTGTTGGATTAAAGCATAGCTGCCATTTTTCTGACCATTCCTGAAGTCTATCTAGGTCTCTCTGAAGAAGCTCAGCTTGACAGTGATCATTAACTACTCTACCAATTTTAACATCATCTGCAAATTTAGACATCACGCCCTCTATCCCTTCATCAATGTCGTTTATGAAAATTAAAAACAACAGTGGTCCTAATACTGATCCTTGGGGAACCCCACTTCTTACATCAACCCAATCTGAGGAATAGCCATTTATCACAACCCTCTGCCTCCTGCCCTGAAGCCATCCTTCTATCCATCTAAGGATTTTCCCAGTGATTCCAACCTTTTCCAGCTTATAAAGCAACCGCTCATGTGGGACTGAGTCAAAAGCTTTGCTGAAATCTAAATAAACAATGTCGAAACTATTCCCCAAATCCAGCTCGTGAGTGACCCTTTTGAAATAGCGAACCAGATTTGTTAAACATGATTTTCCCTTTACAAACCCATGCTGAGTATCCTTGAGAATTTCAGTTCGATCCAAATGATCCTGAATTCCACCCTTGATCATTGCCTCCATGATTTTCCCTACTACTGAAGTCAGACTGACAGGTCGATAATTTCCAACTTCACTTTTAGAGCCACCCTTATGTATGGGAGATACATTTGCACTTTTCCAATCCAAGGGAATCTCCCCAGAGTCTAGTGATGCTCGCATAATTAGCCTCAATGGTTCAGTGCACTCGCTTGCCGCCTCCCTTAAGATTATAGGGTATATTCCATCAACTCCAGGAGCCTTACTGGTCTGTAGGCTCGAAAGTTTTTTCATTAAACAATCTTGCAAAATTTCAATATCATTAATTACATATTTTTTAACTTTGCTCCCACAATTTCCCATTGCCACAAAAGGTTTTTCATTTGTAAATATCGATGCAAAATAACTGTTGAGTTCATCTGCAACGGCAGCTGGTGTATTTAATACTATCCCCTTTCCCTTACGTAAAGGTTCGATCTGGTTTGTCCTGCTCTTCTTGGCATTTATATATGTGAAGAATTCTTTATCCCCCCCCTCTTTGCTCTGTTTGCTAGTGATTTCTCATAAACTGCCTTTGCCTGTCGAATCTTTTCTGTGGCTCTATTACACATCACCTTGTAGCTGTTATAGGCTTCAGTACTTTTTATTGCTCTGTAACCTTTCCATGCCACCTTTTACTGCTCAAGTAATGTGGCAACTTCACTATTCATCCAACTTGGAATCCTCCTCGTGGAGTATTTTTTTAATGGTATGTATGCATTCAAGGCATCTGTGATTAATGTTTTAAAAGCGTACCACAGTTCAAATGTATTCATTTTCTGCACGATATCTACCCAGTTAATGGAGGCCATGTAGTACCTTAAGGCATCGTAATTTCCTTTTCTGAAATTAAAACCCATTCCTTTGCCTTTTACTTCTGCTACCTCTCTCGTCATCATCCACCTTAGAACTCCGTGATCACTTCCTGCTACTGGTTCCTCTGCTGTCAGCCCTATTATGTCATCTGATTCATGTGTGATGATGAGGTCTAGGATATTCTTTTCTCTAGTACTTTCCCTGACATGTTGATACAAATAACAGTCATCTAGTTGATTTAAAAATTGTATTCCCCATGTCAAGTTTCCTTCCCATTTACTCCCATAAGGCAATGGTCAGGCCACGCCTTGAGTACTGCGTACAGGTCTGGAGGCCTCATTTTAGGAAGGATGTAGATTTACTTGAGCGTGTACAGAGAAGGGCAACAAGATTGGTGAGGGGAATGAAGGGATCCTCTTACCAAGAGAGGCTTAAGTTCTGCAAATTGCAGTGGCTGGAGACTAGGCACCTGCACGGTGATCTGATTGAGGTATATAAGGCCTTGAATGGGTTGAGCACGCTGAATTCTGATGGGATCCTTCCACTTGTTCAGATTACGAACCTAAGGGGGCATAAATTGAAATTAAGAAAAGACAGATGAAGAATAGATGTGCGGAAATTTGCCTTTAGCCAGCGGGTGGTTAATTGCTGGAACAAACTTCCATCTGTCGTTGTGGAAGTTAATAGGTTGAATAAATTTAAGGAGGAACTGGACAGGCATTTGGAGGGAATGGTGTGATTTTTTTTTTTTGGCTGATGCTGCATAAGCTCATACATTTGCTTTCTTGCATCACGTGCCACTACTACTACTACTACTACTCCAATCAATTAGAGGTAAATTGAAATCACCCATAATAAAGCATTGACGCTTACTTGCCCATTCCATTTGCATGTAGAGGCTTTTGTCATAATCTTCACAATCACCTGGTCTGTAGTTTCCTCCTACTCGCATTATACCTTTGTTTCCAACTATCTCACACCATACAGACTCTATACTAGCATGTGAAATGTCTGAATCCGGTAAAGCTATCATCGCACTCAGGCTGCTTCTGATAAGAAGCATTACCCCACCACCCGTTCTATCTACCCTATCCTTCCTAAATACATTATACAAGCCGTACTTAAACTCATCATCCCCAATTTCCGGGTGGCACAACGTCTCTGTAAGCCCTATTATGTCCGCGTTACTTGTTTTAACCAGCAGTTCGAATTCGCTCATTTTATTGATGACACTTCTAACGTTACTGTATAAACAATTAAGATTTACTGTTCTTGTATATTTAACAACCCTTGAAGTTTTTTAGGCTCTCTTCCCTGATATTAGCTACCCGCTCACGTGAAACGTTTCTGCCCCCAGAACATCTAGATAATACGTCCAGTTGGGGTAACAGATAAGAACTCTTAAGGTATGTGCAAGAGTTACTTTGACCAGTATTATCAGATAAATGCGTGTCAGTATTACCCACATCCCCCCCCCCCCTAACTAGCAGTTTCCCTGAACCTTTAAGGTATCCTCAATAATACTGGAAAAAACTTTTGCACCACCTTTGTTTAAGTGTATCCCGTCTCTACAAAGCAAATTCCTTCTACTTACAAGTGTGGGCCTTGCTGATAGAAATTTCCCCCCTAAAGCCTTGCAGATTCCTTCAAGTCTTGAGTTAATCCACAAGGCTCTTAACATATAATCCCTCCTATCGTGTCTGGGCAGAATTGCAGACACATAGACATTATGGCCTAGCTCGCGACATTTCCTCAGCATGGTCTTGTATTTTTCCAACAAATCGTCAGATCGTGTACGTTTAATATCATTAGTCCCCACATGAATAATAATATTCTCTTTACCCCCTTTAAAATCTGACAATCTGTTGGTGACATCATCAATAGTTGCTCCCGACAGACATAGTCTGGTTCTACTCCACCTATCCTTATTACAAAAAATATTCCCCGTTTCCCTGACAATGAAGTCTCCTAATAAAACAATGTCCTTTTTAACCAGAGTAGTTTGCACTCGGTTTTTCTATTTTGAGGCTCGAATCGGGTGTGCATCACTTGGTAGATTGCTGGAGTCTTGAGTCCCTGACGAGCTCCCAGATGCATTATTCTCGAGGGCAAGCACCCGTTTTTTCAGGGACTCAAATTGTTCCATGAGTGCACCAAATTGTAATTTAAGATCGGTGCACTCCTTACATCGATCACAAAGAAAAGAATCCCCAGGTAAGGTAGGATTAGTCACCAGGTCGACCTTGGAAAACATTCCACAGGTTCCACAACGGATTAAATCATTAATCACCCGTAAATCGCCATCCGTAAATCGCCATCGGCTATTTCCGTGTGAGTCATGATACCTTGTGACATGTTTAAGGCAGATCTCGTAACTACCATTATAAAATTAAATAAATATCAATGAAAGTTAACTTTAAAACATTATATCTATAATATTATTAAAATCAAACTGTTACAGGAAAACCTATAATTAGATAATCCAACAATATCTAAATAAATCAAATATTTAAAAGCACTATCCAAAAGTAAACCACTTAACTGAAGAGCCCTGACTAAGTGCGTCCGCTCACCTCGAATGCCAACACTGAACTCAATGTTTAGTGTTCAATGAAATTTAGGTTTGGCAACTTTGCTGGCTGCTTTTTTTTTCTCTAAACAGGCTTGATTTTCTGATATTCTGTACTAACTGAGCTTTGTGTACACGAGTCATCTACAAACAGAAAATTACTGCCAACAGCATCCTTTAAACATTTCAGGATTGAGCACCTTATTCTGTTTTCTCTTTGACAATTCTTATAATTTCAATATCCCATCTTCAAAGGCTTTTCTTTGCTTACCTGAGTTGCTTAAATTAGTGTTTTACACAAATTTTGTTATTCTTCAATAGTCTCATCAGTTTTAATTTCTCTATATTTATTATTTACTCTTGTTTCAAAAATTAATCTAATAATAGGAATAGGAGGTTTATTTTAAGTATTTCTTCTTGTTGTTTGGGTCCTTTTGGGGAATCTTATTTTTGATGTAACAAGATAATGAGCTGTTTCCAGTTCAGATCTATCTGCAGTAAACTCTTACACCTAAAATGAAGTTGGCTTGGCTTGTTTCTCACTCTGTTATCTATAATGGATTTACACCACTGGTTGACCATGTGCATTTATGACAGTCCTTGTGTATTAAGAATTGATTCATTACTCTTATTTTGTTGGATGTTATAAAATATATTAATCTAATACTGTTATTATTAATTACATATTCTCCATGTACTCCTATATAGTTGTTTATTCTGTTTCTGCCTCTTCAGGAATTCAGATTTCCCATTATTAGAATATAGTCTGTTTTATTTACTTTATCTGGAATATCTTTAAGTTGGCTATAGCATTCATTCCTTTCTTCCTTTTTTTCTTCTTTTGGTATATATATGTACCTATTACTGTTACGTACTCTTGTTGAAGTTTCATTCTGGCATGGATGTCTACCTGTCAGCTGGAAAAAACTAGTAAGCTGCAGGTTTCTGAAGTATGCTAGTATGAATGAGAACTGGAGTGAATGTAAAGGCAAGAGTATGAAAGGAAATGCTAGGAAGGGTGAGTGAATAATAATTTATGCCTCTGGGTGTGTGAGGGATGAATGTGTGAGAAGGGATGAGTGCAGAAAGAGTAAATGTGGAAATTGAGTAAAATTAGCAAATGACTGTGCAGGCTTAGTGAATGACTGGAGTCTGTGTAAGGGTGTAAAAGTGTGTGCCTGGATCAGTGAATGAATGCGAGAAATAGTGTGTTGAATGTATAAATGTCGAAAGCAGAATGTAAAAGTATGACAGGAAGTTTGTTTAAAAGAAAAAAAACATTTTGGCATTAGTATATTTGTTATATAAACGTGTGGGGTTTTTTTTATTATTTGTATGTCATTTAAATTGTGTGAGCTTCCTTTAAATTAATTGTTTGTTTAAATTGTTGCTTTGTCTTTAAAGCAATGGGTAAACAAGCATTAAATTATTTTAAAAGCAATAATTGGACAGGTGGGATTGACAGCTTAGTGTCAGTTTTGCTTGTTTAATAAGTCACCCCCTCCCTGGTGTGAATGAGAATGATGGATGAATGAAAAAAGAAGTATAAAAAAGTTGTAAAATATAAAAACTATAAAATGTTGTCTTGAAATGTAGGTGTAAAGAAAAGAGAAAAGAAGGGAAAAAAACAAAACCATAAAATGTAAAAAAAAAAAAAAAAAAATTGTGTGTGAGAGCGAATGATATAAATTGCATGTTCTGTTCCAGCCTCTCCACCAGATGGACGGAAGGCCATGGGAACCTTATGGACCAATAGGTCATCCATGCTGGTGGCTGTTCCTAGCTGGCATGGTGTGGAATGCTGTCCCAGGTGGGATACAACTACCAGCACAGCTCAGCTGCTGCCATTAGGCATTCCTAGCCATGCTCCCTTGTGTGGTCCTTTGCCTCCACTCCCCGGGTAGGAGGGGGAGGTTACCTCAGGTCTCCTCCCCCCTCGCTGCCCCTCATTCTGCTCTGGTTGGGCAGGCCTGCTCCACTGATTTGGGGATCATCTTGTCTATGGAATCCATATCTCTGTCTTTTCCCCCCAACCTTCAGTCTCTCCCCCCTCTAACTTACAACTAGTAGTGTTTGAATCATTGTTAAATTGCTTGAGCCCTACACTCAAAACTTAATGACATCAAATCGCATAACTAGTACTCCTTTTTGGCTGACCCCTATCTATAGCAGGTTTTTTTTTTTTTTTTTTTGGTCCTAGCCACTGAAATCTCAGGAAATTAGGTTGGCAGGACCAGCCAGAGTAAATAACAATAATACTTGTGTACCTGGTCTGCCTCCACAAGGCAGAGGTGTGCAACATTGGTTCCCATTAGGGGTCCAGCGGCCAAATGACCAAAGGAACAACAGTACATGACACTACACATGTACAAGATCCATACACTTTTAAACCTCTGGCATTGACAGTGTTCTGTTTCACACCTACAATATATACTACGTGGATATGGGGGAACCCCTGGTGCCGTTTGACACTAAACCCAATCTACACACACCCTACACTCTGGTCTGGATGATTCTTTCATTCCAAAATATATAATTAACTAAAATGTTCTTTTAGTGGTTTATTTATTAATAGCATTATGCTAGAAATATTCTATTTTGATAAGGTTTCATCATCTTTATGGTTGATTCCATATTGCTGCATTCATAATGTTTTTCCATTGCCAGTTCTTTTCCTTTGCCTGACCAGGTCTAGAATCTGTCTGAAACAGTCCACTGTTCATTTCTTCATGAGACTTGAAATCAATGGAGTTTCCTACTAATTGGTTGCAGGCCAAAATGAAAGTCCAGTGGTAGGGATGCTATCTTGATGCATTGGACATGTATGCATGAAACAGCGTTTACTCTGTTTCAGTGTAATAGTTATACTACTAATAATTGGTTGTCATAGCCCCTCAGTTGTTACTCAAGGTGCACTGTGGGGTTGATGGTTGGCTATTAGAGGCTGTATGAAACACTTCAATAACCCACTTCTGTCCTACTGTCTGCCGTTAAAAGTTGAATATAAACAATAGTCTAGTTTTTCACCTTTCTTATATGAAGTATAAATAAATAGCAGTACAATAATTATTCCAGCATTGGCAGAAAACAAATTTCACAATTGACAGTACTGGCCACTGCAACATCAGACTGCACAGAGTTAATATAAATGATGGTAAGAATATTAATATCACTTCCATACACAGTAAACCAACCGAAGTTATGTAGTGGCATCATTACGTAACATCTCATATTGTGAATTCTGTTTACTGTGTATGAAAAGATGCTAATGTACTAATTTATATGACAGTAAACTCTTCTGTAGTCTGAGACTTTTTAACCCTAAATCCTACACGTTGGTTATAACACTGTTACAAAATAGCTAATTAAGTAATGTTTCAAAATGAACTTTATTTTTTATTTTAAAATAATCTTAGAGTTTATCCTTTGCCATTGATATTTACATACTTATTGGATGTACTAATATTACAAATTATGATTTGTAGAACTTTGTTGTAGGCTAGCCCATTTCTCCCCTCCTACATTAGCTACAAGTAAAGTGTTTGTGATCAAGGGATTGGCAGAAATTATATAATCTACACCTTAGTTTTATATCTAATTTTTTTTCAAAATAAATTCATTATCATTCACATTGTGGAGTAATGTTATAAAATTCAGCTAGTTCTGTATCATATTATTAAGTGTTCAGTTTGTAAACCATATTTGCCATGTGTAGAATATTGTTGAAATGTTTATTTTTTATTAGCTGTTACAAAAATTGGTTTTCTTTTCTTTGATTTCTGCTAGTCAGCAGTAACTATCAGTTGACTTGCTTCTCAGGATGACTTTCTGTTATCTTATTTTTTTAAAGTTATTTATTATTTTTTATTCTTATTAACTCTAATTTTTTAAAATTATTTCTCTATTCTTGGTGTGTCTACCAGTTTTTTTTCTTTTCTTTTTTTTTAAATATTGAAACTGAAATTAGGAATTGTAAATTAATATTTAAAAAAAATACCTCTCAATGATATATCTAATGATACACTTATATTTTAACGGATTTCTGTTTTTATCTAGGAGATAGAACGAAGACGGGCTTTTCTTAGACAGCGAGCTAGAGACAGAGCTGTAGAGGATGAGGAGGTATTTTTTTAAAGACTATTTAGTTTTTTTTTTTTGTAGAAATGACTGTATCTTTTAACTTTTTTTTAAAGTTTGATTTACTTTATTTTTATATAATTAGACCTTTAAATTATATAAGTATATATAATAAAATTCCAAAATAAATTGTAATAGTGTGGTTGATCATGCAAAAATAAATTGTAGTAGAATATGCAATTATAAGTTTGATTAAGTAATCACCATTACCAAGGTTAGGTGATTACCTGAATAAATTATAATTTTAGTGGACATTGCTTATTGTGATCACCTCAGGACTCAACAAAACTGATAACTGAAATAAAATGAATGCTGTTCAGTGTTGTTTATGGATGCAGAGTGGAAAACGTATACATAAAAGAAGAACAGAAAGGAAGTGATCAGAAAGAAAAGATTAAAATCAAGCAATACAAAATTCTTTAGTTTGACTGTCCACCTTCCTATTGTTTCTTTGAAAAAGTCGAAGAAGCAGTGAAGAAAATGACAGTTTCCTTTTTAACAAAGATTTTCATTGATAAAAAAAGAATCCATCATAATGTTCCTGGACGTCCATACAAACTCTTAAAACAAATAAAGAAAATATTAAAATCAAGGATTAAAAAAGGGTTAATGCTCTAATGTAAAACAGGCACACTGGTAGTAGTGCAGATACTGTACGTTGTTTCACAAAGTAATGACACCAACAACCATATGAACTGTACCGGGCAACATCAGTAACTAGGCAGACAATATGTTGGAATTAAAGAATATACAAAAGAATAGGACCAGAGTATGTCTGCCAGGGGCAAAAGTAGAAGACGCTGTAGAGCATATAATCATCTTTTATGAGCACGAAAGGTGATAGTGTTGTACATGTTGGCACTTATGACATTAAGAGTAGATCTGCTGACTTACTAAAAAGTACAGGACACTGTTGATGAAAAGTCACGAGTTAGGGTTGAATTTCAAAGCTTCTGCAAATCTGCCCAGACACGATAACAGGGAGTATATGATGAGAACCATATCAATCAGTTTGGTCCTAGATGGATTTGGCAAGCCCCGTGGGGTAGAATTTTCTCAGCATGGTGTGTGCTTGTTAACAGGAGATACTTCTTCTACAGAGATCGGATATACTCAAATAGAAAGGGTTCAAGAATATTTGCTAATGCTATCAAGGCAGTGTTAGGTGGATTGGAAAACTGCTGGCGTCGGGGAGAGAGAGATACACGAACTAATAGTGGCATATGATGCAAGAAAGCAAGCATATGAACTTATGCAACATCAGCCAAAAAAAAAAAATTACACAACCATTCCCTCTAAATGTTTGTCCAGTTCCTCCTTAAATTTATTTAACCTATCAACTTCCACAACGACAGATGGAAGTTTGTTCCAGCAATTAACCACCCTCTGGCTAAAAGCAAATTTTGCACATCTGTTCTACGTCTCTCCTTCCTCAATTTGAATTTATGACCCTTAGGTTTGTAATCTGAACAAGTGGAAGAATTGCATCAGAATTCAGCATGCTCAACCCATTCAAGACCTTATACACCTCAATTAGATCACCTCGCAAGTGCCTAGTCTCCAGCCACTGCAATTTGCAGAACTTAAGCCTCTCTTGGTAAGAGGATCCCTTCATCTCCCCCTCATCAGTCTTGTTGCCCTTCTCCGTACACGCTCAAGCAAATTCCTAAAATGAGGCCTCCAGACCTGTATGCAGTACTCAAGGCGTGGCCTGACCATTGCCTTATACAGAGGGACGATCACCTCCTTTTCCCTGCTAGCAAAATTCCTGTATATCATTGACAAAACTCCATGACGTGCCCTGGCAGCCAGTCTGCATTGCTCAGAAAACTTGATATCTGACTGCACAATTACTCTCAGGTCTTTTTCATTTTCTACCACCTTAAGTGTCATACCACACAGTTGGTATGTTACTCTGGGTTTACTTCCACCCATATGCAGTACTTTGCATTTGTCAATGTTAAACTTCAGTTGCCACTTCTCAGCACATCATCCCAAATTTTCTAGATCCTGTTGCAGTAGCACACTGCCATTATTGTCATTAACAACCCTGCCAACCTTTGTATCATCTGGAAACTTCGACGCTAAGCCTGGTATACGTTCATCAATATCATTGATAAATATACAAAATAACAGTGGACCCAACACCGAACCCTGTGGGACTCCACTAATAACATTAGTCCACGAAGAGCAGTGCCCATTGATTACTACCCTCTGTCTTCTCCCACTCAACCATCCTTTTATTCACTGTAGCAACTTACCCTTAATACCATTCTGCTCAAATTTGTACAGTAGTCTTCCATGCACAACAGTGTCAAAAGCTTTCTGGAAATCCAAATATATGATATCAAAATTATTTTTTGCATCCAGTTCCTTTGTAACCACATCATAATATCCAATCAAATTTGTCAGACAAGACTTTCCCTTAACAAACCCATGCTGTGTCTGAATTATTGCTGCAGTCTTGTCTAGATGATCCTGCATTGCATCTTTAACCAGTGACTCCATTATTTTACCTGAAACAGAAGTTAAACTAACTGGCCTGTAATTACTCGTGTCACTCTTCGATTCCCTGTTGTGAATTGGGGATACATTTGCACATCTCCAGTTAGTGGGGACCTCCCCTGAGTTCAAGGATGCTCTCATAATTATGGCTAAGGGTTTGCTTACTTCCTTTGCCGCCTCCTTTAATATAACTGGATAGATCCCATCCACCCCAGGTGCCTTTCTTATGTTTAACTTCAACAATTTTTCATCCAACTTGCTCTCAGTTATTACAAAATCATTACGCACCCTGCTACAATTTGATAACCTTCTGACATTTTCAACCCTTAATAACTCCTCATGTGTAAATATAGATGCAAAGTACTCATTAAGTTTGTGTGCTATCTGAGCAGGATCATTAACAGTCGAACCATCGATATCAAGTGGACCAATCTGATTCATCCCCTTCCTTTTAGAGTTTATATAAGTATAGAAATCCTTGCTGTTTTTCTTAGCATCCTTTGCCAAAGATTTCTCGTAAACTGCCTTTGCCTGCCTAACCTCCTTTGTGACTTGATTACAGACTAGCTTGTGTCGCCTGATGATTTATATGCATCCCATGCATTTTGCTTCCCTGTTACGAGTCTCATTAGTTCATTTGATAACCATTTAGGCCTAAACCTTGAACAATATTTCTTAATAGGTATGAAACTTTTAGTAGCATCCACGATTAATTCCTTAATGCTTCCGTCTTAGAATTTTACTGTTGGTAACATCATCAGTTGATCCCACTGTACAGAATTTAAAAACTGTCTGAGACCACTGTACTCACCTTTATGGAAGCAAAAACCCTTTCTGTTACCCCTGATAGTAATTATATCTTTAAGTAAATCCCACATCAGTACACTGTGATCACTGCCACCTAATGGTTCCTTTATCTGCAAATTCTTAATACACGAATGATCACTGCTGATAACCTGATTAAGAGTATTACCCTCTCTGGTTGCCTTTCGAACATGCTGCTGCAGAAAACAATCATCCAGTAAATCCACAAAAGTCTTACTAGTGTGTGTGACCAACCGACAAGTTCCAGTCAATATCTGGGAAGTTAAAATCCCCCATTATAAGACATTCTGATTTACTAGCCCACTCTATTTCTCTTTACAATTGTTCATTGTACTCATTCGAGTCATTAGGCCTATAACACACTCCTACTCTTATTTTTGTTTTCATAGTGCTTATGTCACACCAAACTGACTCAACAGTGCACTGTCCATCTATATCAACTGGATGCACTTCTTTTGATTTTGTTTTTCTTAATTAACAGCATAACCCCTCCTCCCTTCCTATCTGTCTATCCTTTCTGTACACATTGTACTCTCCAAATTCCAATTCTGCATTCCTAATATCTGGGTGACACCCGTCTCTGATATCCCAACAATATATCCGCCTTTGATGCCTTGACCAATGCTTCAAATTCATCAAATTTATTTACTATACTTCTAGCATTGGTATACATGCACCTATTCTTAGTTACCCTAACACATCCCATATACCCACCTGTTTCATGATGACTGCCATCAGTCCCTGAAACCCCCACCACCCCTCGCTCCAAGCTGCTTATTCTAATAGAAGTAGTGCAAAAATCACCTTCACCTCGCCTACCGGGCTAGCCAGGTGGGTAATGTGCCTCCCTGGCAACCCAAAAGTTGCGGGTTCGAATCCCACCTCGGGGCTTGGATCAGAGTAAATACAAAAACTTTGGGAGGTGCATTATGGCCACAGAAGCAGGTGCGCCAACAACTAACAAAAAAAAAAAAAAAAAAAAAACCTTCACCTCTGCCTGCGGCTACTTTTAACCTTTTAGTCTGTGAATCCTCCCAAGCTAGCAATTTTCCGACCCACCTAACCCTGCCTTGATAGCATCAACAAATATTTTTGCACCCTTTCTATTTAAGTGTATCCCGTCCCTGTAGAAGCAGTCTCTCCTGTTAACAAGCATAGAACATGCTGAAAAAATTCTACCCCTTGAGCCTTGCACATTCCCTCCAGGGCTGAATTGATTGACAAGGCTCTCATCATGTACTCCCTGGCGCCTCCGTGGGCAGGAACAGCAGTGCGTAGCACACGCTTCTTGATTAGACCGGGGTTCGAGCCCGTGCCCACCAAATACGGAGGATGCAGAATGGTCAGGGAATAACCACCGCATATCCCCGGAGCAATATGGCCTTAGTTGCTAATGCTCCTAAAAAAAAAAAAAAAAACAAATAACAACAAAAATAACAATGTACGCCCTCCTATCATGTCTGGGCATAATTGCAGACACTTTCAAATTTAACCCTACCTCACAACCTTTTTTGCAACATTGACCTGTACTTGTTAAGTAAATCTACAGATCTCCTACTCTTAATGTCATTGGTGCCAACATGTACAACAATATCACCCTTTGTGCACTTAAAATATGATTTATGCTTCACAACGTCATCAACTTTTTCCCCTGGCAGACATACCCTGGTCCTATTCCATCTGTCCTTTTTACACAATATATTCCCTGTCTCCCTGACAATAGTCACCAACAATAACTAGTTCCATTGGGATCAGCGCATTCTGCCTTGGAGAGTGCCACTGTGTTGCCTGATGCCCACGAGTGAGCTCTTGCGTTCAGTTGGGCAGCTGAGAGCTTGACGGGCCTCTCATTAATTTTTTTGAGTGCATCTATCCTACATCTTAAGCTCTCATAGACGTCCATTAGAACGCTAAGTTGATGCCTAATTTCTAGACACTCTCTGCACCTGGCACACACAAAGACATCTTCCTTGGCTAGAATAGATTGACAGTAGCTGCAGGCAGAGGTGAAAGTGATTCTTGCACTGTTTCTGTTGGAATATGTAGCAGCCTGGGATCCATATACCAATTACAAATCAATCATATGACAGACATGTACTGATTTGTGGTCTCAAATGTGGCATAACCAGACAGATAATAAGCTTCATGAAATAAAACAGAATCCATAGTCATGGAGATCCAGTTTTCTTTTAAACAGACACAAAGAAGTCATGGGAGCACATGAATTAGTCATGCATATTTAACGTACTGCTAATTATTAGTAGTATTCCTCCCACATTGTTTACGCTTTAGTTCTCTTTTTACCATGAAGCATGTTCTCGTTGAGTGTGTGCATTATCATTCAGCCAGAATTGCACCTTTCAACTGACTCATATCATTGAAAATGAAGCAAATTTATTGGAATTTTTCGCATACCTAAAAATTATTAACTTATAGTCACCACTAGATCTATCTCATCCAATATGTTGATCAATGCTCCAACATAGCAGGTGCAATTTGGCCAATTAGTATCCCTTGCACCATTAAACCTCCACTACAAAAACAACAACAACAAGCTGCCTGCGAAGCAAGGTTCTGAGGATTTCAAGACCTTTGGTGAGCCATCATGGAACAGGAAAATACGTGGGCTGTGTTAGGGTAACTAAGAGTAAGAACAGGTGCATGTATACTTGCATGTACACCAATGATCAAACAGGAAGAATTTTTTAAAAAAGTTTCTTGTTATGTTAAATTTGACACTGCTAAATGCTGGATTACTACCCATTTTCACTTGCCTCTTGGATCAAGTTTAGTAATCGGCATTTTTATGCTCGCTGACTCTTCCACTGACTGATCTGTTCATGTCACTACTGGATAGTGACCACTACATACTAGTCATGAATTAGGGTTAAATTTGAAAGTGTCTGCAATTCTGCCCAGGCACGATAGGAGGGAGTACATGATGAGAGCCTTGTCAATCAGTTCAGCCATGGAGGGAATGTGCAAGGCTCAAGGGGTAGAATTTTTTTTTAGCATGGTTTGTGCTTGTTAACAGGAGAGACTGCTTCTATAGGGATGGGATACACTTAAATAGAAAGGGTGCAAGAATATTTGCTGATACTATTGAGACAGTGTTAGGTGGGTCGGAAAACTACTAGCTTGGGGGGATTTTTCACAAAACTAAAAGGTTAAAAGTAGGCAGAGGTGAAGGGAATTCTTGCTTGTTATGTTATTTATTTATTTTTTTTGGTTTTTTAGGAGCATTAGCAACTAAGGCCATATTGCTCCGGGATATGTGGTGGTCATTCCCTGACCTTTCCTCATCCTCCGTATTTGGTGGTGATGGGCTCGAACCCCGGTCTAATCATGAAGCGTGTGCTACGCACTGCTGCTCCTTCCCACCTGGCTACGGAGGCGCCTATGTAATTCTTGCACTACTTCTATTAGAATAAGCAGCTTGGAGCGAGGGGTGGTGGGGGTTTCAGGGACTGATGGCAGTAATTATGAAACAGGTAGGTATATGGGATGTGTTAGGGTAACTAAGAATAAGAATAGGTGCATGTATACCAATGCTAGAAGTATAGTAAATAAATTTGATGAATTTGAAGTGTTGTTCAGGACATCAAAGGCGGAATATATATCGTTGGGATATCAGAGACGTTGTGTCACACAGATATTAGGAATGCAGAATTGGAATTTGGAGAGTACAATGTGTACAGAAAGGATAGATGGATAGGAAGGAAGGAGGGGTTATTCTGTTAATTAAGAAAAACAAAATCAGAAGAAGTGCATCCAGTTGATATAGATGGACAGTGCACTGTTGAGTCAGTTTGATGTGTCATAAGCACTGGGAAAGGAAAAATAAGAGAGTGTGTTATAGGCCTGATGACTTGAACAAGTACAATGTACAATTGTACAGAGAAATAGAGTGGGCTAGTAAATCAGAATCACTTGCACACTATTAAGACTTTTGTGGATTTATTGGATGATTGTTTTTTGCAGCAGCATGTTCGAGAGGCTAATACCCTTGATTTGGTTATCAGCAGTGATCATTCGTGTATTAAGAATTTGCAGATAAAGGAACCACTAGGTGGCAGTGATCACAGAGTACTGATGTGTGATTTAAATAAAGATATAACTAAGGAAGGGAATGAATCTGATTGGTCCACTTGATATTGATAGTTCGACTGTTCATGATCCTGCTCAGGTAGCAATGAAGCTGAATGAGTATTTTGTATCTACATTCACACACGAGGAGTTATTAGGGATTGAAAATGCCAGAGGGTTATCAAATTGTAGCAGGGTACTTAATGATTTTGTAATAACTGAGAACAAAGTGGAGGAGAAATTGTTGAAGTTAAACATAAGAAAGACACGTGGGGTGGATAGGATCTATCCAGTTATATTATTATTAAGTGCCTCCGTAGCCAGGTGGGCAGGAGTGGCAGTGCGTAGCACACGCTTCTTGATTACACTGGGGTTCGAGCCCATGGCCACCAAATACAGAGGATGTGGAAAGGTCAGGGAATGACCATCGCATATCCCCAGAGCAATATGGCCTTAGTTACTAATGCTCCTAAAAAAAAACCAGTCATATTAAAGGAATCGGCAAATGAAGTAAGCAAACCCTTAGCCATAATTATGAGACCATCCTTGGACTCAGGGGAGGTACCCACGGACTGGAGATCTGCAAATGTATCCCCAATTCACAAAGGGGTATCAAAGGGTGACATGAGTAATTACAGACCAGTTAGTTTAACTTCTGTTCCGGTTAAAATAATGGAATCACTGGTTAAAGATGCATTGCAGGATTATCTAGACAAGACCACAGCAATAATTCAGACACAGCGTAGGTTTGTTAAGGGTAAGTCTTGTTTGACAAATTTGATTGGATACTATGATGTGGTTACAAAGGAACTGGATGCAAAAAATAATTTTGATATCATTTTGATACTTGGATTTCAGCAGAGATTTTGACACTGTTGAGCATGGAAGACTACTGTACAAATTGGAGCCTGTTTGGTTTTTTTGTTTTTTTTTTTAGGAGCATTAGCAACTAAGGCTGTATTTCTCTGGGGATATGCGGTGGTCATTCCCTGACCTTTCCGCATCCTCCGTATTTGCTGGTCATGGCTTGAATCCCGATCTAATCAAGAAATGTGTGCTACGCACTGCTGCTCCTGCCCACCTGGCTACAGAGGTGCCACAAATTGGAGCAGAATGGTATTAAGGGTAAGTTGCTACAATGGATAAAAGGATGGTCGAGTGGGAGAAGACAGAGGGTGGTAATCAATGGGCACTGCTCTTCATGGACTAGTGTTATTAGTGGAGTCCCACAAGGTTTGGTGTTGGGTCCACTGTTGTTTTGTATATTTATCAATGATATTGATGAAGATATATTAGGCTTAGTGTCAAAGTTTGCAGATGATACAAAGGTTGACAGGGTTGTTAATGACAGTAATGGCAGTGTGCTACTGCAACAGAATCTAGAAAATTTGGGAAGATGGGCTGAGAAGTGGCAACTGAAGTTTAACATTGACAAATGCAAAGTACTGCATATGGGTTAGAAGTAACCCCAGAGGGATGTATCAACTGCGTGGTACTACACTTAAGGTGGTAGAAAAAGAAAAAGATCTGGGAGTAATTGTGCAGTCAGATATGAAGTTTTCTGAGCAATGCAGACTGCCAGGGCAGGTCATGGGGTTTTGTCAGTGATATACAGGAATTTTGCTATCAGGGAAAAGGAGGTGATTGTCCATCCCTCTGTATAATGCAAGGGTCAGGCCATGCCTTGAGTACTGCATACAGGTCTGGAGGCCTCATTTTAGGAAGGATATAGATTTGCTTGAGCATGTACAGAGAAGGGCAACAAGATTGGTGAGGAGAACGAAGGGATCCTCTTACCAAGAGAGGCTTAAGTTCTGCCAGTTGCAGCGGCTGGAGACTAGGCTCGTGTGAGGTGATCTGATTGAGGTGTATGAGGTCTTGAATGGGTTGAGCATGCTGAATTCTGATGGGATTCTTCCACTTGTTCAGATTACAAACCTAAGGAAGCATAAATTGAAATTGAGGAAAGACAGATGTAGAATAGATGTGCGAAATTTGCCTTTAGCCAGAGGGTGGTTAATTGCTGGAACAAACTTCCATCTGTCGTTGTGGAAGTTGATAAGTTAAATAAATTTAAGGAGGAACTGGATAAACATTCAGATGGAATGGTTGTGTAATTTTTTTTTTTTTTTTTTTTTTGGCTGATGCTGCATGAGCTCATATGTTTGCTTTCTTGCATCACATGCCACTATTAATACTACATATGCAAATCTAGCATTCTACCCTAATCCTACTACCAGACGGAATATTGTGAAATCTAACTGGGAGAAATATTGGCAACTAACAATCCTAAAAAAAATTATTCATGTCAAGTGCATTTGATGGTAGTCATTCAGAAATAATGGATGAAGGAAGATTAGCTAAATAGATATTTGAAGCAAAAATGAAGTATTACACTTATAGTCAAATCAAGAGGAAGTTATATGCTGGTGATGTCAAGCAGGCATTAAAAGAAACAGGACCTAATTTGTCTTTTACATATTGTCATGTCATCTCATTTCCCTAATGAGAAATAGGATGATGCATCTATATTTCTCTAATGATGAAAAATATGGTGATGCATCTGTATTTCTCTCTATTTCGAAAGTTGCTAATCCAGGATTTATACTATATTACTATACTGATTTATACTATATAGCGACTGCTCCTATTAATTCATTTGGTATGAGATTTTGATGCTGATAACGATGCAAAAAAAACAAATGATTTTCAGAGTATAGAAATAATATCAACAAATTTCGTGTGACGGTCATTTTAGATTTTTTTTTTTTTTTTTTTTATTTGAAATGCAAGGGCCAAAGTCTTCTGTTCTTGAGTATTCTTTGGAAGAACTCTGTGGTTTGGAATCATGGAACTTGTGATTGGAAACTTAAAATGTAACAAAAGCCTATAATCATAGAAAACTACAATTACAGAAGTTTTCAGGCATTTATACTATTACTTCTGGATGTGATTGCTATTAAATAAGTTGTCTGTCATATTTTACTGTTCTTATAACTCAAATTAAGGGAAACTATGGAACCCCTGGCCCCGAGTGACAAGCATTTTTCTCTGTGCAATTTATAGGGTGCTCTTTGAAAAGAATATAGTTTTATTTCTTTTTTCGTGTGATTTTTCTCCTCTTTCGTTCACATCAAGTGGTTCTTTGCATGCAAAGTCAGAAATAAGAACCCAGAAAGGGAATTCACCTTTCTTTTCTTAGTCTTCATATCAATTACTAACCACTCTACCAACTTCAATAATTGCTTGGTCACTGGTGGCACAGCTTCTATCTTCATGTGGCGGGGCCAGTAACCTGGGGGAAATTCTTCCCTCAGGGCTAAAAGGAGCAAAAATGGAAACTGATGTATTTCCACATTTAGAGCCTAAGAGCTCTCAACATGACACCGACCATGACTTCTCTCTTTCAAAGAGACTTAAAAATGACACAAGGAAACTGGAATCTCCAGCTTTCCTCATAGTACATTCTTTGTCATCCCAACCTGTGAGCAAGCTCTCCCCTTTCATCATCCAGAGATGCCTAGAAAAGGCTGCAGGTTCACCAAAAATGGTCAAATGTCTCCAATCAGGAGATTTACTGATATAGACATCTCACTCAAGACATTCTGAGTTACTGTTACAACTAACTTCTTTGAGTGTAATACCGATTCATGTCGCCCCACACAACACACTGAATTCTTCCAAGGGAGTGATCTCCGAATGGAATCTATTAAACGTTTCCGATGAAGAAATAGTCCAGGAGCTAAAAGAACAAAATGTGTCTCATGCAAAACACATCATGATCAGAAAAGACTGCAACTTAACTCTTACGCGAAACATAATCTTAACTTTCAGTACTTTGAATCTATCAGGTTGTGTCAAAGCAGTTTACTTGAACTGCCGCATTAGGCCATATATCCCAAATCCACTTAGATGTTATAAATGTCAAAAGTTCAGCCATTTTCAGACAGCATGCCATGGTGACACTATATGTTCGAACTGCGGATGCAAAAATCACATGCAAGCAGAATGCAAAGCTCAAACACCACAGTGCCTTAATTGTAGTGGCAAGCATCCTGCTTACTCCAAAGATTGTGAACTATGGAAGATAGGGAAAAAAATACAAAAATATAAAATTGAAAATAAACTCTCTTACCAAGAAGTGAAAAAACAGGTCAACTTAAATATACCAAAACGCACTTATGCTTCTACTATTCACAGACACGAATCAGTGGCATGTCAGACAGAAGTATCCATCTCTCAAAAAATATCAATATCAGACTAGGCTCGATCAGTTCTCTTGGTCCAGGATCCATCTAAACCAAATTTGGTAGACCAAAGCAATAATATGCCACTCACAGTTCCATCCCAGTGACCTCCGCATTGTCATGTAGCAGAAAATTTGCAAATATCGTATCCTGTTGAGACGAAACAATCATGCCTAACAAGCATGGATACAGATGATACTATTGGTCAAGGAGAACTGCTTGAAATACATGCAGAAGATGATATGGGTGATAGCAATGAATCAGGACATCCCACTTTTCCTCGAAAAGAAAAATCAAAGCCAGATCATCATAAACAATCAGCTTATAAAAAGCAGTCAGATACATCTTCCACAAACAAAACCAAATAATGGAACACATTATTCAGTGGAATTGTAGAGGTTTTCACAGCAACATCGATGATATCAGTGAACTAATTCACTGCTTCCATCCCGTTGCCATGTGCCTACAAGAAAACAACTTTACATCCCACGTTTCCTCTACGGTCAAAAATTACACTACCTTCAGACAGGATAGATCCAACACTAATAGTGCTCATGGAGGAGTAGCCATCCTGTTGGACTCAAGAGTTCCCTCTAGATGCATTCCATTGCAAACCTCCTTAGAAGCTGTTGCCACATGCACAGTTTTTGGAATCACTGTTACATTGGTCTCAATTTATCTTCCACCTAATCATCCATATTCTATTTAGGAAATCAAAGATCTTGTGTTGCTACTTCCACGTCCCTTCTGTCTTCTAGGTGACTTTAATGCTCACCACCCATTATGGGGTTCCTCCAGCTTAGACAGGCGTGGAAAGCTTATTGAAATGTTGATAGACAGACAGGATTTAACATTTTTGGATACTGACACTCCTACCTATGTTCATTTTCCTACTGGATCAACCTCTGCAAAAGACCTTTCCATTTGCTCTCCAGTGCTATATCAAAGTTTCGATTGGATAACTCTTAACAATTCTCACAACAGCAATCATTTCCCAATAATATGCAAAGTTCAAACTTCCTGTTCATTACCAAGAGATAATCCACTAAAATGGAAATTTCCAAAGGCTGACTGGATAAAATACAGCAGGCTTGTTTCGTTCGACATCCACAGTGCTCTTCTATCAACAATGTTACTGAACACATAACAAACCAAATTCTAACAGCTGCAACCACTGCCATTCCATAATACCAAGTTCGGAAAACTTGGTATTATGGAATTATGGAAACCTCGTTCCAGTATTGCTGGAATGAGGAATGCAACAATGCAAAAAAAGAGAAAAACAAAGCATGGAATCAATTCAATAAATATCCAACCACTTGCAATCTTATTAATTTTAAGTCACTTAGAGCAAGAGCCCGTTATATCAGATGAAAAGCAAGAAAAGAATCTTGAATTAAATTTGCTTTCTCAGTTAATAAAAATACAGACATCAGACTGATCTGGAATAAGATAAAACTGTTAAATGGCAAATTTCCTCTAACATCTACTCCACTTATTAACTGGAATGTACAGGAACTCTCTACCCCTGCAAAAATCACAAATGCACTAGGATCTGTATTTTCTCAGTTGTCCTCCTCAACTGCTTATGACCAATCATTTCAAAAAATGAGGTGCCTCCATAGCCATGTGGGAAGGAGCAGCAGTGCGTAGCACACGCTTCTTCATTAGACCGGGGTTTGAGCCCATCACCACCAAATACGGAGGATGCGGAAAGGTCAAGGAATGACCACCGCATATTCTCGGAGCAATATGGCCTTAGTTGCTAATGCTCCTAAAAACCAAATAACAACAACAACAATTTCAAAAAATGAAAGATGTAACTAAAAAATCCAAACTGAATTTCACTGACAGATGTGCATTAACATATAATCAGCCATTCACCATGGTTGAACTGCAGCATGCTCTTGCCAACACCAGGAACAGTGCTGCTGGCCCTGATGGGATATCTTATATAATGCTCAAAAATTTAGATCCAAAATCACACTCATCACTGCTGATCTTCTTCAATCAAGTCTTCACTGAACATACATTCCCAAGCTCTTGGCATCATTCCTATGTACTGGCTATCCCAAAACCTGGTAAAGACTATTCTGTTCCTCATAACTACAGACCAATTTCACTTACTAGCTGTCTGAGCAAAACCCCGGAAAAAATTTTGTCACCGTCTGATTTGGTATCTTGAGTCCCAAAATTTGATCAATAACAATCAATTTGGATTCAGAAAAAATTGATCATCATCGGACCTTATGATTAAAGCCGAAGCAAACATCAGAAATGCATTCATCAAAAAGGAGCATCTCGTTATGGTATGTCTGGATATTGAGAAAGCCTTTGACACTACATGCCATTTTGGAATCTTAAAGGATCTACATTCTCTTGGCCTGAGAGGAAATCTGCCATATGTCATCCAAAATTTCCTACAACAAAGTTCCTTTCAAGTTTGATATCAGGGAACTCTCTCTCTAAAAACTTTGTTCAGGAAGAAGGAATCCCTCAAGGATTCATTCACAGTGCCACTCTATTCGCAGTTAGAATTGATCACTTAACTGAACTCATTCCAAAAACAGTGGACTCATATCTTTATGCCGATGATCTCACAATCTCCTTCCACTCTTAAAACATGAACTATAATTGAGAGACAATTGCAGATATTTTCCAAATCGGATCCAGAGTTGGATGGCACAAAACGGTTACAGACTTCCAGCCAGAAATCGACTGCCATCCACTTCTATACCATACGTAAAATGCATCCTGATCCTTAACTCCAATTAGATAACCATCCTATTCCAATAGCAAATAGTATTCATCTGCTTGGCTTAATTTTTGACAGCAAGTTAAACTATCAAAAACACATTGAATATCTCCAGACAGCTTGTCAAAAAAAAAAATGCATACTCAGAGCTTTATCAGTAACAACCTGGGAAGCAGACCGTTACACCTTGCTTCAGTTATATAGATCCATAATCAGATCCTGACTGGACTATTGCATGCCTGTCTTCGATTCTGCTAGGGAAAGTGCTTTATCTCGCCTCAACACTATTCACCATTTAGCTTTTAGAATAGCCCTAGGTGCGTTCAGAACATCTCCAGTGCAAAGTCTGTATGTAGAAGCCTATGAAGCTTCTCTAAAGATCAGAAGAAGATGTTATTATTGAACTACACAACCAAGATCCAAAGTCAGTCGACCCATCCTAATTGGTCAATATTTAATGATTCGCAACTCACGACCTTTTATTGCAGGTATTAGGTTAATGGAACTAACAGGAAACTGGAATATACAACTCAATAAAGTCCACCAAGAACCTATAGATCACGTTCCTCCATGGTCTGTCATCATGCTGTCTTGTGACAATTATTTCCACCGGTTGGGGAAAACACTCTTTAATGGGTATTAACATCCAACAGCTGCACATTGCACATATACAATGTTAGACTTCACTAAAATATATACTGATGGATTGAAGTCCGAGAGTGGAACAGGTGCAGCAGCAACATTCCACGACACTACCATTTCTGTATCACTTCCGACAGAATTCAGTAGTTACACCACTGAATTATATGCCATAAAGCTTGCTCTGGAAAACATTTTCCCTCTCTCAATCCAAAAGAGCATAATCTACATAGACTCGCAAAGTTCCCTATTAGCAATGCAGAAGATTTTCCCACCCACTCATCCATTACTACAGCTCATCAGATCAGAGTTGATTTGTCTCAGAGATCATCGGCAAAGGGTTGTCTTCTGCTGGATCCCAGGCCATACTGGAATACCAAGAAAAGAAATTGCAGATGCTGCTGCCAAGCATCCATCCAGCACAGCCCCAATGAATTTTCTGGTCCCGTTCAGTGATTACAAAATGCATATATGAAATATATGTAAGGAATGATGGACACTTCAGTGGCAAATTCATATACATTACAAACTTCTTGAAATTAAACCTGTACCGCAATTATGGGCCTCCAATTTTCGCACAAACAGACAAGAAGAGGTAGTCCTGGCCAGAGCCCGAATAGGCCACACTCATTTGACCCATCTATTCCTGTTATCAGGTAATGACGCTCCACAGTGTTCACATTGCCGCAGGTCACTCACAATAAAACACATATTCCTGGAATACACCTTGTATAACAACTCTCATCTAATTTCATTCACTTCTCTCTCAAATTTACAGGAATTGTCACTTAGCCATATCATAGGCGAAAATTCAAACCTTACAGAATTTTTCTTCTTTCTGAAATGAATAGGTTTCTGTAACCATTTCTAACTGCTTTCATAGAAGCCAATAAAATTAATATTAATTACTATGATAGGTGCAATATGGCCTAAGTAGCCTTTGCACCAGAAAAATCCAAGCACAACAACAAAAACTATGGTATCCCTGTTCTTATTTTTTATATTAGCTATTTTATTTTATATTTCAGGAACTGCTTGATTTGGAAGATGATGAGTCTAATAAATCAGAAGTTGAATCTGAAGAATATGAAGAGTATAGCGATTCAGAAGAAGAAACAGGACAGAGATTAAAACCTGTTTTTGTACCAAAGTATGTTTTACTTCTATTGTAAGAAAGTATATACTTTTAAAATAGTGCCATGATTGATGCATGTTTGCATTAATCAAGGCAGTCTGCAAACTCAGTATAACAGTATATACAGACCTCCAGAACATAATTGTTCTGGAGGTCCATATATATTTACAAACATAGAAACAAGGTGAGATTGTAGGTGTCAGTAGTAATATTTAAAAAAAAAAAAATTTTTTCATAGTGATACAACCAATATTTTCATCATTGTGCTTGATGCCTATTTATGCATATTATATCATCTCTTATCTCTCTTCTCTTCTTCTGCAGCTTAATCTCATCTATTTGAAGTCAGCTTTTTGAATCCTGTGGCATTCCTTTATATTAAAAAAAAAAAAAAAACTTGGTGCATTATGGCCTTAGCTGCCAGTGCGCCATTAAAAACCAAACCAAATTAAAAAAAAAAAAAATGTTGTTGTTTATACAATGGCACAACCACCTGGTCAGTAGAGTTTACAATAAATCATCAATACAAATGTTAATCGTATTTAGCAGTCACAGGCTTGAACCTTGGCCCACTCAAAGAGCCCACAGGCTACTGCAATCTTGCCCTTGACCACTCAGCTACATCAGGCCTATCTTAGGTCAAGTCTCTTCTAACTCCATACTCCTCCCTGTCCTTTTCTAGATAATACAAAATGTTGGCAATTTAATTGAACCTGAATTTGCCCTTAAAAGAATATTTGATAATTAACAAGATGAATTTGAAATGATAGAGAAATCAATTTTAGGCACCACTTTTCAAAATTTTAGATGTCACCAAAAGACAGGTTTCAGTTGATCGTAAAACATACTGATTAATACCAATTTCTGTACAATTTGAATTGTGTGGAAATGATGATTGACAAACTGTATAACAATATTATGAATTTAGAAATTCTGCCTTGCATATGATGATCAGAAAGACATATCCTGCATCAATTTATATGAAGAATTAAAATTATGAATTTTAATTCTTCATATTTTTAATTAAAATTTATATGAAGAATTAAAATCCTCCAGAACCGTTTTGAGATAATTATTCTCCGCCGAAAATCTTGCAGTTCATGTGTGCGCACAAACAATGTAATGACATCATTTATAAATCTTTTCATAGTACTGAGAATTTTTGTAACATTATTTGTTATCAGTGGCCATCACAAATGGAGCTTCTCAAAGATAAAATTAATCATAATTTATCTCCATTCCACAATTACACCATCAGTTTGATGGATCTCACATCATTATTAATTGAAACCAGGTACCCTGGCAACAGCATGTTTCAATTAATAATGATAATAAGGTATAAGGTATACGAACATACCTTATACCTTATTATCATTATTAATTGAAACATGCTGTTGCCAGGGTACCTGGATGAAATGATCCGAAGACCTATATGTTTAATAGCATTAATTTAATAGCTTAAAATTAATAACTGATTAATAATGAGTTTTTTATTTTAAATATTTCTATATTTTTTATTTTAAAATTTTAATAAAGTGAACTGAATGAAATAAACAATAAAATTATATTTAAAAATTTATATTTTATTTTTGAGTTCATAAACCTTTTCTTGGTTTATATGAATGATAAGGGAACCTGAGTGGCAAAGCACAGTTGGCTCAGGGCACCTGAATCCTTTGAGCCATCTCCAAACTGGCATTTTAGGTTTTTTTTTTTTTTTTTTTTTTTCCCTAGCAATCCTCAATCCAGTACATTCCTTCATTCACCCCATCTCTTGAGTGATTAATTAGTAACACATAATCAGCAAAAATCATATACAGGGTGTCTCAAAAATATTGGTACAAACGTTTAGGGATGGTAGGTAACATCTAAAGGAATGTGAATCGCATAGGAACCCATATCCAGAAACGTCACCGTAAGTCGATAGATGGCGCTGTTCATCAGTTTGCGAGAGAGAAAATTTCTGGTTTACTCATTCAATCAGTAGTCACCGCAAGAAGAGCATGCATCGATATACAAACTTTGAATTTGGCAGGCATGCACTTAGTGTATGGATTAGCAGAGGGCAATGGACAAGCCGCTCAATGAATTTATGGAGAACGCTTCCCAGACAGACATGTACCGGACCACCGTTTGTTTGCACGTGTGCATCAAAATTTGTGTGATTATGGGTCATTTAGAGGTAACAGGAGTAGTACTGTTACTCTTATGGAGAACGTGGTCTGCCACATTCAACACGAACTCCCGCCATGGAAGAAAGTGTGTTGAATGCCGTCCAGAATAATCCTACTACCAGCACACGTGCCGTTGCCTCTGCCTTAGGAGTGTCTCGTTGCAGTGTACAGCATGTCTGGCACGACAATTCCTCACACCCCTTTCATCTCCAAAAGGTTCGGTTACTGCTCCCCCAAGATCATCCTGCACATGTGGCTTTTGCACAGTGGTTTCTCCAAGTATTCAAGACTTGAATTTTCCAGCCTATGTTTTGTTCACAGATGAGGCTGATTCAATCAGCACAATGCTCATGTGTGGGTTCACAACAACCCATACAGTGTGCACCCTCATGCGGCACAACATTGCTTCGCAATAAATGTGTGGGCAGGTATGGTCGGTGACTGCTTAGTTGGCCCATACCTGTTACCATCCCGCATGAACTCAGCTAAATATCGGATCTTTCTTGAACAAGTTCTACCAGGGTTACTTGACGATGTTCCAGCAAATATGAGACGCAACATTTGGTTTCAACATGACGGGGCACCTGCCCATTATGGAAAGTATGTTTGTGACCGTTTGTACAGGCGTTTTGGGCGTCAGTGGGTTGGCCGTGGTGGACCCGTTGCCTGGCCCCTCACGCTCACCTGATTTATCGAGCCTTGATTTCTTTCTGTGGGGGGGGCCCCTCAAATCTATCATGTATGAATCGCCTGTGGAAATGGACCTCGTGGCGAAACTCGTCTACGTTGCTGCTACTGTCAAAGAAACTCCAGGTGTGTTCAACCGTGTCCGCCAATCCATGCTGTGTCGGTGTCATGCATGCATCATGTCTCATGGTGGAACTTTCGAGCATCTGTTGTGTCATGAAATGCCTCCATCTTGTACCCCATTTTTAATATTATGTCAAATAAATGTTTGCCACTAATTACTGTCTTGTGTCATTTCTGCTTCTTTTACCTCTGCTAGTACTTTTCCGTGACGTTTCCGGTTATGGGTTCTTATGCGATTCACATTCCTTTAGACGTTACTTACCTCCCCTAAACATTTGTATGAATATTTTTGAGACACCCTGTATAGTGGCAAATTCCTACTTGAATTGTAGCCATCAGTTCATCAAAAATCACTGTAAAGAGAAAATAACTCATAGCAGAACATTGATGTAACCTATCCTTACTAAAACCTTCTCACTCTCTCCACAAATACTCTTCACTATAGTCACTGCTCCCTACCTTGAATAATTTTGATGTAGTCCCATCGTACGAACTTTTTACATAACACTTGTTTTGAAACTCTGTCATAAGCTTTTTCCAGTCAGTAAAAACTAAGTGCATATCCTTTCTTTTCTCCCTATACTTTACCATCAATTGTCTTATACAAAATATTGGTTTCGTGGTGGACCTACCCAATATAAATCCTCAACCTGGCACATTATGGCCTAAGCTGCTGATGCACCATAAAAATTCAAACTTGCAATCCAGTCCCAGCATAAATTGAACCTGTTTCCTTGAGATTTTTACTTCCTTGAACTGTTCACATATCTTCATAGTATAGCACATCCATTTGATTTCCTGGTAATTTGCGATTTTGTTTAGACCCTTAATTTTATTAAATAATTTTACCAACCACTTGATTCCTGTATATTACAATAGATTCCAAACCTGCCCTGGTACTCCATCCGATCCTATGGCCTTACAGCAAAATCTGTCCTTGAAATACCTTTTCCACTGTTGTAATGACAAGAGATGGGGGACTTTAATGCTCCCCCCCTCAGAACTTTTTCTCTAAAATTTACTTCCTTTTAGCATCCAGTTTCCGCCACTTTATTCTTGTTACATGTCTTATTCCTTCTCTCCCCCATTCTCCCTTTAATGTGCATATTCAGAAATAAACTGTGCTGCGTTGTTGAGCACTGTCCCTTATTACCTTACAGTTTTTGCAGTCCCTTAATTCTTCCTTCCTGATTAGTAAGTAATCTTACGAAACTGCTTTTGATTGTTATTTTATGCTCATCTTTCATCTAGTAGAATGTATTTACAATTGCTAAGTCATTCAAATACAGGTTGCCCCTCTTCATTCTAATCCCTGTTCACTTTGTGTGAATGAAAAATGCTTCATGCACAAGACCATTGTCATGATGCAAGCACCAATTCCCCAAAGCCCACTTTTCTGGCCATTTTCTCCAAATGGCATATCTCAATCGCCACAACTGTATGGTATTTCACTGTTTAACCATACAGGACAAATTCATAATGAACAGTGAATCGTGTCAGTCAAAAAATATGATCAGCATGATCTTTACATTTGATTATGATTGTATTGCTTGTTTGTATCTTGGAGAAGAAGACAATCTTCCATTGAGAAACTAGACTCCATACACCTACAATTCATCATCAGTAATAATGTAAGAAGCCAAGTGTGTCAGTAGCCTCACATTAACAAAGATCTGACATGTGATAATTTGCCACTCTCCATGAGGATATGAGGCACAAATTGGGCCTGATGATGAGAGAAAGAGATACAATTTGTATAAAAAGATTTTTTAAATGGCTGATGCAACAAAACTTAGCTTTTGGCTTTAATTCATATTAATATTAATATTAAAATAACAAAGAGCTTGCAGATTACGTGAAAGTCATTTTTCACGATCTATTTCCCCCAAAATACCTCTCTTGTTTACAAAGAATTCTCATTAAAAACTTGACTGTATTTGAGGTTAACCGTAAATCAATTTAAAGATACTCATTAATTTGGAGCCAGAATATTAAATATATACATATTCCAATCTGAAGATTTATAGTGTGCAAAATTATGCATATTTGCACATAATATGCCCCTGCACATTTGACACATCAAAGGCACATATCCTCTTTTCAATATCCATCCCTTCCATATATAGTGCATGCATACATGCACAACCTTCAGATCTCAATTCTTTGTTCTATCATAGGGCTATAAACTGCATGTAATGATCCTCCTTTGTAGTTTAATTTAATTGTTACATCTTTTTTTATATTTTGGTGTGAAGGTAAAAGTATTCTCTACATTCATTAGGTTTAACTTTAGTTCTACTTATCAACACTTACAAATCCTTTACTGCACAGGATTATAATTTGGATGTGATAGAAGCTATTGTTTCAGTCAAAGTTTTCTGAAAGTAGTATTCATGTAGTATTTTTTTTTTTTTTTTTTTAAATCTAAATGTAATTCTAGTGTAATTTTCATTGGTTCTACAGAAAAGATCGTATTACTGTTCAAGAGAAAGAGAAATTAGCCAAAAAAGAAAGAGAACAAGAAATTGAAGCCAAAAGATTAGCTGAAGAACGTAGACGACAAACACTAAAGGTAAATTGCTGTATTTTTTTTTTTTTTTTTTTTTTAGGGATACAGATCTGCAGCTGTTTTATTCAGCGGGAATCATAGTCCATTGGTTTTATAATTGAATAACAGTCATTTTTTATGAACAAAATTTGTCATGTTTCTTCAAAGCATTTTGTAAAATTCCGCTTACTGCCATACTAACATTTTAAAAAGTGAACATATTTCTTCAGACAGCATCTTCACAGATTCATAATTTGTGATGTTGTTTAACAGAATTTCTGAGCAAACTCTTGTCAAAATTTTGGAAAGCCTAGTGTGGTTAAAAGTGTAGCCTCTTACTTGAAATTCATTGTCAGTCTTTGCAGATTCAAAAAAGAGAAAGCTGATTTGTAACTATTTGTAACATTGGTAACTAACAATTTAACTTAGTGAAGTGCTTGAAGGTAAAAAAATATATTTTCATCAGTTAGGGACCACTTTGTCATAGTTAGTAACTTCATTGTTAATAAGTTTCCGTTGAAGACAGAAGTTGCTAATAAAGCATAATTTGTTAGAATTAGTGCCATTGAAAGAGAAATATGGCTATGGTTGAAGTTCAGAAGCAAATCATTACTCTTCAGTTTAAGGTATTTCAGCCATTGCAGCAATAAAAGATAGTATTAATACAAAGTTGGCTATGGTAGCTCACTTCATAATAATATTATCTTGATGGGGTGGATAGAATTTCGAAGTATGATAGAACATCTAAAGCTTTTTTTGCTTCTTATTGTTCTTATTCTGTAATGCACAATGTGAGTTCGTGAGTTTAAAAATAAAGGATATTAAATGCAAAGAACAGACTTTTGTACAGATTTTCTGAAAGACAATGGTGACAACTGCTAAAATGATGTTCAGTCTTCTACCTTTATTTTACAAACGTTTTGAGAAGTATATGTACATATTGTTTGTGTTAGATTTATTTTACCTTTTAATTTAAATGTTTTTAAGCAGCATTAATTACCATTTTTTTTTTTTAACAAAAAATATTCCAGAAACAATTTTTAAGTAGCAAGTACAGTAAAACCTGGTTAATTATTCAAAGTTCAAGAGAGAAAAATACGCCTATTTCGATTTAAACAGATTCAAAGTATCAGTACAAGTACAGAACATTATCGAGAAAATTTTAGTCGGATACTCTGTTAAAACTGTGTAGAATTTTTGTAATTCTCATTTAAAATATTAATAATCTTTTAGTTTTGTATGGTAGGCATTCATGAATAGACTGTTAGTGGGTGCCTCCGTAGCCAGGAGGGCAGGAGCAGCAGTGCATAGCACACGCTTCTTGATTAGACCGGGGTTCGAGCCTGTGACCACCAAATACAGAGGATACGGAGAGGTCAGGGAATGACCACCACATATCCCCGGAACAATATGGCCTTAGTTGCTAATGCTCCTAAAAAACAAACAATCATCATCATCATATTTTCAGACTGTTAATGAATAGATATTAATTTAGTCAATGTGAGAAAGATAATAATTGTGCTGTGGTGAAATTCAATAAATTTGTCTTGTGATACAATTGTTAAGCTTCATGTATTTTTGATTTACATTACATTATTTATTATGTATAATACAGTAGTCTCATTTAATTTAATATTGGATATTCAAAATGCATTTATTTTGAAGCCACTAGCATTCCTTGAACAACAATAGATGGTTTTATATGTATTTTAGCATGGATTATAGGAAATATGCTTAGACTGGAATTTGAAATCTTAATTGGATCCAGCAATTTGTAAATAGCTTGCATAATTCAAAAAGTCTGCCAGAGCTCACAGACAAACAGCATTATAATGAAAATTTGCTAGTGTATTACATATGGTATCATTACACAGTATATAACACCATTAAATTTTACATTTTAATTTGCTTCCCCCAAAACTGGTTGCAGATTCACAGAGAATTCATGTAACTGTAACTCATATTAATGGTGAACATACTGTTTACACCAGTTAAAAAAGAAAAAAAAATTTATCACTGATAATTCAAAACATGTAGTTTCCCTGCACAGATGCTGTGCATCTTCAAGTGTTTGCATGTATGCACTTAATTTGAGAGCGAATAATAGTAAATGTGCTTCGAGAAAGAAAAGATACTTTGCTTCAGAAGATTTAATGCCGACCAGACTAGCCGGGTGGGTAAAGTGCCTGCCTGGCTACCCAAAGGTCGTGGGTTCGAATCCTGCCTCGGGCTTGGATTAGAGTAGAAAATGCAAAAACCTTGGGAGGTGCATTATGGTGCATCGGCTTCTGGCCACAGAAGCCGATGCACCAACAATTAACAAAAAAAAAAAAAGAAGATTTGAGAAAAATTAATTCTTCTTCTTAAGGAATTTACAGCTAGGTATATGAAAACTTTTTTCAATTTCTTACATGTAACACATAAATTCAGCAAAGATTGCTGAGTTTTGTTCTTGTTGCCGTAATTGTCATGCATCTCAGCATGTACAAGTGGTACATTAAAACAACCACTATGCTAAATTGTTTATTATGTATACTTGTACATACCTTCTAAAGAGAGATTATCCATATATTTGGATATTATTGCTGTATAATTCTTGTAATCTGTGCAAACAACAAGTGATACTTCTCTCTTCCAGCACTGCTGTTTATTCAGTAAATTCTGTAACACAGTGCTAAGCTATCCTTGTTAATTATAGTATGTAGCTTGGTTATAGAGTGCTCATGTGAGCCATTGACCAGTCAGGTCAACAGTGGAGAAGATCCCATTGGGTGCACATAAATAAACCACTATTTATGGGAAAGACCATGGCAGCTGTGTGAAAGGAAAATATTACATTACATTACAGTAGCACATTACAAAAAATATATATATATAAATAAATAAATAATAATAAAAAAAGCCACTGATTTTTAAAATGTTAGAATTGTTCAATTTGAATATGGAGATTTTTACATCTTTTATCTCTTAACTTGGCTTGGTAAAGTAGCATTGAAAATTAGTGAAAAGCTCCTGAAGCAGCTTCACGGTTATCTCTTCCATAAACAGAAGCTTAATTTATGTATAAAAAACACAGATTTAATTACCCACAACCGAGAACATATATTTTTAGAGCTTTAACTACCCACATACTCCCTCCTCAGATAGTTTTTAAATTCTATACAGTGGGATCAACTGATGATGTTAAAAATAGTGAATTCTAAATGAGAAGCCTTCAAGGAATTAATCTTTGGAAGCTACTAGGTTTTTCATACCAACCAAGAAATACTGTTCAAGATTTAGACCTAAATGGATGTCAAATGAAATAATGAGGCTTGTGGCAGAGAAGAAAAATGCATGGGATGCATATAAATTATCATGTGACACAGAAGCCTGTGGCAGATATGAGCTAGTCTGTAATCAAGTCACAAAGGAGGTTAGGCAAGAGAAGCTGATTATGAGAAATCCTTGGCAAAGGATGCAAAGAAAAACAACAAAGACTTTACTTTTGTGAACTCTAGAAGGAAGATGAATCAGATTGGTCCACTTAATATTGGTGGTTTGACTGTTGATGATCTTGCTCAGATAGCTGACAAACTGAATGAGTATTTTGCATCTACATTCACACATGAGGAATTCTGTAAGGAAAGTGAGGGCAGAAGTTTACTGAATTCTAACAGAGAGCTAAACAATTTTGTAATAACGGAGCGTAAAGTGGAGGAAAAATTATTGAAGTTAAACTTAAAAAAGGCACTGGGGGATGGAATCTATCCAGTTATATTGAAGAAGGCAGCGAGGGAAGTAAGCAAACCCTTAGCCATAATTATGAGAGCATCCTTAGATTCAGGGGAGGCCCCATGGACTGGAGATGTGCAAATGTATCCCCAATTTACAAAGGGGGTTCAAAGGGTGACACAAGTAATTATAGACCTGTTCGTTTAACTTCTGTTCCGGGGAAAATAATGGAGCCACTGGTTAAAGAAGTGATACAGGATCACCTAGACAAGACTGCAGTAAGAGTTCAGACACAGCATGGGTTTGTTAAGGGAAAGTCTTGTCTGACCAGTTTGATTGGATACTATGATGTAGTCACAAAGGAACTGGATGATATCATATACTTGGATTTCAGGAAAGCTTTTGATACTGTTGCATATTGAAAACTGCTGTACAAATTGGAGCAGTATGGCATTAAGGGCAAGTTGCTGCAATGGATAAATTGATGGTTGAGTGGGAGATGACAAAGAGTGATAATAAATGAACACTGCTCTACATGAACTTTTAGTTGAGTTCCCCAGGGTTCAGTGATGGGCCCTTTGTTGTTTTGTGTATTTATCAATGATATCGATGAAGGTATATTAGGCTTAATGTTCAAGTTTGCAGATGATACAAAGGTTGGCAGGGTTGTTAATTGTTGCAAAGACAGTATGCTGCTGCAACAGGATCTGGAGAAGTTAGGCAGATGTGCTGAAAAGTGGCAACTCAAGTTTAACATTTGCAAATGCAAAGTACTGCATATGGGTAGCTGTAACCCAAGAGAAACATACCAACTGTGGAGTACCAAGAATGAAAAAGATCTGGGAGTAATTGTGCAGTCAGATATGAAGTTCTCTGAGCAGTGCTAGAGCAGGTCATGGAGTTTTGTCAATGATATATAGGAATTTTTTTACTAGCAGAGACAAGGAGGTGATTATCCCTTTGTATAAGGTCGGGCCACACCTTGAGTACTGCGTACAGGTCTGGAGGTCTCATTTTAGGAAGGGTGTAGAGTTACTAGAACAAGTACAGAGAAGGGTAACAAGATTGGTGAGAGGAACAAAGGGGTGGCCTTGAATGGTTTGAGCAGTCTCAATGCTGATGGGATACTGCCACTTGCTCAGATTAAGAACCTGAGGGGGCATAGATTCAAATTGAGGAAAGACAGTTGTAGAATAGATGTGCAGAAGTTTGTCTTTAGCCATCAGGTAGTTGATTGTTGGAACAGACGTCCATCTGTTGTTGTTTAAGTTGATAGCTTAAATAAATTTAAGGCTGAACTAGACAAGCATTTGGAGTGATCAGATGGATGAAATGTAAATGAGTTTTTTTTTTGGCTGATGTTGTATAAGCTTGCTTTTTTACTTCATATTCCTCAACTAATGCTAAAAAAACTATGCTGATCATATTTTGAACAAACAGGATATGATTCACAAGGCATTTGTACCTGAAGGAGAGAGTGTCAATGCTGTGTTCTAATACAGGTACTGCAAAGACTAATGGAGTGCATTAGTCTTTGGAGTAATGAAGTGTATTTCCCAGGTGAGGCAGCATTTTCGAGAGAAAGGCAGCTGGTTCTTATTTCACAACAATGTCCATGCCAATTCCACACTTGTTGTGAAGACATTTCTGATGAAACATGGCATTGTACGGATCAACCATCCACCCTACTCCCATGATCTAGCACCAGTGGACTTCTTCCTCTTTCCCAAGTGAAAACTGATCTCAAAGGGAAAGAGATTTCAGGATGTTGAGGACATAAAGAAAATTGTAACTGCCGAACTGAACATCATCTCTATGGATGCCTTCGCCGACTTTTCAGAAACCCTTAGAACAGTGTAATATGTGCATTGTATCAGGTTGTGATCACTTTGTGTTCTTTTTAATGCACCATTTCGGGAATTTTATTGCCGCACCTTGTGTGTGTATTTCATTCTTGTGATACTAGACTTCATGAAAACAAATTATTAGTCCAGCAGCATTTTTCAGTGTTTGTTGGTTTTAGATTCAGAGTTCATTGAATTGTTGTTCATTTTTAGATCGTGGAAGAAGAAGCTCGAAAGGAACTTTTAGAACAAGAAGGTAGAGAGGATGCTGCTCTTGCCTTAGTGAATACCGATGATGAAAATGATGAAGCTGCTTATGAAGCTTGGAAACTGCGGGAACTGAAAAGAATAAAAAGAGATAAGGAAATAAGAGAAAAGTAAGTAGGGGAAATTGCACTCTTTTAAAATCAGAAGTTTTTCTTCTGCTTCCTTTTCCTTCCCCTTTTTTTCTTCATCCACATCTCTCTGTCTTTCTGTTTCTTCCTCCTGTGCCTTCTTTCTTCTTCATCCACCTCATTCAACTATCCATTGGTTGAAGATGCCTTTGAATACCAGTTTGTGTATGTGATTTCCTAATAGTCAGATATTTCTCCTTTCAAAGTTATCTTTAATTGCAGAGATTGGGGGGAGATTGTAGTTGTGGGATTTGATGTTTGGCTACAAATTACCACACAGTATATGCTGAGTGGTAAAGTGTCTGAGAATCAGAAACTGATTATAGTTTGTGCAGCAGTGTTTTCCCAAACACCATATTCAGCTTGTACCGTATCCTCATATTTACATGATATGTGACTTTCTCTTATCATATCTAAAGAAAACATTGAATGGAAAAGTATCTGGTGTGGAAACCATGAAGCACTGTGCTGATAGAGATTAAGGAAAAGTTAAATATTTTGTTTCCTTCAGCCTCATTCTTGATAATATCTGAACGGCTCTCACATAGGTGACATCAGTATATCTGCACCATATTGATGATTTAAACAGTATTCATTTTTGGCCTCTCTTCCAAATTTTTTCACGAAATCTAGTGAGTGAAGGATAATTTTGTCATTGTATCCCAGTTAAAGTCAGTCACCCTCATCTCATCAGTTTTGATACAGAATACCAAATTAGTTCCTGAAAGCTCATCAGCAAATAAATAAATCTAACGTTGTGCTTGGTATGAAAAACTGTTTCTTGTATTTTGGAGATCAGTAAACTATATGGGTGGACTTGTTTGTCCTCTTGTGTAACTTTTTAAGGAATAGAGATAATAATAAAAAAAAAGACCTTTGATTATCAGAGTGTTTATCCAAAGAGATAATCAAAAAAAAAACACTTTGATTTGGAAAAAACACACAAAAAAAAAAAAGTTACCTCTAGTTTGATACATCATTTTTCCCTGTACTTCACCTAACTTGATGCATTTTGTCCAGCACCTAACAAATTTTTTTGTGTGCTATTCAAATAAATTTCTTTCTGCTGAGAGGCCTACTATCTCTTCATAGTTTCTTTAATTTCTGCTATTAATTAAGTTCTTGATATGTCATAAATTATACATTAGTAAAGAATGTGTGCCCAGTCTTCACTCTTGCCACAGTTTGGGTCATCAGTCAGTCAGCCCTAAGGAGGATAGTTTTGCCTTTAGGGGACCATGACTTGTCAGTATAAATGCTGAGAATAGTCCAGGGGCATACCATTTTGGTGGCTTTGGGCTAACCATGGCCACCTGTGCCACAAACCTTTTGGTAAACAGACCTCTGGTTTTCTGCTCCCAATTTGTCTGCCATAGCTCATAGAGCTTTGTGGCTATTATCTTTCTTTCAGCCTTGATGGTGTTGCCAGTATCAAGGGCCATACCCAGAAATTCTGTGGGTATGCCATTTTTAAGTCTATAATACAAGCCTCTTTTGGACATTTCCAGGTGAAGTGGGAGAACTGCAGCCAGCACCTGCAATGCAGGTATGCTTAATGTGCAACACGCTCTGGTAATATTGAGCAGTATTGTCCTTTGTATTGATTCAAATTTATTCCTGTTTCTTACTATGGCTGAGCGAGTGAACCACACACCAGCTCTGTAAGTTATAACAAGTAGGAACACTGCATGGTGTATGACTGCCAAGGTCTTTCTTTTGAGCCCCAGTCTGTTCGACTGATCCTGGCAATCATGCCTGCATAATTTCTCACTTTCTTTGGTAAGCCAAATGGGAGTAAAAAGTTAATTTTGAGTCAGACACCTTCTAGATATTTTAATTAATTTACCATTTTTATAGTTGTTGTGCTAATTTTAATTTGTGGAGGTCTTCTTATGTTTAAATTACCTTTTTGAAATGTTGTTTGGTTTTGACAGGCGATATTTTGAGCATGTGCATTTGTGCCCACTCCTGCAACTGCAAGAGGGCAGCATTTGGTATTTCTGATGATCAGTGGAACCAGCATAGGCAGAACTGCCAATCTGGAAACGTGAAGGGTTGAAGAGATGCCTAATTACAGGGGGTGGGGGTATAAAGCACATAGCATTTTGTGTAATTTTTTATGATTATTATCATAAAATTAACTTCAAATAATAAAATGGCTTCTATATAATGTTAAATATTTCTTTCAGTGCTAAAATGAACAGAATACAGTAATGTGAAAAGAATACAATGTAATAATATCTCTTAAATTTTACATTTGCGTTAACATCCTGATGGTTAGCAGTGCACTGTGTCCATTCTTACATTTTGAGGTAGTTCTGTATTGTTTAAAACATATGGAACACATTTATGAGTTTGCTTATTTTTCTGCGAGAGATGTTACTAATTTCCCATGTCTTTGCAAAATTTATCATAAAAATATTTAAGATTGCTTTGTGAAAAAAAATGGCTTCAGCTTTGGATATTCTAAATAAAAATTTTCATAATGGTCTTTCAAAAGACATATTTTCAGAAAACAAAAGTTTATACTTTCTAGGTGGACCATTGAATTAATGCTGCATTATGAGATTGTTTCAAAAAGCAGCTGAGAAACCAAAGGGAATTTCTGTAATAGTTCCTATGTGCAGAGCATTTTGGTAGTGAGATGAGTTTAAGAACTTGTTTTATAGCACTTGTGACCCCCCACCTCAAAATGTTATTCAATGTGGTGTTGAGTAAGTTAGTTAAAATACCAAATTCGGCAAGGTTAAGCATGTTGTTGATGTGGTATATGACATCCAGATATGTAACTTCTTCCATAATATCTCTGATGATGTAAAAGTTGGAGCTGCACTGCTCTGGTGATTCTTGATGACTGAGATATAATTAATTGGACTTTTAAAGGCATAGTCATTTAATTATTAAATTAAGCATGGATTGTGAAAGATTATTTAGACCCTTTTTTTTCTTTTTTTTCTTATTTATCGTTATTATTATCTTTTTTATTTATTCGGAAAAATGTCCGGATGCAGATTTGTTTTGTAATGAAATTTGTTCATTTTTCTGATAATGAAGTCAGGGATGACTATTCAAACTGGGAGAAAACAAAAAAGCCTGTGTATAAGGAAAAGTCAAATAAAATTGAATCAAATGTGCAAAAAAAAAAAAAAAAAAAAGAAACCCTCAACATCCATTGGAAATAAACAATGCTGAGTGTTAGGAATATTTTAATGAAGGATCTCAAAAATCAGTTACAAATTATAAATGCTAATGTAATGAGAAATACAGGACATGAGGAAGGCAGTTTTTATGCTGTTTATTTTAAAAATGTCAGTAATTGTAATGTTCTAGTTCCTTTCCCTCCCCATCACTCTGTCAATATTTATGGTTCCATTTATGCTGCATAACATTGCTATTATAATTATTTGTAATCAGCACTGCAGTTTTGTTCACTTTATAAATTAAATGTTTTTTCTTGAGATTTTTATGAGGTATTTGTCATTTAATTGCCTCAGCATGTGGTCATTCATATGCACCCCCATTTATGTATTTTGTAATAAGATTTTATTCCATGCTGAAATACATTTCGGTTTCTAATTGCAGAACAACTGAAATCCACTAGAACTGGTAGATAGATGACAAATCAGAATCTGTATGAGAGAACATGTTTTTACCTTATTTGTATTTCACTAAAAATAAGATGAACAGTTTAATTTTAAGAACTATTGCCTTTTTTTTTTTATAATTCATCCTTGCACCTGCTTTAGCAATACAGTAGAGTTTGATTATTTCAACTAATTTACCAGTTCAGAAAATCAGTTAGTTTAGAAAAAGTAAGGAGCAGATGGTTTCGAAATTGGTTTTTCTCTCTCTCTCTCTGTCTCTCATCCATTGCTTTTTCTCCCTCTTTTAATTATTGGTATCAACATTTGAATAGCTAAATGAGGCAAAATAGATTTTTTCAGCATTTTCTCTGTCTTGGCCACTTAATGGGTAATTTTTTCTGGGGTGACCAGCTTGCTGACCAAAGGTAAGCTTCATGAGATCCAGTTACTTCCTAAGATTTTTAGTTTGTATCCCTCAATTGTCTCTTCCCCACTGAGAATATACCTCCCGCATTCATTTTTACTGATCCCAATCATAGCCTTATACACCTCAGTTAGGTCCCTACTAAGATGTCTAGTTATCATTGGTTAACACCTCAACCCATCTGATCACCCTCCTTTGAACTTTCTCTCAGCTTTGTCTTTTTACAGGTGCAGCATCCAGACCTGAATACAATATTCCAAATGTGGTCTCACCTTCATCTTATGCAGATGGACAATGACATTCTTATCCTTATTTACAAAGTTCCTATAAATCATGAATAGAACACTAGGTACTTTTTTAGCCACCTCTTTATAAATATGCATGGTAAATTTCATATCTGCTTGTATCATGGCCCTTAAGTCATTTTCATTTTGAGCATTTTTAACTCCCCCTCACACCTGTCAGTTTATAAGTAACTCCTGGATTTGTGTTCCCTAGATGCAAGCATTTTTTAACATTAAACTTTACTTGCCATTTTTCAGACCATATCTGCAACTGATTCCAAATTAATTTGAAACTTCATGGTGTTGTTCTGGTTGTCAACCACCTTCTTATTATCAAACAGACAGCTTCCTCTATACCCCATTGCAGATAACGTATAAGAAAGATCAGAAGCAGGAGAAACTCAAGGACTGACTCACTTGTTACTCTGGTCCACCTTGAAGAATGCCCATGTATTGACTACCCTTTGTTTTGGCCTGTCTGTTAGCCTACTCTGATCCTGTGAATATTCTAATACTTCATTGGATTGGCCAGAAGATAGGAAACAGAGTGGACATAAATGGGCATTCTTCAAAGTGGACCAGTGTTCCTCTTCTGCTGGACTTTCTATGAATCCACCACTTTTCCCCCACCCTTAGCTCTCTTTGTAAGTGATTTTGCATGTTTTGCTTTCACTTGCCTGTCCCGCCTCATTAGTAGTTTTGTTTCACATATGTTTATAGTATTCATATTCATAATGTATCTTATATGGTGTATTAATATTCATATGGTGTCTTGCAATAGTCTCTCATTCTCCCATGTTTTTTTTTTTTTTCATTTGCTCCATGAGCGAGTATGAATTCTATTGTGAGTTCTACTTGCAAGTGAATACAAATAAAAAAAAAAAAAGTGAAACAGATAAGTGTTTTGATAAAAATGGTAAAATCATAGAAAGTATAGGAGATGGAGGTGCAATTGGTTCACTTTGAAGAATGCCCAATTCATGACCATCCCGTTTTCCTAAAAAAAATTCTTTTTCTTTTAACTAGAGTAAGCCAAGCATAGTAACCCCCTCCCCTGATTAATTTGAGTTAATTGAGAAGTTTGAGGTTGGTTTTTGGTGGCTACCATGTGCAGGGAGAATCCATAAGCTTTAGAACTCCAGTGGAGATTTAATCCACAAGACTTTTGTCATAAATACCCTCCTATATCATGTATCTGGGCACAGTAGACACAAAATCAGGAAATATAAGATCACTTTTGAAACATGAATTAAACAATCTTATTTTCCTGATCAAATCATCAGTTTGGTTATATGCCTTCATTCATTAGTTACCACATGGAGGCTCATACACCCTTCTATACTTTTAAGAAATGATAGCTGGTTTTTCACATAATCAAATTTTGCACTCAGTACCATTTTTGTCTCATTCTTATTGACATTGACATTTAATAAGGTTAGTCAGAAAAGGAAGTGTGTAAATCTGAGTGCATCTGATTAATTGGAGTTAATTGAGAAGTTTGAGGTTCGTTTTTGGTGGCTATCATGTGCAGGGAGAATGGGATAAAAAAAGGCAGTTTATGTTTCATAAGAACAACGAAAAGCCTAAGTAGTTTGATACTAATGGGAACTGCTGATGATTGCAGAAAATATAAAGATGATTTATGTCAAAAAAAAAAAACCTTGTAAGAATTGCAAAATTAGTATGTGCAGCAAAGTAGTGTTGAGTTTGAGGCATCTACTATTAAACTGGCAAAGGCATAAGCTTAAACTTTAGTGCTAATCATTAATTCATAAGAGGCATGCAGTGGCATAGCAAGCTATTGTGGTGCCCCAATGCAATGTTCAGTTTTGGGGTCCAAGTGCAAAATTTTATTTTGGAGCCCCAACATTAATACTAACAGTTTGATATAAGAATATCAGGGGCATTTTATGCTAATAAGATGATAATTGTTCTACATTGTCACTTACTTTTGTTCCTGGCAGACATACCTGGTCCTGCTACAACTATTGTTTTTTATATCATATTTCCCTGGCAATGGAATCATGAATAATGGCTACTTCCTGCAGGACCAGAGCCCTTTACAGTCCTAAGGACAAAATGTGCTCATGCATATTGGTCTTAATTCACTCATCAGTTCTTCAGTGTTAATATATAATTTGTTATAATTATATAATATTAATTAATTAATTTCATTTCTGAAAAAATACTTGTAAGGCATAACATTATAGATTTCTCCTTCTGTCTCTAGTTACGAGAAAGAAAGAATGGAAATTGAACGAATGCATACTATGACAGAAGAAGAACGACGTGCAGAACAGAGAGCTAATCCTCGTGTTGTTACTAATAAAGCAGCTAAAGGCAAGTACAAGTTCTTGCAGAAATATTATCACAGAGGAGCATATTTTATGGTGAGTCCAGTTTTACTTTTCTTAATTAATTTTTATTCTGTTGTCAGAGATCAAAATAAGTGTACATATTTTTACTATATATGACTTTTTTTTGACTTTTAATTTGATTTTTTTTTTTTTTTTTTTGATTTTTTTTTTAACCTTGACAAAAAGTAATAAAAGTAAAAAAATTAGCTAATATACTTTAGTGGGATGCAGATACTATCAATAAAACCATTGTTTATTCTTGGTAATAGTAGACAATTGAAAACTTATTTCTAAAAAGTAATAATAAACATGTTGACTGTTAAGTCAAGACCCTTACTGCCAATTGTATATTCTATCACAATAATAGAAAGTTGAGTTCAGTACCCTTTGATTAATGCAGCATCTTTTACTTGCATATGTGAAGGATTGTAAGTTTATTATTTTTTTCCAGTTTATAAAATTCAGATTTTATAAACTGGAAAACTGAAAAGGGCTCTTCAGATGTGCTCTGTACCTATGATTTTTGTTAAAAACTTCTAGGTACTGAACTCAGAAAAATGTGTTTAATATTTATATTCCACTTTTAGTTGTTTTTTTTAATAATTTATTATATAACTATCAATGATTAAGGTAATGTGAGTACTAGATTTATATTAATTATATTTGGATTTGCTGATGATTGTTTTTTGTATCAATGTTGGTGGAGGCATTGCAGGAAAGATCAGCATTCTTGATCTGGTTATAAGCAAATTCATAATATATTAAACAACATTACTAAAGAAATCTCTATTCATCCAGTGATCACATTGTACTAATGTTGGATTTATTCAAAGAAATAACTTGTCAGAGGCCAGGAAAACAGATTTTGCTTTCACAAAAGGAAGTCAGTGGCTTTTGATATCTCATTAAATTCTTTTCAGTGGGACAAACTGGTAATTTTCACAAATTAGTATTAGTATTGATGCAAGGAAGCAAGCTTATGTTGCCTCAACTAAAAAAATTGTAATAATAATAAATAAATAAAATAATAGATCAACCAAAAACACTTCCCACATCACCTGTCCACACCTTCTAATAATTTGTCTAATTCCTACTTAAATTTATTACACCAGATGAAAGTTTGTTCCAACAGTCAATACCCTCTGGCTGAAAGAAAATTTCCACACAGCTATTCAGCAATGATCCTTCCTCAGTTTAAATTTGTTTCCTTAGATGTATTGTTTGAGCAATAATAAGTATGCCAGCAACATTTAGCTTACTCAATCCATTCAAAACCATTAATATTTCAATCAAATCTCCTCACTTATGACTGGTTTCCAGACAACCAATTTGCAGAAGTGAAGTCTTTTTTTTTTTTTTTTTTGGTAAGAGTATATTTTTGTTCCCATCGCTAATCTCATTGAGCAATGAGAAAATCTCTTTTCACCCATTCAAACAGATCCACATTCTTCCTGAAATGAAGCTTCCAGACCTGTGTGCAGTACTCAAGATGTGGTCTAACCATTGCCTTATTGAACAGGATAATCGCTTCCTTATCCCTGCTGGCAAAATTCCTGTATATTATTGACAAAACCCCCATGATCTTGCCCAGCAGCCTGAATGCACTACTCAAGAGTCCTTCATGGGGCTCTTCTTCCTCTGCCTGTGACCTTCATTCCTGAAAATGGAAAGTTTTCAGAGATGTAATCATAGAAGTTACTATGCGTCTTATACTAACCGAGAGATACTATTCAAGGTTTAGACTTAAATAAATGAGAGATGAACTGATGAGACTAGTGTCGGAGAAAAAAAAATGTGTGGGAAGAGTCCTACAAAACCTCTCTGCAATCAAGTTACTTAAGAGATTTGGAATGCTAAGATAGATTATGAAGAGTCTTTTGCTAACAGTGCTATGAAAAATGGTAAGGAAGTCTTTATGTATTGCTAACACTAGAATGTGAGAAATGAATCGCACTAGTCTACTGGATATGAATAGCATAATTACTGCATACCCACAGTAATGATATGCTTTGGACATCAAAAAGGCCTTTGACACAGTTTGGAAATATGTAGAAATATGTAAGTAATGAGCAAGGGGAATGCTTTCATCAGGACAGAAAAATGGTACCAAAGTTCTGGGATACTTCCCTGTTTGGAGATTACTACTGATTTCTTAAGAGAGAAAGCAAAATAGACTATAAGAGAAACTTTGAGTGCCAAACATTTCTACATTTAAGAATTTGTTCTAAGTAAATAGAATGTATGTAGTACATACATGCTATTTTAATCAAACATACATATGTTTGATTAAAGTATCTTAAAATGTATAAGGCTCATTTTTAAGATAGCATATGTTGTATTATTATATGATATTTGAAATTGGTCATTCATTAAGTTAAAAATTAGGCGGTCCTCAATTTATGTCGGGGTTAGGTTCCTGGGGGCACAGGTGCAAATGGAACCCTTTATATAATGGAGTCAATCAGAAATCACAGGGTTGGGTTCTAGGCACCAAAAATTCTACCTACCACTTTGCATCGTCTATAATGCTAATATTATTATTTTATTAGTTGTAGTAATAGTCGATGGAGTAATATGGTTGTAGTAATAGTCAACAGAGGCATATTGATAGCCCTACACACATTTGGGTGGCTTTCATCAGATTCTATCCTCCGAATATTGCACTAGGATTCACTAAACTTCTTTTACCAGACATAATGTCTCTTTATTCTATTAAATTAAAAACTTTATAAGATGATGTGCAAAAACTGCACACTAATATCACTATTATTATTATTATTATTTAATTTATTAATAGCACAATTAATAAAAAATGTTAGCATAATAAATTTCCAACACGTCTAAATAACATAAACAACAAGCAATTGAATGCTTCACCGCATCCACCTTTACCACCTGCATCCACGAGTGGCTACTTTGAGGGCGAGAATCTGTCTCATCTCTGATATGGAGATATGGATGCGCTAATTGCTGATTGGCTCAGATTGTCCTAAATCACGTGAACAATGCATGATACGTAGCACAGTATGAAGCTGATAAATTTTGTCTGACAAATTTAAGCTTTCAATGTATAAAAAATTTGCAAAAATAAATAATTAAATTAATAAAAATGAAAATGGCATTGTGGTTAGTGATCGTTGCTATTGCAAATTGGTGCAAATCAGACCAATGCAAAACAGGGGCCTACCTGTATGTCTTTTCATATATATAGAGACACATTTTTTGGACTCAGCAGATCAGTTTCCTTTAGAATCTTCAACTTTTGCTCTGGAGGTACAAAAGTCTTTACTCTTTTATTGGCCAGTGGTGTCAGATACTGTATTGGTAAATGAAAGCAAGACTAGCCATCTCATTAGATGCAAATTTAATTTGCTTTATTGCAATAATATTTTAGCTAATAGTAAATGTCATTGGTATGAAGCTGTTACTGAGTCCCATACAGACAAAATGCCTGGTTTCATGCACACTTGCTGTTATAATTTCTGGGTTTACTCTACTAAGTAATAGATATAGATTCGGTATTAAAGCGTTTTGTTTTTATTGAAAAGGAATTTATTTTTTCAGGATGAAGAAAATACAGTGTATAAGAGAGATTTTTCTGCTCCTACCCTAGAAGATCACTTTGATAAAACAATACTTCCAAAAGTAATGCAGGTAAGAATTTGTGAAATCATTTTTTTGCAAAATATACAATGATAAACATGGGGTGTCCCAAAAGTAACTATGCAGTAAATTTCAAAATCAAGGAAAATTAAGTGTACACATTTGTACTTGTTGCAGTAACTGTAATACTGGCATTGTAGCATACAGTCAAAACTTCCTGTTCATATAATCCAGAAATCCTTGGAAACAAGTTGCACTGCATTTCAGGGCACCCTATAATTGTCTAAGAAACATGGTGCACTATGGCCATAGATGCCCATGCACCTAAAAAATTCCCAAACAAACAAACAGTCTAAGAAACCTTTTTTTTTTTTTTTTTTTTTTTGAGATTTATGTGGATTTCAGAACCATCAGGAGATGAGATTGCTCTACTCATTGGTGCGAAGTGTAGTAGTGTCTGCATATGTGTAATTTACTATTTGATTTAATTTAAAATGTTTTAGCTTTTTTTTTTTTTTTTTTTTTTCTGAATGTTTCAGTTCAGTTCTCCTAACTTTCACCTTAGGGTTGATTTATTTTAGCTGTCAAATGCCTTGCCTACTTTAGAATAAAAGTTCTTCCATTTCATACATTGAGAAAATTTTATGGTTTTTTTTTTTTTTTTTTTGCCATTTGGAGTGTTCTTTGCCAAGTAAAACTGCCGAGTGTTCTTTGCCAAGTGGTTTGTACAGGACATTAATATATGAAATTGCCAAATGGAAAGTTTCAAGATGGAAAAAAAAAAAAAAAAAAAGATTTTTGTGAAAAGCCAAAATGCTTACTTGGATTTACAAGCAGAATTCCTTTTTACTTTATTTTTGGTAGAATATAATTGTAACAGATCATGATGAGTAAAAAAGCATTTCCTAAATTGGAAGTTGTTAAAAAGTGTTGTGCAAAATAGACCATTTTCTGTGTTAACTCATGGCAGCAGTAATCATATGCATGTGAAGATTTATCCAGTTGTTATAATTTATAACCTTCCTTACTTGCCTTGGATGGTTCTACTGAACAAAATATAGTTGATTGGTGCTTTCAGAACTTGAACACCAATGATACTGATTGAATACTGTATAATGTTTAGTGCAGACAGTGATGCTGTTATGTAGGTCACAAGAATAGTATTGAAGCAATATTTAAAAAAGGGAGGGATGCCTATTGTTAGCAGCTGGCTTTCCCGTTTATTCTTTTAATTTCATCCAAGAAGATGATAAAAATAGTGGCAGAAGGTTGTCAAGATTGGTTAACTAGATGTAACTATTTTTTTTTTAAGAAGTGGTAACTGAAAAGTCTTTATCTGTCTAAATTCATACTAAATTCTGAAATGTTGAAAGTAATCAGAGTTATACTCTGAGAATAAATACAGAATAGTAAGAAAGAAAGAAGTGAAGGGAGCCACCTAGATTTAGCAGTAAGAAAATTGCTATTAAATCAACAAATAGGGAAAATCCAAACGGAAATTCTGTTTTAGTTCATAAAGAAAATTCTGTTTTAGTTCATAAAGAAAATTCTGTTTTAGTTCATAAAGAAAATTTGTTTAGATTTCTTTCTTCTAAGTTGAACAAGTCATTTTCTCCATTTCTGCTAAATGTTATACTTACATCTCAGCAAAGTGAACATAGTTCTTCAGATGATATCTGTATAGTTTCATATTGCACATCACTTATTGGAATTGTCAGGAGGGCTTTTCTTGAAATCTGCAAGGCCCAGTGCTGTTAAAAGTAGCCCACCTGTGTTTTCATTAAAATTCAACAAGGGAGTTATTTGGTAGTTGGTAACTAAACATCAAACTTAGTAGACATCCTTGAAGAAAAACATAATCATTTTCTATTCATGACTACATTGTTAACAAGTTTTCACTAAAGAATGTAGTTAAAAAAAATGTCAAGTTAGAATTGATGGTATTGAAAATGCAGGGTTTTTTTTTTTTTCCATTTACTTAAGGCAGATGCATTGTGGAGTGGTCAGTGCAAATATAGAAAACTATACATACCACTTGTTTGAATCTGTGTGATAACACAAAATATGGTAATATTTTTGTAGTCTCTTTCTTATAAATCCCTGTGACCCTGTTTCCTGAACTATTAACAGAAATTTCATTCGCTGCTTTATGAACTGTTCCCCTTCATCCTCTCTGTGAAGGATGATGAAACAAGAGCTGTAGCTATTGATGAAGTTCAGAAGCAGTTGATAACTCTAAAGACAAATGAAATTTCAGCTGCTATTGCAATAAGAAGATAATACAAATGCAAAATGGGATAGGTTGGCTGATGTATTATATCAAGCAGGTGGAGTTTTGAAGCATGATAGAATATCTGAAATTTTGCAATCCTATTGCTCCTCTCTGTAATGTAGAATGTGAATGTGTTTTCAGTCTCATCAAAGAATACAAAACAGAATTTAAATCATCCATGTCAAATAAATCATTATATTTTATGTTTTAAAATGCATAAAATTGAAGCTCTGCTGTGAACTGACTTTTAGTGCTAATCTGAAAAAAAGTTATGAAGGCTACTGCTACTTCTTTAAAGTGTTCCTCAGTAGCTCTTGTTGCAAATGTTATAGTGAACACAGGCAGTTTTTCTTGTGTCCCAATTTAATTTTTATATTCATTTCAACTGCCCCCTTGCTATGATTTCATTTTTCCAAAATAATAGCAGGTGCTATTATTTTGGAAAAATGGACCCCTACAGATGCCTTTATTTCAAAAATTTACAATCAGCTGTGACACAACAACACAAGTGGCCTGGCACCAAATGTCCCATACCAGAGTGATTGAAACTAACTTTAAAGTTAACCCCCTGTTGCAGACAAATAAATAATTAATTCAAAGTAGATGTGGTACAATAAATGTGGTTCATTTATACTTAAGCAGTTTGAGAGCACCTTCTTTAGTAAGTGAAACTTTTCATCCATGTATGTGTAATGAATTCCTTAAAAGTCAGCTTTGCTTCTTTCTCTAAAGTAACACCTCTCACCCTAAACATGAAGATATTTCTCACAGCCCATCCTTTAAACCAAAAATCCACATATAGATATGATTTGAAAAATAGACTATGTATTTTGATCATCAAAATGCATATTAAAAGTGTTTTTAACCAGTCTTAAAATTTATGCCCAAAGTTGTTGCCAACTGGTCGTGAAATATTGCCTTAAAGTAATAATTCTGGGAGGATAATGATTAAATTCTGAATTTAGCTCTGAATGAAATAATTCTAAAATCTATAATATGAGATTTTATAATATTGATATTTTATGATTATGATATACATTTTAAAATGTATAATCTATAAATTTTAAAATCTATAATATGTGAATGTAATTTTATTATTTAATGTTCAGGTTAACCTGAATGATATATTCATTGTTCTTCTTTAGGTCAAGAATTTTGGTCGTTCCGGTAGAACAAAATACACTCACTTGGTTGATCAGGATACAACACAATTTGACTCACCATGGATGGCTGAAACAGCACAAAATTTAAAATTCAGTGCCAATCAGGCAGGAGGAATGAAGCAAGTATTTGAAAGGCCATCTGTCAAGAAACGCAAAAAATGATTTTGTGGCTAGTTGTATATAAGTGTATAAAAGGTTTTTAGTGTCATTTCCATTTTCTAAAGTTGTATATAAATATGAATTTCATAAATTATATCTTGTGAAGTAAATATTTAATTAAAAAAAAGCAGTTTATTTGTTGCACCAATGACATAATTGACTGGAGGCAACACACTCATTATGGCACAGAGGCCGGAAAGGATTAGATCCGCTTACAAAGATACAGGAATAATAACAAAATGAGTCTTATTTACATCAAGAGTCAGATATAATTAAAACACACATACATATCCCCTCCCCCAATACTACAGGTTAGGAGGTAGTAGTAGTAATAGTACTAATGGCAAATGATGCAAGAAATCAAGCTTATATAGCACCAGCCAAAAATAAAAAAGCATTACACGCTTCTCCCATCTGTATCCACCAAAAATTTGTCTGCTTCTTCCTTGAATTTATTCAAACTGTCCACTTCTACAACAAAAGATGGAAGCCTGTTCCAACAATCAACCATCCATCCTCAACTTAAATTTATACCTCCTTATATACACCGATGAGCCAAAACATTGACTAGCAAGTCGTTATGCAAATTGAAGCAACTGCAGGTGAACTATGGTGCGAGTCGGAAAACAGTATAAAGAACACCTGATAGTGAGCTTGACAAAGGCCAAATTGTAATGGCGAGACGACTGGGTCAGAGCATATCTGAAAACAGAATGGCTGGTGGGATGCTCATGATCAGCCATGGTTAGTACTTACCAAAAGTCCGAGAAGGGTAAACCCACGAACCACCAGCGAGGTGTTGGACGACCATGGCTTGCCAATGCCCGAGGTGAATGAAGGCTCTCCTAGATGGTCCATGGCAAAAGAAAGGCAGCTGTGGCACAACTCACCAGTAATTGGAATGCTGGTGACAGGAGTAATGTGTCACAACACACAGTACATCGAACCCTGCTAAAAATGGAGTTCCATAGCCAGACCACTCAAGTGCCCATGCTAACCGCGGTTCACCGGTGACAGTGCCTACAATGGGCACAGGAGCATTGAAACTGGACCTTGAGTGATTGGAAGAAGATAGTCTGATCTGATGAATCACGTTTCCTATTGCACCATGTGGATGGCCGGGTACATGTGCATCGTTTACCCGGTTGATTATGATATACATAGGGGTAGTGATGGCACCTGGATGGAAAAATGAGTAAAATACTTAAAAGGTGTGAAAAGGAAGCGTACTGGAAGACACTATAGATTCAGAGAAAAAGGAAAGCATATCGATAAACAGGCGGACTGAGTCAAATTCTTACCCAGGAAAATTTATAGTGGCCTCATACTATGGTTTATGGCCAAAATCACATCGGTCTCTGGCCCACCAGGGTTTCCCCGGTAAGGCTTATGGCCAGTCCGCCTCTGTCGATAGGGAAAAAATATGAAATTGTGAAACACTTTGAGCGAAAGGAAAGACCACGTGATGTTGCACGTGCTACAGACCTAAATGAAGCAACGCCGAGAATTACAAAGAATGCAGAGAAAATAAAAACAACTTTCATAGCAGGAACAACTCAAAGTGTAATTAAAATCCATTAGATTAAGACACAAAGAATTGGAAGAGATGGAATGGCTGTCATCTGTTTGAATAGAAAATCAAACAAAAAATCAATTTTGCTTATGATAGAAGCAACAGCATTAGCAATATTTTATTACGTAATAGTCGTAATAAAATACTTATGTATTTTATTACGATTATTTATTGTATTTGGTAATGTTTCGGTTACAAATGTGTGTTAAATCTTGGATGGTCGGCACCTAACCCTATTTTTCCCATAGGGCTTGTTGTTTATATTGCACAATTTTGCATTGCATGAGGGTTTCTAGGAACACAACTATCGTGCTATGCGAGGACTGACTGTATTTCTATGTGAACAATTTGAATGAATAACAAAATGTCCCACTGCATAGCTGTTATTTACTGCAGTTAATTGCTAATCACCCCCCCCTCCCAAGGAATTATCCTAAGTACTTAATCCCCCCAGGTATGTGTAGACTCAGTATGCACTTGCCTTTTACAGTGTAGATCAAAGCCACAGCTATGTTCTTATACATTTAAATGATTTCACTGAAAGTACCTCAGTATAATCTTATGAATGCAACAGATTATGACTTTATTTGGATTTTCACTACCGTTGAATGTACATTTTGCTATAAATTAGCGCAGTTATTTTTATCTTCTGACAAGGATGTTAGTGTTGGTTATAACTTTATCATCAGTGATGAAACAGAACCTGAGAGTGCTACTAAACAATGATAAGCCAATTCCACCAGCAGTTGGTACTGTAGAACTCTTAGAAAACTATAGCAAACTATCTGTTCCATCCTTCATGAGTGATAGTCCTTAAATTCTATATTTCTCCAACATGCAGAACCAAAGCCTGTACTGTGTTATAGCATACTTGCAAGTGTCATACATTAAATAGCACTTAATCCAAAGACTGACACTGACCTCTTAGCAATATCCCTGAAACAGCTGCAAAGACTGAGAAAATGCCATCAAGAAAGCCAGCCAAAAGTAATACACATAAAAATATTGAGCTAAATATCATGGCTAATAATCAACTATTTTCTCAGAAGGTTGGCATCAGATGCAACATTGAATCAAGTGTTCTTACAGATAATGTTTACAACAGTGGTGTAGCATTCATGGCAATCACTAACAAAATACCAGTGAAATCTGAAGTTTAGGTAATTACATCTCAAAACCCATCACAAAATGTCTCTTGCCTCTTGCTAACAATAAACTGGTGTACCAGATCACTATCAATGCTGCAATCCAAACTGATATTACTCATACTTTGCCAAAAATACTGCTAACTGCCATAGTATCTATGCAGGAGGACACTGCCAAAAATCCCTTAAGAGTTGATAATTCTTTTGTAGATGAGATACAGAGCAAATTATGATCCATGTTAACAGATTAACTGGCATATACTCTTAAACTTTTTTAACACTGAGAAGCAGATGGGCAAAACTTGAGCCTTTCAAACCAGCTGACAGCAACTCCTACCATCAATTTACCACCTAGTCTGTTGAGCCAGAAATTCTGACTTGGTATCATCCTAATGAACCAGCTAGCCAATCAAGTACTCAGGAGTTGATCGCTTTACAGATGAACCTCATCTTCCTAATGCTACAATCAGTCAAGTCCCAGCTGTGAGCCTATGTGAACCTCCCTGAACTGAGACAGAATCCACAAGCAGTGGCCTACCATATTAACAACCTTCCAATATCAGCCACTGGTAACATTATGCCTTCATCTTAAACTGTCATGCAGCATCTACCACTGTAGATGGAATTTCACAGAACCAGCATGTGAGAAATCCAGACAGCCATTGCTCACCTGTCTTGAACAAGCCAATTTCAATATAGGTTTCATCTACAACGATTCTATTTGCTTTATCAAGTGTGCATAGTGTGGGTTCCATACAGGAGAATCAAAATCCAGTATAGAGAATACAGTTGTTTTGAATAGGAGCACAGAGAACGAAGGATCTTGAAATCTATGCCGTTTAATGAAGCCAATTTGGTTTTTTCGTTTGGTTTAATATATTTTTAACATGTTTATCAAACACACACTCTCAGCTTACTGTTATTCTTCAGCTGAGAGGTCATTTATCAATCAATCAATCACATTCATCACAATACTCTTAATTAAGTAACTAAATTAAATTTATAAATGTTAAATTGATAAATTACCTCTCAGCTGAAGAATAACAGTAAGCTGATAGTCACTTGTGTGAATAAGCAAGTCTCAATGCTAGGAAGTGAGTAGATGCATGGCAATGAAGAGAACTTTGAATACATATACCATTGTCCCCAATATGATGACTACCAGACCAGACTAGACACCAATATTCAGGAAAATTCACAAAACGCTGAACATCTTTTCCTCATAGAAGAAAACTTCTACATAGCTTCCACTGAGTATGAACTGGCTGTATTCCAGAAGGGGCACTCTACCCAGCTGAAGCACACCCCAATTGGGAAGGCTATCCATCTGCTGACACTGACTGAGGTGTGGGATGTTATGCTTTTCAATACTAGCCTCTGAGGTACGATCCTCTACCGGCACCGAGTCGTTGGTGATGGATTTGCTGAAATCCTGACCACAGTAGGATTTTCTTTCATAGTAACTTCAACCAAGGTAGGATTCTCAGCTGGCAACAAGCTTTGCAGAGAAGGTGTGGTAACTGCAAATCCCATCCCAGGGGGTAGGAGTTATCTCATGCTAACCTCTTTGAAGGTAGGATTATCTGCAATCAGCAGGTCACTGTTTTCAGAATTTTCTGATGTGTTGGAAAATAGACATCCTATGCAGCAGCACATGTTTGAACTGTAAGACAAAGTCTTACAAATATATTTCTCTTAGAATAATGTGGAAGAAAAGCACTTAAGGAATAAAGAAAACATCATTACAGAAATATTTTTATTAATGTGAATAGGCCTGGCATGAATTAATGTGAATAGGGTGCTTAAGGAATATTGAAAATAATAGTATGGTGAGGTGTGGAAGTAGGTTCAAATTAAAAGCTCCGGAACAGTAGAAAGTAGCAGAGTCCTTTGAGCGTTAAATATGGGAATTAGAGAGCTATGCAAATAACGAAATGGTAAACTTATTGGGAATACCTTTTTATGGTTAAAAAATTCCAAAAGAACAGATTTCAAAGGGTGCAAATTTTTTTTTATTGCCATGGGTGCCACCAACCCTAGTTATGCCTGAAGAGTTCTGCTGTGCTCTATAGAGGCTATTTTAGTAACGTGCTATTCTTACTATTCTCAATATTAACAAGAGAAAATATTGAGAATAGTAAGATAAAATGTACCTGTCTTGTCTAGTTTCTCCTTATACAGTAATATTATTAGCTAAAGTTCAAAAGTTTAACTTATCTGTCATTGGGCATGTTCCTGTAATAGAAGCTGATCCAGAAACTGAGTAACAAGGCAGCCAGAAAGTACTGCTGTAGTAATTTTCTTCAGAATAAGACTGTACTGTACTATCTTCCAGTAGTGCCTTATTTTCTCTAAAATAAGACAGTACTGGAAGAGCTTTACGACAGACTTCAGCTAAGAAGAGAGACTTCACCGTGTTGCATGGAAGGAATCTGCAGAAAGAAACCCCACCCTGAAAGAGAAGGAACCTAAGCCCTCTGAACTGTTGCTTACTGCATGGTATTGAAAAGGGTGCTTAGATAAAATTGTAGATAATTTTAGAGTAATGTTGAAGAAATTGCAAGAAATGTAAGGAAAATGTTTAGTATTGAGTTAGTTTATTGACTGAAGTTGTAAAGAGAATTGATATTGCTGATTGAAATAAATTTAAGGAATTGATTAGTATTAAATCGATTTATGGATTGCCGTTATGAAAACTGCTATTGCTGATTAAGAGAAATACGAACACATGATTAGGATAGAATTAGTTTAGCGATTGCAGTTGTGAGAGGAGATTTTGATTTCATTGGAGAGAAAATTTATGGAAATGACAGTATGTATTAACAGCTTAAACGAGAAAATAAATAGATCATGTGTAAATGAATACCGGTTATGTATATATACAGTACTTGTAAATAGTTGTGTTAAATAAATGAACAACTATTTACAAGTAAACACAAAAATAGGTCCTATGAAGCAAAAAGTAGCATTATGTAGTCTTCAGAGCAAAGAGCCAATTTGGATGTGGTTAATCCTGGCTTGTGGAGAAATATCAACTGTTGCACAGTATGTGTCCATGGTGCGATCATGATATAATAATAATAATAAGATTCTTTATTAACATGAATTTTATACAATAGTGATTCCTTACACAGAAAGCCAGAGGAATCTTACAATTTGTTGTTTATGCAAGTGATTTTGTTTTGTTTTATAAAAAATAAAAAAATAATAATAACTAAATAATAATTAATAGATCAAAGCAAAAATGATAATCAGAATGTAAAAATGTAGTAGTAATTACAGCGAAAAAGGACTACAAGTTGAGGAGAACATGAAATCACATCGTCTAAGATCGGCACCTACATAAATGTACTTTACAAACAGCAAGATGGGACAAGATGCCATCGCGATATGCCTTGTCTATAGACCACAGGTCGATGTCGAGCGAGTTGAGAGTGTCCAGAGTCACATTAGAGAAGTGTCTCTTGAAATTCTGTAACCGCTGGAGCCTTGAGCACAAGGAGGGAATACTACAGAGATGTCTGCCTGGCAAAAGCCAACCAACCGTGTTCCAGATGTTGATGTGATCCTGCTTAGCTGAGTACAGATGAAGGAATGACTTTATTTTTAGCACATGGGCGCTGTGGACTATGGGCGTATATTGCAGGTTGCAGCAGAGAGTAGATTTAGATGTGTAGATCTGGTGCGACCACACGTTGGCCCACTTCAGCACCCAGAATTCGAGGCCCCATAGTTTCCTGAGGCTGGTGGGTGGTGCCGCCGACCAAACTTCCACGGCATAGGAGAGTACACTACAGAAGTAAGTTGCAAGGTATTTCTTGATTATTTGCTTATTGTGCGTTTTGCACAGATCAATTTTCATTCCCCAGAACGCTCTCAGGGCTTTGGAATACTGAGCTTGGATTTGTTTTTTATAGGTGAGGTTGGCATCAAGGATCACTCCTAGGAATTTGACACTGTCTGTGGGAGTCAGGACATTTCCTGCCAATTCTGGAAGTAGAGAAGATGCAGTATCAGTAGAAGTCATCCGACTTGGTGTAAAGATGAGATAGTTTGACTTCTCTGGATTGACTGACAGGCCAAAAAATTTAGCATACTTATAAAATGTATTTAGGTAGCTGTTTACAGATTCAAACGCGGTTTGTCTTTCTTGTGAATCACCAACATGGCGTTTGCATGGCAAGTAGCAAACAATATAATCAGCATAAGATAGGAAAGCTGGAATTTGATCCATTAGTGGAACGAATATTGCTGCAAATTACAAGGCTGAGAGACAATCACCTTGTGTGATCCCTACCTACTACGACGCTTTTAGTGACTGTAATGCCATCGCCTTTGAAGTGAAGCATTCTCCTAGATAGCAAATTATTGAGGATCTCGAGCATATTTCCGGATATCCCGTAGAATCTCTCAAGTAAGGCAAGAAGGGGTGTTATTTGGACTGAGTCGAAAGCAGATTTCATGTCCAGAAAAATGGTGTGAAGATCTTCGTTGTCATTCCAGGCGTGAAGTATTTTCTGTGATAATGACTGTAGGCAGGTTACAGTAGATCTATTAGGCATGGCATAATGGGTGTGTTCTGGCCTATGCGCAAAGATTGCGAGTGCTACATCATTATAGATGCACTTCTCGAGGCATTTCAGGAAGGGAGAAGCAATTGATATTGGCCTGAAGTCAGCCGGTCTTTTCGCATGAGGCTTTTTCGGAACTGCCACGACTCTGTATAATAACCAGCTTGCAGGCACCTGTGCAAATTTGAGAACTTTGTTGTAGAGTTGAGTGAGCTATTTGCTGATGAAATAAGAAGCAATTTTTAGACTAAAAAGAGGTATTGCGTCAATTCCTATGGTGAATTTGTCAAGTAGTGAATTTATTATTTTTATTAGTTGTTCTTCGGAAATTTCTGTATTACTAGTAGGTGAAGAAATGTTAAACGCTTCGTTCCAAGGATATACTTCGGACACACGGTGATCTCGCTTAAAACGCAGCACATGCTCACACCATTCCTTTACATCTAAAGATAGAGGGGTGCAAGTATGACTAGTGGACCACACACGTTTTCCCCTGTCTTGTAAGAGGCATGGGCTGCCTTTTTTTTTCTAAAGGCCTTGTTCAGGAGGTCATTCCACCATGGCTTTGAGTGGGGACTAAGGATGCAAGTTTTGGACATTGCAGACCTTGCAATGAATTCCATCCATCTCGAAAGCCAGTAGGCAGCCTCATTTATGTTAAGCTCAGCCAGTATGTTCCATGGGTAAAGTTGGAAAAGGGTAGTAACTTTTCCAATGTGATGTATTTTGGATTGTATACTCTCCTGACAGTGTTTGTAGTTTGTACTTGTGTACGTTCATCTTTAGGTGCCTGCAGAGATATTATCGCAGCAATCGGAACATGATCGGACGGGAGGAAGTTCTCAGTTATGGTCAGGGTTTCCTTTACTAAACAGTTTGAGAAGATGCGCTGCAGGGTGGCATCGCCGTGTGAGGGAGGAACATGAATAAGACCAATGCCCATTTACGACATGTTCAATGACAGAGTATCTAGGAGCTTCTTGGTGGCTGGCAGTGGAAGGTTAAAGTCTCCGAGGATGATGAGCTTTTGCCGATGGTTGATTGTGAATGACAGCCATGCTGTCAGATTAAGGACAGAATCCTCAGAAATTGGTGGAGGTAAATAAACGGCACACACCACAGATCGACAAACCAGCAATTCGGTAGATTCCAAGAACAGCTTCTATGTCATCTCCTGGATAAGTGAATGCCTTAAACAGGGGGAGTGAACTCCTTTGACAGATTGCTACACCGCCACCTCGTCTCCCAATTCTATTAGCAGCCAGCGTGTGATAGCCAAGATTTGAGGTGAAGGCAGCAATTTCCATTTCATCTCTGAGCCAGGTTTCAATCAGAATGACGAAGTCGTACTCTGAGCAGGAAAGCAAATCAAGTAGGCCATCTAGTTTGTTTTTGACATTCCTGATGTTTTGTAGGAAACATTGAAATTTTACCTCGCCAGAAGGTTGTACTATGATGAGATTACTCTTGGAACAGTATTTGCTTTTCACATAATGATCTGAAATCTCGTCGCATTTGATGTCGCATTCAATGTGCCCTCTTACTGGATATTCTAACTGGAATGCGATCTGCCCGATGTTCCCTCGTCATCTCCCCGTTAGACATCCATAAGTTGCATCCATTCTCGGATATAATTTGGGAGACTCCGCTAGAGAAGACAGGTAGCTATGTGGAATGGGGTTCGGGCTTGATAGGTTCTTGGTCTTTGGTGTCCCATAGTATGGCATTACCAACAGACCTCTGGGCCAGTATTCGGCATTGAGGTATTGTTGGTAATTAGGCCCATCAATCTGAATCCTAAAGGAAGCATAAGACGGATGCTTGGTATTGATTTTGAAAGGCTTACCGGGTATGCCTAGTTCCATCAACAGTGCCTGAATTTCTTCCACTTTTGTCAACGGATCTAGCCTGCTAATGAAGATATTTGCATGAGTATTGCTGGTGGCTTGGCTATCTCGTATTCTGAGGCTAGTGTTAACTACTCTCGTGCCAATCGAGGTGGTTTTTTTGTTTCTGGAATACCGTTGGCGTGGGGATGCTTGCGTCGGTTGAGGTCCGGGCATCTGGCTTTGCTGTACTCCATTCATGCCTGCAATGGCAGAGTTTCGTTTCGTTGATTTTAGCATGGCACTATAGGCGCTGTCTTTAGAGAGTGTAACTATATCCGTTTCGGGTAGTAGCGATGACTCAGGTGTGGGAGATGGGCGTTCCAGTGGGCCAGAACAAGGGAGCCTAGTGTTCACGGGCAAGAGACCTTGTAGTACGTTCAAGAACTTTCGTTGATAATCTTCAAGCTGGCTCAGACGTTCCCTTAGCGAGCTATTTTCTGAATACAGTTTTCTTAGAATGCCTACAATAGTTTCAAGTTTCTCGGTGTTACACCCGCAAAAACCGCAGCTAACTTTGGCCTGTGATTCCGTTTGAGAATAATTATTAGTAACCCCAGGGAAAAGCTTGTTGTTCGTAGCCGGTTCACTGAGAGTGGAATTGTTATGTGTGGTGACTTCATTAACAACATTGAGCATTCTAGAGGGAGGGAGGCAAGTGCGCTAAGGGAGCAGCCAAAATGTCAGTTGTATCTGACGAATCTCTATTTTGCTTGCGGCAGAGTGCACATCTCCATTTTGATTTCCTAAGTTGCGCAGTCCGTTTTAGATCTTTAATGCCACTACAAAAATTGCAAAAAAGAAGCTGGCATGATAATGATGAACATTTTATTAGGCAGTCGGAAAGTTTTTCGCAGCTCGAGCAGGGTTGCATATTTTTCGACGGCATTGCACCCAAAATTCATTAAACACTACAGGGAGAGATATGGCAAGGTTGCTGACAAAGTAAAAGCAGAGTACTGTACTTACTCACCAAGGAATGTTCCTTCAGGCTAGGATTAAGTAGGGTGGTGAAGAGCTGACTGCTTACTTTTCGCCGTATGTGGGCTCCAACGGGTTAATGAATACACACTGCATATGGTTTAGATCGTGACTTGGTTGTATTGCCCAGAATTGAACAGTAACAAATCATACACTGACTTCTAAAGCAAATTTTGATGCCCATATTGGCAGTTAAAACGAAATGACCCCCTTTATGTTCTAACACAATGTTCGATCCCATACTGTAAACAGTATGAAAACAAAGTTTAAGAAAAACGAAGTGAACTCGCCCGTCGAGCCCGTGCTCTTGAATTGAATTTGATTGAATACTTGAAATGAATAACATTAGTTGAGGCATATGATGCATGAAACATTACTTAAACAGCATCAGAAAAAAAAAAAAAAAACCTTCCCATTTCACCCAAAGAACTGTCTTTCCTCAATTTGAATCTATGCCCATTCAGGTTCTTAATCTGAGCAAACGGAAGTATGCCATCAGCATTGAGCCTGCTCAAGCCATTCAAAGCCTTATACACCTCAAATAGATCACCTTGCAGGTGCCTAGTCTCCAGCTGCTGCAACTTGCAGAATTTAAGCCTCTCTTGGTAAGAGCATCCCTTTCTTCCTCTCATCAATCTTGTGGCCCTTCTCTGTACTCGTTCTAGCAACTCTACATCCTTCCTAAAATGAGGTCTCCAGACCTGTATGCAGTAATAAAGTTGTGGCCTGACCATTGCCTTATACAAAGGGATAATCACCTCCTTGTCTACTAGCAAAATTCCTATATATCATTGAGAAAACTCCATGACCTACTCTGGCACCTGTCTGCACTGCTCAGAAAACTTCATATCTGACTGCACAATTACCCCTAGGTCTTTTTCATGCTCCACCTCACTGATTGTAGTACTATACAGTTGATACGTTTCTCTTAGGTTACTGCTACAGATATGCAGTAGTTTGCATTAGTTAATTAGAAGGCTGAATCAGGGTGTGGCCAGTATGACCATCTTCTATTGCTAAACGTTGTGCTCATTGAGGGGGGGGGAATAGATGTAGATTCCTACTACCTATTATAAGGACCTGATCGAAGCGTTCCACGAAGGATCGATGCCATCATTTGGGGAAAAAGGTAATAAGTTGTAAGTCCACCTTATTCCCAGGTACAGCAATGATCCTTCGTGTTTAACAAATGTGATGGTTTATAAATAACTTTAGCAGAATAGTTTAATCTAAATAGCAATGTGTGCATTCTTTTGTAATAAAACAATTTAGAAGGTCGATACTAAAGTGATTGTTTCTGGAGATTCTCAGAAGGTCTCATATGAACCTTTTATGGGTTTTTATTTTATCATTATTCCCGTCATCTCTTTTCGAAGACAGCAGTAATCTTATAAAACATCAACCTTCCCTAGAATCACCTTTATATGTCTCGGTGGAATCATCCAGTACCTCCCTAATGGAATAAAGATTTCCAGGAATAATGCCTGTGGAAGTGCAAGAAAAGCTGTCAGGTTATTTAAATCTGATTTTTGGAACTTATTGAGCATACTTTCAACGATACTTAATAAGCACCCTTTTTCTTCTTTAAGTTGTGAAAAACATTTTGGAGCCATGCCTCTTTTCAACTGTGCTATCAAACTGCGTGGATGAAGTTAACTTTCTTATTTGTGGCCTAACGAAAATTCCTTTCTTTGAATATTATATCTGATACTGGATATTCATTGCAAAGATATTTAAAGGAATTGTAGTGCTTGTTTAAAGCTTTACAGAGTGCTTCATTAATCTTAATTTGATACGAAGTAGAGAAACAGTACTTTTGTTGGATTCATTAAATTTTCTTGTTCATTACTTTTTAAGCTGGTACTTACAGCATTAATAATGTAACTAGTCTACTGATTCAACAATTTATCTAGATCTTTGGTCCTCTACAAAGTACCCGGTTATGTCCTTCATATGTAACTTTATTAAACAAGCTGTTATTAGAATATTTTCTGGTGTTATATGAGAACTTCGTCGTTCCCAACTGCAGGTCCAATTCTGCAACTGTTGCTTTTGCTACACCCTTCCACACCCAGGTGAGTCGTATTAACTGTTTTGCTAACTCGCTTGTAGTTGTATTATTATGGAATAGCTAATTGACAACTTCTGATTTCAAGGGTTTTGGACTCGGCTGTTATCGTTTGTTATAAGCCAATTTAGTCTGTGAAACACGTTTTCTTGTAACGAAGAAGTGGAAAATATCGGGGAGGGAGGGTCAGACCAGAGTTTACAATGTAAAAGGTAGTATTAACGTTCGGGAAGTATGTACCTTATCTTATAATAATTTATAGAAGCGAGACCAATGGAGTAAAGAGTCGCGGGATCAAAAAACAACTGCAAAACTTAAAAAAAAAAAAAAATCAATTATAGTTCTTTGCAAAGTGGGATCTCAAGTTAACCTCGGAAAGAATGAGTGAATCAGTTGAAATATGTTTATGGTAAGCTGTCTAGTGGCTGCATTCATGCACTAACTTTAGGGGGGTTGCAAAACGAATAGGGACTCCCATATTTCAGGAGGGAGGGAAGGACAAAAAAAAAAAAATGTACACAGACTTTTCCATATTTTGAGAGGACATGGCCATCATTTTCTTGTTTTCATCCAGCGTCTGAAAGTTTTGACAAGGCCCCTGCTTGGATATTTAAGGCAGTAATTTCATCTGGTATAAAAGGGAACATTCCTTCTGTCGTTTGGTGAATGGACTATTGCATTAAATCATCCACCCGAACCCTGTATTTTCAGTCTCCATGACATCTGAAATGTTGGAAATATGATGACGCTTATTTAGATTCAGATTCTGCTACTATTCTACTGACATTAGAATGGATTAAGTTGTTAATCATTTTTCAAACCAATTTCATGGCCGCCATGTTTCATCCCGAAATATGCCTTTCACCATTTTTCTATATGCCTATAAAAATTATTTGGAAAAATTATCTGATTATTAAAAGAATTCGTTGTAGAATTTTCGGAGTATGTTGTGAATAACAGAGAAGGAATATTCCATTTTCACTAAGGAAAATGGAATATTCCTTTTCCAGTACTGTGGATTGATCAGTACTATACCGAACTGCCAATGATATCCATTTCATTCGCTACGGTTAAGAATGACAGTGTTACGATATGTAAATATGTACTTTACGTTGTACTAAATATCCATGTTTGTTTCTTGAGATTATCCAATTATATATTTTAAAATGCTACGTTAAGTTTTGCTCAAAAAATAATATTTTGAATATTAGACACTTGAACTATTCAAAAAAAATTACTGATCAAAACATTCGTTTTATAGTTTTCGTTCATTTGTTTATTTCTAATTAAAATTTTACTACGCAGTTCCTTGTTGTTTGATTAACATAAGAAAGATACTCTCATTCGCTGTGAAAAGGAATATTCTCCCAACTCTGGTGTGTTATTATTATTATTAGCATAGGTGCAAGGAAGTCTAGGGTTTATGCTGCACCAACCAAAAAACAATTTCTGAATTACTCTTTGTGTGTGTGTGTGTGTGTGTGTGTGTGTGAGAGAGAGAGAGAACAAGAATCAGAAGGGAATCACCAAGAAAGAGAAGAATGACGATCTCCAGCTCATTACCCTTGGTGTGCCAAGCCCATATTCACCAGATGTGAGCCCCTGGGGTTAAAATGAGTAATGCCGAAATTTCATCGTATGAAACTGTATCTACGTCTATTACAATTTGCTTTTTTGTACTATACCCTATCTCATTTCAAATGCAAGAGTCGCACTCCTTGAGCCATCCCTTCCTGTCAAACAGTACACGAACGTTTATTGACCTTAACAGCCCGTTTAAATTCTCAAACGTTCGTTTTCCCGATCGTTCTCAAATAAAATTAAATGTCCTGTTTTTTTCTCATTCTTTTAGTATTAAAATAATATTCTGTTTTTCAAAATAATAAAACTCAACTACTTAAATTGATATACCCAGATATTTGTACAATCATACATAAATAATTGTCAATTTAATCAATTGATTTTATTGTGAATTAATTTAATGAATTTCATTATTGCATGGAAAATTGCATATCTTAGCTTATTACAGATTATTATGAAAAATAGAAAATAACTTAAGAATCAGTTCAAACTTCTCGGTCCAATCAGCGAAAAATGTTGAAAGGTTTAGAACTGTTCTAGACAACGTTATTGCTGGTGTTTCTTTATTGTTTTAGATATGCTAATTATGACCACAACAGCAGTTTCCCACCGCACCCACGGTATTTACAAAAATAAACAACTTGTTATGCATAAATATTGAATATGATCAACTTGGCATGCAACCCCTGTTTATTATCATTTATCAAATTTCAACCTTTAACACAATGAAGTCCAAAATCATTCCAAAACAAACCACAAATTTTCAAGGAAGATAAATTAGGTTAATTTGGTCAAAAATAAACAACCCAATTTTTATTTTTTTTCTTTTGTGATCACCTCGAACTAAACATTTATATCTATGTAATCACCTTTCGTGCATCTCACTTTCCTTGATGCCTCTTGTCTTGATTGTACTGATGAAAATGTCCCTCGTGTCATGCAGATTTGGCCCTCGTGGGTACCACAGTTGGTAGTATCGCCGTCCTCCCCATACAGGCTGGGAAGACATGAGTTCGAATCCCATTGATGACGGGAGGAATTTTTATGGGCCTTTTCACAGTGGCTGAGTTAGTGAGCCTCAGGCGAGGACGCATGGTTTTTTGCTCCCCGCAGCTCATGCAATTTGCAGACAACAACGTGCAGGTTTGGTTTGAAAAAGTCTCACAAATGCATATCAATACGAGTAGCGTATTTATATGCTTTAGTACTTATGTACCACAACCCCATTATTCCTACTACGCGTCTTCCACAAAAGTATAGCTATTTCGCCCAGTCAACTCGCTTGAAGTCCCTCAAAGACTGGAGGAATTTCCAAAGATATCTTGAAGCAATACTATAGTTAGCCAATAAAATGCAAACCAGCCCATGAACCCACGCCCAACATAGCAATGACGCAATATGGTCGAAGTCACTCATGTGCCTAAAATCCAACAAAAAAAGAACCCTATGCATTCTTTCCAATAGCAGTCATTTTGTATTTGAATTCTTTAGATACCAGCATCTGCTTAATTTGTGAATAAATGAAAAGATCACCGTTCACTTCAGACAATTTTCGATATATTACGCTTTTTTTTGTGGAAGGCTGCACTTTCAATAAGCTTTGAGAGATTGTTCCACTGGTCATAGTTTAATGTGAAGTTCTGATAAAAGAAAGACTTCTATTCTGATGCTTTAGTACTCGTCTGTTGCTCTGCTGTTCCATAACAATAATTTTTGACAATTTTCCTTTTAAAAGGACAAAAATAAAGAAAAAATTGTGAATTCTGAATCAGCCATTGCCACAATGAGCTGAGCGATCAACGTTTCAAAGTAACAATATTCAAATTGAATAATTATTGCTTTGGTGATCCTCTGAAAACATTCTGTAGAATTGTTACAAAATCATGCAGTTGCAAATCTCCTCATTCTAAATTAAACAGTACCTAAGGTAGATTAATCCATTAAGATTTTTAACATTAACAATTAATATTATAATAGAATTTTCTCTTAGTGGAAAGGCCACAAAGAAATAAACAAATTGCATTTGTAGAAACGACATTTCTACTGTTATTTTAAATACTTTCTCTTACGAGTAGAGGTGACTGGAGACTCTTTATATTGTCCTCTCATGCTTAAATTCTCCATTTACTCGGAATAGAATTTCGGGATTAGAATCGTAAAACCGTCTGAGTGCCAAATTTGCACCATTTGCTTCCTAAGAATGCGCTTTTTCTGAGATAGATTCCAATGAATATATTTCGTGAAAAAATAAAGAATAAATATGGAAATTGGATAACATCATTCACTTCTGGTTATTATGGCTGAATGCGTTTGCGTATCGACTTTACAGGCAGATCTGAGAAAATAAGTTTGTAAAAGTCTTCACTAACTTGACAAAGCTAACTTGAATAAAAATACAAAATAGGTAACTTGAAACGAGGGATGTTAGGCAATAAATTTCTCTTCTTACTGCGTTCGCGTAAAATGAGAATTACAACCCACTAGAATGCAGAATATACAGAATAGACATGTTTCATCTTGGCTGGTAGAAAATCTTTTTTTATGTTTATACCGACAAATAAGAAATATTTTGACCTTTATGTTTGTGATGATAATAATAATAACTCATAAAGGTATGCTGTTTATGATTAGACAAAATTCTTCGTTTGTTTAGTGGAGAAATTCACTGCCTTAAATATATTCAAAATTCTTCCACGTGTGGGCATTACTTTATTTACTTTTTAGAACGTATATGCGTGGTTAACTGGAGAAATCTTTTCGCTTTCAGAGCAAAGTAAAGTGCATGTTTTAGGCAGTTTCATTTAAAGAACCTGTAAGGGTTCTTTAAATGAAACAACGCGTATAACTCCATTTGCATTGTAAAAGATTATGCAAAACAAAAGCGCCTTAGGAATTTAGAAACATCTGCCTCAGTTGCTCACGCAAATCTGCTACCCCTCTCATAGAATTTAGACAACTGTTCTTTAAACCACCACGTGCTGTATTCTTTCATATCGTCCGTGAGAGGATGTTGCATTTAAAGGAGCTAAAGTGTGAAAGTGATCCAGACTGTAGGAAGAATGTTTGAGTGCCTCTCGAAGTGAAACCACGGTCAAGTGTGTGTTTAAGCGCCAGGGCAACTAAGTCCATGAGACGTCAGTATATTGTATACATATAAGGCATGATACAGTCCTTCAATAGTGACGAGGAGCTGTGATGTTTTTATTGCAAGCTTCTGACACCTGGACACATTTCCCTGACTTCTAAAGCATTCGGACAATGTTGCATGAATTTTCAATGTTTTTGTGCATTGTGGTGCGCACAGAACCAACACTAATATTCACTACTTTCCCTAACTGAAGGAACAGGATTGAACGGTAACTTTCCTTCAGTAGGTCACAATTATTTTATAATGTTTGCAAATTATAAATCATTGTTAGCAAATTAAAATGTTTTGAGGAGTTCTGTTATTTGTTCGTTTTAAGAAGTTCAAAATGGAGCCTGGGATCCCCAGTCTTGGATATATTTTTACCCTGTTGTTGTGTAAAATATGCGCTAAAACTTTATAAACAGTAGATAAACATTAATTGGACTGGAAGAGTATTCAAATTATTATATTAAGGTCGCCCGTAGTTTCTTATATAAACCTGTATTTGTGTCTGTAAACTGCGTGTGTTCTCTGATCGATTTCCCTGTTTTGCTGGACGAAAAAACCCCAGTTACTGGGGAAAAAAACCTTGCTATCTACGTCTGAGACCGACTAACTCAGCCACGGAGTGAAAAAAGCCCATTAAAGTTCCTCGCCTCATCGACGGGATTCGAACCCAGGCCTTCCACCCGGTGTGAGGAGGACAGTGGCGATACCACTATGCTACCTGCTCAGATCGCTGGAAGGATTCTTCCAGCGATCTGAGCTGAAACTAATTGCTCAGCTCATAAATGTATGACGTTTTACTGTCTATATTTAAACCACAAAGATTTGGTAAGAGGTTTGAAACGCCGCGATAATTTTCGTATTAGTTCTATATACCTTTTCAGCGTTACTTATTTCCGCACAAAGTTAGAATCTGTTATATAATGGTGACTGATAAGATCGAAGGCTAGATGTGAATGTACACTGCCCTACCATTAATATCTGGATACCCTCCATGGATGGGGAAACAGGTGCTGTGCATGCAACACATCACAGAACTTGCTACAAATATGCACCCTGGGCTTCGAACAGACATTTGCAAAAGTGGGCAGGCAAGATGACGTTCAACAGAATTACCTCAACAAATGCTAGACGACGATTAACATGGTATAAGGAGCGCGAATCCTGGACTGTAGAGCAGTGGAAAACAGTCCTGTGGACAGACAAGTCGAGGTTCGCACTCTACCAGTCCGATGGCCGTTCCTGGGTGTGGCGAATGCTAGGGGAACAGTTCCTTCCTGATTATATCCTCCCAACAATAAAGTCTGGTGCAGGCAGCGTCATGGTACTGGGCTCCTTTCATGGTTTGGCACGGGTCCATTAGTCGTTATCGACAAAACAATGAATGTTGTGTAATAACCAGGACATCCTGGACAATTATGCACTTTCAACGTTACGGCAATACTTCAGAGAAGACATGTATCAGCAAGACAACGTGCCATGCCATACTGCTTGGGTCGTAACAGAGTGGTTTGAAGACATGAGCATGGAAAGGTTGGATTGAATGGTTTGAATTGAATGGCTCCTTTCATGGTTTGGCACGGGTCCATTAGTCGTTATCGACAAAACAATGAATGCTGTGCAATAACCAGGACATCTTGGACAATTATGCACTTTCAACGTTATGGCAATACTTCGGAGAAGACATGTATCAGCAAGACAACGTGCCATGCCATACTGCTTGGGTCGTAACAGAGTGGTTTGAAGACATCAGCATGGAAAAGTTGGATTGAATAGCCCAAAGTGTTGATCTGAATCTAGTCGAGCATCTTTGGGATGTATTGGATCGTCGGGTACGCGAACGACGAGATCTCCCAAAGAAGGCCGAACTGCTGGCAGCGTTAAAGACCGAGTGGAGGAACATATCACCTGACATTTATAAAAAGCTGGTTGAGAGTATGCCGCGAAGATTGAAGGCTGTCATAAAAGCAAAATGTTTCAGCACAAAATTTAAAATGACGCAATAAAAGCTCTGTTTTTGTCTAAAGGCAGGTGTCCGGATGTTAATGGTAGGGCAGTGCAGATCTCCTGCCTGTTATACAGTTATTAACATTAAATACCTCATTTAAATGTGTTTGTAAAATTTTAAGGGAAAATATTTTCCTTTTTTTTTTTTTTTTTTCAGAATAATCGAAAAAAGTTAAGTGAAACATTAAACTTTTTTCTGACCACAGTCACCGGTCGCGGTTTTGAATTATTTCACTTTTATAATCTCATACTTCTGTTTGTTCAGATTAATGAAAAAATTACGTGAAATTCGAGAGATATAAGATGTCATTAGAGCTGTTAAACTCTGTTTGAAGACCGAAGATGCGAGCTTCTGCAAACAAGGGACAGGAATGATGAAAGATCGCTATAAAAAGTGTATTTACATTAGAGGAGATTATGCGGAAAAATAAATATTCATTTTTGTTGCTGCTACTCTCTTTCGTGGGTAAACCACGCAATAATCAATCATCCTCCTGTTAATTCCATACGCTTACTTTTGTTACACATTTTCACATCTTATTTTAGAGAAACACAAAATATATTACGTGTTTTTAGGAAATTTGTGACATTCGCTAAGCACGAGAAACGTGCGAAATCAAAATCGGTGAAAATTTAACTGTTATTATTAAATATACAAAAAAAGATTAATTCTTTAAAATCAGTGATCACACTTTTAACATTCCCATAATTCATTTCGATAACTAATACATTACGTATCCTTTGTTTACTTAATAATATCATATTTACATAAGCTCTCTGGTTCGGGTCTCTGCAAATTCTGGTATCTCGCGTTTGCTTCTGCAGGAATAAAAATACAAGGGCAGATCAATAAGTAAAAGCCAAGAATCGAAGATTTTCCACTATAAGCTGTGACATCGTTATTATCTGAGATAATTGGAACCATACTTTAGAGACATAAAATACAATCTTTAAACTTTATGAAAATATCATTAAATGTAAGAACCACCACACTCACTGCATTTTCTCCAGCGTTCTTTCCAGGCAGTGAATACACTTTGATAAAAATTAGGAGGCTGACGCTTACAACAATGTTTAATGTCAGAAATGAGTTTCATACCACTCTCAAACACTTTACCACGCAAGTACGGGTATGCTTTCAGACTACGAAACAAAAAACAAAATCTCCTGGGGTGAGGTCAGGGCCATAGAGCAGGTGAGCCATTATGCTCCATCCCAGCTGAGCGATCTTTGACAGTGTCATCTGTGCTGTGTGTAGCAGTGCGTTATCTTGCGTTAAACGATGTCCTCCCGATTCACTTCACGCCTTTTGATTTTCAGAACTCGATTAAGCTTTTCCAGGGACAAGCAGTATCTTTTTTTCTTGGTGGTTCTTCTACTTTCCAAGAAATCGATAAAATGATGCCATTTTTATCCCAGAAGAAGATGGTAGCCACAAGTTTTATTGATGATTTGGAAAGTTTTGGCTTTTTAGTTTACAAGCGATGTCGGGTGTGCCCATTTCATAGATTGTCGTTTGATTTGTGGGTGACAATGGAAGGGCTATGTTTCATCACATGTGACAACCCCTTTTTAAGCACTAAGGACCGCCAGCACCAAACCTCTCCTGAAGATCCTTACAGATCTCTTTCCTCGCAGCCATCATCTCTCGTGTGAGCAGCTTAGGTACCTACCCGAGGGCAGATTATTCTGTACCCTAGTCTATTGATTGATGGTCAAAACACTTCTCTTTGACATTTTCGCAGCATCCATTGCTTGTCTAGTGGGTATGCACCTTTCATTTCGAATGAGCTGGTCAACGAGTTCTTCGTTTTCAATGTTTGTGACAGACGTTGGTCTTCCTCTTGGGTCTTGGTTTGTCCTTGATGTTGAAATCATCTTCTCAAAACCGTTGGAATCACATCTAGATATTACTTCGATGAATTGTCTGATCCGTATAGACTGACAGGAGTTTTCGATGGATTGGTATGGACTACTGATCACCCGACTTGAACAGAAGCTCCGTCATACACCTTTTCTGGAAATGGCTGTCATTTTTTCCATCTATATCTTCAGATCTAAAAATACCAGAAAAATGATATTAGATGTGTTAATGGGTAATAGGGTTGTGATGCACGCGCGTGCATGTCCTTTACTTGGACATGGCGTTTCTGCATAAACTACCACACAGTATTATTGACTATATGGATTTCCTTCATCCACCCGTATTCGAGTTCATTGCAAGAAGATTCTCTTGAAAGGATTCAATAGGCTTCAGAGCCTAATGTGGCAGAACGCCCACTAGTATTTTCCAAGATGCTTGCCTCTTTAATCTCGACTTCTCATCAGTATAATCAAAATTTTCTAGTTGCCATTTACAAAAACTTAGAAATATCACTAATCTACTCATTTCATTTTTTCTACGTGTTCCTTTGACTATCCGGCGAGATTTTTCTACTAAAATCTTGCTCTATATTTCTCTTGCCATTATAGTTTATTAGGAAGAATACTTTTCACGAGCTGTATAATTTAAAAACCAGCAATGATATTCAAAGAATTAATCATAAGTACAATACACAAATGATTAATAACTTTAGAGACCTGAAAATCTCAACTTAACCAACAATGCAAGCAAATCTGCTCAGATAAGGTTATTTCGATCCATACAGAAATAATTGGAGTCCCGTCGATGACGTGAGAAATTATGGGCATTTTTCACAACCTGGCTGAGTTAATTGGTCTTAGACGAGAGTAGTATGATTTTTTCTCCTGGAAACTCGGGTTTTTCGTCTAGCAAACAGAAAATCGATCACAGAACACGTGCAACTTGCAGACAGCATATAAGGAGTAATATGGCCTTAGCCGCTGATGCTCCTAAACCCTACTATAACAACAACAACAACAACAGTTGCGTCCACAGGGAAAAAGGCAAGATTGTTTTCAAATCCTTTTCTTTTCCTTTCATCCTATAAATCTGTATTTAAGATTGGCTCTCTAAAATTTGTCACTCCTCAGGAATATATAATTGAATTTCCAATCCCAAGTAAAGCAAATAAAACAACAGCTTTCAGTTCAGAAACGTGTTTTTAACAAACTGAAACACGAAGTATCCAATTTTCCTGTGCATCTGTCACCAACCCTGTCATAAATTTCCTCGCTATGGGTTCTCAGAAAGAAACATTGTAATCCTTGCTCAACTACTTGCTTTGGGTGCTCTAATTACGTCAGCTTCTGGATGAAAAACTATGCCCAGGGGAGCTGTAAAAGACGAATTCCCAGAAACATTTTATGACTGTGCTTAAGGTGTTTTCGGGAAAATCTGGACTATGAAAAACTTATAAGAAACTAGAGTTTTAGACCTCCAGACTTCTATTTTAATCATAAATATTCTACAATTAAAAGAACCTCCATAACTCCAAATCTACCTCTAATGTCAAATATAAAGCAAAATAATCTACAATGCCAAATTATGTTCCAAGTTATGATTTCGAAGGATGTAAATATTAGCATATGTCTTTATTAAATACATTTTTAGAATTTTATTTGTTTATCTTATTTTAAATAAAGGGACGACCTCTAAAAATATAAACTGCTTTATTTTCCAAGAAGTCGACTTGACACAAATACATTCATTAACACGTAACAAAATCATTTCGAACAAAGTGAGTTTTTTTTTTATTTTTTATTTTATTATTTTTATTTTTTTCCCGGAGTATCCAAATGCTGATGCTGTGACTTTGAATATTAAGAAAGTCTACTGTCCGCGTTATCTGGAAACAGTTAGGACATATTGTACTATACAAGCTTATTAACATATCATCATTCTAAACTGATGTTCCAAGGCTATCGTATGTATTTTCCTCCTAGACGGTGCACCTTCAGTTTGGATTCTGATGGTTCGTTTTCGTCAGTTTTCTTTTACATTTGTTTAAGCTCAGCTGTATTGACTACTATGCCGTGATGGGAATTTTATATTTTCCAGTCTTTGGGTGGAAACTTAAAGAAAAAACCATTTTTTTTCGATTTCTTTTCTGGAAAGGCACAAATTACAGGTTTGTAAGAATTCCTTCAGATTTCACCCATCTATAAAAGTCCTTCCCTCTGAGGCATTAAATGTATCTGTAAGATAACTTCGAAAGATTAAAACTGATTCACGTCACCACCTTTAGGTTTTTAAAACTGGCGCTTCAGTTCATCGAATTATAAACAGATGGAACACTTCATTGTCCCTAGAGGAGGACACGCAGTAAGGGCTCCCTCACACTGGTGTAGTAAAGGTACGCTTTCCTCTCGGAGGAGTGTAATTGTCCTGAAATATAAAGAATTCATATAAAGACCAAGTTAGCAGACCACCGTGAAGAATACATTTTAGATAATAATATTTTAAACCAAAATGTGCAAATAATACAAGTGATAAGATTTTTATTTAAATGGATTTGTTAAGAACATAATTTCCCCGTAATAGAGGCACAAATAATGTCTGTATATAGTTTAAATAGAGGTATTTCGAGGTTCCAGGCTTTATGGATTAAAATAGCCTCTTTAACGAATGCCTTTAGAAATTGTATTAAATGTATGCTAATGAAAATGTTCTCTGGATTTTTTCAACTGAACTTATATATTGAACAACTAAGGAATAAATAGACAGATCCAATGAGCGAATTCATGTTTAGGAAGCCATAACTCAACTGTTCCATCGTGAGAGAATTACAGGCTATAACACAAGGACACTAAAATTCAGTCATTAATCGGTTAAGATCGATACTCCCAACATCGAGACCATGGGCTCCGGCAGGATATTTTGCAAGGTGGTGCATGTGGGAATACATTTTTTGTTCACCAAATTTTCGAATGCATGCAATATTAAGTCAAGTTTGAGTGATATACGTGTACAGCCGAGCCAACGTTTCGTGTAGAATTTTTTTGTAGAATTTGTATTGTTTTAATGTTTCAATAAATTAATGAAAATATTAAAAATTGTGTATTACTTTGAAATCCAAAGGTGGTGCACTAGCACCACCTTGCACCATGCTGCCGGCGCCCATGATCAAGACCATCTTAACTCTCTCCAGGGAAGCTACTAGGCTCTCAGCAGAAACAAACTTCGAACTTCACTTAGCTCTCACCAATCTAGAAGAATTCAGGATATTTATCAGGAAACAGAAGGGACATTTGCAAAAAGCGAAAAATCAGTCCAAAAAATACGTGAAGACAAAAGTTACAGGAAGCAAATGTAAATATAAGAATATAAATATATTTCAAAATTGCTTTATATATGTATATACACAAAGTAATAGTAACAAAGAAAAAAATCTAAAGATATGTAAAACTAAAGAGTAAGAGAACGGAAGTGTAGCGATCGTGAATATTAATTAAATTTCGAAAAGCAAAAACAGAACAATTATAATCAATTAAATTGTGGCAACAAGCTACTGCAGCTTTGCGTGCGCCGTTTCGTTTTGTTCTCTATACATATTTTTCACTCAGTTCTTGTACATCTTGTACGCTACTCTTTTATCCATATTTTCATAATTTATATATATTTCTCGAAGAATAGTAAATGACACACCGTGAATTTGTAGATACGTATTTGTAGATAGACTATGAAATTCAAAATGTGTTGACTCTCATGTGCCAAAGAATTCAAGTAACCACGCGATTCCTACTATGGATAGAGCTTCTGGTTTTAATTAAAATTCTGTTATTTAGAGTTTTTAAGGAATATCTATAGTACATAGAGATCAGTCATTTGTATTGCTGCCGCCTCTCAGCGAGGTCAGTAATCTGGGAAAAGAAATCAGCTCTTCCACAGCTGAAAAGAGCAGCTATAAACTCCATTAATTATCGACTCAAGAATCTTTTTATCCCAGCCAGACAATTAAGTAAAAATTTCGATCTTACATTGCAAAAAAGTGAACTTCAAACTACAGTCTGTCCCTTTCTCATCCTGCATTCCCTTATGAGAGGCATTAAATAAATTCTCTCCCTTTCTCATCCAGAAATGTATTGAAAATATGATGTTCTCCTAAGGCGGTATTGCACCCCGAAATTAGTAGGAATAAGAGACATCGTCATGGTGAAAGATTCATAAAAATCTTCTTGATGGTAAACCAGCACAGTTAATTCCCATAATCATCCACTTCAGATTGCAGAGTGAGACCTTTTAAAGTGTCACAAAAGAATAAGTTACTCGGGAACTAAGAGATCAGAGTGATACAAGCCAAGGTGGAATGCCTTCTTGCCCACACTATTATCATATATGAACTATACAAATCAGCCGTACGGAATCGACCCCTCTGTCTGTCTGAATATGAGAAAAGACAACCTCGGTGAATTTCTTTTGTTGTTATCGAGATGAAAAAGAGGAAATGTTTCCTTTTGCTCTGGAGCAATTGTATGGCTACTACGATTTGAACCTGAATTAAAACTTGCTATTTCAATTCAGGATGTTGCTTATACTTCGGGGTATTCTTTGTATTCATCGGATTCCATAATGTCAGACAGCGAACAGAGAAAGAAGCATTCAGACCTGGTAAAGCAAGGTGCATAGATAGTGCATGGAAACATACTTTTATCACAAGGCTTGATCAAGCTGTAGCAAGAATCTAACTTAGAGATTTCACCCCATCCCGTGTGAAGTCCAGCTCTTGGTTCTCCAGTTTTTTACTTGTTTCCAAAGCTGAGGGAAGGGGAGTGGGAGGAGTATGGTATTCTACACACGATTTATAGGGCCTTTGCTAGTAGGGAGAAGGACATCATTATCATTAAGGCAAGGTTAAAATTCCCTTGTGGGAACGGGAATTGTACGGACAGATATTTTGTTATTATTTATTATTATTGTTTATTGTATACGTGCGCATAAAAAGAAATCTGCTTCTTTACACCATTTGCCTTACTAATATAAATATACTAAAATCAGAAGTAAGTTTATTATTAAACGAAAAATGGTATTTTAGATTTTCAGCAATTCATATAATAGTGTTTAATTTTGTTATATCATTAAGCGTCAGTATGATTTTCGGGGTTTCATATGGTGCGAACTGGATTCCGGGGTTGTGAAAGAAAAAATGTTTGGAATTTTTGTTCTATAATTTCCCTTTTTTGTCGTAGATTTATCTGCGTTTGCCATCACATGTCAATAGTTTCTGAGAGTAATAATATCGGCATTTCAAGCGTGAAATGGCCAGTACTTTGACCTAGAATGAATCATATTTTATGATATGAAATTTTGGAACGGATATCTCCGCTCTAACTACTCATTTTTTCACCGTGTAACGTATTGTGCATAATATTACAGAAATTATGTAATCCAAATCCAATGCCACAAGATTTGAATGACTTTTAGTTCCACTACATACATACAATCATCAAAAAACTGTTCTAACTTTTACAGATGTCTCGAAATTTTTTTATTGTTGTCTTTAGTTTGTCTTAAAGTTTTATAAGACACAGATTCATGCAAAGAGCAAGCCTGAGTGGAAGTGAAAGACTTTTGCCTGTAAATTTAGACTTTCCTTTATGCATAACCTGTTTCTTGAACTTTGTTAGCAATCTGGTAATTCTGGGGTCTCATTGTATTTTCCAGGGATTCTTGCAGCTGACTCAGTAATTATGCTAGCTGTTCTTCTACATCGTGAAAAAAAAAAGGTCTGTGTTGGAATCTTATCTCTATAGGAGAAATGTTTATTGAAGTTTCAGACATTGGGCGAGTTAGTTTGTCTCGCACTAAGGGGGGTAAATGGATTTTCCCTCCTGAAAACGTTGGTTTATCATCAGCAAATCGCATAAATCAACCAGAGATTACACGCATAGACACTATATACTGGCACCTGATGGCCTTAGTTGTTTCTACTATAGCATGGTCTTGCCAACCTTCTACCCAACCCACGCTCTGTTAGAAAAAGTTTGTCTTTCTAACAGAGCTCTGTTAGAAAGAGTATTTTCATCCGTGAAAGTAAAAGACGTACATGGTAAGCCCTTCCTCTTACGTTTTCTTCGCTTTAGCGATTCGACCATGTGCGAAGCAGCAATGAAGCTTAAAGACGAACTAATTGATAAGTATTACTGATTTCCATCGTTGCAGTAAACGAGATACGTGGCCTTTGCTCTGAGCGAACTTTTTTTTGTTGTAGTTTAGGTTAGGATAAATAAAGGAGATTCAGGAAACAGTTTCAACCATAACAGCTTATCATAATCAATCCCCTGTGTTCTTAAAATGGATACCAGGATTCCTTTTGGCTATACCATAGCCGACAGGGTATTACTCTCTTACGCCGTCGAGCTGCTAATGTCAGATGACGATCTTTAAATGAGATCGTTGCCCTTGGTCGTCATACTCAGGCAGCGGAGTGTTGCCAATCGATAAATAGTGGGCTCGCTACGTAACAGTGGATTCGCTTTATAATTAACAACTGGTTGACCAACTACCCATCACACATGACTAACAATAACACCGTCCAAAATTTACCAACAGGCTCGTAAGAGCTTCAGACAGCACACCCTTCTTCTACTAGTCTGGTGTTTAAACTTTATTGCAAAAATTAATCTTGAAATATGGTGTTTTCCTTTAATTTTGGAAGTCAATGTGCTTATTGCATGGTAGGTCTTTAGCTGTAAGAAGATTCTGCTATTACACTCCACGACAATATCATAAAAGTTTGATTATTAATAACATTTAATGATTTAGCCGCTGGCGTCGAGAAATTAAAGGTAGAGAGTAGAGGTCGAATTTTGAACAAACATAGTTCATCCAAACTAAACTCTGCCCATTCATGTACGTGTTGTTTTAAGTGCCCATCAGCGACTAAAGCCACATTGCCGCATTCTGTATTATGCCTGTACAAAGTGTATGTTCGGGGCCCGATTTGCATATTGTTTTGGAGTTGTTCTTGACTGAAAGCTCGCACATTCACTACTCACCTTGATCTCATCACAGCAAGAATACAGAAGTTGAAAAGAATGCAAAGCAGTATCTATTACACATGTGAGACAGAAGCAGTTGCAGAGGTCCCAGGTGTGGGATCGCTGCCACTGGAGGAACCCCATCTGTTGCTTAAGGGCTACCCATCCCTGTGTCAGAGTAAACCCTGACTGCATATCACAGACAGGTTTATCCTGGCTCAGTTGTTGAGCCTGATCCAACAAGTTAATTGTGATTTCGCCAGATCTTCCAAAGAGCCAAGGTATCGAAAAAGGATCCTCGATGGACTCAGCCGTGAAGCTCATCCATAAACTGTTATCCTTCCTCTTACCACCGCACTGATGCTTTCTGCTGTCAATAACTAGCCACCTCACTGCTGAAGGTACTACAGGAATTCAGTAAATGTTAAATGCTCTGTATATTATACCATCCTTTTTAAGTATCATCCTTTAACTTTATATCACGCCTTTGTTATATGATGTTTAATTATTTGTGTTAATTCCTGGCCACAACTATTGGGGCTGTGATGGATACTATTGCATTGTTTTCTTACCCACAGGCTTTGTAAACACTGAAATACACAATAAAGGATTTAATAATATTGTTATGCGGGTTGAAAAACTCAAAATAACTCAAAGGGAAAAATCCTACTTTCTCCACCTGAGATCCGTTAACTACAGCTTGTAGTGAAGACGAGTTTAAAAATTCCTCCAGTCGTCAATGGGGAATCGAACCTATACATTTCCAAACCAGTGACAAGTGACGAAACCACAATGCTTACGGAGAATAAGATTGTAAACAGAAGCAACAACCAGTTGCATCATTTTGGCAAGATGTGTTGACATACCATATAGAAGCGATATCATGCAATTAATATCACGAAAATCACGATATTCGTCAGATACTTATATAGCCAAATCAAAGAAGTTGAGGGATTGCATGAATGAGAGTCAATTGCAGAAAAAACAAATCTCTTTGTTTTCAGATGACGAGTACTACAAGATAAAGACCACATGAACACGTAACATAATCACATAATGCGGTAACCAAAGCGGTTCATGCACCAAGTAATCTCAGATACGACTTGTTCTGGAACTGGAGGACTTTGGTTCCTCCAGTTCCAGAACATATCTGAGGTCCTATTCACAAATTTTCTTAAAGGATCTGATATCAGATTCTATAAGAATGATAAAATTACCTTCAACAGGATCTGATATCAGCTGACGAGGACGGATGATTATGAATGGATAGCACCGAAAACTGTTTCAAAATATCTAGCACTCTCTCTCCCCCTCACCTAACCCCTTGACAGGCAGTCATCAGTAGCGAAGTGCTTATAATCACCAACATTCCACTCATAAAAAACGCCTGAGTCCGAATCAACCCTGTGAATGGTGCGAGAAAGTTTTTATGAGCTTGTTTCACAAAGTGGATGAGTTGGTCGGTTTCAGGCGATGACTCTATGGTTTTTACTCTAGTGAACTCAGATTTTCCGTCCAGAGGCCGAAGAATACATTCAATTACGGACATAATATATACTGACGCCTCATAGCTTTAGTCGCTTTGGTTCTTCATACACACCTAACCTAATCTTTCTTGGAACATTCAAACTACTTTGGAATGTTTTATGCACGGCTCCTTCTTTGTGGTCTTGCATCAGCTGCTCCGTTGCTGCTAAAGCAACATTGGCAAACAACATTGTCATTTGTTGATTTATGAAGTTACCCGGGCAACACCGCTAAACAACCTGCGGTTTCAAATTTAATCTGGCATTTATACTTCTAATTGCAGAATCTGTTTCTTGGAATAGTGAGTTAACATGCCGATATTCCCATAATGCTTTAGCTGCACTGCTCTGTGTCGATATTAATGCGCCAATAAAACCCAACAACAAACAAACAAATCTGTGTCGATAAAAGAGCCTCACAAGACGTGCATCATATTTCAATGATAAAACTGTCTCTAAAACCCTGTTCTTTACAGCTGATATGATCGTCATTGGAAACTACTTTTAGTTTATACTAATGTCATTACTGTATGGAAGTATGTAACTGCTTGTAGCAGGCTTAAACAGTGTGAATTAATGCCATTAGTTAGTATGAATTTATATGATAACTAGTCAATTGCAGTTTGGATTTGTACAAAATAAACATCATCTGATGGCAGAAAATTATCTGCTATTTTATAAATATTTGGTATTGGTATTAAAATGGTATAATGCAAGGAAGCGTGAACTTATTTTGCATCTGCAAGAAAAAAAAACTCTCTCTGATCATTCCCATCATCAAAAATTGCCTATCCCATCCTTCCTTAAGTTTGCCAAACTCTCTACTCGCAAGAAGCATATTCCAACGTTTCACAACACGCTGCCCGAAGGTAATCTTCATAATTAGTCAACTGCTATTTTTAAAGTGTTATAATTGTATCACCATTGAGAATATTCCTCCCTCATTCATTTTACTGCTCCTGCTTAGAGTCTCATACACTTCCGATAAATCATCGATAGAAAACCATATTGCCCTTCTTGCTGCTTGCACTGCATGTTGAACTCCATGTCTTTATATGTGATAGTCCTCAAGTCCTTCTCTTCCTCTCTCCCTAACCTGTTAACCACTCCTGAGTTTTCTGTTCAGCAGGTGCATTTTTTTGCATTTAACAGTATTAAACTTTAGCTGCCATTTTTCATAAGATTCTTGCAATCAGTCCAAATTCTTTTGAAGTAGCATACCCTAGTTTCAATCATTAGTCATCCTCGTAGTTTTAATTTGTCAGATAACTTTGTCAGCGTCATCATTTTGTAAGATAATAAACAAGAGAATTCCAAGCACTGATCACTGAGGGATCCGCTTGCTACACCAGTCCACTTTGAAGAATATGACTACCCTCTCTGCTCTCCTCAACCAACATCTAATATTATTAGGGGCTAGACGAAGGATGGGATCTTCTCTGTTATCCCGACTTGCTCTAATTTATACAATAGCCTCTCACGAGGAACATTATCAAAGCCTTACTAAAATCATGGGTTTTCGCTGTTGTTTTTGTTGTTTGGTTTTTAGGAGCATTAGCAACTAAGGCCATATTGCTCCGGGATATGCGGTGGCCATTCCCTGACCTTTCCGCATCCTCCGTATTTGGTGGTGACGGGCTCGAACCCCGGTCTAATCAAGAAGCGTGTGCTACGCACTGCTACTCCTTCCCACCTGGCTACGGATGGTTACTCGCATCCAACTGCTTGATAACCTGGTCATAGTCATTTAGCAGATTTTTAGGCAAGATCTCTCCTTCATGAAACAATGCTGAGACCCATTTAGAATACTATTCTTGTAGGTGGTCCTGTATTTCGTTTTTAACCACAAAAGTCGAACATGCTGGTCAATAACTGTCCATCACTTTTTTAGCTTATGGATTGGATAGCTCCTTCCCTTATGGATTGAAGACACTGGCACTTCTCCAGTCCAAAGAAACAATCCCCGAATCTAATGATCTCATTAACATTATTAATGGTTGGATGCATTCACCGTCACCTTTAGGCGCGTCTCTGATAACATTTTGTCACTTAGTTTCATCTTAACTTCACTGTTCTCTCCCTTTCGGCACTAATGTGGTTTCAATAGTTATAATTGACAATCCAACTACACTGATGTGTAATTTGATTGTCAATTATACAACCACTTTGACCTTGTAAGGGGCATATCAAATTTACTTATAATTATATTACTTATTTATTCATGTCTTTACGATTTTTGCAGTGTTAACCCCTAGCCTGCGTACCGTGTAGTGGTGTTCGGCAGCTCGAGTGCATGGTTGGTTTTGAGTCCTTTCTTTTATTAGAACTGTTATGCCATTTAAGAAACGGTTTGGAGACCACACCTTTGTGTCAGGCCCTGCTGAATTACATCCGGCGAACCTCCCTTTTGCACGGTCCTGCGTGCTGAGTATTATTATAGATCATGCCTCTTCTATATTTTTTGCGTAGGGGGGTAATGCATAGCCACAAATTTGCAAATATCAAACATTGCCTGAATCGTTCAACTAATTGACTCTCCACATGTGCATTCATTTTGCATCGCTTTCTATTTCATTATAATGCCATAATAGCCATGCTATAGTTAATAACATAAATCTAGATTACGCAATTACTAAAATACTACAACCATAGTTTAAATGTCATCATTATTAAAAGTTTTAATATCATAATGAAGATTCCAAAAATGATTGTAGTTACGCATTACCACCAACACTTACAAAATGCAGCCACTAAACCATTAGCTGCTTAATATTGAATTCACAAATTCAAAATTTTTTCTCCGAAATTTAAAATACTTAAATACTAATTGTCGCTTCGCGATAATTAATTTATATTTATCATTACACTTATTAATTTATTAATAATTATATGAATATTAATACTTATATATTAAATAAATAATAATTTGTAAATAATAACGTTTACAGAATTTCTTTGAATACAGTAAGTGAGAGGGCGTTGATGTGCAGCCGACGAAACTTTATAAGTAATTTGTGTGATACATTTACGTGTAAAGCATTAATAAACAATTGAATGACATAAATTGGAGATGAAATCAAAGTACCACTTAACTAGAATTATTTAACACTGAATAGCTAAAAAGTGAGCAATTACACATCAGCGAATAATGCTAAGCACTGTGTACTCTAAAAATAAAATAAAATCGCATGTTACCTTATTGGAATAGTAGATTGAATTTGTGGTTGGGGAGCCACTGTATCCTTTTCTTTCCTCTTCTAACTCTCCTGTTGAACTTAAGGGATGTTCGTTTATTCGAACTTGTTCTATGTTTGCGAAGGGGACCGGGGGTGTGTCGAACTGCGCAGTTGAAGGTGCTAACGAAGTTTGCGATGAGCAGTAGTCGTCATAGTATTGCTGGCGGTGCTGAAAGAGAATACAGAGAACTATTACAAGATGTATTATTCTCTCTGGGAGAAGAAATACGAATTCGTGCAGATGTTTAAGATTATATCTATTGGGTGTTTTTAAAAGAATGGGCAAAAAGATTTCTGGGACATATTCCAACATCCAAAATAAGAAAACAAAAGTTATATAAATACATGTCTAATTCTGAATAATAAAACATAAATGATCTCAATAATAAAAAAATGCATGTCTAATTCTGAATAATAAAAAGTTCTTCAAAAGAAAGAGCGCATTTCTCCAGCATTAAACATTATGAAAGTTTAAAAATATGATGTTTTAGCAGTGGGAAGGTAAAACTACGAAACGAGTGTAAAACCTTATTTGTTTATGTATGGAATTAGATTGTTGAATTTAATTTGCTTTAAATTTTAGCTGTTGTTCGAGTAATTGATTTTGATAGTTCTTTTTTGTAGTATTTCTAATGTGTTGTAATATTTGGCTAAACTCTTGCTCATCATAATTACATTTTACTGTAGTAAACGTTTATGCCTAAAGTAACTATTTCAATTAGTTGTAAACATATTTATCATTTAAAAGATCGACATTCTTCTTCTCGTATTTTAAAAATATCTAATTTTATTTGTGAGATATGAGATGTGAGCTTAATTACTTGGCCCCGGGTGCCAAGCGTTATAGTGATCAAGCAGTTCTCATTGATTTCTAGTGCGTTTTCTCATAGCAGGCAGTTTTGTTCAGTTGTAAAAGTTTTCTTAAGTTTCTGTTAAGTAATAGTAAATTTAGTATAACGAACTTGTAAGTTACAGAAAGGAAAACCACCTTTCTTTTTTCCTTTTAAACTGACTAACCTAAACTATCCTTACTTTTATACTGCTTGCTCACTCTAGCGGCACTGCTCCTGCCTTCTCGTGGCGGAACCGGTAATCTGGGAGAATAAATTCACTCTTCCAGGGCTGAAAGGAGCAAAGATGGATAACACTATGTTTCCATCATTAGAGCCATCGAGCTCAAGCCTAGAGAAAAATGATAAAGAATATGACTTTTCTCGACCCAATTGGTTGAAAATAACTCTTCAAAAGGAGATACTAGCATTCTTCATTCTCTATCAGACCAGCCACTACGTAAATTATCTCCATTCCTTGCGCAGAAATGCATTGAGTCTGCTGCAATTCGCAAATCAGTAAAGCGAATCCAGTCTGCGGATGGGGATTTTTTTTACCATGAAATCTGATTGCACTGCTATCAATCTTCATTGTCCAAATTGTAAGGGTAACATCTGGCATTATCCAGAATATGTGAACTATGAAAACAAGGGAAAAAATCCAGAAATATAAAGTGGAGAATAAAGTCTCACATACTCAGAGGCAAGAAGACAAATAATCAAAACAGAGCCAAAGCGTATGTATGGTATTCAAACAGATAGGTATTGTTCCTTCATATTTATCACCAATTGAGCACGTTCCTTGCTCTCCACATCCAAATAATGTCCTCTGCAACAAAAAAAAAAACAAAGAAACAACTGAAAAAGCCAGCAATATCCCAGTTATCAATAGCAAAACGAAAAATAACAGAAACCATGAAACTGCAATCACCGCTTTCAACCATCACAATGGATAAATGGATCTTGATGAACAGAATAAATCGGATTACGGTATTTTACAGCTTCATGCGGCCGATGAGATGGCCATGACACATCCTTTCTTTCTTAAGAAAGACAAAAAGAAGGTAGATAGACACAAGCAAGCTACAAAAAAAGCTAGCCTGAAACAAAGTGGAAAGAATCAATGAAATTGTAGAGGATTTCGTAATATAAAAAGACGATTTACATGACCTTATCCATCGATATGAACCAGCAGGCATATGCCTACAGGAAACTTATTTAAATTCGCAAGTATGTCCTACCATTAAAGTTTACACTATCTTCAGATGAGATAAGAGTACTGATTCGCCAGCTCGTGGAGGGGTGTTGGTTTTTGTTAGAAACGATGTTCCATCCACGCATGTTGCTCTCAGATTCCTTTTGAAGTAGCGGCAGTGCGCACTGTAATTGGTATCACTCTTACAGTAGCATATATATATTCCTCCTAATTTCTCGTTTACCTCAGATGCCTAGAACTAATAGACCAGCTGTTAACTCCGTTCTGCTTACGCGGCGACTTCAATGCTCATTATCCGGTGTGAGGAACTCCAACAATTGACAAGGAGGTAAATTAATAGAATCGCTTCTTGATCTTTCAATCTGATCTCCCTCCCTCCATACATACCAATACGGAGTGGTCTGTGCTTGATAACCCACTAAATAGTAATCACCTACCGATTCTCTGCAAGCTCCAAACACGGGTAAACTCACTGCGTCGCTCCAATTGGAAATTTCGTAGGGCACATTGGAATGAATCTGCTCTCACGTCCAGTTTGATGATGAAATAGTCAAATCTTAGCCCACAGATATTGTCATGGATCCAATACCAAAATCTATGCCGGGAATCGCAAACACAGTAATTACTGGTGGAATCACGCTGAACAGAAACAAAGTAGAGATTGGGATTTGTTTCTCAAATTCCCCACAACTAGTAGCCTAATTAATTTTAAAAGACTAATATGCAAGTTCCTCCAAAAAAGAAGAAAAGCAAAAAAAAAAGATGCCTGATTGGTTTTACCTCAAATATAAACGAGGACACGGACATCAGACTCGTCCGTGTCCTTGACTCATCTGCAGGAAAATACAAACACTAAATGGCAAATATATGCAGTCCCCAGCTTCAATACTAAACTGGGAAAGAGTTGTCCTCTCCGGGAGAAATAGCAAATGCCTTAACTGAATCATTTGCCAGTATATTGGCAGTATCCACCTATAACCCAATCTTTTAGCTTATTAAAAATCTGCAGAACAGCATAAGATCAATTTTTCTACCATAATTTTACACCCATACAACCAGCCATTCACATTAATGGAACTTTTAGGGTCTCTCAATAAAATATCCAGTAGCGCTGCTGGTCCAGATGGGATCTACTACATAATGCTTAAACAACAGAACAAAAAACACATTTTTAAAAATATTACAATCGAATATTTTCAGAAAATATTTACCCAAACTCCTGCCATCACTGAAGTGTTCTAGCTTTCCGGAAGCCAGGAAAGGATCGTACCTTTCCACATAACTACAGGCCGATTTCTCTGACTAGATATTTAGGCAAATCGTGGAAAAAATGGTTGGCAGGCGGCTAACTTGCCTCCTGGAAACTAAAAACTTGCTAAACAGTAACCAGTATGCGTTTCAAAACAATCGGACCACGGTAGTTATGATGATAAAAGCAGAAGCAAACCTCATAATGGGACAACGTTGTCCCATTATGCCCTCATAATGGGACAACGTCTGGTTATGATCAATTTCAATATCGAGAAAGCCTTCGATACCACCTGGCGATATGGTGTACTCTTGTTTGGGTGATTTCAGAGCAGAAGGCAGAAATTGGATGGCTAAACCGCCGCCTAGCCGAAAGAATTAAGATCTAATCAAGAAGAAGATCTAATCTAATCTAATCTAATGTTCATTTTTTTGGCTTGAGAGCGAAAAAAATGAAGATCTTGATTAGATCTTCATTCTTTCGGCTTGAGAGGTCAGTTATCCCAATTTATACAAAACTTCCTACGCCACAAAACGTTTCGAATTAGATATATGAACAATTTATCCGTTCGAACGTTTCGAATTAGATATATGAACAATTTATCCAAATCAGTTGACCAAGAGGAGAGTGTGCCGCAGGGTTCCATTTTCAGTGCAACATGACACGGGATTTACCCAATACAGTAGAATCGTACATGCTTGCTGACGACCTCATTTTCTCTGTGAATCCCAAACTGTGAATACCACTGAAAGGAAATTTCAAATTTCCATAGATAAAATAGAATCATGGGCACTACGGAATAGTTATTTCCTACTAGAAACGAAATACACTGCAATTCATTTTTGTTAAAAACGCAAACTACAGTGGCGGACAAAAAACTGCATCACTTTAAAAAAGTAACATTTGTAGTGAAACGTATAAGATATTGTTTGATTACAGTCATTTTGTTTGTCGCAAAGCAAAGGTATTGCATCAGACAATAACTACAAGGTATTACATCAGCCGTTTCTATAAATACAGCGTTGGAAGGGTACACGCTCATTAGTATCCTGTTTTGCGGAGGTGTAAGCATGGCTCCATATGTTCAGTTTACACCAAGAAAAATAAGTGTAGCTGTTACTCTGACCCAGGAAGGACTTTCTACTAGTGCGATCGCTGATAAAATAGGCTGCCACCAGTTAACAGTATCCCGGGTGCTGATATTAAAGTGTGATGTGAAGAGAAGACCTGGGTCGGGCCGTAAGAGAGCGACTACGCCTTCCCAAGATCGATATTTAAAACGGCTATGCCTTCGTAATCGCCATGCTAATGCTCCTGTACTAAAACTGGATTTTGGGATGGCCTCTGGTGTTGAAACAAATGCATGAACTATCCAAAGACAGCTTTCGGAATGTGGTCTGCATGCCTATCGGCCCAAGAAGCCCTTGTTGACCCAAAAAATAACGAAGAAGCGACTTTCCTGGGCTAAAACGCATGTTTCATGGGCAAAAGAGCAATGGGACACCGTCATCTTATCTGACCAATCAAAATTCAACTGCATGGCTCGGATGGGAAGCGATATGTCAGAAGAGAAAATAGGAGGCATACCATCCTGACTGCATACCACTAATTGTAAAGTTCCCCCGCCAGTCAGATGGTCTGGGGGATGCATAACAAGCAAAGGGGTGGGGCGAATTAAGTTTATTACCGGAAGGGTGAATGCAGAAACCTACACTGCTATCTTGGAGGAGTGCCTGAAACCCGTTATTAGGGATCACCACACTGACGTCCAAAACTGCATTTTTCAACAGGACTCAGCACCTTTCCACACAGCAAAATTGGTAAGTTTTGTGCTATTTAGATTTAATGATGAGTTTGTATTCTTGTCGCACACCAATGTTTTCCTCGTTTTTCTCCCTTAAGGTGCAGTCATACCTCAGAAATGCTGGCATTACAGTGTTGGACTGGTTCGGCAAAAGTCAGATTTCAGCCCAATTGTAAATTGTTGTCTAAAATTGCTACATAATGTCGTCTAAAATTGCTCAGAAGAAGCCAACAAGTAAGGTTCAGCTGCAGGAGAGTATTTAAGGGTGTGGTACCACGAAATTGGGCAACCGTATATGCAGAAGTTGATTAACTCTATGCCAGATCGTTACAAGGCTATAATTGCAGCTCGAGGAAGAACAACAAAATATTGAGGACTTATTTTGCTGACAGTACATAATACTATTACATTAACTTGTAATTTCAGTTTGTACACGGAAATGCAATAAAATGTATGTTTGGTTGTCATGATTTCCATTTGCATGATTTCTCTTATTTCCATTAATTACGCGTTTTACCCTTTGGGAAGATATTTATGGCAATTAGGTATATAAGGTGGAGTCTTTATTGGATTTCATTCACAGAGATATTCACAGGGATCCAGAAATATATTTAAAAAACAGCCTGTTTTCTGTTACCAACGATTTCCGTCTACTGTATTGGGATTATATTTAGAGAATAAACTTAATTTTGCTACTCTCGGACCGCTTGCCTAAAAACACTGAACATCTAAAGAGCCGTCTCCGCTATGTCCTGGGGTGCTAATAGCTCCCTCCTACATCTCTATAGAACCTTAATAAGGTCACGCTTGGATTATGGATCACCTGTCTACGACTCCGCTAAGAAAAATTCTCTATTACATCTGAACTCCAACCAACGTAATACCCTTAGGATAGCTGTGGGAACCCTCAGAACATCTCCTTTCTACAGCCTTTATATTGAGGCAAATGAACATCTCAATCTACATCTCAAGAGAAAATCCTTATTTTGTAATTATGCAGCAAAGATGAAAGGTATTCCATCCAGTCCTAGCTGACAGTCTCTGTTTGACCCTCAATATCCCATGCTATGCCACAATAAACCTAATGAAAACAGCCCCGCAGGGCTTCGATTGCAAGGGCTCATGCTCAGTAGGGACATCAACTTCCAGAATATATTCCAAGATGTTGCCACTCGCAAACTTACATGTACCTAATTCTCATCTTTGTGACAATTTCTTTATAAGATAGGGGAAATCCTCCCTAGCAAACACCAATTTTCAGCAGCTATATAAAACACATTCCTTGAAAAACTCAGTGAAAGCACATATCTATATTGACGCTCCAAAACAGATCTAGCTATAGGTGCTGCAGCACTTTCTTCCATCTTTTCAGTAGCTATGTCTCTTCCTATTGAATGCAGTATCTATACCACAGAATTGTTCGCAGTAAAACTAGCTATAGATAACATAAACAATCAGTATATAAAGCAATCTCTGTTATATGCAGACTCCTTAAGTGCAATCACTGCCATTCAACCTGCTTTTTTCTCCCTCTCATCCCATTCTTAAAGCGATCCGATCTAAATTATGTCACTATTAAACAGCCAACTAGAAAGTTACCTTCTGCTCGATCCTCAGTCATGTCGGCATCCCAGCTAATGAACGTGCGGATGGCGCTGCTATACATCCCGACATTGGATCTTCCTGTCAACTGAAAGTGTCCTGCACTGACTACAAACTATTATCAAAACAATATGTAGGAAACAATGGTCTCACTCTGCCAAACTCAAAAAAAAAAAAAAATAACAAATAAAAAAAAAATAGCCACAGCTGGGAGCATCTAGTATCAGGAGGAGGAGGAGGTGAGACATGATTCTGTCAAGAACTCGGAATCAGTTTTTCCCATCCAACTCATCTGCATTTGCTTATGGGAGAGAATCCTCCTCAGTGTTTCTTTTGACAGTCGCAGTTCGGGGCATTCTTTTTGAATGTCCCCAACAATCAACTATCCAAAAATCCAGCTTTGGCTCCCTATCCAACTTTCAGAAACCCTTAACTTATCGCATAATCTTGGCAACGATGAAAATTTCGAAGACTCTTTAACTATTTGAAACGCATAAATTTGTATAATTGTCTTTGATCATATGGCCCAAGAGGCCCTTGTGCCAAAACCCCCAAAAACAATAACGACAACTTAATTACTTGTCTTTCGCTTTACTGTGCCGTTTGCTGTTAACCCTACTTTCAGTTGTAATCTCTAAGTGAAGTCCGATAATGGAGATTTATTTTTATGTTGGCATTCTTGAATTGTACTGTAACCTTTCCATCCCATCGAGGGAATACGAGGAATGTCTTGAGTGGCAGGTGCTATCCAGCGCAACAGAATAAATTTCATCTATCTCATAACTCTAACCTCGCCTATACTGGAGTTTGCTCCATTCGTTAGCTTATCTGTAACACAACTCCACGTATAGCAAAAAACAAAACAATTTGAGAGAACAAATCATTTCCTTTCAAGTTATTGTTTAAAGTAACTTAACAAGTGGTGTAACTGGTTGGTAGTTTATTTTATTTACTCTATAGCGCGTTCCTCACTGTATTTAACGGGTTTTTTTGTGATATATGCTTAAAAGTTGGTTTTTAACTGCCATATTGTTTATTCCATATGGTATATAGTAGAACTTCACATTCAAAACAGTTTTTTCGATTGTAAAAACATATTGCGAACTTTAAATCAAAGAGATAGATAATTCATCATTAAAACTATTTCACGGACATTAGAAGTAGAATTTTATTGATTTCCACTTACTTTTATTGCTCTTTCTAGACTTCCTGTAAAGTTCGGATCGTAAAGAGGATTTCTTTTATGCATTGACGACTCTCTGTCCGTTGAGAACTGGATCTCCTCTTGCTCACTCAGATACTCCACTGCAATCGAAATAGTTTTTCTGTTACTCTAATGACCAAAACAATTTCTTGCTTCTCCTCTGCAGCAAAAAATCTATATGATTATTTTCTTACGATAAAAAAAAATAGAGGAAGAGAAAGAAAAAAAATCTAAGGTAACTGCAATGGAAATGAAGGGACGTTTGTTCATTCACATTAAAATTAGTGATGTCAACTGCAGGTTCGTGTTAGTTACTGTTGCTAAGCGCTCTTTCAATAATTTTGCAAATGAAATACAGCAATAATATTTACTTAAGTTGCACTTTTGCGCTGCTACTGTTTAACTGAGAAACTTTCTCTATTACTGCGTAAGACAGTAGATTTATAAAATAATTATGGGAAGACAGAACTTGGAACTACATAATGTCTGGTAATAGTAATACGATACATTGCGCACAGGTAGTTGCTGATTGCAAAGGTTTTATTTTTCTAAAGTTATTTATCTATCGAATTAAAGAACATAATTATAGTTTATTATTATAAATAATAAATATAAAATCTTGGAAAAAGTTTTAAGTCCTGTGAGTAGGTGAGACATCATTGATTAGATATGTGGATCGTATGGCTGGTTTGGGTTTAATTTACAATGTTTATCGTTGTTTATTGTACGTTTTATTGCTAATTTAGTCCGTGTATTAATTTATTTATATATTAATTGGGCATTTAGGCTCATTTATTTGTAATTAACGGAGCGTTAGTGGTGGATCATATAAAATTCAAAAGCGGCCTTGTTAATATGAATTATACCACATTGCTGTTTATATTCTATATTTTGTATGGACTGGTTACGTTTCCTATGTATTAAGTGGCTAGGCTCCACTTCTGTTGCATCCAAGAAGAGATGTGCAATTTTCTATAAATGGACTGCGTTCCAATTAGGAGGAGGAGGAGTTTACACCTCCTCTTCCCTAGACTGACTAACTCAATTCTGCTTGGGGAGTAGGATTCTCTCCTTTGATGAGAATCGAACAAATGGTCTTTTTATCTGACTTCTGTCAATACCTTATCGGAATTAGAAAAGTGTTTTCTTTAAGGCGCTTGCTTCAACTTTATAAACTCCTTTTATTCATTTAATAATGACCCAGTGATCTTGTACCATTTTATCTTCTACAATGCAAACATAACTTACAGAATTTGACCACTAAATATAACCTATTTTAACCACCAGCATTTGATGCCATTAACAACAACACTTCTATTCACCTATTGCTCGAGAACAAGGTGTTATACTTAAAGCTATCATGTTATGAAAGAGTAGCTGTTTTGCGGACACTTACCATTTCTAGGATAGACCATATTTGGCATAATAACCCCTTGTTCCGTCTTGCAGCAATAAATATTCTGGGACGGAATCACATCAGGGTCTTTTCCATCGAAGTCTCCGTGTTCTACGAGGTCTTTCTTTTGTAAGATTTCTTCTCTAAAGATAAAGCGTGTTTGAATCAAGAAATTTAGCCATATTTTTTGAGAATATTAACATTTAATAATTTTAATTCAAATGTCTGTTCATTAAAACGCATGTATTGTTTATTTATAAAAATAATTTGTTTTGCAGCATCTCAGAATGAATTATAAGTCTTTTTGACTCTCAATTTTTAGTTTGTCAGTTACCTCCTATATTCACAGTTTTCAGGCGTCGCAGGCAGGTGACGAAAGAGGACAGAAATGCTAAAGAAATCCATGAGAGGACTAGTTTTTGGAGAAGTATCTCAATTATCATACTGTTGCAAGATGGTCAGCAGAGTTCAAAAGAGAAAGAGGACGGAAGTCAGTTGATCCCAGGAAAGAGGATGATCCAAGATCTGGTCGGCCATCTTAAGCAATCAGTTTTGAAACAATTGTCATCGTTGAAAGAAAAAAATTAGAAAATAGAAGAATCAAAGTGTTTGAAAGGGTACTTAACATTTCCTATGGAAGAATATTAATATTACATGAGCAGTTGGGAATGTAAAAAAAACTTTGGACATTCACAAAGACAAGATGGAGTCCCAGAAACCTTTTCCTTCATGAGAAACATCAGAATATTGAGTATTCAAAAGAGAATTAAAAATTATTCCTTGCTGATCAAGATAGATTTTTTTTATCCCGTTTGGTGACTGGTCAAGAAACCTGGCTATATATTTATGATCCTGAATACAAATTAGAAAGAAATTAATGAAAGTAGATGGGATCACCAACCCTGAAAACGTTTCGAACCCAATCATGAGTTAGAAAAGTGTTAGTCTCAGTTTTCTGGGACACAAAAGGATTGTTGTTAATTTATTACCTTGAATCTTAAACCACAATAACAGGGAATATTCCATTTACCTTATGCCAAAATTAAAAGCTGCAATTCGGGGGAAAAAAGAAGAGGAAAGTTGTGTCATTGGGTTTTGTTTCTTTTGCCGTGCACAAAGCCCGGCATGCCTTGGTTAAAATTCGTAAATAGGGATTTGAACAATTAAATCACTCCCGTTCAATTCAGATTTGTCCTCAAGTGACTATTTGTTGTGGAACTCATTAGTTATGGAACTCATTTTCAAGGTGAAACACTGTAGAATCCTGGTTTGAAGCCCAACCTGATTTTTTGAAGGATTAAACTCTTTGCAAATTAAATTACAATAAGTGTATTGAACTTGAGAGTGAATACGTTAAAAAAATTAACCTTGTACTGTCTTTTATACTCCGTTCTCAGAACTTCTGACACTAGAATTACATTGAGCTCCTGTACAATTATGACTTAGTCGTTGCACCTATATACTGCGTACAACTTGACCCCCCCCCCCATAACCAAACACCAACCTGCAGATGTTGTATTCAGAGTCCTCGATATTACAATTTTGCCGTGCCCCTTGAGGTTCTCATGGATATTTTAACATCAAAACAATATGGTCATAATGAAGAGGTTCACAGTATTTGGGGTGACGTCAGCGCTGACGTCACTCTATAAATCTGCAGTATGGATTTTCTTGTCGTATTAGAGTTTCGGTAAGGGATGCTTACTTAATGCTGCAGTTCTAAGGCAATGACAAACAGGCGAGTGAACAATGAGCACCTTTACCTCACTGAAACTTAATGTGGATGCAGCTGAAAGCTTGTCAAAGGTTAGTTGCTAGTCTCATTAATCATATCTGGGATTCATTTCTTGAACCTCTTTCCCTGGTTGGTGTCATTAAGTACTGCTGCCATTAAATATTGATTTAATGAACACGCCAAACTTCTCTCGCGGCCATTACGTGTACCAGGTTCAGAAAGACCAGCGGTATGTGTGTGTTTCCCAGGATCTGCGACATTATCAAGTGTCTAAGATGATACGGCAATATATTTACTCTGCACTTTAAGGATTAACTACGAAGAAGAATGACAGAGAATCATATTTAAATGAAGATGAAGCGAAGAATGTGTGGATTTCTGCCATTAAGTGGGAAAAGGAATTACATTTCCAGTCCCAAACTGATTTTCGTAGGTACCGTCCACAGTTTCAGCTTCTTACGTGAATCATCTGTCGTGTAAATTAGCATTAGTAGAGGCATGCGATGCAAGAAAGCAGGCTTATGCAGCATCAGCCAAAAAAAAAAAAAAAACCTCCCATTTCAACCCCTCCTTTCGTTCTAAATGCCTGCCCAGTTCAACCTTAATTTATTTAGGCTATCAACTTGCGCAACAAAAGATGGAAATCTGTTCCACAAATCAACTACCCGCTGGCTAAAGGCAAATTTCCGCACATCATATATTCTACAACTGTCTTTGCTCAATTTGAATCTATGCCCCCTCAGGTTCTTAATCTGAGCAAGATGAAGAATCCCATCAGAATTCAGCGTGTTCAACCCATTCAAGGCTTTATACACCTCAATCAGATCACCTCGCAGGTACCTACTCTCCAGGCGCTGCAATTTGCAGAACTTAAGCCTTTCTTGGTAAGAGCACCCTTTTGTTCCCCTCACCAATCTTGCTGCCCTTCTCTGTACTCGTTCTAGCAATTCTACATCCTTCCTAAAATGAGGCCTCCAGACTTGAACACAGTACTCTAGGTGTAACCTGACCATTGCCTTGTATAACGGGATAATCACATCCCTGTCCCTGCTGGCAAAATTCCTACATATCATTGACAAGACTCTATGACCTGCCCTGGCAGCCCGTCTGCACTGCTCAGCGAACTTCATATTTGACTGCACAATTACCCCCAGGTCTTTTTCACTTTACATTTCTCTGAGTGTAGTACCACACAGTTGGTACGTTTCTCTTCGGTTATTGCTACTTATATGCAGTACTTTGCATTTGTCAATATCAAACTTCAGTTGCCACTTCTCAGCCCATCTTCCCAACTTATCTAGATCCAGTTGGAGTAGCATACTGTCTTTACTGTCGTTAACAACCCTGCCAACCTTTGTATCATCTGCAAACTTGGACATTAAACCTGATATCCTTTCATCAATATTATTGATAAATATACAAAACAACAATGGGGCCAACACCGAACCCTGGGGAACTCCACTAATAACATTGTCCACGAAGAGCAGTGTCCATTGATTACCACTCTGTGTCGTCTCCCACTCAACCATCCTTTTGTCCATTGTAGCGACTTACCCTTAATGCCATACCTCTCCAATTTGTACAGCAGTTTTCCATGTGCAACAGAATCAATCTTGACAATCGAGTACTTTCTGATCTATAAGCGACTCCACCTGTCCAATAGAGTCTTCCTTAGCCGTATTATATGCATGATTGAAAAATATCAAATGACAGTTGTAGCTGGATTGGGATTTTAGTCTTAAAATCCATTTTATTTGTGAAAACCGTAAGTTGGATAACTCTGTGTTGTTGGGGTGGTAGAAAAGGAGGAATGAAAACATCTGTAAAGAATTCAGACACAAAAATGGACATAGTTTAGCTCTCCTTTTTGTTTGCCATCATCCGGGAAACACAATTACAGAAACCAATCATACACACAAGGATACTCATTGCAAATGATTTACAACCGGACACGAGCCTCATTTTTGAGCCTTTTTCTGCCACTAATGCGTCGCCACAGAGAATGTGCGTAATGCGATCGGCTAACCCATCCACTAGGTAGACTCAGGTTATTTCTCACAGCAATGTTTACTCAGATAATGACCCCGCATTGCCTTGACAACGGCATGACATAAATTACGACGCAAGTCTGCCAACTTTATGCCCGTAATACATGGGATGAAGGTGTCGGAGTAAATGCATTCGAGGCCATTTCACAATTGTTACTAATTAGTGACATTCAGAATTCCGAGAAGCAAATGAAATGGCTAACGACCACGCATGCGCCCGCCATGTTAAATTACCATAAACTACAAGTGACACAGCGTGAAAGAGCGCAAACACACGAACTTAATCAGAACAATATTTATTGCTTAGATTTTTCTCTGTTTACTTTTTCCAGGGCAAATAACGAATAAAACACAAAGCAGTGGCCTATTCAGTATTGTGTGGAAGCACTGTAGCCACTGAAGGCGAACATAAATCAAAAACGATGGAATAACGAATGATCCAATTAGACATCAGCTGACACTTCTCTTATTTGCGATTGTTGATTGTGCAGAAAGGAATACAAACAGAAATGGAGTTCATAATAAAGAATCAGGTTTGCTTCGGGCACTCCATTGAGTACAATAAACAATTTCTAGCTTAGGTCAGTGGCAACACAGAATTTAAATAATTTCTTTTGATACAATAACACAACGTTCACTTACTTCTCTCTGGCTGCTTCTTCTGTAGAACCTGCACGAAAAAAAATGTATTTTATTAAACACTTTACGTTTATGGAGCACGAGCAGTCAGCTCGTGTACAATTACGTACAAAATTTACAAACTATTTCTAGAAACTTTTTCTAAGCAGAAAAACTTGCTCGAGACACAAAATTATTTATATAAATCAAATTGCTCTAATGTCCGCTGTTATATTAGCGAGAGTATAATTTATTCTTTTAAATAGTCGCTATTCTAACGATGAGAGACAGTCTAATTTCTAATCAGAAATTAGATACAATACCGTATTTACTGGCATATTTTCTGACTAATGTAATACATGATTTTTGAAATAAAAAGTTGTTAATGTATATTATTACTTAACAAAAATTACTATATATAAGGTTACTATATAATATAGGTGTAAAAACACCATAGACAACTCTTAAAGGAAAAAACTAGGATAGTAGTGTAAAGGGCATCATTTCAACTATATCTCATTTTTACATGTATATTATATAGATAATTATAACTCTTAAAAATATTATGCCCAGTTGCATTTAGTCTTACTTAAACATAAGGTTACTATATATAGTAATTTATAGCAGTTGTGTATCTTGTTATTAATAAAAATAAAATAAAATATGAAAATGGAATCTTGCTTGCAGGGATTGACGCTGCTAAACCCACTTTGAAATGGGCCCTGAACTTCGCTGGGGCTAAGGCTTTATTGAATGGAGTTAGTGTGTATCCTATTAAGACGCATTTGTGATTGAATATTAAATTAAACGTTGATTTCCAGCTTAGTAGCACAACTGAAAAGCCTGGTAATTCATGTGCACACTACGAATGGTGCTCGTGAGCATTATTGGTAATGGCGTGCAGAATAGCTGGGCTGAAAGGATGTCTCGCTTTCAGCAAGCATTGACCTATCACGAATTAGCCACAAAAATAACAGATGTTGGTAAAATAAAACGGTAAGAGGGTGCATTTAACGTGAATATTTGCATCCTTTTAAGAGCTGATGACATTTCTTCAATATGATATCATGAAATAGTGATATATTTAATAGCTCCATATTTTCATCCAGAGCTCGATTTCTTACGTAATTCTTTCATCCAAGTTTTGGACACACACTTCCAGAAAAAAATGGATAATTCTGAGAGTAAATACAGTAATACCATTTTTTTTTAAATGGTATTACTGTTTATACCATTTAATATAAATGGTATAAATTATAAAAGCTCATTTTCGTTAATCTCATCTATTATCAATGTAAACGCCTAGAAGTTAAGTGATTGACAACATACTGTTTCTAAAATTATATCAGTTAATATAAAACTGTATTAGTCCAAAGAATAATACAAAAAAAATTGTTCAAAATGGCATAAAGCAGTAAAAGTTTTATCATTTACCTGGCTGATTATCTTCTGCTCTCATTCGTATAACAAAAACAGCAATTCCAGCTATGAAAACCAAAGCAGCAACAATCCCAATCATAACTCCCAACATTATGTTAACCGATTCTGATGTAAAGCCTTCTGGAAAAAAATACACTTCATTATCTTTCTTAATTAATCAAACAGTTAAAGATAAAATAATTACAATTTTTTTAAAAAATTTCCTTGAGATAAAAAGGGATTAAATATCAGAATTGACTAAAGAATCGCTTCGCATTTTTCCTGCATCTTTTTTTTCTTATATCATGAACAGTAAAAGGTAGAATTACAGATCAGGTTATGAAATGGTGGAAATATAATTTGTTTAGCCTTCGAACAGAAATACTGGCAGTTGAAGAAAAGAAATAGATGGACCATAGGATGCTTTATTTAGAGAGCTCTTTTTTATGCCAATCCCAACAAAGCATCCTATGCATATTTCGAAGGTTATTACTTTCTTTTTTTTTATCTTTTAATTATCTAAAAAAATCTTAATTTTTTTTGAAAATGCGACCCATTTTTAAAAGCTGTTGCATATCATTAATCGTGAAAATACAATCGCACATTGACGATGGAAGACCAAAGGATAAACATTTAAAATATATTTTTCAATGTCATTTAAAAAACGGTAGCAAAATACAAGAATATTATTATTAAAAATACAAAACTATGATTTTTACTCGCGTTAGCGTATATGCATAAGCGCCTACTGTCTTCACCATGTCCGTCCGTCTGTCCACATGTCACAACTCGACCCCAGTGGGCAGATTTTGGTGAAATTTTATATTTGGTTCACATAAAAGATTTGTCGAGCCACCCCAAATTTCATTAAACTCGGAAAAATTCTATTTTCCATGAAATTTGTATGAAAAACGAAATTCTTAGACAAATTAAGTTTTAATGCAGAATTGTAAATAAAGTATAATACACCTGAAATGTAGCGCACATTATAATCTCGTCGATTAACGCGAAAACAATCTTTTATGCGACCCCAATCCTTCTTCAGTGTATTTGTTTTTGTGAAAATTAAAACGTTGAAACTATTTATAATATTTAAATGACCCAAAGAAAGGCTATCCAGACCCCAAATGGGTTCGCAACCCAAAGGTTGCACACCAGTGTTCTAGAGTAGAGATGGGCAATTCACGGTCCGCATTCCAGTACTTCTCCAGAGATCTTTCTTAACTTTTTATCACTAATGGTATGAATCTTACCTGCTTCTTTCCTTGGGTCCTCCAGTGTTTGAGCTTTGATTACAGTTGAACTACTTCGACCTTTAGCATTAGCGGCATAGATAACCAGGATGTAGTCAGTACCGGATGGAAGGTCAGACACGAAAAACGACGGAGATTTTTTCGATGTCAAATTCACCTGAAGGTATTCCTGAGCAGAGTTGTAAATTTCTAGCTGAAAACGCTGTTGAAGTCCACCATCATATCCCGCTTCGCAGTCTATCGTAAAAGTGTCAAAGGTCGCGTTGGTTACTGTACAATTCTTCAATGGCTCTGGTGGTCCTAGGAAAGATTAAAAGTTATTTTCATAAGTTTTTGTAAAGTAAATTTCAATGATCTAATTTATATCTTATGAGTTATTTTTAAAACTGAAATTCGTGGAGCCTATAGACTCGTTGAAAGTTTATCGGATCCACGAAAAACAGGATCTGCTTATCGAAAGACCAGTCTGCTACCTGCGAAACAAGTTCGGTTTTCTTGAGAGGTATAGAACATAACTGAGCTAAGGAGAGGTAAGTGGTCTTCCTCAGAGCGATTCAGAAACACTTAAATGATGGTATGGTGGTAAAGACTGCAACTTAGAAAACCAGAATTTCCCAGAGGGGTTTGAGGAACCACCTTGAAATTGGAACTGATGAAGGAAAAAAAATTGAATTCCTAGATTTTTGTCTGAAGGTAATCTAGGCCTTATTCGAAACCTTAAGTACTAAAATTTTTGATTGGATTTCTTAAAAGTCAACATACTGGAGAAAATTCAAGCGTTTATAACTTTCAATGGTACAAATCAAATTCCAGAACTGCCAAACAGTGGGCAGGTGTTTAATCCCACATGCTGAACTACGGTACAGATGATAATAGCAATTACCATTAGGTATACCTGCCCTTTTCATGAAATTGTGGCCATCGTCAATAACAGCATCATGTATTCGTACCATGCAGTATAAAGCAGGTGAGTAGGAATGCTGTGTGTAAGTATGATCAATTCAGCACAAGAAAGGGCAAGATTTAATTAACTTTGAACGTGTCTTGTTAGTCGATGGATGCCAGATATACCATTATCTCGGAAACTGCAACATGTTGGGATTTCCGCGTACGACTGCGTCTCATATGTATCAAAGATGACCAAATAACATTCAGCCAAGCGATCCTGAAGTTGGAAACAGCTCGTTGATCCAAGAGGCCAACAGAGGCTGACAAAAAATGCCGCAGCCACTCAGATTAAACTGAAACTCTTAAATGCTTCTTTGGCTACAACAGTGGTAGCCAAAGAGACATTTCAGAACACACAACTCGTTGAATCCTGTCACGGGTTCCACTCCAGTTAGTGTTGATATTGCCCGGTCTCTAACTAATTCCAACTCCTTCTGTTCCATGATGGAAAGACCAGAATATATCGAAAAGTATAAGGGCAGGTTGGTGAGCGTAATGGTAAGGGGAGGTGTTTTCATAGTACACATTGGATCCCTTGACACCAGTGGAAAAACATTTGGAATATTTTTTTCTTAAAATTTTAATTTGGAAATTGCTTCGCACTAGACGCAACCCTTCATTTCTGCAGTGTATATCCATCTGTGAATGGCTTTCTCCAACAGGAAAATCCGAAACCAGTTCTGTACAATTTTGGCCATTCACCAGGCCGGAACTGTACAGCCCTTGCTCCAAGACCACGAGGGTGAGTTCAGTTGCAGTGGTTTCTCCATTTACCAGATCTCAATCCAATTGAGCACTTGTGGCATGACGTGGAGCGAGGTCTTTGGAGTAAGGATCTAAAACCAGCCGATTTGCAGCGATTGTGTGAAGCAATTTTGCCACAGGAATGCCGTGTGGTTTGGCATCCTTAATGGCACGCTTTCGACACTTCGTTGATCCATGCCACGGCGAATCCAGGCTGTTCTGAGGGCTAAAGGGGGGGGGTACCTACACGTATTACTTAATGGGTAGGTGTACCTAATAAAGTGGCCACTTAGTGTATATTCTACATAGCCTTTGTGGGTAGCACAGTTGTCAGAATCGCCGTCCTCCCAACACCGGGTGGAAAAGACCCGAGTTCCAGTCCCGTCGATGACATCAGGAATTTTTATGGACCTTTTTCATAACGTGGCTGAGTTAGTGGGTCTCAGGCGATGGTAGCATGCTTTTTTCTCCCGGAAACTCTGGTTTTTCGTCTAGAAAACAGAAAATTGACCAGAATAGAACACATGCAATTTACAGGCACTATACACTGAGCAATATGGCCTTAGTTGCTGATGCTCCTAAAATCTTATAATAATAATAATAATAATAATAGTATTCTGCATATTTCACCTGATAATACAACAAAGTTCCCAATATGCTTGTTCGGTGCAATTCACTAGAGGTTTTTTAAGAGGATAAATAGGTTCGTGGCTTTTAGACAAAATGCCACTTTCTCATATTTCAGCTGGGCTGTGCAACATCAGTATTCATGGGCAGCATCTGACCAGTAATTTTAAAATATTTTATTTGTATGATAATAATAGGAAACGAAAATTTCATGAACGTTGTCTAAGACTAATGGACAGAGTTCAGCAAAGTCCATAAAATTCATTTAAGGTTTTTGATGAAATGGTAAATGTGGGTAGAGCAGGAGGTCAAGAATAAGCGCCCAACAAGGGATCAGAGGTCTTATTATCTCCTAATAGGACAATTTCTTGTCGAGTACGTGACACATGGCTGAGACTACGTGACATTCTGTCACTTTACTCTGGTCGATAAATTGTTTGCCATAGAGTAACTTTACACAAGACCTGGTGCATCCAGAGGGACCTGGAATGCTGGCAATATTGATGGTGGCAAGAAATTGTAAGAGTGTACTGTTACAATTTTCTCTTACAAAATAGTACATTCTTATAAGAGTGTACTCTTATAAATAAGAATGTACTTATATTTGTAAGAGTACACTCTTATAAGAGTGTACTCTTACAAATATCTTTGTAAAAAGATAATGAAAATAATTTTTATCTGAATTAAATGCATGAATGGGACAGAAAGTATGCGAATAATTATTACGATTTCAATATTAAGTTTGAATATGAGAATTATACGGTTTGAATATTTAGTTTAAATATTGTAAATATTAAGTTTGAATAAATAAGGAAAGAAAGGGTTGTGTTACAAACATAGATTATGCATACATATGAGGAATATTTAAGGATAGTTGATGATGCGTGGGAGATGAATTTTATTGTATCATAGTTCTTATATATGTAAATTTAAATTTGGAATTTGTGTGTGTATTATATATATATATGAGTGTAAATTTTGTTATATAAGGCTTATTAAAGGTTTGTCATTTATGTAAATTTTGTATCGTCTTCATGCTCTGCTAACTCACCTCTTCAGACACCCTAGAATTTGGAATTTTCAGAAAATAGCAGTGACAGTTGCAGTTTGTGTCCGCCCGTCACTTCAGTAGGGTGTACGTCAACAAACAACAACAAATATAAAAAAAATAACAATAAATAAATAAAGTAAATGTAATTAAAAAAATTAAATGGGCGCCTACAAAATATCACAAGACAAGGAAGCTATTGCTGAAAATAGATGCTGGTTCTGTTTTATTTTTACCATACACATCTGCATTTAGACGCGTATCTGAATACAGAAGCGTGTGGAAAATTGGCGTAATTATTCGTTTTGTAAACCTAAGCAACAGTTTATATACACTGCCCTACAATTAATATCCGGACACCTGCCTTTAGCCAAAAGAGAGCTTTTATTGTGTCATTTAATATTTTGTGCTGAAACATTTTGCTTTTATGACAGCCTTCAATCTTCGCGGAATACTCCAACCAGCTTTTTATAAATGTCACGTGATATGTTCCTCCACTCGACCTTTAACGCAGCCACCAGTTCGACCTTGTTCTTTGAGCGATCTCGACGTGCACGTACCCGACGATCCAATACATCCCAAAGATGCTCGATAGAGTTGAGATCAGCACTCTGGGCTGGCCAATCCAACTTTTCCCCACCCATGTCCTCAAACCACTCTGTTACGACCCGAGCAGTATGGCATGGCGTGTTGTCTTGCTGATACATGCTGATATGGGCCTTCCCCAAAGTATTGCCATGATGTTGGAAGTGCATAATTGTCCAGGTTGTCCTGGTATTGCACAGCATTTATGGTTTTGTCGATAACGACTAATGGGCCAAGCCAAACCATGAAAAGCAGTCCCACCAAACTTCATTGTTGGGAAGATACAATCAGGAAGGAACTGTTTCCCTTGGAATTCCCCACACCCAGGAACGGCCATCAGACTGGTAGAGTGCGAACCACGACTCGTCTGTCCACTGCTCTACAGTCCAGGATTTGCGCTCCTTACACCATGTTAATCAGCGTCTAGGTGATCCTTCCTGTTGAACGTGTCATCTTGCATGCCCACTTTTGCAATTGTCTGTTCGAAGCCCAGTGTACGTATTTATAGCAGGTTCTGTTACGTGTTGCATGCATAGGACCCGTTTCCCCATCCATGGAATGGTGTCCGGATATTAATGGTAGGGCAGGTTATACATAAAGCTACTTTGTTCAAAGTTTAAAAATAAATGAAGTATGAATTCATTCATAATTTACAGTACTTTATTACTTGAGAAAGATCACGTCTAACCTAATCGACTAATGCCTCTTTGGCAATAATCGATTATCCGAAGGCGGATTATCAAATGTGTAAATTTGTCACGCAGAACATTTATACAAGGAGGCGTAATATCTCCTATAAACAAACGGACACAAAGTTGTTGATAACGTTTCTCATGAATAGGCGGAATGTATTGACCATTGCCCTGAAGATCTCGGATCCTTTGAATTTTTATGAAAGGTAGTAGTTACGACCCGAGCAGTATGGCATGGCGCGTTGTCTTGCTGATACATGCTGATATGGGCCTTCCCCAAAGTATTGCCATGATGTTGGAAGTGCATAATTGTCCAGGTTGTCCTGGTATTGCACAGCATTTATGGTTTTGTCGATAACGACTAATGGGCCAAGCCAAACCATGAAAAGCAGTCCCACCAAACTTCATTGTTGGGAAGATACAATCAGGAAGGAACTGTTTCCCTTGGAATTCCCCACACCCAGGAACGGCCATCAGACTGGTAGAGTGCGACTAATGCCTCTTTGGCAATAATCGATTAATGCCTCTTTGGCAATAATCGATTAATGCCTCTTTGGCAATAATCGATTATCCGAAGGCGGATTATCAAATGTGTAAATTTGTCACGCAGAACATTTATACAAGGAGGCGTAATATCTCTTATAAACAAACGGACACAAAGTTGTTGATAACGTTTCTCATGAATAGCCGGAATGTATTGACCATTGCCCTGAAGATCTCGGATCCTTTGAATTTTTATGAAAGGTAGTAGTTCCTCCCCCCCCTTCCAAATGATTGTTCAAGTTCCTTTTCAACGATACTCCTCGATACGAGCATAAAAACGAATAAATCAGCAGTGTAAACTCGAAGGGTAATACGTATTTACTTATTGCTGCTTTCGTTACCTTAGTACTTAAACTATTAAATTCAAATAGGAGTGTAGTTAACTTAGTTTCGTCTAATAAAGGAGAGCTTAAGTAGTTTAATTATAAGCAGTTGTGAAATGTCCGGAGTTAATAGTTTATACTGAATTACATATTTTGAAACTAACTGGAAAAAATTTAGAAAAAGTATTTATTAAAATAGAAGTATTCTCTACGAAAAACACCATTAATTTATAGTCGCGATTTTTCAATATAATTGTTTTGGTGCAAAAGACATTTGTTGTATTCGTAGTAATAATTATTTTGGAATATCTTTCTTAACCAAACTATAAAATTCGAATTAGAATTTTCAAAACGAATATCTTCATATTGCTGTTATTATTTAATATTGCTCATTTTTGTAGTTTAAAGCGTTTTTAAAATTACCAAATACTGTTTCTCTTCAAGAGACCGGAAGTAGCTGCGTATAACTTCCTATTTGTTTGGGGAAGTGTGCTCATTTAGCTGATATAAACAGATAAATTTGCTTCATTTTAATATCAAAATTATTTAGTAGTTTAAGACTGGCTTTTCGTTCTTCAGTGATGCCCCCCCCCCAACCCTGCTGCGAAAGATATTTTCAGTTCCGTGTATTTTTTGCTTATTGCAAAAGCAATAAAAGTGTTACTACTGTCGGTTATGGTTGTGTGTGTGTGTGCGCGCAATCAAGTTGCACTCTATATCGAGGAACCGTTAAAAACTTTCTCTTTCTTAGAAGTAAAAATCATTATCCTTAACTACTTGGCCTCCACTACATTCAATTTCAGAGATAACATCATCGTAGAATTTAGGAAAAACCAAAGATTTATGGCTGCTAGGAGAACGGCCTACTAAAAAGAAAATTTAATGATGTTGTGGAAGTTATATCAAAGTTCAAAAGATATAAAATTACTTCTTAAGGGGTCATCCATAAAACACGTACCGGCAGTAGCGGGAGGAAATTTTCGAAGTAATGAGTACGAAGGCGGAAGCTACGTTCAAGATGACCTAAAACCTCACCGAGACATCCTTCAATTTTTCTGATGCTTTAATTAATGCGTTTTTAGAAAAGAAGATGAGTCGAAAAGGAACGAAAGTATTACTAGTGCAGTGAAAACAGACGGAAAAATTGATTTGAAGGCGCTTTCATAAAACGTTATGATGTTTGGTGTGCAGAAAGATATAGTTCTGAGGTAGACTTCGTAATATTTAAACCCAGTAAGATTTTGAATTCAAAATCCCGGGAGGAAAGAGCAACGGGTTTCATTTTATCTGCAATAACCAGTTATTTATAGTTCCTTCGTGAGGTCTTAGCTTTGTTTAACCAATAAAGTCACGATAAATAAAATGTTATTGTTGTGTAATATTAATTCTGTTTCTAATACAGGAAATTATTATATTTCTTTTCTGTTCTGTTGCATCCAACTTTACACAATTTCATCTCGGAAGTCCATCTCGGAAGTGTGACCGGAAGTCCAGCGCGATACTTAAAACTCTGCAACAAACGTCATCAAAACTTTTCGTGACTTATTTTCAGGACATTCAAAAATAATTAATATGAAAAATTGACAATGTATCATTGCACCTCTTTTGTACACCGATGTCCTTGAGAAAATAAGTGCTGTGTACGCCACCGTTATCTCTTCTGTACACTTCCGCATACAGATTTCCGTATAAATCAAGAGCTAATTTATGATCGGTAGTAACCTCATCACTCACAATGGATAATCATTTCCATTTTGGGCGACTCCATTAATGATGTGCACGCGCACGTTATAATCTATCACGGCTCTGCGTAATTATATTTCGCTGTGTTAGTTTTGTAAGAAAACTGATTCGGCCACACACACACACAAAACCCGTTGCGATACAAAAAAAAAAGTGAGGAGACGCGCATTTGACCTACCTGCGGGTATTACGGTGAATACGCAGGGCCGTTGCTGTTCGCCCACAATATTTTTCCCCCAGCAGAATAAAGTCCCGAAATCATTCAGCGTGCGAGGAATGTAGGTGGCAGTGCTGTGGGTTCCTTCGCTCGTGAAAGACAGAATGCTGTGTTGACCTCCGGTGTTATTAAATACCCACCGAAACATGACCTCATCTGGTTCGCTTTCGACCTCGCAATCAACTCGCGCCGCTTCTTCCCTGGCAACTCCATAAACCATTTTTTGACCACGTCGGCACACTGGGGTGTCTGCAATACAAAATTCAAACAAGAACAGTAAATAATTTACATTGTAATGCATTTCAGTTACATCTATAAACTATAAATTACATCTATCACTATAAATAAAAAACACTTTGCACGTTGTTTAGAGAACCAATAGATGGCGCCACTTTAACGCCTATTTTTCATACCAATATTATCATTTTTCACTAAGAAATTCTACAAACGTTAGAAAATTCCAATTTAGGTAAACAAAATCGCAAATCAGCAAATGAATTTTGCAATTAGAAACAACAGTTGGGCAGGATTAATGTAATTTCCGAATTATAATATCATCATAATCAAAATTTGATCCTTAATCGATCTGATCCAAGTTTTGGTAAAGCCTTTTTAATGTTATTCAAGCACAAAAGACCCACCATTATTTCTTAGAAGGGAAAACGATATTCGTTTAACGTGTTTTCGCTGTACGCTATACTTTTAAGAAACTAATCTCTCTCTCTCGTGCGCGCGCGTTAAGATAGGACTTACCGTATGGCGAAACGAGAATTACCATTAGCCGCTGGAACAAGTTGAAGCCAATTAGAAGACGTGTTTTAAAACAGATTACCGTTTAAATGCGTTAAAAGAATTTTTGGTGCGCGGTCGTGACATCAACATCTCGTTTACAGATGAATCCCTAATTTCATATCGACCGTGCTTTGAAATAAATTCTACATTAATAACTCAACTAAGGACACCCTCTTATGGAATATGCGTTTACATAAATTGGCCACATCGTGCGCAGATTAAACGATGGAGAAAGTTCCGAACAATGCAAGCTCATTTAAGTTGAAGGATTGTCTATAATTTATCTAAACAAATCTGTTATCAAAATGACCAAAATGCAAACTATCAACTACACTTACTCTGTGAACAATGTATAGAGCAGTATAACTATGTTGCCACTATTTTTTGAAGGTCCAAGTACATTGGTTATATGCATTTAGTGTTTATGATTATAATTAGAAGATGCAATTATAAATAAATGGTAATCATAATTAATATTTGCATTTTTCCAATAGAATCTCCTTGAATCTAAAACGTTAAAAATTGATGGAATTCAAGTTCTATTTGAAATTAAGAACATTATCTCATAGGCAATATCTATAAAACTTATGTTTTTTTACTCGAAAGAAATAACCGTACCTTTAAACAATTTCTTGTTCATCTCAGGCTTAAAGAGGTAAATCTGGAGGCTTTCGAAAACATAATTAAAGTCATGAAAAATGCGTGTGAGATTGAAACCAGTTTCTACAGTGAACAATTCTTTATACTTACAGTTAATTCTCAAGTAGGCCATTTCACTTTCTCCTTTGCCTTCGACATTGGATGCCCAACACTGATAGCGTCCCCTGTGCTCTCTCTGGACATTCTTTATAACGAGCGATTGATTGCTCATGATAATGCCTTGACCAGGGTTATGGATTAATGGCTTCGCTTCAAATTTCCAGCCAATTTCATTTGCCGATGGATTGGATTTAATATCGCAGAGAAAGTAAACGTCATTTCCTTCGCTAATAGTTTGTTGGGGCTTTGGATAAGCCCTCGCGCTGACGGACACCTTGGGTATATCTGAAGTAGAATGGAAAGACAGAACATATCAACTTAGTCTGATTAACTAAACAAAAATTCTTTTATGCGTGAAATATTATTTTATTAAGTATAGTCGTAATGGGAAGAAAACTTTATTTGCTGATTCAGAATACGATATGACATTGACATTAGTTACTACATAGCACTAATGGTTTTACCCACAGAATAAAGAAAAGTTGCCATCGAAGTGTTTTGGTGAAACACTTTACAATTACGTGACGAACAGTCAATATATGTAATAAAAATATACATTTTTCAAAACAATTTATATTTTATTTGATATTTTTATTTGTTTGTTTATTTATTTATTGTCTATTTATTATTTATTTATTTATTAAATTAACTATTTTCATTAGTTATATTAATATTATTTTATTTTATGTATATTTTATACGCTCTTACGTTTTATTATACTGTATCATGTAAATTTATATTTCAGTATAAAATATAAACCATCAGATCATAAACCACCACGTAAAACTATCAAATTGTGAATTATGCAATTATTCTATACAATATCCGAACTGTTTTAATTAAAAACTTGAAATAATTCATTAATATTTTAACTGCTTATTATATGAAACTTGATGTGTCTGGATTTCATAAATTGCACTTTGCATTTTAACCCGATACCTTAAATTCTTTCCAGCAGTAGTCCATGGGCATCACACACAGCAGTTTGCATCAGAATGCAAACTGCTGTGTGTGGTCAACCGTTGGATAAACCGGAAATTAGAAATTAATGATTATTTAATAAATCATTCTCACGAGTTTTAGTACATCAGCTAATAACTGCATTCGGATTGTTAGCCTGACCTAACCCAACCTCTGTAGTCCAATAAGTTGCTAATTGCAGCGAAGGTAACATAACTTTAATAGAGAGAGGTTTAATAATTTAATGGCTAAAAAGAAGTGACGAATGTTGAAGGGTGTTGAAAAGAAGGTCACATGTGGCTGCTGAATTTTGCAAACCCCGATGTCTCATCGTTAAATTAATAAAATGCTATGTGAGGTTACTCTCTGTCAGTGCTCTTATTCACCAAGTGACAGCTCCTGTATTATGCCGGGAGTCATTATTGTAGCGTGCTGCTACCATCAAATGTCATGAGCAACTCACGTGATAAGCAGCCTGTGCTCTAAAAAGGATGGGTTAAGTTGCCAAAGTCGAGGATAGGCGGTCGTGAGCAAAGCAATAAATTGAAAAGGTAATTTTAGAACCCCAGAAAGGGGATGACATTTAACTCACAACACTTAAATCAAAAGATAATGTGACCTTATTTTTCATCAGAAGTGGATTTCATAAAAGAAAGGTTCAATGAAATTACGTTCTTCGCTGGACAGCTTCATTCACGCCATCGCTTCCGGCATTCCTGTGAATGAAATCTTAATTGAATCTTTTAATTCGTCTCTTTAAAATAAAATACACCGGTGTCTATATTTTAAACAACAGTTACTATTAGGAAACATTCAGGAAATGCAATTTGTTTATGCCACACACAACTGGTAATTTATGAACCACTGACATCTATAGACATTATCAGCAGTCCAACATACTTTTCTACATAGGCCACGACCTTTATTTATTTATTTGAATCCATTATGGATTCGTGGTTAAAATTCAATTGACTGAGTAGCCTTAAATCATCATTAAAACTCCCTTGTAATCTGTCCGTTATTTACGAGACAGCATCTCATGTTATCGCCAGCTTCTGATGAAATTACCAGCCATTTTAATTAATTACCAAGTAAAGTGTAAACAGTCCAAAACGTGCCCTAAGTTTCGCGTGGGTGTACTTACAAGAAACGTTCACTATCCATCCATCTTCTATGCTGCTGTCTGGCAGACGAGGATTGGTAGCCCGACAAGATAAGTACTTCCCGTTGTCCTCACCAGAGGGCCAGAAGTTAAGAACACTAGTTGTTTGATTGCCAGTGGAGGATATTCTTTCAGAAGTATTAAGTAACTGGTCGGCTGCCATCCACCAAGTAATTCGAGCAGGTGGTCTCGATCCGCTTGACTGACACACCAACTCCGCCCTCCTCGCTGATGAAAACGAACGTTTGTGGGATGTTATTCGTACATGAACAGGCTTCACTGAAACGATATCAGAAAAAAAAAAAAATGCATTTCAGCAGTGTTTGTTTACTTACTGATAAGATCTATCTCGCGAGTATCCGATCTGGATATCTTAGTTTGATATTAAGAGGTTTTGTTTCGAAAGCTGCTCCTTGTTATCGTAGTTCCTAATGGTTGTTTAATGTCACATGTAACTCAGTAGCAAAGGATAATGGCACTATTATTTTCGTATCACTAAAATAATATTTATCCAATTAGAAGCAAGAGTTCAGTCTGAAATTTCTCCTTTAAACTAAAGAGGAAGTTGAGGCCGAGATGCACGGTATGATTCTATCATAGAAATCAAAAAAGGAAACGGTAAAATTAACTTTAAAAAAAATCGGAGTCAGCGCCATCTATAGTAAATAATCTAATATTTCCCCCTTTTCTTCGTCTGACTGCCATTAATTCGATGTGACATTAAAAAACTAGAATTTTTGGAAAACTTCGTGCCTTGTTGGATTTTTACAGTGCCTGTATTTGCTGTTAATTAAAAGACAGCGATCATTACAATTAATTAGTCGGGCAATTATTGTCTGTTTCTTTCCCGTTATAAATTCAAACTTTTCTAAACACAGTTTGCATTGCAATCGATCGGTTGGTATCACTGTCTGAAGTAGATGGAACTCGCTGTTTCCAGGAAGCTTTCTCTCGCTGAGGGTAATCAATCATTAAGTAATTTTCTCCAAGTAATTTGGACAGTAGCCAGTTTGTCGGAATTCCAAACTGATGTCTTTTGTCCCACGTATAGTTCCCTAAAAATTATTGCATCGCGTTTTACACAACGAGTAAAACTGCGAACTTCGTCTTGGAAACTGGATATAATCATATAAACTTTCATATCAGCAATTTATATACTTACGAATATTCACTAATATAAATACCATATTTAAATATAATTCTTATTAATCTTCGAATACAGGAACTCATGATTAATAAGGTATTGATTTGTAGCAAGAGTTTGTGATAGTTGGATTTAATGTAATAGTACTTTAACAAGACTCGAAATCTCAACTAAGCAATGGGCGTTTTAAAATCAACTAGATAGTTTAAATATCAAAATTGAAGATTAAGTAGGTTTAAATATAAAAACTTTGTGTCGTATATATAATTAATATTTTATTAAATCCTACTCTGATGTTTTTTCGATCTTTTCGTTTAATTGGATATAAACGTTTTACACCTTGTAAAAATTTCTGTTAAAGATTATTTATGCGCAACGCATTTCGTTGAAATAATGCATTTCTAATGAAATAAGTTCATTTTGCTTTAAAGTCTTTCTATGTCTTCCAATTGGATGGATTTCAAATGGTAGCTTGTGCAAGTATAGGCTGATAAATCCAACCTTATGCTATAAGTTCGCTTTATAAAAAACCGCGTGTGTATCTTGTACGCACAAAAGATGTTTTATTTTATGTGAAAACATCTTGGACAAATATCAAAACTTTTAAACCTTTAAAATCGAACAACTCGAACTGAAGTTATGAACGATGTAACGTTTTATGCTTACGCCGGCTACTTACTCTACAGAATCAACGTTAGGTAGTGACTGAGTTAGCGTCATTTAGGAAGTAACGTCATTTCCGTCTCGCATTTTCGTTACTAATCGGTTTTACTTCAGTCCAAAAAATTTAGTAGGTGCCGCCAAAGTTGTTTTCACATTCAGAGGATTTTTATTATATTTAATTAATAACAAACAGAGATTCTGTACAAATAAGAGTGTAATAAATTTAGAATTCCGAGTTCAGCTATATTCTAGCATCGTGTTGGTTACGATATATGCTGATATGAAGAAGAGAGCGGACATAAGATAACCGAATCTTTATTTTTAAGGCGAAATAATTCTTATTTTTCCTGAATTTCGAATTAATTCAGTGCAGTAGTAATACACTGTCCTATCAAAAGTCATGGGCTAGCTCTCTGATTACGGGAACCTGTGTGTGACCATGAATTATGCAAATATATATATTAATATTTATCACCTACAACGATGATCACGGCTATCTTGGAAGAACTTTAACGGAACTTGCGAATGCAGACCATCGATTGGCATGGAACAAGGCACACCGAACTTGAACTGTTGATGAGTTTCTACTCATCCAGCAGATTGGCCGGCCATGTTACATTTTCTAGTCTGATGGCAGTGTTTGATTGTAGAAGATGGCGAAAGCTTACTACACAAGTGTGTTGTGCCACCTGTAAATTTTGGAGCGAAAATGGGGAAGGTGTTATGATCTGACCGAGGTTCATGGTCGCAGCGCATGTAACAGTGAAATTTACGTCTAGGAAATTGTGTACCCTATAGTTGGCACTATAGGGCACACAAGATGCTCTATAGTTGGTACCCTCGTGCCCTATAGTGCCAACTATAGGGCACGAGGAAGAACAGGATAGTCCTCGTAATTCCATATAATTTCTATAAGGACAAGTAGCATTAGCTATTTTATAATTCAAAGGATTTAATAGATTAGTTCGAAAATTTTTGAAATATAAGAACGCCGATATTTTACACTTGCATTAGAGGTAAAAAATAAATAAATAAATGACAATGTAGTAGGATGTACACAAGCAATTAATATCTTTAAGAAAAAAAAAGTACGCGTTATCTACAGTTCTATTAAGCCTAACTAAACACGCATACAGCCAAGCATCAACGATCCATCGTGTCTCGGATGACGTCGCGTGCTTTTATAGACAGGTGCAATAAATAATTAGGTCTCTGTGGACAAGGGGTCCTCCATTGTGCAAACACGGAAATGTGTGAGTTAAGCTGTTAGATGAATGAAAAACGGATACCGGCGCTTTCAGCTATTTTCTGATTGTGATATATTATGGTGCGAGGCAAAAGGGGATTCTTTTTTCTCTCTGAATAGAAATAATCCGAGAACTACAATTTACAAAACAAACTGATACTGTAGGTTTAAATATAACTATATTTACACCTACTATAGAAACGTATGAGTTTCAGTAATTCAAAATGTACAACCATACGAAATTGATAAAAGATTTTGATGATTCTGTCTATTGTTATTCAAATGCTACTTACGGTTCATATCTATCTTCACAGAAGAACTGATAGGCAAAGTGACGTTGTTATTGTACGCCTGACAGGTGATTATAGTCATTAAGTCGGACTTCTGGAGCTCCAAGAGTAAAAGGTCATTTCGAACAATACCTTCAGATAGCACCTCGAAACTGTCATCTATTAAGGTTGAACCTTTCCACCATGTGACCGAAGGCGGCGGTATACCTGTTAGAGTGGAAATTTGAGGTTTGGGGGAAGAAAGAGAGACATGAATTCCTTGTACAACTTATATTCTGCTATTATGTAATATTATCCAATCTATAGTACTGTCTCGTTTATCAGAGATGTATCGGACTGAAGATACTTAGAATAATTGAGACTAAAGTTTTATCTGGCTATTGTCAGCGCCTGTTCGAATTATTCTTCATTAAATTTAGTCATATGCAAACTTAAGAGTAATTCTACTCACTACATATACATTATTCTTTAGCGTTTATTGTCAGAATTACATATTTGGTGTAGGCAACATGGCATCCTGTGGAAATTTCTGTGTGTATCAAAAGGTGTGCGTTAGATTGTAATTGTGCGACCACCATCTCTGAAGACATTGACTGGTTTATTCGGTTAAGTTGGGCGTCTCCTTCTAGCTTTCAGTTGCTGGTCAAATATAATCCTGGATTTATCCTGGATTAAAATAGTTCTGCTCTCTTTCATATGTTTTTTCCAGCATATTTTCGACGTTGATCGAGCGGTCCATCCACCATCTGACCTGTTTTTCATGAGGATTTGAGAAAACACTGCACATCACCTTTAATGTTGTAGAATCAATCTAGCAGTGTGAGAAGGGAAGGCACACCTACACTATCAATAGCTTCCTCAATATAGGAGATATATGCAATAATAAGCTCAGATTTTTCTTCAATATTGTCATTAGGGGGTTTGTTGCTGTGGATCTGCGTGGAATAGAGTAGCGCACTTGTAGAAGTTGGTGGTACAGACCGAAGAACCAGTTATTCTTTAGGTTTTATGGTGTTCATTGAATCTATGATTAAATATGACTTATCTCGTTAGCTGTATTATTGTCAAATTGTCTGTGACTATCTCATTATCAGTTATATCTACGTTGAGGTCAGAATCGAATTGTTAAATCTTCTTGTCTTTGTGGGGTTTTAGGCGCATCATCGACAGACCATATTGTCCCGTGTATATTGTGTTTTGCTATCGGAATACGTATATTCAGTGATCGAATTGCCTGAAAAACCAACCAAAGTTTCTGAGGATGGGGGAAAAATATATACAACATTGTGAAAAAAGGCCCATAAAAATTCCTGGCCTCACTGACGGTATTCAAATTAAGGTCTTTTCCACCCGGTGGGGAAGACTGTAATTATATCAACTGTGCTACAATTGAAGGCTTAAACCTTATGATGGACCCCATCCCTGCTGCAGGGATGGAGTCCTTATGATGGACTCCATCCATGCAGCAGGGTCGAGTTGCTGGAGAAAATCGAGGCATCGATTTGTATATGCGCAAGCTCTTTTAATAAGTGTTTTCTCAAGGTACGCTTTTATTACCGTAGATTTTTGGCGATTGAAATTTGCCAGAGCTCTGGAGCAATTGATCCTATTTGAGCGTACCCAGAATTCATCCATTACTCATGTAGTTCTTGTTTCGTTTTAAAGCTTTTACTGAGTAGTGATGACCATTTTGTTGTTGATACATTAGAATAATTTATTTGGAAGCTGCCTGCTAAGTTATGTATTTTAACCACTGAATCCGTAGCTCGACCGCAAGTGCAACATCACATTGCTGTAAGTCCTCCCAAGGGATTACCATACCTTCTTACGTACATTTTGTGATGTCTAGTGGTTCAGAGAAGTAATAATGTTTGTTTGGGACCGCGTTTGCATATTGTAGTCTTGGGGCAGGAAGATGGAGAGGTATTGTAATTGGTTCGTGATCGGATTGAAATGGTACATGTTCTAGAGGAAAGGATGAGGTCATCGTCTAGAGGAGGATGCAGCCTAATTGATTATTTTCTCTGGTAGGCTGATCTTGATAATTTTAATGTTAAACGATGCCAGGCTTTCAATTAGTCTCGCTTGCAAGTAGGCGAGATGGGGAGAAAGGTTAAAATCCACGTAGATTAAATGTTCAACAACGTGATGAAGTTCACTAATCATCCAGTTGATTATTTCGTCTATTAGTTCTGTAACTGAAACAGGAGGGACATAAATTATCACGGTCAATTAGGTTAATGTGCTTCGTAGGTTAAATGATCATTGATTATTGATACTTCACAGGCAAAAACAGTGACTGACAGCAAAACGCTGCAACTGCGCTCCCTTCTGCGGTTCTCTCTTGACTTGAAAAGTGCTTTGTAGCTAAGTGCCACTGCGGAAGTCCAATCACTGTTGCTTACCTAAGTCATATTTGTAGTTCCTGCTGGTGTGAAAAATTGTATGCAAAACTACATTCACATATCCTGAGCGCGATTTGCAATAGTCACATTACAGAGAGGGTAAAGGACCCAGGATTTTCCTTATCATTACTTACCTCAGCCTGGTGAGCGTGTCAGACATCAGTAGGGTATCTCCTGAACCTCCAGCCAGGCTGAGTATATACAGGGGATAAGCTGGGCCCTGACAATTATCCCTAAAACGTTTCTTAAATGTTTATAAGATAACTAGCGAAAGAGGAGAGGGGACACGCGGACTTTTCTGCTGACTTAATGGGATACAGAGATGTAACGGATAGTGTTTCCCATCTTCCGGTTCAGGAAAGAAATAAATTCATGGTACTGTAAGTAGAAAAAGTGTATATCATATTTTTTATACTATCTCTTAAAACGGGTACATATTTTTATTTAAATGTTCTCTCATCAACAGATGGCAGTAAAAGCACCTCATTGGTGAAACTACTTGATTAGATTTTTCACTTTTCAATGTTTTGCTGTACTAGATGATCTCCCCCCGCCCCTCGCCACCACCACCTTCCTCCAAAATTTTACTTTTTAAATAAACAACAGAAAAAACTTCAGTAACAAGACGTTTAGGAGTCTGATGACTTGGGTTCAAATTTCACTTCGAGCCAAGTTAAGTCAACTCATCCCCCCTCCCCCAACACTTAACTGTGAGTGACTGTATAACATAAACGATATGTTCTCATTAAAAGGGAAACTGCCAAGTAAGGACGTGTTGATATTACTGGGGGATGTGGTATGTTGAGTGTAAAGCCGATCTGAAGTCCTGTTTACGAAGAGTAAGCTTGTTCAAGAGAGGCAAATGAAGTGACTGGAGCTGGCGTGAGGTCCACTTTCTCATCTCACGTATCCCAATTCCTGCGACTGATTAGGGGGAAGGAACCGGTAGATGTGGAGAAAGCAACAACAGAGAAGACCTTTATTTCGCCCGGGAATTTGTTTCGATGAGTAATTTACCTTCTGAAACTTGATTGCCGGGAAACAGTGCAGACGAACCCGTTGAGATGCGGGGCTCTTTGATCTTGCTAATTAAAGACATTTGACGTGCTAATCACTGTCTGTCTTAGCATGAGATGTGAACGGTTTATTTTACAAGTGACTGATAGAGCACCAAGCAACAAGACGCCGTGCCGATCTGGTGACAGTCATGTACCGATTTCTGGATATGTGACACTCGCCAATGGGCAGCATTTCCTGTGCTGTAGCTTGGAAGAGAGATAGATAATCTAATTATCGGCATAAATTCAGTTTATTCTGCAGGACTAGCACGCTTTAGCAACTGCGAAACTTGGAAAATATAGAACTATAGCAAGGAGAAATCCATTTGTTATTATCGACTCGTGGTCCCAAAAATAGTTATATGAGTAGAGATTGTTTCTAAAATACTGTTGGCAATTTTTTTTCATCCCTCACATCATAGGAAAAAATCATCGCTGGGCTCTCAAGTTGGAAAGGGTGGTGAATTCATTGATGAAATTATCACTTATGGCATCTCATAAGGTTCACGATGACTTTTCTTATTTAGTCAAGGTACTCCTTCCTCAAAGAATATACAAGTCGAGTGACCCACTCAAAAAAAGTTTTATCCAAACCAGAACACTATTTTCCCCCTTCCACAGGTATTTTTTTCAATGATATCGAGAAGATTCCTTCTCCTAAATTTTCATTTAAATCAACACAGAAAAGCTGGACTTATCGATAAACTACACACACCGCTATTAGTCTTGTGTCCACACATATCATTCGTGTCCAACTGTGTCCACAGTTTGTAGAATCGCCGTTCTGCCACAGAGGTGGAAAAGACCTGAGTTCCAGTCCTGTCGACGACGAGGGGATTTTTTCCACAACGTGGCTCAGTGGATCTCAGGTGAGGGTAGCATCGTTTTTTCTTCCAGAAACTCTGGTTTTTCATCCCAGCAAACAGAAAATCGACCACAGAACACACGCGATTTACAGAGCGTATATACAAAACCTTAGTCGCTGATGCGCCTAAAAAAACTGCTGCATATCATTCGTTGGTATGATGTAGAACCAAAAGGAAAAGAGAAAAATGAGAGCGTTACGTAAAAAATAAATAATTTACGTTGTACCAGGCCCAAGTTCATGATTATACGCTACTTCGTGCATATTCTTATGGTAGCGGAAAACAGAAGTTCCTGTGACGACCAAGGGGCTTACCCCTCTCAAGACGGCATTGCCAATGTCTATTTTTGTGTCAACAGTGAAAGGTATCTGGCTTCATTCAAGATTGTTGCCCAAGGTCTATCCACACCAAGTCCACTGAGATCAGTCTCTGGCACAGGTAACCACCTCCAAAATTTGTGAAAAGCAGTACGATCCAACATTGAGCTGTGCGGCTACATTACCAATGGCTCTCCAGTGCAAGTGTTTCAAGTGAAAAAATACAAACGAGAAGTGCTTTTTGTTTGTTTGTTTTCTCTAAAGAAACAAGAAATATACAGTCTCCACTTTACATGCACAAAAAATTCTGACCCAGTTGTCGAATAGAAGGCAAGAGTAATCCATATTTATAGCGCAAGAGGGTGACAAATAAGGCAAGGACAGTAACGCTATCAACTCTCCTAAAAGATAAGTAATGGTGAAAATGATTTAATTTGCAAGATATTATAAAACACGCAGTATTTTAAATAAGATTGATCATGGTGTTAATGAGATAAGTTCCTTCATATGCAGAAGAAAGAGGATTTTTCTCAGTCCTCTTCTTCTTCTTCTTCTTCTTTCAGTATTAGTGATTAATCCACTTTTTCGTGTGACCAATGGAACAGTAGGTAATGCAATTATACTTTCGTGAAAATTTTATTCGAAAATGATTACTGCTTTTGTTGGAAGAGAATCGACCCTTTCTATGCCAACACTTTCTCCAGCTTCACAATGCTTAATTTCATTTAATTATGTCTCTAGTGTTATTTGTTGTTTTTTTGATTCAGAGACACCTTTCTTCATTCCATCGGCCTCTGTCAGCCTTTTGTGCGTTTTCTTGGAACGCATTTCTTGCAAGCATCCACCAACATTGAGGCAAAGTTTTTATCTAAAATCAATTAAAAAAGCTGGTTAAAAGCAATACCAAAACTGATAAAAAAATATATTTATTTTTTATCATTTCGAAATTTTATCGCTATCAGTTTTATTTTATTTTATTTTTATAGCTTTTAACCAGTTAAATCCCAAAAGCAATAGTCAATATCGTTTACGCATCAGAGATATGGACTACCATCCAGATGCGTTACGTGGCATTATTTGGTCTTTCAAAATTATAATCCAGAAATAATAATCTAATGGAGCCAAAGTCGGTTTAAATTGCTTGCTTGATACTGAGTGACCTCACTGTACTCGACATCTTTCGCCATCCACACAGAATCCTGGAAATTCGTCGAAATTTTGTTCTTCGTACAATTATTTGGGAGAATAAGATTCAAATAACAAACGAATTTTAAACAAAATGGTGCCCCCTTCATATTGCTTCATAAAATTCGTAATTTAGTGAATTCCTTACAGACGTCTTGTTTCACCGCATGGTTTAGGCCATGCGGTAAAATCAGGACTTGGTTCTAAGGAACTTCTCATCCCAAGCGGTGAAATCTGGGGTTGCGATTTCACACCATGTAGTTTCTTTTATGGAAATTCTCTAAATGGAAGTTGTCAACAGGCAAGCTATTTAGAAGAATTGGAGATTCTCATTCGCAAAGTTTAGCTAAAAGATTTTATTAGGCGTTTAGTGGTACACGTTGTAGAACGATAAAAAAACTGGCCTGAACAACGAATTATAAACTAATGGCATTTTAGAAACAAAAGTAGTTTCATTTACATCGATCTTGGTTTGAATATTTTTTATTCAATATTTTCCATAATTATTTATTTCGTATCAACTTTTATGCCACCAATAGTATTTCAAAGATGCAGCCGAAGTCTTAAATTCCGTTCATAAAACAACACGATTTATAGACAGACATGTACTTAAAATTTGTACTTACTATCCTCTGAAAGTTACTACTAAAACCATTGATGCATCTGGATTTCTGCTTTCGGAAGCTTTGTTGGCAGTAAATGCAGAAATAACTTGGGTAGTAAAGCATTAGTATATACACTGTGCTGACACTTTATTAGGTACAAACCTGCTGTGCACACAAATGGTTTGTCCCACAACGTTGCAAGTCACATGACCACAGTTGTGGGTATAAATGCAGAAGAACAACCTTTCTAGTATCGGTTAAGCGCACAAACCGTATCAAGAATGGAGAAAAGGAGTGATCTAACGGACTTCGAACGTGGCATGGTAGTAGGTGCAACACGTGCTGGACAAAGCATCTCTGAAATGGCAGTTCTCCTGAACTTATCACGCACCGCAGTTTCAAGGGTGTATCGAGAATGGTACAACGAACAGAAAACATCCTCTCAACGGCACTCCTGTGGAATAAAATCGCTTGTTGATGAGAGAGAGAGGTCAGAGGAGGATGGCTAGAATTGTGCAAGCAAACAGACTGGCCACAATGTCGCACATCACGTCAGAATACAATCTTGTTGCTCAGAACAAAATATCGCAAAGGACGACTAGTCGCACTTTGTCGCAAATGGGTTACAACAGCCGACGGCCACATCATCTACCTTTGCCATCAATGAAGAAAAAGAGAGCACGCCTCCTGTGGGCACAGCAACATCAGCACTGGACTATCGAGGATTGGAAAACAGTTGCTTGGTCTGACGAGCCGAAGTTCCTGGTGCATCACATTCAAGGAAGGCTCAGAATTTGGCGAAAACAACACGAATCCATGGACCCGTCATGTCTGACGACTACTGTGCAAGGTGGTGGAGCAGTGTTATGGTGTAGGGAATGTTTTCTTGGCACACGTTGGGTCCATTGATACCCATAGATTCACGTCTGAATGCCACATCGTACCTAAACATCGTTGCTGACCAAGTGCATCCGTTCATGTTGACAGTTTATCCTCAGTCAGATGGTTACTTCCAGCAGGATAATGCGCCGATGAACAAAGCCCGAATCACTATGGAATGGTTCCAGGAACATGACAATGACTTTTCTTTGCTGTAGTGGCCCGCTCAGTCTTCGGATCTCAATCCTATTGAACATCTTTGAGATGAGCTGGAAAGGGCTGTTCGCTGCAGGCCAACACTTCCGTCGAATCTCAAGGAACTGCGTGACACATTCATGTCTGCATGGTACTCCATTCCTGCACAACATTTTCAGCATCTTGTTCAATCCATGCCTAGACGAATTCAGGCTGTTTTGAAGGCTAAAGGAGGTTCAACATGCTACTAGATAGGCGTACCTAATGAAGTGGCAGCACAGTGTAGTATTTGTAAATACATGTACCTAAATTTTAACTGGTTTGCATATGACGGGGGGGGATGAACTATACGCGTCTCCTAGGTTAACTCTAGCACTAAGTGAAAAAGGGGGTAAAGATAGTTTTTCCAATTTACAATTTCATATAAGGCGGAGTCTCATATAAGAACTGCACAGTTCCACTCGCAGGTTTTTCATCCCGAAAAACGGGCAGCGGATCACAGAAAATATACTTTACAGGTATACTGATACCTCATGACCTTATATGTCTGATTCTAAACAATGTATCCAATCTGTCTACGACTGAATTGTCCCTTTTTTAGCGTACTTTTGCATACGTACAAGAAATTTGAGGCATACCCATTTTCGAACCAAATTCTACATTAGCTTATAAACATATCAATGCACATAAAGAATAAAACTAAACCTTAACTTTAATAATAAAATGTAGTTTATTAATTTACGCTGAATATCATTTTTAATATTCTTTCTGTGGATCATAATTAAAGAAATATATAAATATTTAATAAGTATTCGATATCTAAATATTGCATTTTATATTTATATAAATAAATTGCTTTTTACCTCCTAAGCTTTCACATTTGAGATTTAAGTCTTTACTCTCATCATACGGTCCTATAACTCCAGACAGTTCTTGATCATCTTCGTCCAGTATTGCTATTTCTCTCGGTGGAACTAAGAAATAAAGTACTTCTTAGTAAAGTAAGAAATAAAATATCAAATATATAGATTTCATAAATAAGAAAATCCCATCTGCTAATTAGGTTTTACTATAATAGGATTATTATAAGACTGTTAAATATATGCAGATATATACCGTGTAATATTTATGCGATATTAGATTGTAGAGGGAAAAAAATGCGAACAGAATAAAGACGCAAAGATTTCGAACTGAATTAATGCGAGGAAACTTAATAAAATCCACCAGAGAACTACCGATACATTTTTATAACCTTGACATATATTGAAATCCATAAAAGGCTCCATTGCCATCATCACACAATACACGTGACCAGAAGAAAACCCATAAACAACAAATCACTTTCATGGATCAGCAGAAGAATGTTTAAACCGCAGCTGAAGTTCCAACTTCGAATTCCATAACTGCGACCGAATTTTAAAAACTTTTTTTTTAACAAATTCTGAACATAAAAATCTTACCCATTATTTGAGAAAAAGAGGCGGCTCTCCATTCTATTGAGTATTCAGGTCAAAAAATAAAAGGAAAATAAAGAGGAACCATAATTGAGCAAAATAAATCGAGTTTCTGTGAATTCCAATTTCAATCGTTCATCAATTGTCCACAACTAGAAATTGTTTTTAAATTACATCACTTTTCTATTTTATTTTAATTAGACTTATTAAAGATTCCAACAAATGTGGCCTATTATTTATTGTAATCATTTTAGGATAACTGTACGAATTTTCACTACTGGAGTATGGAAAAGTCCATATTCACTTTCAGACGTTAATGCCTTCGATTTAAGTTCTGTGGCTTGAAGATATGGTTCATGCTAGGATCTTGTATAAATAGCACGATCACAATTTTCTGTTCTGCACTGAAGCTTTGCGATCCTGATTAATTTAAAGACAATTTAAATTAATAGCCTTTAAACTGTTGGAAAGCATAGTTTCGACCTATTATACATTTACATATTTGAAATTAAATCACCCCGTATAAAGTTGAAATACATTTATTACTAATGGAATCTAAAAATCATACGTTTAAAGGTTGTTTTCTCTTTCTCTTCTTCAGCGATTGTAATCTTGCTTCCGCACCGTCACAAAAAAAACACTAATAGAGGAAATTGATAAATAGTTTCCTTAATATGTGACCTTGAAGAATCTCCACGCTTTTTTCTTCCATCGGTCTGTGAGAGTTCGGCTAAGACAAGAAGAGGCTTTTTTTTTTTTTTTTTTTTTTTGCCTTTACAATGACGCATGTACCAGCAGATCCGTGGAAGTTGAATTTAGATCGATTGAAGAGGACTGCATGAATTTTTTTTTTCTCTACAAGGAAACTTAGGTTTTTCATCCCGTGAAACAGAGAAACTGCCTCCGTACATCGATTTACAGCGATTAGCCAAAACATTATGACCACCTACCTAATATGATGTTGATCCTCCCCAAAGCAGCTCATACCCGGCGAGGCATGGATGCTACAAGATTTGTAAATGTGTCTTGTGGTATCTGGTACCAACACGTAACCAGCAGATCCTTTAACTTCTGTAAGGACCGTGGTTGAGATGCTACAGATCGGAGTTGCTGTTCCAACACAAACCACAGATACTCGATGGGATTGATGTCTGCGGAATTTGGAGGCCAGGGCAATTGTTTATAGGGCAATTCCTGGAAGTCTTCCTCATTTCCGCAAAGCAGTCTCGGGCAGTGTGGCAGGGCGCATTATCCTGCTGAAAGACGGCGCCAGAGGGGAAGACCGTTGCCATGAAAGGATGTACCTGGTCAGCAATGATGTTTAGGTAGGTGTGTGTGTGTTTGGGTTGCCTGAGCGGAGCCCGGAGTTTTCCCCATAAGCCGCTTCATGTCTTCTTGTTTATAAGACTTCTTTCTTCTTTCTAACCGGCAACTTAGAAAATGGGGAGAAGAGACACGAGGTATCCGCCCTCCAACTCCTGCCACGAGGAGGCGTGATGGGTTCTACTATCATCTGGCTGGGTGTCCCTGAGAGATTCAGGGACACTCAATTTAGGGGGAAGTAAGAAAGAGTGATAGAAAGGGGCAAATCCAAGAGTAGGACCGCCCTAAGAAGAAGTGATGATAGTTTTAGTAAGGATAAAATATCTCTCACTCAGGGTGGTGAGAGAGAGAGTGGGAGGAAAGTCTGTTGTCTTCAGTCAGGGTCAAAGTTGGTAGTTATGTTTAGGTGCGTGTGTTTGGATTGCCTGAGCGGAGCCTGGAGTTTCCCCCCATTAGCTGCTTCACGTCTTCTTGTTTATAGGACTTTTTTTTTTTTTTTTTTTTTCTAATTGGCAACTTAGCGCGTGGAGGGCAGAGATACGAGGTGTCCGTCCCCCCAACTCCTACCACAAGGAGGCGTGCCGGGTTCTATTGTCATCTGGCTGAGTGTCCCTGAAGATTCACGGGGCCCTCAATTTTAGGGGGAAGTAAGGAAGAGTGATAGAAAGGGGGCAAATCCAAGAATAGGACCGCCCTAAAAAGTGATGAGAGCTTTAGTAAGGATACAATATCTGTCACTCAGGGTTGTGTGTGAGAGACAGAGAGAGAGAGAGAGAGAGAGAGAGAGAGAGAGAGAGAGAGAGAGAGAGGGAAAGTTTGTTGTCTTCAGTCAGGTGCAAGGTTGGTAGTTACTTGTCAAATCCGGTTGTCCTCTCTCCTAATGGCCTTTCGTCTCTTAAAGGCCTTAGTCGCGAAGGTGTTGAATGCCTTGAAATTGTCCTCGCTTTTTGTGAGCTTTACCTTGTCAACTGGTGGTAAAGTGTAAAGTGTATTGATGTCAAACGGCACCAGGGGTTCCCCCCATCTCCGCGTTGCTTTCATTGTAGATGCAGTTCAATGAGAAGGCCAGAGATTTAAAAGTGTGTGGATTTTGTATATGTGTAGTGTTGTGTATCGTTATTCATCTGGCCGTTTAGCCGCTGGACCCCTACTGAGGCCCAACGTTGTCCACACTTGGCCTCGTGGAGGCAGACCAGGTACACAGAATGAAGTTTTACTCTGGCAGGCCCTGCCACCTAGTTTCCTGAGATTTCAGTGACTAGGGCCTAAAAAAAAAAAAAAAGACTCGGTAGGGATGAGCGCTGGAATTAGAAAGCCAATTGAGGTGTATGCGGTTTAATTTGGACGAAGTTAAGTTTTTGCAGTTTGTGTGGGGTTATACGCTGGCGTATTAGGTAGAGTAGGGGGGGAGACTGAAGGCTGGGGGGAAAAGACAGAAGTATGGGGACGATAGAGAAGGCGACCTCAGGTTTTTCAGTGAGGCAGGCCCAAGCCCCACCAGGAGAAGAATCAGGGTTGGCAGGGGTGGAGAGGAGACAAGACTGTCTCCTCCTCCCCACCAGGGGAAAGGGAGTAAAGGTACCAGGCAAGGGAGCCCGGTACATATCGCCATCAGGCATTGACAGTTATGAGCACGTGGGGGGTCCAAGCGATCTGAACTGGATCTTATTTGGTGTTCTTTTTCAATGTAGGAGTCAGATCCCAGTCTCAGGGTCATACATGAATGAAGTCCTGTGTCAGGTTGTCTCTGGTTCAGACGTAGGTCTTCCTGGTTGTCAGTTCCCTCGTGAATAAGGCTAAATGATGGTCATGTTCGTAGTTGTGGGTACAGTTTTCTTGTGTATTCCAGTTTTCTCTAGTCCTGGTTTTGGTATTCATCATCAACTTCTGGGTGCTGTGCATGGTGGTTTGCTATAAGGGCTCGCCTTCTAGCAAAGAGTTTCTGTGCAAAAATGGTAAGGGCTTTGTATGCTTATTCCGAGTCGAGAAGATGCTGTTCCATGTTCTGCGGGAAGTATGTGATAGCAGTGGTGAGCCTGCATCGCAGGTCCTCATACTGGTCGCAGTCATACATGAGATGTTGCCATGTTTCCTCGTGGCCACAGAGGCAACGGGGATCCTCAGTGATTCGGAAGCTAAATAGTTTTGCATTAAATGGCCCGTGCCCTGTGAGCAGAAAGGTGACGTGGAGCCCTGGTTGGAACCAACTCGGGAGTTTTGGAAAGACTCTGTTTACGCTAGGGAGGAACTTCTTGGTGATTTCTCCTTTAGTGGATTCTGTCCACCGATCCTGCCATTCCTGTCGGCGGTGGTCGAGCAATCTGTTTTTTTCAAGCTTCCTGTTGTTGGTGAGATCCAACGCGAAGTTTAGGATAGTGCACGGTATTTCTTTTGCCATATTATATGTCAGGGCGCATCTGATGATTTCCAAGTCCAGCGGGAGGACTGTCAACTGGTGGTGTGGAGTCTACTAAGGAGGAGAGCTCCTGCCTTAGATCCTGGTAACAATGACATTCGTTGAGTATATGGTCAGCAGTTTCAGGCTCGCCGCAGTGACATTGTGGTGTCTCTGTTAGGCCCAGTTGGTGTAAATTTGGTGTTTATACTTCCATGGCCCGTCATTATAATGGAAGGAAGCATATAGGCCTGGCGCTAGCCATAATTTTTCCTTCTTGATTATCTCTTGCACATTCGAGATGTATTGTCTTGTTGTTGCTCCTTTTTCGGTGGTTGTCCAGGTGTTTTGCCATTTCTCTCTACTCACATTCCTTATTCTTGCTATTTCCGTTTTCTTTTCAGCCTGCAGGTCAACAGTGATGTCATAAATAGTCGTGGATATTCAATTGTTTATTCTGTACTTACTGAATTGTACTTCTAGATTTAGCTTGAGGGCCATCAGGAAGGTCTTGATCTTCTCTCTTAAGTATTTCGTGTGTGGGAGGAAGCTGAGCGTTTCATCCAACATGACGCCTAGGTATCTAGTTGTTTGTGTATATTTGATTCTTTGATCTTGGTATTTGACGAGTGATGTTTAGCTAAGTGCTAGACGTCAGAGTATCTGGCACATGGGTGACTGGACGCAGGGTATCCCAGCAGAACATCACCCAAAGCATGACACCGCCTTGTTTCGTCCCATGGTGAATCCAGGCACCATCACTTCCCCAGGTAAACAACGCACACGTACCCGGCCGTCCACATGGTGCAAAATTTACTCCAATTATCTGCGAGTTGCGCCACAGTCTCCATTCTGTTGCCGCGTACCATCCGGGAGAGCTTTCGCTCACCTCGAGCATCGATGAACCATGGTCGTCCAACACCTCGCCGACAGTTCGTGGGTTCCCCTCCTCGGACCACTGTCGGTAGGTACTAACCACGGCTGACCGTGAGCATCCCACCAGCCGTGCCGTTTCGGATATGCTCTGACCCAGTCGTCTGGCCATTACAATTTGGCCTTTGTCAAATTCGCTTAAGTCTGCTGCCTTTCCCATCTGAAGACCAAGAGTAACACTGATTAACGGACCTCAGTACCAGGTGTTTTTTATACCGTGTTCCGACCAGCTCATGCGCCGTAGTTCACCTGCAGTTGCTTCGATTTGCATAACGACTCGCTGGTCATAATGTTTTGGCTCATCGGTGTATATTGTGTGTGTCTTTAACAAGGCGATATACTGATACTGATCTTCGCAGACTTACGTACCTTGTTAAAAATCTTGAAAATGCCCCCTTAACCAACCGGCGAAGGTGAGGTTAATTATGTGGAAGATGAATAATATTGTACATATAAATGTATTTTTTGAATATTATTTGGAACAAAAATAACATTTATGCTAGGGGGAGCAGCAGTTATATTTTGTGTGGAATTTTTTCAGGAAAGGATGTTCGCTGTTCATGTGTGTTGGAGAGGGAGGATTTTAAATTTTCTGAAGTGTTTATTAAAAGTTAATTTCTTGTATAACTCTGCTGACTTAAAATGCAGAAACTGTGAGAAACAAAGCGCGCTTGTTTTGGTTTATGTGTTGTGAATAAACATGAAGTGCCGTGTTTAGAAATGACGTGGATTAAATGATTATTTGGAACATTTCACTGATGAAATCCAAAGAACAGAGGGTATCTGAAGACATTAATCCAGGTAATACTGTTGATATTTACTAAATATATTTGTTTTAACTGCATTTTAATGGGCGCAAACAATTGAATTTAAAAAAAAAATGAATTAAAAATGCTTTAGCTTAACCGGCATTTTTCATTAACATCTGCTTCCACCATCAGTCAAACTCGCTAAACAAATTTAGTGCGTGGCTGGCGCCATGCAAAATAGCCAGACGTAAACGAAGTGGAGACTCGTATTTTTTTATGAGAAACATTATTGATTTGTTTTATATTTTCTGTACAAAAATAATTGTGTTTCACACTCTTGTGGAAGAAATGCGACGCATAAAAATCAGGCGTCACACTCTTCTCGCGTGAATATCTTTGCAGCTGCTTTCACTTATTACAAATTATTTCGGCTATTAAAACGCTTCGCATCTAACGTGATAATCGAATTGCTTTCTGCCAAAATGGATTATTGAAAACACGGAATCAACGTATGCGAAATTAACAGTTTCGACTACTTTGTAATCTGTATATAATCTGAAAATAGGCCTGCTTGTTTGGGTAATGCGTGTTCGGATTAATTTGCTTGTGACCTGAAGAGGGTATTCCATCTTGTGTGATATGGAATGGTAATTGTTGAAATTTTACGACTATCTTTAGAGACAATTCGTAAGACGTTAGCGACTTTCAATTACTAGATGCAGTGTACCTGTTGAGGGGAGGGAGGAGGAAGCAGTCATTCCGATTCGGTGTGTGTAGCGTAAAATTAGCCTTTCTACCCATGCGTAGCTCGATCCTAAAGTTAATTTGTGCGAATATTTTCAGTATTTCAACTCGTGTTTTTTTATTTTATTTTCGTACTGTCTCATTTGTTCAGCGTGTAAGAAAAAGTAAGTGACAAGGAGCGGCGCGATGCCGAAATATATTTTTTCTTCTTCTTTTCGTCACTTCGTATCTGCCCTGTTTCTTCCCTCTGCTTTTTGTCATAGAGAGTTGACACTCTCCCATAAATCTTATTTTCGCGAGTGTGCCTTGCCCCGGGTTGTGCTTGGAGCAATTGCTACTTTCGTTGTACCCTTGATACGGATCTGCTGATAACCTTATTAGCTAAATAAAAAGAAATAGAAGATCAATGGCAGCAGCGGCTGAAGAAAAAGTTTCGTAAAATATGACACTGACAAGCGAACATATACTGTCAGCAGAACTCACATTAATAATATCTTTAGAATATAACGAATTATGGCATTTGTTTACTGATCCAAAGGTGATTTTATCTTTCTTATCCACGAATATCGATGATTAATGTAATCCAAGCTATGATAAGTAGTTGTAAACTCAGCTAACGCCCTGGGGCCCGCGGCCGCTATGTAGGTGGAAGTGTTTCCAAGATAATTAAGAACAGTTCTGTATGGAAAGTTCATATTTATTTTAGAAACCAAGAACATACGAATTTTAACGTCTTAGCTGAAAAGCACTCGTTGTAGATTGTGTTTGAGGAGCAGGTCTCAGGAGCTGGTCACATCGAACGAATGCCCGGGGAATTGGCCAAATAAGGACCAAGAAGGAACTGGCGTGTAGCAGCATGATACAGTTCATTTTATTTCACCGATTGCCACCGTTGTAGCCTCATTTTTGCTTAGACATCTTGCATTAGTCCGTGCTGTGGGACTGCCTTTCTTCCACGTGCCTGGTACTCAATTCACAAAGCTAATTTATAACTTGTCACTGACTGTAATGAATGAAGGGGTAATTGAACAAGCAGCAATGGGCCAAAGAAGTACATTTAGATAGCGTTTGACAGTAATTGGTCTTATTTTTCCAGGTCCCGCTCTCGATAATGAATTTGTGGTAAAGCACCCGATGGATCTTGGTCTCAAGTTTTTATTACCTGTGAACATCTTAAGAAAAATTGGTTGTCCAGGATTACCTGCTAGAATTGATTAATGGATACTAAAATTATTTAAAGAGCAGGGAACTAATATGGGCTACGTATATGTTATAGAAACCATAAGGAAATTTTATTAAATAGAAAACTCTTAACTGATGGGAGAAAAAAATCCCATAGGTTGAGTATAAGCATTGTACTGACCCACGTTTGGTGGCGTTCATGGACCACTCCAGATTCCGCCAAACGAGTTAGCTCACCCCTTCAGAAAACATTTCCGATACTCAATTTTTGACACGTTAACTATTTGTATAAACCGACCTTGATAAATCTAAACAAATTACAAAGTAACAGCTTAAACAAATGTCAGTTAAGAAAAATAGAAATCTATGTTTTTAAAACTTCTCATAAAATACTTACCGACAACACTAAGAATCATATTATTAATATGAGTCCTGGCATAGCGATAATCCACTCGACATCTGTATATCCCCGCGTCTTTTTCTTGAATTGGTTCTACCCGCAGTACAGTTGGTTTCAGAATCGTTTCAAAGAAAGCCCTGGATCCCAACGTTGTTCCTGGAAAATGTTTGGCCTTTTCTAATGGACTGTTTCTCGCATCTACACTATAGATTGGAGCTCTGGAGTCTTCTTTGTACCATAAAATAAGCGAAACTTTATCTTCATGAGTGGGTTGAGTGATATTGCAAGGAAGTTCAGCTTTTCCACCAACAACCGCTTGATATTCAGGAAAAACTGCAATAAAAAAAAAACGATATTAGCTATGCAAAGGGATCAAGAAAAAAAAATAAGAATGTTTTTTTAAAACAAAGCAATCAGAAACTGCAATTTATACCAGCTGAGTTAACATGTCATCAATAATAAAAAAATTAATTTCTTTGTAGCAAGAATTATCGAAGAGATTTCTAATTCATGACTGCAGAAATAAGAAAATAATTCTGCCATTGTCTTTGTTAAATAAACATGCTTACATCGTAAATTGATATCCATTTTGGCGGATGTACGAGAACATCCACGAGGAGCGATATCAGAAAACGATGAAAAATGAACTTTACTCTCAATAAAACGGAAGTCGCTTTCAAATCACGCATCACGAAGCTCGAGATGGACGCCAGTAGAAAGTAATGATAAATTAAATTTGTTCCATCTCCAAAATTGATCATATCAATTTCATGCCACGTGTGGCACAGTTCGAGACAACGCTGGTCCATAACAATGATAAATGTAATTGCGGTAAAAGAAATTTGATAATGTTGTTGAAATAGCTTGCTATGAAGACCTCGTATATTTAATTTTGTAGAAGACCATGCACTTAGCAGACTTTTATCGCTACAGTTAGAACCGAAAACACTTTGGTCATCCCAAATGGAAAACTAGTGCGTAACGACACGAACCACACTGAATTTTCACTTAGAATAAAAGCCCTTTATTCTGAGTTTGTAGGTTGATTAGCCTAATATCCACACAAGTTTGTTGATGAGAATAAGACTATGAATACGTTTGTTAAACTCATTAAATGTATTATTTAATTATTTGCAATTTCTTATTACTTATAAGACTTTGAAAATTATGAATATAAATCATACCTTGGATGTCGTCCTCTACATTGACTGTTCTCAACTTTATCCCAAAAGAACCTTAAAAATAAAACCAACAGATATTAAAACAAGGCTTAATTTTCAATGTATTACATCAAAGTGGTTTCTTAAAATATCATTTAACGAATTATTCATCCTGCAAAATTTTTCAGCTAATTATTTGTAGCTTTACTTTGTTGTATTTAAATCTTAAATTTTAAATAAAGAGTAAGGTAAATCAGCTTAACAGTCACTAATATGATTCAGTTCTTTCTTAAATTTATTTATATAAACTTAACGTGGAAATTAAATAAATTAAAAAATAAAATAAACATATAATTCCCACACACTAAGAAAAATGAAATAACATACACCTTAGCCAAAGATTTTATACTGTTATTTATATACAGAAAGAAAGAAAACGAAATTAAAGTCCATTTTTAAATGTAGAATTCCAAAAACATTTGCAAGTTGTCATTTATGCTTATTAATGGTCAGCCTTTGGCTTCTTTGTCAGTAATCTAAAATAATTCATGTTAATGATCCGAGGGTGGCTTATGACTGATTTTTTATCTAGCGAATGGAATTTTGATTTTCTTTTCTCTTTCATTATTTACTTTTACATCGGTATTCCATTCAATGTTGTCACCCATATTTCAGCTATTGAAAACCAATCGTCGCGGAAAGTAAGCTGCAAATACAGTTTATCAGTAAACCATTACCCAATAGTCAATTTCAGTTCTCTGAGTTTACATCTAGACTGCCAACACAGACACGATTCCTATCTGAAAGTCATTTATCTGTTCATTGTACAATAGATTGGAGTCGAAGTTTCCTCAGCCAGTTCATTATTTACCGAGAAATGTTTCAACAGACTGTTTATATCCTCCTTTCTAATGGAAATTCCAAGTACGATTCTTTGTCAGCACTTTCGACACTTCGTCATCAATATTAAAACGTGTGACTTTGCCAAGTTTGTAATGACTTTCCACATCCTGTGATTATTAGAAATTCTTTTCAGGTTCTTTGTAAGAATTTACTTAGTTTTCTCCTTTTATGTGGTCAGGGATATTCGTAAAATATTTCGTTACAAACTTTTCTTATTGTCCCTCGGTTACTTTGTCGAAGACAATGCGAATGTCTTAAGATCGACCGCCTTAATACACAAAAACTTTATGAACTTTCCGAAGATGTCCAAGAACACAAAGTAATGGAGCTTATATGTATATGGAGACGTGTAACGGAATCCAATAACGCATCTGCTTCCATCTAAAAGTTATCTTGAAGGAGACGGGACATAATTTAAAATCTTAATATATATTTTAATTCCTTAGGTACAGCGGGTTCAATTTACTCATTGAAAAGACTCGTCTTTTATTCTGTTGATTATCAAAAATATATCGAAGTGGCAAATGGCGTAAGATACAGTTATGGTCAATAATTCTGGCTATTTATGATTATACAAAATATTTGTCAGTTCTAAAGAACTGAAGGACAATTACCCATGCTTATGCCACTTAAATTTCGACCCTAAGTTCATCGTAAACTGTTATTAAGGTGTTTACACACAGGTTCACTGCAATTTGCCCATAAAATGGCTTGTAAAATGTAATTGTTGTTACAAGAAATTTGATCATGTTGTTAAAATACCTTGCAACGAAGTCGTATCTCGTATACAATTAATTTTACACCGCTAGAAGCCTTCCATAAATGGGCTATAATCACCAAGGATTGCATTATGGAGGCCGCAAGGAATAACTTGCATTACTGTGCTAGCAAAAACGCATAACATTAGGCTAAAGTAATTTGAGTACTTTGTTAGGCATTAGCATAAGATAGGGTATTTGGGTAAGGTTTATAGAAACGTATAAGCACAAAGTATTATTCATTCTTCTTTAATATTAATCTATGGAAGCTTGAGGAGAAATGTTCTTGTAGAATGAATAGAAGTCATAAAATATTGTTTGACAATTCATGAGTATATTCATGAGCAGCACAAAGCAACTCTGAAGAGCTCCATGCGGCAATGTTTACCAGTATGAGCTCAATTAATTTCTGAGGTTATCGTGTCAAACTTGTGTTGAAAAGCGAGTAAAATGTCATAATGCAAGTGTTTGAGCAATCTAAACTTATTTGGTCATATTTGTGAAGTTATGTTAGTTAATCCTCAAGCAAAGACAAGATATTACAGAATTTGTAAAAAATATATTTTGCTTATTTTGGAGTGAAACTCGGTGACAAAGATAAACAATGTGTTGAAGCATTGAGATTGTGGAAAGATCGTAAAAAGAAGGCGTTTGCAATTGCCATGATTTGGCGATTAATCATGGGGGCAGTTTGTTGCCTGCATCATAGTCCATAAACCACTGGTAGACCCCTAAAACTGTCCTCCTTCCACCCTTTGCAATTAAACTGAGTTTAATTAAACAGTTTGTAAAAGCTTTAACTCAGGAAGGTCCCTGCATTAACTACCTTTGTAACAAATACCCAAGAGAAGCCAATTCAGAAACATAAATTCGACAACTGATGAGGCACCGAGATTTTGAGGTAACTGTAATAAAAGAAAAACAAGAATGGATTAGTTTCAGGTTTGTTGTTGAGAACTTCTTAGGGAACAACACGGATCCAGACTACAAGAAAATAGTTGAAAATACGTTAGCAAATTTCAAGAAGCTGGGTTGCAACATGAATATTACGGTACTTTTTTGACACTCCCACATCGACTACTTCCCAGAAAATCTAGGAAGTGTTAGTGAAGAACAGGTCGAGAGGTTTTACTAGGACATTAAAGACAAGGGGATGAGGTACAAGGGGAGATGGAATGTTAACATGATGGCTGGCTATTGCTGGGTGCTGAAGAGGAACTGTAAAAATAAAGATCTGCAAGAAAATCAAAGAAACCAAACCTTGACAGCGATTAAATGCCATTGTTATATCCATTATTGTAATCTTTGGTCAAACGTTGACTAATCAGTGTTCTGCAATCATTACGAAACTGATTACAGAACATATGAAATTATCCCGGCATCAAAGTGCCATGGCTTTTATTTTAGTAATAACAATAGAAAGTTAACTAGAAGTAACGCAAAGACATAATTTAACATCTTTTTTTTTTAAATTACGATCTCCTAGGATACAGTATCGCTATAGAAACACACTCCAAGCAATAATTACATATTATTATTATGTGCATCGTAATCGCCTCTCTCAAGGGTTATCAGTTCCATTTGTGTCCGTACCTTTTGGCTCTCTATTACTAATGAAACCCACACCTATCTCACCATACTGAGCAAAGTGGTACTTGTCCATAATGTCCTGTTCAAAACCCCTCTGGTACTGAATGGCTAGTTTTTCCGGATCATTCCCTAAATAACTTCCAGCGAGAAAATTAATAATGTCTCAAAAGAATGCACTTAATAGGCCATTTGAAACAATCCTATTCCATCCGCATCTTCTCGTTGATGCTTCAGCATTTTATATATATATATATATATATATATATATATATAATAGATAGACAGACAGACATATGTGAGAGACAGAGAAAGAGAAAGCATTCAGCTGTGTTGTGGGGCCATATTTTTATGACTGAATTTCCACTGTGTGTTTCTACCGACCAATATTCTCAATATTTCCACCGCACCAGAAATACAGACGCGCATTTTCTCCCGTTACGGTCTCGGTCAACGAACCAAGAAAAGATGGAATGATCTGGCTGCATGTTTTTTTCATACTGACATCTTTACGGTAGCAGATAAAAAGAGAGCAGAGCCACTTCAGATGCTCATTTTGAAAAGCCATTCAAACTTTCTCTTATTCAGCGTTATCAAAATGAAAAAAAAAGGAAATAAAAAATCTCTTCGGTGCAGAATATCGAGGATTTCGCTTTCATTTGAAACAAACTTTTACCTTTCTTAATAGAAGCCTAATACACAGTTTTTTCACTTTGAAAATGATCCACGTATTATTCAGATTGCTATTGTGCTCCAACATGGATGTTTTAATTCATAATTTGGTAAGGTAAGATCCTTAACAAATTATGATATTTAATTGAGAATCCATAGCACGATTGATTCTAGTATAATAATGGAACTGTTTGAAATAACAGTTATTTTGTAACTGTTTAAAGAACAGTTACAAAATAACTGTTAAAGAACTGTTTAAAGAACAGTTACAAAATAACAGCGTTACTAAATAATTATTCTAATCACAGTTAGCGAATATCAGTTTTAATTAAAATTTCTTAGCATTACTGGTTTATAGTTCATAAAATCCATATCGTCTGTTCGCGAGAATTGCTGCGAAAGGTCAAACAAGTCAACCAATATGGCGTCAGCCGCAAAAATCAGCGATCATATTATACATGTAGTTTTAAATTCAACTGAATTCGAGTGAAATTGCTGTCATTGCAATTATGTTGTCCTTAATAAAGCCACCGCTTTGATTTTGTTCAACATCGCAATTTTCAGTTGAAGGGGAGAAAAAGTTCTCGCTTCTTCCGAGGGAGAAAAAAAATACAGCGTATTTCTTCTAAGCGCTGCTTTAATTAAAATTAAGATTTCTTTTTAATTTCGTCTCTACTTTTTTCTTCCTTAGGATGTTAGATCTTGTTTTTTAATTCTGTTTCTTCCTGTTAACTTCCTTTTTATTATTATTATTTTTTATCTCGTTTCCTTTTTATTTGATATTAATCTTTACGAGAGGTTTTGGGAGAAGATTTTAATAATTTCAGTGTACTTTGTGTTAGGAACTTGTACCCGTTGGACAACTTTAATTAAGGAACAGAACTGGACTTGTTGTCAATCATTTTGACTGCATCAGATTAGTTTTTGATTAATATCCTCTCACAATCCATGACGTGTCACGCCACCTACATTTGCTGGTGGCTCGCAGTAAAGTTAGTTGCAGTCACGTCTGAAACTTTGCATGCTGACATGGAATTCTGTAATGGCGTTTTCTGCTGTCTTTTGCAGCACATCATCAGATTGTTTATGGCGCCTTGGCTACATGTAAAAAAAACAATTTAAGAGACAGACGGGCATCTCCATTATAGTACAGTAGGTGGATTTTCATGAAATTTTATATTTTGTCTTTCTAAAAAAACATGACGAGCCAGTCCAAATTTCATTAAAATCGGATCAATAGGGATACGATAATTATTACTTTTCACACATACCACATAGCCTATCTATATAACGTATATAGTTGAAGCATTGGACAACGTTTGCTACCATGACGATAGTTTGCGCATAAAAATCAGTGCTTTGTAATGCACTGAGTACATCATTAAGGACAGCGAACTGAAATTGTGAAGGTCATTTGGTCATTTAGTTCTTTGTCATCTAAAATACTGTCCAGATATATATAATGAAACCAAAGTGTTTTTATTTTGAAATATTACTATTATTTCGCAATATATTTTTTCGTAATACATCAATCGGCGTATCGAATTTTGATATAGTAGTAGCATGTGCAAGAAAGCAAGCATATGAGCTTATGCAGCATCAGCCAAAAAAAAAAAAAAAAAATATAAAACAATCCTCTCTAAATATTTGTCCAATTCCTCCTTAAATTCATTTAACCTATCAACTTCCACAACGACAGATGGAAGTTTGTTCCAGCAATTAACCACCCGCTGGCTAAAGGCAAATTTCCGCACATCTGTTCTACATCTGTCCTTCCTCAATTTCAATTTATGCCCCCTTAGGTTCGTAATCTGAACAAGTGGAAGAATCTCATCAGGATTCAGCGTGCTCAACCCATTTAAGGCCTTATACACCTCAATCAGATCACCTCGCAAGTGCCTAGTCTCCAGCTGCTGCAATTTGCAGAACTTAAGCCTCTCCTGGTAAGAGGATCCTTTCATTCCCCTCACCAATCTTGTTGCCCTTCTCTGTACACGCTCAAGCAAATCTACATCCTTCCTAAAATGAGGCCTCCAACCTGCACGCAGTACTCAAGAAGGCCTCATTTTAGGAAGGATGTAGATTTGCTCGAGCGTGTACAGAGAAGGGCAACAAGATATACTGAATGTTACCATTAATGACAATTTGGTGTAATTATTTCTTTGGCTAAACATAGGCAATATTTAGCAGTCTTTAATCATGCAATAACTATAATAAATCCATCGAAATTTAATTTCTGGTAGGGCGAGGATTTTCTTAAAACCTAGTATCTTGAATAAGATAACTTATAAACAAATCGTAATTAGGTGATTAATTTCACAAACTTGTTTAAAAATCTATAGCTATAGTACTACGAGGAACTAATGAATACACTTAGCTGCGCGAGATTAATGATTCACCAATTTCAAAACCAGTATACTATAATTGATCAGAACCTTCCATCACATTTTTATGAGGTTAGTTGTTTTGGGCGTTTGAATACTTTGGTCAGAATGCGCTAATTTATATTATATATGCTTTTATTGTGGGTTATGTCTGTGTAAGTCTGTTTGCTGGCTGATTTTGAATTTCTGCCTTTTTTTGAAGGGTTTTACGAATTCACTAACTACAAGAATGCTGTTACTATAAATGTTGTTTCCTTTGGGAGGGGGAGGATAAATCAACTTCCTTCAAGGGGATAAAGAAAAATTGAGCAGCCATTCTTAATGATTTAAATTATTTTAAAATTAAATTATCTTAAATTATTAAGTATTTTTCGAAATTTGAGCCAAAATGCCATTACTGTTTTCTCTTAACGAACATTCACGTGCCGTTTTTAGAGTCGCGCGATGTGCCAATTTGTTACGTGTTCCAGAATGGCTGAAGTAATATTAATGCAGTACAAACAAACAGTATTGGTAAAAAATTAAAAGTATTGCTAACTGCAGAACGGTTAACGAAAATTTAAAAATAAAAATGAATACGAACAATTACGTTATAAAATTAATAAGATTTCACAATTACAACAAACATTTTAGACCACGTGGTAATTTTGCTTCTAAACAGTAACAGGATTTTATTCGTGAGGTTGATACTGCTACCTGCAATCATGCTGTAATTAAACAGCCAGAACAAATAAAGGAAAATCTCTTGCTCTCTTTTAAATATTTTCCTTTATTTATTCTGGCTGTTTAATTGCAGCATGATTACTGGATAGCAGAGGCACCTCACACGCAAAACAGTTAGCAGAATTCCCACATGGACTAAAATGTTCATCGTAACTGTTAATCTTTCGTTGCTTACAATGGAACAGCTTAGATGTTTGTAGAAATGAATAATCATTGACTGTGCAAGGGCAAATTGAAAAGCCAAGTCATCAACATTTCATTTAAAACACTGAGATACAGAAGAGAAATTATGTACCCTCTAGAGAAACCTATTTCTCAACATATCGCCATAAATATGCATTTATCCCAACGTTTGATCAGATTTGGTGGAACATGATTATTAAGAAAACGTTTCCTAGCCAGTGGTTTATGGAAAGAAAATAAGAAGTCTGAAGGTGCTAAATCTGAACCGTATGGGTATGCTGTAGAGTGTTCCACGTAGTCTATTTTCCAACCAATCTACTGTAAGTTGCACAACGGCAATCGGACAGTGTCGTACTAGGTGATGAATCTATCATCAAGCAGTTCAAACTGCTCCTTATGTCATTTATAAGTGCCTGTAGATTCTCTTCAATGATGCGTTCAGCTTCACCGACATTAACAGCAGTAAGTGATGTTCGTAAGCGACCAGTTCTTCTTTCAAGTAGCTTCTCTGTTCATTAAATTTTTGACACCGCTTATATTTTTGCAAGCATTGCTGCTTCACCATTCACAACCATTTCTTTGTAGGTTTCTGTTCATTCTTCCATTTAACTATAAGAAATTGGGTATAGATCTATGCAACACACCCACCTGAAAGGAAGCCAATCGGACCGCTTTAAACTGATTCGTCATATGCATTCTAAAATATTCAAAAAATACATTTTAATACCATATCTAGTTAAAATACATTATTGGGGCCTCATTTTATAATTCGTACTCGTAAATATGAAAGAAATTATTCAATGATACCGATTAAGTTGTTAATTTAAGACCGTTCCTTCCCAGAATTCGATTGAAGTTTACTATAACCGCAACTATTTATTATTTTTTCAGCAATGCCCTCCACAGCATCTCTGATTTCACTTTTCATTTCATAACCGATGTGGAAATTATTCCTGGAGACATTATCGTTCAGGAATCCACACAGAAAATAATCACAGTGAATTCAGATCAAGAAATATGGTCCAGATTATCGATTAGAGATGATCCTGTCATTAAAATGTTAATTTCAGGAAATGAACTGGTGTGTCCTTGACCCATCTTGGTGGGAAAATGGTTCTTCCATGTTTACTCCCAGAAATGGAAGGTAGCGTTCCACATTGGCTGGTCCATCGGACAATTCCAACTGATGAAAAATTGTCTATCACAGAGTCAAACTGCCCTTTTTTGCAACTTTTCCGAGCAGCGTGTTTATCACATGATAAAAACACTGTTCATTAGTGTACTCCATCTTCCTTACAAAATGTTTATGCTAGGACGAATCGCTAACTGCGAAAAATATAATTTGTCTTTTCAAAAAATATAGGCATTTAATACTGCTCTGCCATTTCTTGTTGGGCCCTCATGGTCAACTCCTATTAGCTCTTCCTTTATTTTAAATTATTAATATCCTAGGAATTCTTAGTAATGGCAACCCAAGTTCGAGTTAATATCTAAATTAACTGAGACTTGTGGATTAAGAGCTATTCAAGATTTTCTTTTTGGCTTTCATCTCTTCAGTTTAGCATGAAAACTTACAATTTCATTCTTAGTTTCGTACATCGTATTTAGGAGATTTTTAATTTACTTAAAACAACATAAAAGATTCGTACCTACTAGCGTCACTGGCACCAAAAGATAGAGACGGACGAGGCAGATTCCAGTTAAAAGCACAGCCTCCATATATTACGGCGTGAAGTGATGACCTTCTTCGGTGCGTTTTATGACGAGACCTGCAATGAGGACACATTAACCACAATTAATTCCTTAGTTTGAAAAGTTGATTATTTATAAGTAACACATTCAGAATAACAGTCTAATTCCTAAGCTGTTTTTGGCATCTGCTGTATGAGAAACCAACTTCCCAAGTAATGACAATAGTCCCCGTAGCTGAGCATTAAAAAGATCGGAGGGGTTATTGTTGACCAAGATGCGACCCACATATCGAGTCCATCCAGGATTGGATCAGTTGTCTTTGATAATTTTCTAAGTAGCAGCTTGTGTACGGAATTGAAGACATTACTGGAAGGAATACAAAAGTCTAATTAGGTCATTAATGGGTTTAGGGGTACGTTTTTTTCTTTAATGGTAGGATGGATAACATGCTCCACCTTAACGATTTATTTTGTAGTTTAAAGATTGACTGAATATTTCCGGACCACAAGTTGAAGTTCCGAAGCAATAAGACTGATTTTAAGGTCACTCGGAGAGACAAGAACCAGGAGACATAAATATAAAATCTTAGGGAGTAACAGAAGGCTGGATTTCATGGAGTTTACTTTGGGGTATGTTGTTGATTATTGGAATAAATTACCTTCAGTGGTTAAGACAAAGAGTTTGTCTTATGGCCCGACTTAGCAGAATGGTTAAGTGCAAGATGCAGCGCGCATACACATGGACCCCCGTGGGTAGCACAGTTGGTAAAATTGCCATCCTCTTCACACTGGGTGGAAAAGACCTGGGTTCGAGTCCCGTCGATGACAAGAGGAATTTTTATGGGCCTTTTCACGACGTGGCTAATTTAGTCGGTCTAGGGCAAGAGCAGCAGGGTTTTTCATCCAGCAAACAAAATCGACCACAGAACACACGCAATGTACAGACAGTATATACGGAGCAATATCGCTTTAGTCGCTGATGCTCCTAAAACCAAATAACAACAACAGCATCCACGTGGGTCGTTTCAGCGGACCGTGTTTCAACTTCGCGTGATTGCTAAATACGGTTAGCGATTGTATTGATTATTGAAATGATTAATTGTAAATTCTTCTGAACTAGTGATTGATTGTAGTGGAGTATAAACAGAACATTTTTATACTAATTCAAAATTTTTCTTTTCATCTTAGTTTTGCCAGTTCCACAAACACACATTCATTTAAACATAATCTGTGACCAACTTATATGATTTTATGGCTTCGATGGATTCATAACATCTTAAGATAAAAAGTTTTTCTTCTATTACGTTATCTTCACTTTAAATCTATTTGGCTGGAAATTTCGCATTCTTCAGTGGGTCTTCGGCATTTGATGAATTTAAGACCGCAAAAGACTAATTAGCTCTCCTAAGTTAATATAGTTTTAATTACCGAAGCTCCATAAATGACAAGCCTTCAGCGCACAAATCTGTTTTCTTTTATCGTCTCACCACAATATGACACCAAATTATACTTTTATGGGTATTTCATAATTAGTTTGACATACATAAGCGATTTAATTTAAAATACATGTAAAAAGTGGAATTCTGTAAATTTTTATATTCATGCGTTGCCATTATACGAGCATCGCTGCTGTGTTCCTTTATGTGACGATTTTTAAAAATATTTCAATAGTGAAATTCGTTTATTTTTCTAAAATTTACCGATTACTTTCCTAACCTTATCAGTTTACAAAAATAAATTTAATCAAACATCTTTCTTTTTTATTTTATATACGATGGCACAAATAAATATAGTGTAACTGAACGAGTTTATTTATGATCTCTAGAATAACCCTGTTAATAAAAATGAGTAGTCCAAGGGGAAAGCTATCGACAAAACGGCACCTCCCAATTTAGCGTTGCACATGATTTTTTTTTTTTTTATCATTTTAGGTCTGTACCAGGATTGAGGAAAAAGTAGTGGTAACTTGGTAATATCAGGACCTTTGCTACCCGTGAGGGCAATAATTACCGTTATAAGTAAATGACCCGAGTCACTTGTGGATAATTATTCGAATCTCATCCAATACCCTGAAGAATTTTTATGGGCGTTTTTAACTACGTGATCGAATTATTCGATCTCGAGCGAGGGTTTCATGGTTTACCCTTTCTGGAATTCGGGTTTTTCATCCAGCAAATCGACCAATGAATATACGCAGTTAGAGACATAATATAGTGACGTGTTATGGCCTTGGATGTCGATTAAGCCACACGCATACACAATTATTGGCAGTAACCCCCAAGTAAATCCGAGCCAGGTTTTTTTCTGGCACCAACAACAACAAAAGAAGCAGTTCCTTCCTCCCGTAGTTACCCATCTACTGTTGGTCTTAACTACCGATGTCGGCAACTCTTTCCAATAACAAACTGGTCTAGTTCGATCATTCTCTTTTTCCTCATAATTTAATTTATGGTTCCTGATTATAGTATTACAAATAACCATGAAAATTTCGCCTTCATTCATTTTACTGTCCGTTCTCAGAGCCTTATATATTTCAGTCGGGTATCCTCTAAGGCGCCTGGTTACCAAACTCTGTGGTCCACATATTCGAACTCTTTTTCCCATGTGTACTTTGTTTGCTAATCTCACTAGGCGGATTGTCCCTCTTTGGACCCTTTTAAGAAGTTAGATGCTGTATTATAGGCATAATCTGCATTCTTGGACAGAGTATTTTTTTATTTATTTAGCTGATTGCAAGTTACTATCGTCCCTTGTACGGCGTGCAAGCCAGAGGGGTTAGTATTCAAATATTCCAAATGCAGTTTTACAATTGCCTTATACAATGGAATTATGAGCTCTCCATTCAATAAGCAGTGTGATAAATCATCGATAGGACACCATGGGCCTTTCCTGTCCGCGCTGGACAAAGAAAATATCTTCTTGGATTAATTCCCAAACTCCGAAATCCTTTTCTCTCTTGGCTGTTTTTAATTCACTCCCCCAAGGGTTGAATTAAAACGCATACCCTGTTTTGTATTTCATGCCACAGCCGGTCTCCTGCAGACACCGGTCTGTGGCATGAAAGCATTATTATCAGGGGGGGTTCACCTTGGACCATTATCAGGGGGGTACATTTTGGAGTCGGTGTAACTGTGATTATTTTCCTCTGGATGAAACTCCCCGATCCAAACATTGCTGAATCGCTATTGTAGATAATGATCAATTTCGTCGATCCTTTCATCAGATAGTTGAAATCTTCCCATGGAAGAAAGAAGAGGCTGTGCAAAGTTCAGTTGCACTGGAAACTTAACTATGGGATACGAGTAGCTTGTACAGTATTGGTTTGTATTAAGGATTTTCTATTTGGACTTGCATTAAGGAAATATATTTCGTTCGAGATTATCCCTCAGTTTTAGCAGTACGTGGCATTTTACGTATAGTAATCCTAAAACTTGAAGACATTATTTGGTAATTGCAATTCCTTTGGCTACCGTAATCCATATTAGTAGATGGAAATTCTTTGAAAGTTGGCGTATTTTGGCTTAACGGCCCAAAATTTATACTTCCCTAAACTGCTTCTTTGACAATGTTAATTAAAATTACAACATGATATTACTGATGGTTCGTTGACAAACTGTTGCGTGTTTCTCGTTCGTTGATACTAATCATGACTGATAGATACGGTCAGAAACAGTTGCATATGACTGAAATCAGTTGTCTAATTTCTAATGCCTACCACTAAGAAAACAGGCTGCCGCCAAGAAATAGATTTTAACTTATTTTATTTATAATACGTTTAAATTAGGGTTATCCGCTAATGTCTTTACTAACAAATAGGTATACGTAATAACATTTGTTCGTAAAAGAAGGTTAGGTTACCTAATATTTGAAATGGTGTTCGTTTTTAGGCATCTCATTCAAAAATATAAAAAAAAAAAAAAAAAACGGTGTCGAATGTTTTTCATTCTCTGTTGGCTGAAATATTCTGTTTACTGAAATATATGATTGGTGTATATCGATTGGCACAGTCCCGCAGTATATTTTAATTATTATTGCTACACCTTATCCATCCCAAGATATTTATTCAAACATTATTTCTTTTTATATAGCTTTCTTTGTTCTTACAATCACTGTATCTTGTATTTCTCTTCTAATTTATTTTCTGAAAACTGACCATTTTGTATTAGAGCTTTAGTTACTAACTTGTTGACCATACATACGTCCTTCATTACCGGCAGTGACGTTTTTTCATTACCGGAAGTGACGTCTTTCATATTGCGTATCCTTTAGCATTACAAGTTAATAGAATTTTTACACCGAGCAATTACTATCATGTCTCATGCTGGCTTTGACAAGCGAATTGCCACTTCGGGGCATACCGGAAGTCATATTAGTTTGCTTTGCTGATATTCAAATTGAATAATATTTTGGCTTTATAAAATGTACAGTATTCGCTCGTTGTACGCGACATTTTTGCAGTTATTTATAATTCATTCATCTGATGCTTTATTGAATGATTTAAAAGAAGAAAGAAATCTGTTGACTAATTGAAGTGGCGCAAAATTTTATTATTTTATTTTTTATTTAACTGTATTACTGGATCTCATAGGTATATGAAATAATGTCGCTCCAGGCATTATTTTACATCCGTTATTATATAAATTAAGCTTAGTTATAGCTGCTCTCAGTTTCAGTTGGAACTGTATCTGTATTTTGCTTCGTGTCCTCTTTGTAGCTCCACCTTACTGCGATTAGCCTAACATATTGCAGATTGCCTAATCCTCCACGTAACCTTCACGCAATTCTTTTTGTTGGCTTATCAATAAGTGTAATAAACTTAACGTAATCAATTCGTTTTGTTCGTGATGAAAAGTGATTTCCTACTTGAACATGACTTCTAGATCTGCACTAGAACCCGAATTTCATGAGTGCTCGTTATACAGAGCCATTAGACTCGTGCCTAAAGAGGCCTTACTTTATCAACATATGGTCCATCGTCGTCGGGGGGAAGAGAAAAATACGGATTCGGAAGAAAACTAAACAAAGCGCTTTACTCTGTCAGAGCCTTTAACAGTGGCAAGCACTTTGAACAACTGAGGAACTTACAAAAATGCCTTAATGAGCACGAGCCTGGACTATTGATCTCGCATGCGAAAACGGAGTCTGCTCTCAACGCGAGATGGTCGGAGCTAATGACCTGAACTAGTTTAGAATATCGTGAATTTTAACACAACTCCCTTATCTTGTCTTCCGCAGCTTGAAAAGCATACATAAAGTTTTATTATCATTACGTTTAAAAACCTAGGACTAAAATTTACGAGGGGATGAAATGTGGGAACCATCAGGGAGTCTAAAACATAAACCTGCTTGCAAATTTACAAAGAAAATACTCAAACTGAATATTTTAATGCAGGGGATACGAAGATGGAAAAATGAACAGAAGATCATTAAAACTTCCTGCTTTGGATATTCTGAAATTTTTTGAAATATTTTTCTTTTGGGATTCAGAGATAAAAATTACGGAAAGATTTAATTATTGCAGAAATTTTTCCGCCGTTTCGTTGTTCATTTACAACCCGGAACGCTTTTTCTTTCTTTCTTAACTTTTAAATGAACTTAATGAAGTTTGGGATGAAATCTCTTTCTCTCTCTCTTTAAGAATAAGATTTTTTTTAGGCGCCGTGTATTTATTTCTGTACATCGCTGAAAAAAAGTGAATTAAACTTAAAATAGTACTCCCTTTCTAAGTAATGGCCCACTGTATTCATCAGAAAAAAAAAACTGGAACATATTTTAAGTGTCTAAATTATATATTTTTTCTCTTTCCCTGTTTCCTAAATTACTCTTCCAGTAGTTGTAAAATATGCAAAAATAAAGATTTTTCTCACCCACGCTGTTATGTGAGGATGACCACTAACTATACAATTCAGAGGAAGGCTTTATTTGAATAGTTCAAGACCCAGTTTAAGATTCATCATTGCTCTAGTCTTTTTCCAGATTAATAGCTGGAAGTTGGCTGATTCAAGTTCATAGTACAACCTAAGATATAGTGCACACTAGGCTTTTCGGCATAGGATTGAAGTCTGTTGGGATTGTTGATCGATGATCAGCAATCGACAGCATTTTCATCCTTCCCTATGTAGCTACTTTCTAGAGTCGCATATCTTCTCTATCTGTGGATAAGCTCTTTCAGGCTTCTTGTAGACAGCTCCTCACTTAACCTGCCTTCCACTGCATTAATTTCCTCCTCATCCATCAGTCTGAAATCTACAGCACCGTGATGGTTTCCGTTTAGGGAAGAAGTCTGAAGGTGGTTGATCAAGAGAAAAAGATGGGTGTTGCAGATTTTCAATTCTATACTTGATTGCAAAGTATACTGTGAAAGACTTGTGAGTAGGGGTAGTGTGGGCTACTTTTGGGCAGTTCCCGCTGCTTTTTAACTTGAATAGCTGCTTTTGACTCTCCAAGGAGGTTTCTGTAGTACTCCCTAGTGATGCTGTTGCCTTCTGGGAGTTGATCTTTAAATATAATACCTTAGAGACGGACATCATGACCTTGTTTGCAGACAGCTGAACCTTGGCTTTTTGAGGCTTGGGGGAGACAAACGTTTCCATTGATCGCTCATATGTTTTAATTCTGGATGATGCACCTAGCAGCATTCACCATGGTCACAATTCGAAATATCCCTCTGTCAGTCATGATTAGTATCAAAGCTTCAACAATTGTGTGGAACACTTTGTACTGTAGAGTTTTCGAGGAGGTGTCAGTAGCGGAACCCACAGGGCTGCCACCTTAGACGTGTGCAGGAACTCTTGCATTATGGTGCAAACAGACCCATGGCTAATTCACTCTATTTTCTTAAAAAATTATAGTCAAGCCCTTCTTCCAGGACTGTCTGTTCCACAATGGTAGGCACTGACCCTACCATTGTGGAAAGTGTGACTATTCATGCATAACTGTTCACACTTAACTGTCTTTTCAAATTTTTCACAGTCCTCCCCACATAGTATAGTGTTAGGATTAGGCACCGCCTGTGGTTTCGATATCTACGCCATATATACGCGGTTAAAAAATACAGTTCATACTACTGTAAATGCCAGAAAAATGCCATGCGTAGTATCGTGTTGGGTTCTTTCATTTGGCCGCTGGGAGGTAGCCAGGCAGCTCATTATGAGCTTCCTGAACGAAGAAAAAAAGTAAAGTCAGAGTGTAAGGAGCAAAGCAGTGTAGAAAGGGGAATTAAGATATTGGAGATGTAGATGAAGCCATCCCCAAAGAAGATGGAGAGGATTCCATTAGGCTAGTTGGGTATAGGGATGGGGAAGCAGAGTTGGGACAGGCTAGTTTGCCTGGTCTTGACCTTTTACCCTTATAATGGATATTTTTAAGCATATTTAGGGACAGACTGGAAGTACAGCTCTCTCATAGATTCGCCATCTTACATTCGTCATCATTCAGAGACAGGACGCAGATGCCACCTAAATATACCATCCAGACAGTGATGCCATTCACATACAATCATTCAAGTACCACCTAGCTTCCACAGGTGACCGTGGTATTCATTTTCACAACTTAACCTGCAAGGAACTTAATTCTTTTATACATATTCAGGGTACGAATTATATTAGTGGGACATTCTCATTCTTTCGTCATTTATCTCCCTCAGTACCGTACCCTGAATAGGCCAGCACTCACATTTTATCGGAGATTTTTTTGCAGACTAAGTGGTCTCATTGCCCAGCACAAAACAGGCACATACAGTAACATACATAAATACCTGTTAACGCTCACACACATTCATTTGAACTCGCACATATCTACACACACGGACAGCGCACATACTTACACACAAGGAAACTCATGCACGTACATACACATGCCCACATATAAACATACTCACTCTGAAACACATTCTCTCTCTCTCTCTCTCTCTCTCTCTCTCTCTCTCTCTCTCTCTCTCTCTCTCTCACACACACAAATATTCTAGTCAGTATATAAGAGTACACCTAATTGAATTACACAGATTATGCTTTTATGTTATAACTAAACATATAGTACTACTTGGACATATAGTAATTAACTTGGACAAAATCACAGATTTAAGTTTTTTTTTTAATATAAGAATTCGCTGGGTGGGAGACACATTCTAGCAGGCCTGTCACTTTTGGGTATTATCACATTCAGTTATGTTTGTCCAGGTTAGGGAGAGTTGTCGCAGTTTAGGTTGTATTTGCATGGTTACTTTTCCTTGTCTCAAAGACTTTCCGAGCAAACTCAGAGAAGGCCATGTAGCATGTCTTATCTCCACGGGTTTATAGGAGCAATCTGTGGGGATGGTAACTGGAGCAGTCATCAAGGACATGAGCCCAATCCTCCTCAGCGCCACAGGTACATTTTGGATCCTGGGTTAGACCCAAGTGATACAACTTTACACTTAAGGAACCGTGCCTTGTCAGCAAAAATGTGGTATACAGACCTCGGGCAAACTAGGAAGGTGGTTTGGGGGAGATTACAGTTACTGTGGCAGTAACTGCCTAGTAACTTCCCCTTTGTTCGACTCTTCCCATCTGGAGTGCCATTGGTGATAGAGTAAGGAATGTATTCTTTTTCTCTATCGTTTTATGTTGGCTTCAATATCGAGTTCAACCTATAATGATGGTTGTGAATTTCCTCTTTAATCTGTAATTTCGACCTCTTCTGATAACTTCAAGATCTAGTGGCAACGTACCAGTCATTTTTAGACCTCAGTCTACTCGGCTGATCTTAGCAATCATGCCGGCGTAGTTCCTGACTTTTTTGCCAACATAAGTGAGATAGGAGTAAATTGCTAATTTGAATCAAAAATAACTTCTAGATACTTTAGTTCGGCAGTTAGGGTTATTGTTTTAGTCGATTTTTATCTGTGACGGTTTTCTGATGTCTAGTTTACCTTTAAGTAATATTGGATTTCTCTTGTGCTGAATATTTTCAGCTTGTGAGTTCTAGCCCAATCCTGCAGGATTTACAGGGCTCAGTTGGAAAACCAGGCATTGATTTGCCTGGTTTTCTAATTGAACTCTGGTATTTGAGTTGAGGAGGACGACGAGATCGTCTGCAAAAGCGACCTTGTTAGCCCCACCAGTGTCCATTCCCAGAAATTCGTTCAGCACCAGGTTCCAAAAACAGGGACTTGGAATTGAACTCTGGGGAAAACCACGGACAACACTTGGCGTGAGTCTCTAGTATCTGGTCGTAACTGTCATTTTCCTATTTTTAAAGATAATCTTTGATGCTGTTATATAAATTCTGAAGTATTCAGCCAGCCTGAGTATGCTCGGCCACCAAACAGTATTGAAGGCTCCAGCAAAGTCAATGGAGATGGCTAGCAGAATTTCGGATCATAGGTTTCCTTGGTATAGCTGCGATAATTTTATTCATTGCATCCTCGGTCGAACAACCAATTTTGAAGCCAACCTCCTTGTCCGACCTTCGGTCGGACAAGGAGGTTGGCTTCTGACAATGTTTTGGTTGGCTTCTGACAATTCTGACAATGTTTCCAGGCGTAAGAGAATCAACTTTCCAGTACCTTGCCCATAACTGGCAACAAGGCTGTTGGCCTGTAGGATTTATTTAGGTCATTAGTCCTCCTCGCATAGCCACCGGGTGGAAAAGTCCTGAGTTGGAATCTTGTTTATGACAGGAGAAATTTTTATGGGCCTTTTTCACAACACGACTGAGTTGGTCGGTCTCAGGCGAGGGGTAGCGTGGTTTTTCTCCCGGAAACTCTGATTTTTCGTCCAGAAAACAGAATATCGACCTCAGAATACATGCAATTTCAGACAATATGCGCGGAGCAATATGGCCCTAGTTGCCGATGCTCCTAAAATCCAACAACAACAATTTCCCCACATGCATCCTCCATCTCCTTATGGATTTATTTTGCTTCTATACCTTACAAATGAAGAAATTTTATAACGGATACCCTCTGTATTAATGCCCTAGTTCAGTAACCGATGGACCTAGAAAAAGAAATAAATAAACGTTAACTTATGAGACTTAGTAGTACAGTATATGCATACTTGATAACAATTTGCTAACTCCAGATATTTTTAGATCATGGTAACTATTTGTTGACCGCTCTCTCGTATGATAAATTGAAAGTACTATTTATGTACAGCAATTTTTTGTTTAACACGTTATATTTTACGACGTTTTTGATTAAGGAACGATATTCGCCTACCGCAGGTTACTATAGTATTTTTTCGCAGTCGACGACGAATAATTTCTTGGGATTTATTGTTCGGCCTCTGACTATGCGCGTGCCATCTGACTCAATGTACGGCTTGTCATCATCTAGTTGCTTTCACAAACTACTGTGCACGCGTATAAATCATATGTACTAAATTTTATCGTGGCTGGTGAGCAGGTCCGGCTTTCTATTCAGGCGGAACTTGTGGTCTTAGAATATTCCAGTAAAGTAAGATGTTCCACTGGAGGGAGTTCATCAAACAAATGCAGTTCACTTGTGAATTTCAAATAGTCATTTTTATTACTGATTTCTAAGTAATATTTTTAAATTCCCGTATTTTTTATTGCTAGCGCCCTATGTATATATTCTTAGTGTGGAATCTTTGACTATTTTTATATTTATCTGTAAAGACTTCTGGCATTGGTGTGTCGGGCATTTCCTTTTTTATCGGTTTGGTTTTGTAATAAAGGATTGATATATAAGTAAATCAATCTGCTTTATAGTTTTAGGAAATATCACCTGGAGAAGGACGCAAACATGTATTGCAACCACAGTTTTTATTATTTGATGGTGGGGGAACGAAAAATTTTCTGAAGGGGGAGGATTGTCCTTAGGGTCATCTTCCTCTACAAAAACACTTTTTCAGGGGATGTTCTTTCTGTAGGGGGAATGTTTCGCAGGGAACCCCTCCCCCCATTCCCACACACACAGTACTACTAAAAAATCCACAAACAGCATTTTGGGGATAATATGAAATTCTTGGGTCGCAACCACCATCTTAATTTCTTGCAGATATAGCTGGACAGGAATTAGCCAATTAATTCCATTATTAATGAGTCAATACAATTGTCTAAATCAAGCAAAACGATGTTTGGGCAGCATTATAGATAATTTACATAAGGATGGATTTGTTTAAAGAGGAACGAAACTTATTGAACTGCTCATTGTATATTTAACTTTTTCTGGTAAGGCATTTACAATTAAAGATGATTGTTGTACGGTTTTAGGCGCATGAGCAACAATCATCTTTAATTTTAAAGCTGAAAGATGATTGTTGTAGGGTTTTAGGCACATGAGCAACAATCATCTTTAATTTTAAAGCTGAAAGATGATTGTTGTTGTAGGGTTTTAGGCGCATAAGCTACCTAGGCCAACTTAGCCAAATTGTGAAAAAGACCCATGAAAATTCCTCTCGTCATTGGCTGGTTTCGAACTGAGAAATATTTAGAAATATCTCTGAGACAAATTATCAAAATATTCATTATTCATAGAAATTGGTTTAATTTCCTTTCATTTCACCTCAGAGTTGTTATTTTAGCATTTGCTTGAACAAATAATTATGTCTCTGTTGCATTTCTGCTTTATTTAATTAAACCCTTGTACTTGGAACACGTTTCTGTTTTTAAATCTGCATCGAATTCAAATATATAAATGGACAGAATAGATTTTTTTTTTAGTTCGTAGAAATTTATGGATGAAAGATATTCCTGCTAGTTTAAAAGTACAGTTCGATTGTACTGCACAAAAAATTTGACGATCCATCTTTGCCTGCGCACAGCTGTAACAGAGAATTTCTTATTTCTCGACTATCAGATTGCATTTTGAAGAATACCTTTCAAGTGAATCTCTTAAGACTGTGAAAGCTCGATTTTATACCCAAATGTTCGATGTGAACAGTGATGGAAGGAGAAATGACGTGAATTAAATCAGCCTGAAAATGAAAGATAATTTATTTTTTCTGCTTCGTGAAATATGACTGCTTTTCATTAAATCACTTTTTGCTTCGATATCAGGAAACAATTAAAGTTACAATTGTTTCATACAAGAACTTCGAAAATGCTCCATTTTATATATTTCGAAAAGGATTTAAAAATAACCATTGTTAACCTTCCGGATAGCGTTGAATGATAATGAGCTTAATAAATTAAAACCTTTTATAATTAAACAGAAATGCAAACATTTTGATTTAAAGAGCAATTCGTATATATATTTGGAATTAGTTTTCCTTATGTATTTTACCAGTAAAGTGAAAAGGCACAATTAAAATATAGGGTTCCTTACACGAAGTTATCGTAATCTAATTATTAAATTCTTTGCTGCAGTTAAAGCTAAATAGATTTTTTTTTGTCTGTAATAAATAAATTGATGAATTCACAGAACTTGTTTCTATATTTTCGTAACGAAATAGTAAAAGTGCTTCAAGAAATACATTTATCTACGTATTTACTATAAGTGGAAAAAGAAATCATAACTCTTCATTAAATTGATTTTAGACACCTTTTGGCGCATCTAGTCTTTGAAGTTATATAAGGTATGGCAATGAAGTACCCGGATGGTGCAATAAAAGGAACAGTGAAGAAACTCAAAAATGGTTTTATCGTTAAAGTTAATCACCACCTGATTTAATGCACTTATTATACCGATGCACTTATTATACCGTTCTAATTCTTTCTGAAAAGAGTAAACGAAGGTGTCCAAAGAGATGATGTTCAGTTCGGCGTTTACGTTTTCTTCGTGCCCTCAACATCTTAATGTCTTTCCTTTGAGAGCAGTTTTCACCTTAGAGGAAAGAGTCTACTGGTGCTAGATCGGGAGAGTAGGATGGATCTGTACAATGCTATGTCTCGTCAACAAGCACTAAACGACTGGGAGCATTGGCATGCAAGAACCAGCTGTCTTTCTTTCAAAATTGTAGCTCACCTGGTAAATGTATTTTGATAATCGTTGAAGCACCTGTCATCTTGATCCTGGACTTCTGCAAACGAAGCCTTTTGGGCTTTGGTGTTGATTTTGAGGTGGTCCATCAGCCACTCAAAATGAGAGTTGCTGATAGACGCTCACTTCTTGAGTCATCACAAACATCCTCACTTTCGCCTTTGAAGCACACTGTGCTTCAAAGGCGAAATTTTCATCATCACCATAAACCAGTTTTTTTAAAATTCCATACGTTTCGGTTGCAGATTTTCTCGGTTTCAAACAAAAATTGATATTCGTTCGTTGTTCTGGCAAGATCGTGACCCGGAACTTTAACGGCAATAATGAAACTAGTTGTTACTTGCAACCTATCAGCCTACTGGACAAACTATGTACCACCATCTGTTGGAGGAAGTTTGAATTGCAACATACTTACGTTTATTTTCATCTTATCGAACATGACTGCAGGTGCACCAGTCCGGGAATTTTTATTTCCACACCTTGTATTTTTACTGGCTTGTTTGCTGACTGATGGGAATGTCTTTCCTCCCTCTAGATAATGCCATTTATTATCAAAACTGCTGTGTTGTAGTAGTGGATATAATCGGTTTCTCATTCGAACGGGGCGCCTCCGTAGCCAGGTGGGCAGGAGCAGCAGTGCGTAGCACACGCTTCTTGATTAGACCGGGGTTCGAGCCCGTGACCACCAAATACGGAGGATGCGGAAAGGTCAGGGAATGACCACCGCATATCCCCGGAGCAATATGGCCTTAGTTGCTAATGCTCCTAAAAATCCAAATAACAAACTAACTAACAATCATTCGAACGGTATAAGATTTAAAGCAAATCCATGCTTCGTTTTTAGCTGCATTCATTTTGTTCCTTCAAATTGCTAACTAAACTAAATTAGTTAAGTTTCCACCTTGTTTGCAGAACAAATACAAATCAATATAGAAATATCCTTTCTAACTCGGAAATATCCTTTTGTAAAAGGATATTTCCGAGTTATAATCCAAATAATTTCAATACTTTGTAATAAAATGAGCAGAACTTCATGAAAAAGGATATTATGCAGATTAACCAAATTTTTTGAAAAGAAAAAATATAAATAACTCAAGGTGTTTTGTCTCAAATGAAATTTTTTATGGCTTTAAGGCGTCTGAGCATTATTTATAATGCGCCTGTTGTCTTCGCCACGTCCGTCCGTTGGTTCACCTGTAATAACTGGGCTAGTGAATGTATTTTTATGAAATTTTAGACGTTTAAAAAGATGTCCAGCCATCCCAAATTTCATTAAAGTCGAGCAAATAGAAATTCGGCAATTGTTATTTCTTTTTTGTCTCTCGTGTGATAACTCGATTCCCAGTAGATGGATGTCCATGAAATTGTTTCGCTTTTTTACAATGATCTTTAAGCGTTCTCAAATTTAATTAAAATCGCACTGATAGAATTCCTGGAATTATATATATTTTTTTCTTACGTATAACATAGCTAACCATGTACTGTATGCTGTAGCTGAAGCAGTAGGTTTGTTGCTATGTTCTAGTTGGATGAATCAATGGGCAATATGGCGGATGCCCAGAAATGAAATGGATCCGATTCCCTCATAGAAGTTCTTGCTTTCTGCTTTTTTTTTTCTTCTTTTTGTTATGAAGCATGAATTATTACTGTTTGCTAACGTGCCTGAAAAATAACGCACTGCGTACATTAACTAACTTGAATCTTTTATGAATTTCGCCAGACATCTCTGCTTTCTGCCATCATATTTATCTTCTTTATATCTTTGTGGAATCACTTGCTCTGTTCCTTGCTGAGGTAACCAAGTTCTCCTGGAAACGTCTGTACAAGAAATTAACCTTCAAGCTTATCTTACATTATAATTATTTGGAAACTGTTGAACATAAGATAATTGCCATCTTTCTTGCACCCTAAAAGGTTTGTATAATTTCTGAACACGCATCTTTTTCAGTTGTGTTAATTAATCTTCAAATTGAGCGTCTGAAGTAAATTTTTTGCGCACCCACCTAAGGTAGTCCCACCACTGACAACTTACCAGGAATATTCCATGTCTGTATTGGTAGGAGTCACATTATAGCTCGATTTAAACTCACGGTCGTTACAGTATGCGCATGGTTATACACAAGTGATCGGAATTATAAATTGAAAAATACAAATCAAAAGAAAAATCCGAAGATATCCAGGGTAAGACTTGCTAGCATAGCTACGTGATTTTCAGAATAATTCGAAGTCAAGCAAAAGGTAAACGTCCTCCAACTCTTATCGCTAAAGAAAACGTTGTAAAAGCTTACAGGATTTATTCTCTGGATCATTTTAGATCGCGATGCCATAAGGCGAAAATTTCAGTATTTTTATATTTATGATAAAAGAAAGCCAACTATTCCTAAATTAATTCTAGTATTAAATCGGAAAATAAATATTAATTGGCAAAGAGAAACTTGAAAAATTGTTCACGAGATAAGATTTTGTTGAAGAAATCTGAAAACAGAAGAAAAGTTTTAATGATAAGAAATGACATCGTACTTCAGAGAACAAAGCTCTCTTACGCTGAATGAAACGAAGAAGAAATGAAAGAAGATCTGTTGTTTACATCGACGAAACCTGGAATGACAGTAACTTGACATGCTACGTTGTCTATCTGAAGATATTTCAGGAGTCTGTGAATTAGGAAATGCCTAGAAGGTTTTAAAGTCCAAGACGGAAATAGGGATTTATTCCTAATTCTAATTTGAACTGTAAAGCAAAAGTTGCTATGGGAATTTATCAGGACCAAATGAACTTCTTTATTCTTGAAACAGGACAAGCGAGAATTTTTTACTTAAGGCGCCAGAATATATTTATATTTTTATTATTAAATAAGGTTTATTCTTCATAAAACTTTACAGTGTGACATCTAGTCTTGTTCATCAGATAAATATGGAATTTATTTACTTTTTCTTAAGTCTTTACAAATTGTTTCACTAACCCTAATTTGTTATGAATTGGACGTGATTGGTGCTTCTGTTGAACACGAAATTTCGTTGGATCCAACGAAATTTCGTGTTCAGCGTGGAATTCAAGTAATCTGATTGCTGGATAAACACATACAGAGAATTTAAATCTCCACAAAGTACCCATTTTGAGTTCTGCATATTTTGTTTCATTAAAAATATTTCCTTTCCTTTAAGTGAACTGAGTAAGTAATTGTAAAGAAGCGCAAATGTTCTCTTACAAGGACATTTGGTGTTTCGGGCTACTGAAATTTAAAGTGAAGGAATAGATGAACAGTCTCACTTGTTCATATATATACAGTATATATATTGGAACTCATAAGACAGTAATTACTCCTGAATTATTTCTTCATTAGTATTCCTTCTTCCTGAGAAAATCACGGAATGTGAACTCCCCCTTCCCCCTCAGATGTCTGTACCAAGAGAGTGATGTGGTAAGAGTAGGTTTTCAGCTTAGTTTTGAACTGTGATCAGTGCAGGAGATTTTGGAAGACCGCATATCTCACCAAATCGATTATCTCGTTTTATGTAACCTTCTAAGGTTCAAATTCATGCTTCGAATAGTAAATGGTTTGCTTACTCTCAGCCTCTTGTTGCCATACTGAAAAATAAAAGCACCGAAAACAGAAAATTAACTCTCTTTTACTTGGGCTGTTCTGTACGGACTAAAACAGTATGGAGAATGCCTGATCCAATCTGTCTGCTGTCCATTTATCTACTAACTAGCGCCAATACTAGTTTTTTTTCAAAAAAAAAACATTATAAAAATATCAGTAACCAGTGGAAGCTAACCGTTGTAATAATAATAATTTAAAAATATAAACATTTTTTTTGTGTATTTTATTAAAAACAAAAAGTACAGCGACATTTCCCCTAAATATGTGATGAATAAATAGTCATTTATGAAGTCAAGGTCAAGAGTAATAATAAAATGTTGCCACACCGAGGTGTGTTTTTAATTTAATTAATCGCTATTTTAAATAAATTAATTAAAAATTGGCTAGAGTTAGTTTCTATTGGAGTAAGTTTATTTTGTTTATGCTTTTTTTTTTGTTATTTTTTTTTTTTAGTTGTTGCTGGCAAAAATGATGCTATCTAGCCAGAAATATGTTCCGCTTATCTGGATAAGATAAAAAAGACAGCTTATTTTTTTATTGTTTATTATTGATCAGGATTTTTCTTCTCTCCAGCTATTTGTTTGCTGCTACACTGGTTAATGTTTCCTCTTCTTCTCTTCCCCCGTAATATCCAATACAGAGAAACACCGTTTATTGGATAGAGCTATGTTCAATTAAACACTGAACAATGATTTTCCAGAAAATCGTCTTTTATAAGCTTTCACTGATCGATATCTGGTAAATTGACCATCCGGTTTCAGTCAGTGTTCAGAGAGTTAGGAAGAAAGGAAATTTTTATTGGTAAGCTTCCATATGTTTTTGTTCGTTAAAATGTGCGCTGTTTTTATCAGGAAACAGTCGATAAAGGTGTGATGCCACTTTATTTCTTGGCTTTTACGTTCATTAAGAACTTTTTTTTTATAAATTTTCCATATTTTCTTAAAAATGTAATGTTTTATTACGGCTTCAGAGTGCGTGTACCTGAACATCCACGAGAAACTGCTGTTCCCTGTTTGCATTTCCTTTACGATGGCTTCCTTTTACTGCCAGAGGCTATTCTTTAGGCACACGTTGGAAGTACATGACTTCTTGTCACCGCTAAAAGGATGTGGGTTATATCCTCTCGGGATTTTTTTTTTTATTTGCTTTTCTGTTTTAGGATTGTATACAGTCACTTCCTCCTTTTCTTATCATCACTGCAATGTGAGGAATTTTTCCAAGGTTTTCTAACGTAGCGCCCAGGGGGTAAAGCAGTTACGAGGATAAATATGCTAAAACTTTCTTTAGGGTTCGAGAAAAGAAATATCTTTGTATTCTGAATTATAAAAACTAAAATATAAAATCTTATAAAATACAATATAAAAATACGATACAATAAAGTACAGTGAACAACTTTCCTAGGATTTTAAGTAAATTTTTTTTTTAAAAATCATACTAATAGTTGCTACACCTTATGAGGAATTCTTCTACACTTCCATGACACATGCATGGTAGAATGCTTATAAATTCAAAACGTTTTGATAATTGAATCGGTCGTTTTAAAAACAAACCAGACCTCTCAAATTTTACTGGAATTAATAGAAATTGAATAAATAGACAATGACTTAAGAGAGAATGATACCGTATGTTTCGGACCATAAGACAATTATTGTCTTGGAAAATTTTACCTAAAAGTTCCTTACGTCTTATGGTTCGAGGTATATTAGGTATACTCTTTAGGGACTGTGTTGCTGTTGTCTAGCCATCTTACTGGAATTGTCGCTTATCTTACAAGAACCTGTCTTTTATTGCTAAGAAAAAAGATCAGTAAAACCCTACCTCTTCTCCCTATCTTAAGTCTTTTGAGAAATACGTAATCAGCAGCGTCTTTGATGGCACTGAAGACGATGAAGTCTTTAAAGAGAGGGTTAAGTTCAGGTCATAACATCGAAAATTACAGATGTGACTATATCGAGTTTTTGACATTCGTTTTACAGCGAGTGAATTCATACTACACTGATATTTTGTTTAGTAAATACTTGTGATTTTATGATTCGGATATATGCAATAAAACCTTTTTTCTCCAAAATTCGCCTTTGGTAATACAACATTTTGCTTTTTCATTGATTTTTGGATTAAAGGGTCCGTTTTATACACATTTGATAGGAATAATGCCAGTTTTGCACTACTTTACAGAAAACGCAGTCCATCCTCCTTAAAGGATCCCTGCAGACAACAAGACCTTCACAGATTAAAATACAAGGAACTACCATCAAACTGGTCACAGAAGTTAAACACCTGGGCATCATTTTGGACTCCAAGCTCACCTTTTTCCCGCATCTTTCTTATCTCCATACCAAGGTCGATAATTATACAGCCCTCATTGTTCGGACCAGTCTGGGGTTTAAACCGCTGCATGCTTAAGTTACTCTACAAATCCATCTTTCTACTAATCATTACATGTAGCTCCTGGGTCTGGTTTCACCGAGCTGCATTGATTCGCAACCAGTGCAAGCTAAAAACTGTCCAGCGACGTATCCTACTAACTATCATCAGGGCCTGTTGCATGGTCAGTTCTGCCGTCCTCCAGGTCCTTGTGGGCATCCCTCCGCTCTATCTAGAAGTAATCTGTCGCGGACTAAGTGTAAAGTGTATTCGTGTCTAGCGGCACCGGGGGTTTCCCCCAACTCCGCGTTGCTTTCATTGTAGGTGTAACAGTTCACTGTAAAGGCCAGAGATTTAAAAGTGTATGGATTTTGTAAGTGTAGTGTTGTGTATCGTTGTTCTTCTGGCCATTTAGCCGCTAGACCCCTACTGGGGCCCAACGTTGTCCACACTTAGCCTCGTGGAGGCAGACCAGGTACCCAGTAGTTGATATTTTACTCTGGCAGGCCCTGCCACCTAGTTTCCTGAGATTTCAGTGGCTAGGGCCTTAAAAAAAAAAAAAAAAAATATATATATATATATATATATATATATATATATATATATATATATATATATATATATATAATAATAAAATAATCGCTGAGAAAGGTTTAAACCGAAAGAGTTTTGCGTGCGCGGTTTGAATTTGGACATATTTTAATTTTTAACATTGTGTGGGACATGCGCTGGTGTATAGACAGAGTAAGGGAGGGAGACTAAAGACTGGGGGGAAAAGCCAGAAGTATGGGGACAATAGAGTAGGTGTCCCCAAAAGCAGTGGGGCAGGCCCATGCCCCACCAGGAGTAGAAAAGCGGGGAGTGGCAGGGGAGGGAACAGGAAACCGTCTCCCCCTGCCTGGGGATTGGGAATTAAAGGTGAATAGGACTAGGGTGTCCTATTCAGACCGCCATATGGCGTACTGCAAGTAGTTCCTGCATTTATGTCCAGTCCGGGTTTTTTGTCACTTGGTTTGTTTGCCAAAACTCATCTTCGTCGGGTAGTTCCTGTGGCTGTGTCTGACCAGGTTCCTTGTCACTTTGCTATTTCCTTGATCTTTGTAGGGTCCTGTTGGGTCCTTTGACCCATTTGTGGCCTCACGTTGGTCGGGGTTGTCTTCTTCCACGCTCATTTTGATTTCCTCTTGCTCTTTGCAGTCTTGTAGGGTGGTCGATTTTCTTCGAGTATGTAATTTACTTTCATTCATTGTGGATGGCAATTTCTGTTCTTCTTCGGTCGAAGACTTCTCGTGCAAATTTGCTGAAAGCCGCGTAGTCGTCTTCTGTGTCCAAGAGATGGTGTTCTTTGTTTTTCGGTATGTACTTTATTTTAGTTATTAGCACGCTTCTGTGTTCCTCATAACACTCACAGTCGTGCATTATATGATGCCATGTTTCAGGCTCACCACAGGTGCAAGTTAGCTCCTCCGTTATACCCAGCATGTTCAATTTTGCCTTGAATGGGCCATGGCCCGTTAGTAAGTAGGTTGCATTTAACCCAGGGTTAAACCACGGGGGGGCTTTTGGATAAGTCTTGGCAACCAGTGGTACGAATCTCTTCGTCACTTCGCCTTTGTTTGATGCTGTCCATCTGTCCTGCCACAGCTGTAGCAGGTGAGCCACGATTCTATGCTTCTCTGCTTTGCGGTTGTTGTTTGGTTCTAGGGTGAGCCCATAGATTGTAGTGGGTGTTCCCTTAGACAGGTGGTACATCAGTCACCTCCAGGTCCAGTGGGAGGACTCCTGTCAAAACTTGGAGGGCATGCGTGCTCACTGTTCTGCATGCACGAGAGATAATGAGCATAACGCTACGCTGGATTGTGTCCAGGTGTCTTCTATTTACTGCTGTCCCTGCTTTTTTGTACCATATCGGGGATCCGTAGGTAATGGCTGGGATGAAAATTGCTTTGTAGTACAGGGACAGGGTTTTTCTATTTAATCCCCAGTCCCTGCGTGAGACTCTTGCTATTAATGCTGCGTAATTTCTTAGTTTTTCTTTCAGGTGGATGATGTGAGGGGTGAAGGATAAATTACTGTCGATTGTAATCCCTAAGTATCGTATTTGTTTTGCAAGTTTGATGGTTGCTCCTGCTATCTTTATTTGCGGTGGTCTGTGAATGTCGAGCACTCCTTTCAGTAGAACAGAGTTCGTCTTCGTGGGTGAGATCTTCAACATGTGTAGCTTTGCCCAATCCTGTAACACCTGTATTGCCTTGTTTGCATGAGTCTCCAGGCCCGATCTGGAGTCCGCCTCCACCATCAGGACCAAATCGTCAGCAAAGGCCTGGCAGCTCACTTCGCCCAAGTCCTGAGCCAGGAAGTCGTCAAAGACAATGTTCCACATGAGCGGCCCCAGGACCGAGCCCTGGGGGCAGCCCCTGCGGACCCATCGAGCCACTTTTCGAAAAGGTGTTACCACCTCAATTCTTCGATCAGTTAGGTATTCCTTTATACACTTGTAGAGGTTTGTTGGGAGCGCTGCCTCACGGAGCCGGCCGAGGACGCTCGGCCACCACAGGGTGTCGAACGCCCCTGCGAAGTCCACTGCAATGACTAGGAAGTACTTCCTGTCGCATTGGGTTGCTTTGAATATAAGGTTTTGGACTGCTTCTATGGTTGATAATCCCGGTTTGAATCCATACTGTTTTGGTGATTCTAGGTTTGCAGCTTTGTAGTGGCTCATAATTCTTTTATGCAACAGCCTTTCGTATAGTTTACTCAGGGTAGTCAGTAAAGCTATTGGTCGGTAGGAATCCGGTTGTTCCGGTGGCTTGTTAGGGTTCTTCAGGATGAGTTTCAGATTTGAGGTTTTCCAGGAGGTCGGAAATTTCCCCGCTTGCAGGCAGCAGTTTAGAAGTTTGAGCAGGAAGCCAGGTATGTGTTCCACAGCCTTTTTGATCAGCTCCGGCTCCAGGAGGTCCGGTCCCGGGCATTTCCTATTTCGCATCTGTGACGCAGCATTTTGTAGCTCCTCCATGGTGAAGGGCGGCTCCATTTGTTGCGATGTGTATGCCTCGTTCGCTTGGGAGATTTCTTCTTGCTTGTCACTGAGATTGTCTGGGGGTTCTAGAATGATTGTATTAAGAATGTTATTAATTGAATCATCCCATGTTTTAGTGAGGGATCCTTGGGGCGTTTTTGTTGCCGTCGTTATTTCCCCCCTGGGGAGCTTATTTGTGGTTATTTTGTATACAACCCCCCAGGGGTCCTCATTTCCTGTCGCAGAGACCAGTCGCTCCCAGGAGGCTTTCTTATTTTTCTTTATTTTTTCAGTGTAGGCATTACGTAGCTGTTGGTATTGATTCCTTAGATAGGCTACCTCTGCCGGTGGCCAGGTTCTCCGCGCCTTCTGGTATTCTTTTCTCTTTATTTGAACTTGCTTTCGCAGTCTTTGTAACTCTGGGGTCCACCACGGCATGGCTCCTACGGAGGGTGTCTTCCTTTTCATTGCCATTTCCGCTGCAGTGGTTATAATGTGGGTGACTTTCTCCTGCATCCTGTCTACGTTTTCCATGCTGTCACTCTCCCATCCGGTCAATTCCTCTTGTGCTTTGCAGATCAATTGTTCTCGAAAGAGCTCCCAGTTTGCCTTTTTGATGGCGAACCTGCTCGCCATGTATTTGCCATTTGTTGGTCTTGGCATCGTTCTCTTGATATTGAAGGTGATTGTGCGATGATCCGATGTGGTCCAGGCGTTTTGCACAGTCCAATCGGTCACATGAGCTTCTATGTTTCTTGTGGTTAGCGTGATGTCTATGGTTGATTCCCATAGGGTGTTGCAGTATGTCGGTAGATTGAAGGGTTGATTCTTTACGGTGAAGATAGAATTTGCTAGGAACTCCTCAAGCCTCTGTCCATTCCTGGTACCTCGTCGGTCCGGTGTAGTACTGTGCCAGACAGGGGAGCGGCAGTTTACATCGGCGCCGATTACGACTCTTTGTCCTGCTAGGGTTTGTTGCACCGTTTGTAGGTAAGTGATAGCGAAATCTATTTCTATTCCGGGTCTGCAGTACAGCGAGATCATATACAGGCTGCCAACAGAGCTAATAATATGGGCACATGCTGCCCATGGCGTGCAGAGTTGTGGTATTTTTGTCGTGGTTATCTCCGGGTTCCGTACTACCACCGCTGCCCTTGGAGTGTCTTCGTTGCATTGTACAATTTTATATCGGAGCGGATAGCCCCTGACTTGCCCTGTGTGAGTGTATGGCTCCTGTATCAGGATAACATCTGCGTTAGCCTCATCAGCGCTTTGCCGTACTTGGTCGGCCACTGCTCTGGCCCGCTGCGCGTTTATTTGGTGCACCACAAGGATTCCGTTATTAAATTTCTTATGGTGTATCCCCATAATTGATTCGTGACTGGTATGAACTCTTAGCTTTCTGGTAGGTTGGGCAGTTTGTGTCGCGTGTGGAATGGGCATGATCTAACCTCAGGGATTTGCAGTTGGTGCAGATGGGATCTTTTTCTTTCTTCGGGCAGCTGCTGTAATTGTGGCCCATTTCAGAGCAGTGGCCACATGTTGCTTCTTTTTGGGTGCAGGTGTGTGTTGTGTGGCCGTACTTGCAGCATCGGAAGCACCTTGGTACATCCACACGTTCTCTAAATCTATGACTGCTCCACTCTATGTATATGGTGTTTTGCATTCGTAGGATCTGCCATGCTTCGGGGGCCAGCTCTACCACCCAGTTGCAGTTTCCACTATTTCTAGATTTTGTTCTGTATTTGGGTATAATCAGCTGTTTTTCATCCTTGTCAGGTAATTGGTTTAGGAGGTTTTTCCTATATATCTCTTCCCTTACACTTTCAGATGTCATATCCTGGTCAATATCAAAAATGATTACAGATGGCCCTTTTCTTTTGGGGGCCTCCGCGGTAAGGCCTAGGGTGAAGATCTTGGGGTTTGTTATTATCTGCTGTGCTTCTTCTTTGGTTGCCGTTTCAATAACTATTCCGGGGTTCCTGGTTTTTCGGATAGCTTTGATTCTAGTAGCGCCGAAGTCCTCTTTCAAGTTCTCTGTGACTTTCTTCTTTATTTCCTCACTGGTGGATTTTTCATTCCCTACTGGTCGTACAACCACTGTTGGGTGTGGGCAGAAGGGTTTTTCTTTTGACCGATTGACTTTTGGTCTGTACATTTGTAGGTTTCCTCAGCGTTTCTGCGTAAGTGGGTGCCCGCTGTGGCATTTGTTTTGCCCCACATTCCATGTAGGCCTCCAATTTGGCCTTATTTGTTATTGCTTCTATGTGGACCTTCTGTAGAACTGTTTCCAGCTTGGTCCAGATGGTCACAATTTCTCCTCTGAGGGCAGTGGTTATTCTGCTAGAGGATTCTTTCAACTTATTTTCGAGCTGCACCCGGAGGACCAGCATCTGGTCCAGAACAGAACCTTCGGGCAGCGTAGGGTCCATGGGGGGAGATTCCGCATTTTTTGGTGCGTCATTGGCATCCCGTTTGTCCTCTGTAATGTCATTCTGTGTGGCAGCTACTTCATTTGTCTCCTTTTGCTCGGATTGCGAGCGTGTTTTCCTTTCTGATTTCGGAGCAGTCATTTTCCAATTTTTTCCTTTGGTCGGGGGGGCTCCTGAGCCGGGGTTCTCCGTCTCTTCTTGGTTTTCTGTCAATATCGAGTCATTATTTTGATCTTGTTCCGCAGCGACGGTAGTTCTGTCAGATTTTCTCTCCATTTTGTTGGTATACCGGATTTAAGAGGTTTTCCGGATTATCGGGTTTTCGGCGTGCTTGTTGAAAGTAGGGCTCCAACAGCTGTCGATGGACGCTAACTACAAGTCCGTAGGTTTATTACGTGTCTTACAACTGTTAATAGCAAATTTAAATTCTCCCCTTGGTCACGTGGTGGGGGGAGGGAATAGCCAAGTGCTAAAGTGCACCCAGAGCGATGGGATTAGTTCCCTGTGGTGTTTTCGGGGAACGCCGAAGACGATGATGACATCACGATTTCAATGTGTCGCACGAGTAAGAAGTTCACGCGTCACCATGGAAAGTTTATGGGAAGGGGGGGGGAAGCACAAAAGTCACGATTTTCTTCATAATATTGCTTTAAACACAGTCCAGAAATATTGGAACGTTGTTTCTGTACAAGTTAACGCAGGCGGCAATCACTATGAGGGCAACCTCCCCAGTCAACGGCCAGATACCAGCGTGCCAGCCACGTTATATTGGTCGGCTCTCTATTTCCCTGCCGTCAGCCACATGGTGACTAGTGCAGTCTGGCAACAAAGGAAACAGATAAATTACGCTGGGATCTAACTTAATACCCGGTAGAATGCAAAAAGTTTCTCACCAAGGGACTCCTGTACTATATATCTTCTTGAGAGAACACACTGTAGAACATAAACTGTAGTTTAAACACATTTTTTACACAAAAATCACGGAGCGATATATCGTACGTCCGAACACAACGGTGGCCATGATTATCTCCGGTCATCCGTCGCGGACTGTGTGTGTGTGTGTATACTGTGTCGGGGTGGTTCCCAGGCATATGCCCATCTCCACCTAATTCTTTAAATAAACCAGATAACTGTAAAGTGGGCCTGAAACATAGCTAAGAAATTGAATATTCAAAACAAGAGCATTTTTAGATATAAATTACACTAATTATATCTAAAGAAAAATAGTCAAATTTTGTATAGGAAAGGTTAAACTTGTATTAAAGAAATGTTTATGAACTTAGTATGTTGTTTATGTCAGGTCACTCTGCCATAAGGAAACAGCTGATATCTTCAGCTGTAGGCTGATGCCCGACCCTGGGCACGTGGAGCCGGACCTGTCTCTACTATTGTATACTGAAGTGCAAGGCACTAACCTGCACCCAACAGAGGAAGTGCAATACTGTTGGGTGCCAACATCCCTGGTCTCAGGCCGCCAAAACCCGAGAACCAAGGAAAAAAAAAAAAAAAAAAAAAACCACCGTAGTGGTACATGTTCAGGAGCCACAGACCGGACAAATAGCTTCCCAGACTGAAGCACCCGAACCCAGATGCAATCATGCATGATTCACATATGCTGCCAACTCTAGATCTGAAAAGTTCCTTATGATTGTTCTTCTGGCAAACACAGCGGCAGCAAATCTCTGCAGAGCCCGGAAGCTAGATGCATCTTGTAAAAGGATCTCCACGTTATCCTCAGTAAAGGGAGAAACCTCGTCGAAAAGTCGACGACGCTCTGATCCATAAAAAGGACAAACAAACAACACGTGCGTCCAAGTTTCTGCATCACCACAGGAACACCACGGATCAGGCTCCAATCCTTTTGAAAATAGTTTGTCACGAAAAGATCCGTGTCCGGTCAATATATAACTTGTAAACATCGTAGGACAAAACCAAGAAGACACTGTCTTTGACATAGCAAAATCCGCCGCTGGAATAATTCTTCTTGTTGTCTCGCCAAATGCAGAAGAGCTCCATCGAATCCTCCACATGGCAATGAGGGAGTTCCAAATTCTGACTTTTTCCTCTTTAATGTTGGCAGTCAGGTCAATAGAGCATATAACATACCACGGTACAATACATATAAATCAACTGGAAGAGCACCTGCGATCACCTGCAGTGCAACCGTCGAGACAGTCCGAGGAGCATACAGCAATGCTAGCAACATAGATCTCTGCAGCGACATAAGTTGATTTTTAATTTTGACCTTGATCACAGCATTCATCCAAACTCCCGCAGCATATGCGACAATCGGCAAGAAAATGGTCTTGTAGTATAATAGCATCGTGCGTTTATTAAGACCCCACTCTTTCCTGGAAATACGCATCACGAAAGAAATAAATTTCTTTAGTTTATCCCTCAAATGTGACACGTGCAGATGAAAACCCAGCCGGTCATCCAAAATCAAACCCAAATGCTTAATACTAGACACAAAAGGAACCTGCCTTCCATTCAACAGTACTCTGGGCGGGCGCTTGTAATCAAAGTGCTTTTTAAATACCATCATCCTGGTTTTCTTAGATGAGATCTTTAATTTGTTCAACACAGCCCACTCTGAGAGGTTGTTCAAAATTTCCTGAATTTTCAGCTCCAATATGGCTCTAGAATCCCCAGCAACTCCCAGAACCAAGTCATCCGCATAAGCCACCTGCAAACACTGAGGAACCTGCAATCTGTTTAGCCATTGATCAAGAACCGAGTTCCAGAATATCGGCCCAAGGACAGAACCCTGTGGACATCCCCTGTTAACATACTTATCAAACATAAGGTGTTTTGCACAAACTCTCACAAGCCGATCACTGAAGTAAGAACGGATAACTCCATAAATATATCTATCACAACCAGAATCCCTCAGAGACACCAGCACACTCTCCCACCAAACAGAGTCAAAAGCACCTTCAAAATCAACAAAAACAGCCAGTACATACTTCTCAGGAGAAGAATTTATGTAGTTAATTAATACTAGAATTGCTTCCTCTGTTGAATGACCCTTTTTGAAGCCAAACTGAGAATCCGACACCATGTGACCCTCCGTTAAGCCTCCAACGATTCGAGGGACCAACAGTCTTTCAAATAATTTCCCAAGATTTGCCAACAAAGAGATGGGTCTATATGCCCGAGGATCAGCCTTAGGTTTCCCAGGCTTGTGAAGGATCTTGAGCAGTGCTATCTTCCAGGATCTCGGGAAGGTCATCTCGAGAAAGCATTTATTGTACATTTGTAATAATATTTGTGGACAATTATCAAAGAACTTAATTATCATTTTATTTTCAATCAAATCCAAACCCGGGCATTTTTTAACACTTAACTTAGCAATAGCAGCTTCAAGCTCTGACAAGGAAAAAAGACTTGCCTCCGCTGGGCCCTCGTACATGACATTATCCATACGTATTCTGGATTGTTCCTGCGTATCCAATTCAGTCTGATCCTCGGGGAAAAGATTCTTAATTATTTGTTCCACAGTATCATACCAATTATCAGTCTCCTCTCCCTCAGACACAACAGTATTATAAATGTCTCCGTGCATAAGCTTGTTTCGGGAGATCTTGTAGATCAGTCCCCAAGGATCCGAATTGCCTACCTCCCGAACCATACTCTGCCAGCAATCAATTTTTGCTCGAGCAATTTCCTTGTGGTACTCACGACGCAGTGATTTATAGTTATCCTGAAATTGCTGTAGATCCCGGTCCGACAAATGCCTATTACGCTGCAACTCTTTCCTAGCTTTAAACACCTGAGATCGTCTTGTCGACAACTCCCGAGACCACCAAGGAACTGGAGTCACTTTAAGTTGCTTCCGTGTAGTACTCTGTATCATTGCTTGATATAAGTGATACTCTACATGGGCCACAAATTCCTGTGCATTAAAATTATTCAAAGTAGATGTGTTACGGTCACTGTATATTGATTTGAGATAATTGCCAAACTTATCCCACTTCATTTTTTCCATTGAGAATCTTCTCAAATTCCCAATACTAGACTTCTCCTGCACAGGTTCTGGCGCAATATAGAAGGAAATAGCATTATGATCACTGTTCACCAAACCTGGGCTCACATCCCAGTGAAGAATCCGTCCCTCATAAGCCGATGAAACAATGGTCACATCAATGTTCGACTCGCCGTTACAGGTAGAAAAGGTAAACGGCTTACCTGGTAAATTCTGGACACTCAGATTATACAACAAAATCAAATCCTCCAAAAGAGACCCACGAACATCAAGAACCCCACTATACCAAAAATGAGATTTAGCGTTAAGGTCAGCCGCCAAAACCAATCCTCGCCCAGCATACCTCGAGCAGATTCTATCTATGTGATGCAATAAGATCTGGAAATTTTCCGCAGGAGAACAGTATGCCGAAACCAAACAAAAGGAGAAGTTCATCAGTGACACAGAGACACACGTAACACAGGCAGAAGATAAACCAGAAATAGCAGTGAATACAATATCCTGGTTTATTACAACAATAGCCGACTTAGGAGGGACTTCAGAAACTGCAATTATTCTGCATGATGTTGGATAACCTGCTATTATGTGATCATGTCCTCCCACCCGTGCCGTATAATAAGGTTCCTGGATACACACAAGATCATAATTGCCCTCAAAGGCGGCAACCCTAATTTCATCAGCAACAGCACGAGACCTCTGTCCATTGATTTGTAAAATTTTTAGACACTTGTAATTATTAGAATAACCTGTATTGGCAATCATAAGGTTTGTATTATTCATTGTATGTTCTCCTGTCTGTCATCTCAACAACTCTGATATATTCTGGACATTTATTATCTCGAACTGAATGATCATGGTCTCGACCTCTTCTCTTACAGTTGATACACTTAGGGGAACTGTCCTTGTTGGGACATTCATTGAAAATATGTCCACTATTTGCACAGTGGCCACATGATACCGTTTTGTGTGAACAATTCTGCGAAGAGTGGCCATAGCCAAGACAACGAAAACACTTGCTAACCACAGTGAACTTCCTAAATCGGTGCGATCCAAAGCCCAAAAAGATTCTGTTGTTCTTAAACAACCATTTATAAAGACGTGGGCTGAATCCAATGATCCAGTTAACGACATTAGTTCCAGAGCCCGAACTAAACCGAAATGAAACTTCTTGATTAACCTCCCCCTGAGTGACATTGTAGTCCTGAAAGTTTTTGTAGTACAAATCCTCCAAAATGTCCTGTTTGGTAAAATCCTTAGGAACTCCGTAAATTAAAACAGTTGGATTAGTAAATTTTGGTTTCTCAACCGACAATCCTGCTTGTTTAAAAGTTAAATTCTCAGTTATCTTACATGCATCTTCTTGGCAAGTTGTCTCCAAAAGTACTGCTTTATTACGCAAAAGACGAATACTTTTAATTTTCATGTTTTTATATTCTTTTTTAATCTCCTCAGTTACTGTCGATTTTACGGTCTGACTCGAATCAATCTCAGAACCCTCGGCCGGACGAAAAATAACTATATTATTAGGATCAGACCGAGACTCAGAAACTCCACGAGCAAATCCGCGAGTACTCTCACGATCCCCTGCTGATTTCAACAAAACCTGTTCATCTACCACAGACAAGCCACCTTCAACAGCCTTTGCAAACGTTTTAGATCTAGGATATAATCTCCCAGCCACAGTTTGCGTCTTCACCAAATTGTTAAGAAGTTCAACTCGAGTCTCAAGCTCAGCAGAGTCGCGGACTGTATTACTGCCTATTCAGGGGTTTTCCTACTTCTATTCTTGGGTATACCATCAACACCCTCAAGACAGAGAAGAGGCTAATTGCCGCCAAGCTTCTACAGACCTGGCAGGCCAGATGGACAGACACTGATAATGGTCTCATTACCAAATAAAAAAAAATCACTTGTTTTCCCCAAAGCTCCACCCTGTTCTCCCCAGGTCTTTACGCAGCTTATCTAATAACTGGGCATAGTTTGATCAATCAAAAATTGACTTCCATGGCCATAATAGATAATCCCTATTGCTTTTTGTGGAGAAATCGAGGATTGAAACCATTTACTGTACCTCTGCCCACTCTGTGTCGACCTTTGCAGCATATTTTTACACTAGGATCCAAGATATACCACAGGGACATGCACTTGCTCATTACAGAAGAACAGTACTATCATGTGTTCACCAAATTTTCCCAAGATCTGTTCTCAAGACGGAAGACCCTACCGTCTACTCATACAAGGAACCATGATGATGCCCAGACTTGAGCCAGCTTAATACATATGGTTCAAAGGCTGTACATTGCCGAATGTATCTGCTAACCCCCATCTTATTGGGGTAGGATTTGCTAACCCTGTCTTGGGACAGAGTAGGATTGAACACCCGACTCCTTTGCTGTGTGACTATCTTCCCTTTCCTTTGCATGGTGGACCTTGCTCCATCATTTTTTTTTTTTTTTAATTTTAATTTTTATTTATTATTCTTTTGTTATTTACTTGTTTATTTTTTATTTATTTATTTTATTTTTTTTTTTTACTTGGTCTCTGCTTAGGAAGCTCAAGCAACTCTGACGGAGACTAGCCAGAAAAAAAATGAGCAGCCTGGCTACCTCCTAGTGGTATGTACGGACAACGTGGGGTTCCACTAGGAGCCCTGCGGCAAAAATTCCAGGACACACAACAGAACCCACGGTGCCTCCGTAGCCAAGTGGGCAGGAGCAGCAGTGCATAACACACGCTTCTTGATTAGACCGGGGTTCGAGCCCGTGACCACCAAATACGGAGGATGCGGAAAGATCAGGGAATGACGACCACATATCCCCGGAGCAATATGGCCTTAGTTGCTAATGCTCCTAAAAACCAAATAATAACAACAACAGAACCCAACACAAAAATACACATTCAACACACAACACCTTTCTGGCATTTACAGGAGACCTGTAACTATTCACAACGTACATATGGCATACATGTGAGAAACCACAGGTGGCGTCGACCCTAACACTATTCGCACTACTTTTGTAAATAGCCGTTGGAGGCTGAAACTCCAGTAACCGGGTTTCTGAAATTATCAATTCATTTGTTTTTTAATTGCAAAAATAAGAATAAACAGACACACAGTAAAATGTTTATTATTATTTTATAGTTTTTTTTATTATTTTTTGAAACAAACAATAAATAAAGGCCTTATTTACGCATGCAAACGTATGATCAGTAGCGCACCGTACCTAAGATTTCGTAACTCCAGAGTGCTGGAGAAATCGATAACCAGATAATCACCCAGTCTTTATTTAAATCGGAATTATGAAAGGTGCCAGTAGGTGTGCGAAACAAGTTCTCAATTTAAGACATTAAACTTAATGGATGCCTTTGAAACTACATACCCATTAAAGTTGTGTAATTTTGCATTAATTTTTCATAAGATTTATCTTATTCGGACGTGTTTCTCTTTGTCCGGTCTCGAATTCTTGCAAAATGCACATTGAATGCTGCTTAATGAGATTTTAGGTTTCTGAGATATGCAGGAAGTCACGTGCTCTCTAAGGTATATTTGCTCTAGAAATAAAAGGTTCGCCTCTTTTAGGATCACCAGGATGCAGAGCGAGTGGCTGAACATCATCGTGATTAGTCCATTTTTTGTGGGACGAGTGAGTGGTCGCTTAAAAATATGGCTCAGTGTCTGTATCTGCCTTTTATTTTTCTGTTATATCATCTGACATCTTGTGTATGTGGTATACGATCATACCAATGAGTAGAAATATCCATTAAAATTTGATTTTTGTTCTGAAAATGAGTGTTGTAATCCTTTGAATAATATGAAACTGAGTGCATCTACCAATACGCACTTGTATACTGTAATTGTTTCTTAATGCACTATTTTATGTTAATATTATAGAAATATGTCAACTGTTTTACTAGAAAATGGTTCTTGGGTCAAATCCAGGTTGTATTAATGATTAATAACACGCGCTCATGTTTTTTCCTTTCGCTGATGACACAACAGCAGAAACGTGTCGTTCCATCTTATAACGTCCGTTGTCTGTCTCCTATTAACCTCGGCTCCAATTTAAAATGGTTGCTAGTTCGAATGGTGCAACTGTAATTTATCATATATGATAAATTACAGTATGAATAAATGGTAACCTTAATGGAACGTTTGCTAACTAATATTTCGATTTGTTATTTATAATTTTACCAAATTTAGTACTCGGTAGTCACTATTTTTCGCATAAAATAGTTTATATAATATGACTGAGTAATTTGCTTGTGTATAATATGACTAAGTGGGCACACGGAAAGCGGCGTTTCTAATAATAATAGTAATATGTATTAACAAAAAAAAAATGTTATAGTTATAGCAACTTAGCATAACTTGGCATGCCCGCAGGTAAGATTTTAAAGAACTGCCTTGCATATGGATTTTTTTTGAAATATTGCCGAAAGCACTGATTGCTAACGTTTATCAGCAATTCTCAGTTATCTCTGAATGAATTCAAAATATTTTATTGTCAAACTAAAGACACGAGTAATTATTGTTAATGGAGGCCGCTTTTGAACGTCTAAACTGGGTTTCAAGGCAGGGCACAATGCGATGTATTTTATTTAGGTATCAAAGGCGCTTCGACAACATAGATCAGAGGAAACATGTCAAGATACGAAGAAATTATTTTCATATTGACGCGGTGGTAATCTTCTATCTGTAGTGCAGCCTAAATCACAGATACCTTCCCTTCCCAATAGCTGCAACGATATTTTCGTCATAACCATAACAGGCATTCCTCTGGCAGGTTTACTCTCCAGCATTATATTTTCACCTTGTCTACTACCACGCCCGCAAGCAAATCCAAATATGTGGATGACTTAAAGCTATTTATTAATTCATAGGCCAGTTTATGATATTAGCAAAGTTAGACACTATACAAATATACGCTCTCACTATCATTGGCAAACAAATCTGCTCAGAAAACTTATTCTTTCAAATCTCTCAATTCTAAACATCTATCTCCACAAAGGGAAAGACCAAAAAAATACATTTATCTGGACGGTGCTGGATGAAGCAGAACTTCGAAATTTTGAGGAACTAAAACAAACGGCTCAGGAGAGACAAAGGTGGAGGCAGCTGATCAGAGGAACTGATCAGTCAGAAGACTGAATTACTGATGATGCCCACAAACACCTACCAGTCGACAAACCTTTCTTTTAATTACTACTTGCATATTTCCCAGAAATTCAAAGACCATAATATGGCCCAAAAATTGGTTGATCAAGCAAGAAGCAGCAGCGATCAAAAAAAAAAAAAAAAAAAAAAATTATAAATTGTGTTCTGTCATACATTTTTCCTATACTGTAATATGCTTCCGAAATCTGGTTTCCCCTTCCCCCAAGTAACTGCCAAAAAATCGTTTGTCCTGGAGTATGTTCTGAGAGATGGCTCGATACAAACTTCATTTTAGAATGGTTTTTTTTTTTTTTTTTTTTTTTTAATGAAAACCCCAAACACGAAAGGTATCAAAACCTATAGTACTTATACCGTGCATGGGTTGAAGGAGAAGTATGGGGGGGGGGGGGTGCCGGAAACTTTGCCCTAGAGACTAAACATGGATTTCACCACTTCAAGCCTCCAATAAGATAAGCAAAGTGGTAGTATTTCACCAGTTGATGAACGTCATCTACCACCTGCATCGAGTCTGGAGTCATGCTCCTTGACAAATTGATAACTTCTGCACAGAGTATAGCCAACATAACAGCAGCTTCCAACAAAGAGAAGTCAAGAAATCAGCAACAGTTCAACACCAACCTTTCCAGACTCCAGAAAATGGACAGAATGTTTCCGAATGCACCCGTTGATCTCATAAATGTTCTTAGAATTGACTGTCAGAGATTTATTAGTTCTCAAATATACAGGAATCAAACTCCAGTCAGATGAAAAAGCCCAAGCAGCAGTTATTTCGACATATTCCTCAAGGATACAAAAGGAATCGATAACCTTTCTTCAACCGAATAACTAACAACTTAACATAACACCATTGCGTTATATACAGCACTCCTGTTATAGTACTGTGTACAGCAACTGTCATAATTTGTAAAAATAAAATATAAATCATATTCATTACTTAATACGGTAGATGGATGTCATATCCTACTGTGCCAATCTGCCTCTAGCCAATGTAATGTGCGGAGTTTTCTGCAAAATGCAATAAATGGTTATTTATTTACTTTATAAAACCTTTTTATAGACAATATTTATTTTCGCTGTCCTGAGGGAGATCTAAGTCTGACTTGTAATATTTACTCAAAAACTTTATCTATATAATAATATGCTTAATCCCCTCTGTTCGGAAAGCTCTTTGAACTTGAATAACTCAGAATAAACAAGCTTTTGACCTTATTCCTTTTACAATCGGTTTTATTTAGCAGTAAAATAACGTGAGAAAACGAGTTTTGATGCATAATAGCTAGATTAAGTATTAGATGTGTGCCGCGTTTCCTATCTTGTTTAATTCGGTATTACAAATTTAAATCTGCAGTATTTAAGCGCGCCCGCATGCATCACAATACAAACCGTAACTCAAAGACTACACATCATGCAGATTGGCCTTTTAAAATACACTCCGCTTATACAGACATAATACAACAACAAAAATATCAGAGATATTGTCATAGAATAGGCATAACAGAGTACTCGATGATCCAAGAATTCCTCCTCCCAAAAGCAACATAAACAGTCTTAAAAATCAGAAGATCAAAATTGACAAATGTTGGAAGTGTGCGGATAATCATCTGCCAGAATTTCAAATTCTAGACTTCAAATTGTTCAGAACTTAAACTACAGACTATGGAAAGAGTTACACTTTTTTTTTTGAACAGTGATAAGCATCTCTTGAAGATCATAAAATTTCACAACATCACTATTAATATGTGGTGAGGCTCATTTCGATAGAAATAGCTAAGTTAACAAACAAAATTGCATTTCATCAGTGCAGAATAAATCGCCTGTGATTAGTAAAGAAATTCAAATGTATCCAAATATACTGCATAGTTGGGCCGTTTTTATTTATTTATTTTTTGAAGGGAATGGTAATGATCTCGAATAAGTGAAGAGTGTTATTAAAGCATTTTTCTGCATCTTTTGCAGAAAAATATTTCCAGCAAGATGCAGCAATATACCATTGACAAAAAATCTAATGGATTTGTTGTCATCGGTGAAATGGTAATTTTAAAGTTTCATCCAACTGCCTTTCCTGCCGAATTTCATTTCGTGGTTGTTTTTTAAGTACACAAAGGCAAATTAAAATAATTCAGACGGGTCGAAAGAGAGAACCCGACATCAACGGAACTCAGTGGAATTAGCAAAGAAGCACTTTGCTAATTCCACTGATTTGATGCCGAATTCTGGTAAGACACAGATGTGGAAAACATCTCAGGCTAGCTACTTAATATCTCAAAATTGTTAATGATCAGATATTGGCCTTGGGCAAGAAATAGCAAGTGCACATTATTCTCTTCAAACCACTGTTCAACTGACCGTGCTTTGTGATATGGTCAGTTGACCTCTGATAAGGCAGAGTTGTTCAGAATGACAACTGTCTTTTCACTGTTCAGCTGCTTTCATGGATGAAAACCAATGGACTGAATCCAAACCACACAAAACAGACCCATTCCACCACAACCACCTTCATTGTTAGTGCAGTACAATCTGAGCGAAGCCGTTCTTGAGTACTTTCAGGTGCGTCTATCTGATGCCCGAACTGTATAGAATGATTCATAACTGTACATGTTCTTTCGTTGCTGCAATATCCGATGTTTCTGTTTTCTGCGCTTGGATAGGCGATTGCAAGCATTTCTGGGAGACATCTTCGGCTTACGAGAAGCTACGCGATCATGGTAACCTAATCTACAAAACATTTTTTCTGATGGTTGTTGGTCACTGTACTTATCCCAGTTTTGTCAGCTGCTCTGGAGTTAGCCCATTAAAAGATTCAGAGAAGGCGAAACTTCGATTTTCGACCTACTGTGGGGGTTATCTAGTCCTATCTCGCTTTGGGTGAATGAATAGAGTTATTTTTTGCTTTCCACTGGAAAACCATATTTCTAGCAGTTGAATTTTGGTAGCCCACTCGTTCATCTGGTGAGTGGACGTGTTCGCCACTACGTGACAACCTAATATTATACCATTTAAGAAGAAATCTGCACCTTTCCTCGCTCCGTTTTGTTTCCCATGTATATTAGAGAACATTTTGTATTGTGTAGTGAAGTTTTATCCATTTAATTGTAATGCGGCAGTTGGTAGGATATGATTCAAATTATTACTGCAACTTCCAAGTATTCTTTCTGAAATTTTAAGATCCCGCGATCACCTCTGCTGAACTTGGAAAATGTGCGTCTGTAAAAGATGCATTCATTCTCTCTTTTACAAATAAAATTATAAATATTCTTTCATGAGTGTAGAATTTAACATCATCTTTTGTTCTGGCCACATTTTGGTAGTTACTGGAATTTTATACAAAGGTAGGATAAATGCCTAGGTTTCATTCAAAAAGAATTAAATAAATTCTCTTTAAATAATAATAATAGAAAAAAAAGCAGTTTCATTAGTAATTCAGTGAAAAATTCAAACAGGTCCATTATTCGGCGATCACTTATTGACTTTTTCAAGAATAATCAGTTTTTTAAATTAAAAAAACTGATTTAATTTTTTGGATGAAAAGCCTTTCTTTTTTTTTTATCTTGTTGATTCGATAACAAATAAAAGCCGAAGAGTTAATGGTATGATGAAATTTGATTTTATATTCTAGTCATTTTACTGAAGGCCAAAGTAATTCTTTTATTCAAATTATAATTGATTTTTGACTTCTATTGAAAATATTACGCACCGACCGCTTTCAAAAAAAAAAAAAAAAAAAAAAGTCTAAAATATTGCTAACTTACGTGTTGTTATAATCACATTTTCCTCACTTACTCTGGCCCTTGTGCATAAGTTCTATAATTTAATCTCTTGAGCACACCAAACAACTCGCTTCACTGTTTAAAAAAATCGATAAAAATTTATTAAAAAATAATGGAGCAATTTTCTCACTAAAGTGCTTCAAGACGTTATTGTATTTCGTGTTACTTCAAGATTGTATAACACAGGTTAGTAGTGTTTCAGCCACAAATTCCATATTAAACTGGACTTTATTTGTTGGTAATAGTATGGAGGGTTTACAAGATTTAAATACTATCCTTTATATTCTCCCAGATTTTTGGATTGAAAAAAAAAAAAAATTAAATTAACGTACTTAAAATAGGTGTATATACGTAAGAACAAATTATGTGCACTTTTTTCTTTCTTGAAATTTATCTCAATGTATTTCAGAAAAGAATATTTCTATTAATAAAAGTTATATTAAAATTGCGATTACTGGAATTAACAAAGAATCGATGTCCCCAAAATAAGTTTACTGTTATCTCATAGGTCATCTTAATTAATTAAAGCAAAAGTTATAAAGGTTAGCTGAAGTTGAAGCGCTCTAATGGGATAGTTTTTCCACACTTACGACGCCAGGATGGCAAAACCTTAATGTATACGATTCTAAAAATATTCCCTTCAATCGATTCACGACACTTGCGTAGACAGTTTTATCACGAACGGTATTTAACAATCGATCAGTGAAATCAGGGTCACCCCGTTTGGATAACAATCACTCATTCGAATGAAATGCAGTCTGCAGAGAAATGACTGTGGAAGATTGGACCATATTCTTCTACCTCCTCGCTCCTGTATGTGCAGTATTCGCTCAGTTTCTTTTAAGATAAGTAGACCGGCGTATTGTCTGTACGGTCTTAATGACACATAAATAACACTAAGGTCACGCAACTGCGTCATCTACCCCTATCAATAGACAAGTTTGGTTTTCTTATAGAAAATTTCGTGATTAAGTTCTGCAGGTTATCGTGAAATATGGAAGATTGCGCTTTATGGCAGCTGTAAATTATACTTTACCATCTTGGCAAACCTGCTTCGCGAAAGAAATCAGTTGATAGAGTAACTTCCTTTCCCTTAGTGAGAAAATTAAGTTTCACCAAGATTTTGTTTCCAGATGTACGCTGTAAAATTTTTCAACTGAAGTACACTGGTGTGCAAAACTTAAGGACCAACACTATTTATAAAGGTTACAACCACAAAATCTTTACTTAAGGTACTCTTTACTGATGAGAGTAGATTCAGTCTCAGCAGCGATTCTGGACGTGAGCTAATCTGGCGAGAGTTTGGCACACGGTATCACCCTGAAACATCACTGAAAGGGATCGATATGGCGGTTGAAGTGTTCTCGTCTGGGGAGGCGTTATCTTGGATGGATGTACACAACTCCAGATACTAAAAGGCGGTACTTTACTGAGGTAATCCTTCCCCATGTGCGTCTGTTCAGAGGTGCCATTGGCGCCGAGTTCGTATTTATGGATAATAACGCCACACCCCATCGCACTGCAGCTGTTGATATGCTTTTGGAAAGTGAGGACATTGTTTGTATGGATTGGCCTGCCCGTTTCTGGCGATCTAAATTCCATCGAACACATATGGGACGCTTTGGGGAGACGCCTAGCGGCACGTCCACACCCACCAGAAAATGTTCACCAGCTGAAGATGGCGCTGACAGAGGAATGGACGATGTTACCGCAACAACTTATCAACATTGTTCTAAATATGGACGGGCGGTGCAAAGCCTGCATCGACATTAGAGGTGGCCATAGCTCCTACTGAGGACCACCTCACCCTTTGTTCCATCTTTGGCAGTGATGCATCTGTATCATGGCAGCCAGTGCTATGTTGCCATTTTTGAATAAAGTCCCTCTGTACCGTTTTGTTTCTATTGTTTCCTTCATCACATCTGTACCTCACGAGGTTCCTTTGGTATGCTTTTCCCATATTCACTCCTATGAGAAGCTACAGGTGAAAATCTGACTGGTCCTTAAATTTTGCACAAGTGTACTTAAGTCACATTTCTGGGGTTGTAGTAATTAGAGAACTTCAATGACAGATAGTGGCATTAATCGATAGATATAGGTTTATTTTTGATAATTACTTTTAACGTTACATGGGATGGATTGATTTGAAGAAATAACACTGCACCACATTAAATTATCTGACTTATTCCTGTAAATTAGTTTAGTAATTTTTATTCCTGCAAATCCCTGTGTAAATTGAACAATTAAACAACCCGCTGAATTTCAATGCATTGTATCGACATCCTTTTAGAGAGAGAGAGAGAGAAAATCTTCATTGCAACTAAACGAATACAATGTACATTAGAATAGATAATGCTCACATCAGGATGGATAATGCACATTGTAAAATTAAAAATGTAACATGTAAACATATCATTTACACTTCCTCACATTACACAGTATTAACTATATTTACAAGTGACATCGTACGGTTATATTTACAATAAAATTTACAATAAAAATATCTTATTTACAATTTTATTTACAATAAAAATATATAATATATATGAATGGCACAGGAGAGCTTGGCAGATGGTGTGGAGGGCGCACGAACTTGTTCTCATGCGATTCTGGGATTGGAGCGAGCTGCTAACACTTCTTTCCTGTAGGTTTTATTGCTGCAAAACCTCTGCAAGTCAGCGTCGAGGTGCTGTACTTCCGGTAGCATTTGGTTTGGGAGGAAGCGGTCTGAGATATGAAGCCTCCGATTCCTCGAGCAGAGCATCGGGGTTCACCGAAGTTCTGGCCTGGGTATTCGCCAGTAACACGAATCCCAAATGGACGGTGTTGAGATCTGACCCGTGATCATTTTAACTGTAGCTATCAGTCGTTGTATTTCAATGATGTCAGGCAGTCGCTGCATCCCCAGTGAGGTAGCTAAGGCTGTAGTTCTGTCCTGTGGTGGGAGACAAGCTTTCCAGTTAGCCCATTTAAGTAGCCAGAATCTGCAGCGAGGATTGGTTTCTTTGTTGTAGTAGCTGCTGATGCCCGCACTTCAGCAGCATAGAGGAGTGGAGAGTAGACCACTGTTCTGATGAATTTCTTAATTACAAGTGGCTCCTTAACATAAATTAGTTGTTGTTTAGCTAGCCATCGGAGAGAGACTGTTCTGGAAGTGAGCTTGTCTACATAAGCAGGAAACCGGAGTTTTGGGTCAAATACTATTCCCAAATCCGCATGTGCAGGAGTGGCAGATATTACAGTTCCATCGAGTGTTGGGGCTATTATTGTAGGGGTTGGTCTGAGACAGAACACCATTAGTTTTGTTTTTTGTGGGTTTGTCGGGAGTCCATATTGTTTGAGGTAAGAGGCGACGTTGATGAGACTATCATTAATGCTTGCTGTAGCTTCAAGGTGATTGTTGGAAGCAATACGCGTTAGAATTTTTATATCATCTGCATACGTGATGATTTTCTCATTGTTATGGACAAGAGGCGCAATGATGGCTGTAAATAATAAGCCAGATAGGACTCCTCCTTGCGGAACACCAGCAGAAATTGCCTTCTTGTGCAATTGTGCATAGGCCTCGACTTGTAGTATCCTATCGTAGAGGAGTGATGCTGTGAACCAAAGGATATTACCTTGGATTAGATAGTGGTCTTCCAGTAAGCGGAGGAGCGCCGACACGTTGATGGCGTCAAAGGCAGCTTCAATATCCAGGTACGTGGTTGCGAGTTCCTCTTGCTGTTCAAAGGCGGACAATATATTACATGTGGTTACAAGGAGGTTCGTCACTGTGGATCGGTTTCGGATTGCGTAGTGGACCTTTGGCGGCCTATCTCCAAGAATCTGATTCATTAAGGTGGGCATCATAGATTTTTTTCAGGAGCGTTGAGGAGTTAGATATCGGCCGAAAGTGCCTGGGTAGAGTGGGGTTTCGAACTTTTGGATGTGGTCTGAAAAGGTAGCTATTCCAGGCTTTAGGAAAATTTCTTGTTGTTAGAATTCCGTTGAAGATGGACTTGAGCGGTTGGAGGATAAACGAACTGAGGCATTTTACCATGAATTGTGGCACTTTGTCGGCCCCCGCGGTTGCTGTCGCTGGAAGGGAGTTTATCGTTGCTGTCAGCTGGTGTGTAGAGATGGTGATGGAATGCATGATGTCTTGTAATTCATTGTCGCGACATAAGAGAGTTTAGTTGATCTGTACGCGTATTGAATCTGGTAATATGAGCTAATTATTGAGTTGGGTCCAGCTGACTAGGAAAGCTATGGGACCTGAAGCGGTATGGGATTTTCCCTTTTTGAAGTTGGGCGCCCAGGTGTGCTGTTATTGCTCGTGATTTTTCCCAATTAAATTGCGCTCGTGCTCTTGAATAAGATATCCGGTCGGAAGTCTGTTGAGTTCTTTTTTTTCCAGATCTGGTGTAGCTGCTGCTTTAACAAAAAAATCAAGTATAGTTAAATTTCAACGGGCTTTGGAGTTGAATTCCACGAGGATTTAGTGTGATCGTTGTGATTTCATTACTAATTTAACAATAACTAAAGAGGTGTATTTGATAAATGAGAATTTTTAAATAAAATTATTTTAAATAGAATTCTTAGCCATTGCTGCGAATAAAAATTTAAACGATTTCGAAATATTTTAAAGTTAAATCTAAATTTTATTTATTCAATAATATGAATATGTGTGAGTCAGTGAATTACACTTCTACTTATAGATTTGTTTCTACAAATCTGAGCAGATTTTCTACAATACTTCTCTCGTGAAAATGTTGGAGGGAAGCAATCTTTCATCCTCAGCTACTTCATCTCGAAGAAGTGATATAAAATAGCATTCTTTTGCTTTGAGCTCATCATTAAGTGATTTATTCATCTTAGTGGAAATTTTCAGCGGCCAAAAATATTAGATTATAAAATGATGATCTTTCAAGATACCATATTTTTTGTTTCCATTCATATTGTCAGTGAATGCTATTTTTAAATGATTCTTTCTTAATAATCCTGCGAGAACATCATTATCGACTTGTAGGTATTTATTTAGCTTATATAATGTGACACAGCAACACCACCACAGGGAATCGGTAGATAATCTGACAGAAACGTTCTAAAAGCATATCTTTTCTCCGATGTAAGAAATCTAGATTATTCTGTCAAATCATAATTTGCGATATAACTTTTGAAACTTAGCGTAATAAAGATTATAATCAGCTGATACAAGTCGGAGAGGAAAGTAAATTTTTTTTTTCGAAGACATCTGAAGCCATTGAATCTACCTAGCCACTTTGACAGGCTTTCCTCAAATTTTTCTTTAAATTTACGGATTCTTGAAAGAATGAATTTGTAACAAAAATCAATAAGAGCACTTAAAGAGAGCGATCGAGTTTCAATTGCTGAGATAATCTTCGATGTCCTTGAGAAAGTATTGAAGAGCGGTTGTAGTAAGGAAAAACTACAGCAGTGTCAGTGATGAGCATCGTAGAGACGTTATCTTCCACGAATAGGCTACTGAAAAAATTCTCACATGGTCTTTGAGACGCGTACCTGAATTTTTTTTTTTTTTTTTTTTTTTTGTTTTTAAAACCAGCAATATTTTTGCGCTAAGTGGAGAACGTTCATATTGCAGCATTCTCGATAGTTTTTTTCCTTAATACATACTTATTACTTGAATTTTATTTATTTATTTATTTTCCCTTTATATCCCAACGGTATGTCGTGCCTATTGCTAATGAACATTAATCTGTTAAGAAAATTCCTGTTGAGCATTTCTGAGGGAGAAAAATTTAGTCTAGACCAATAGGTCTAGACTAAACTTTAGATTTTCCAAGAGCAGTTGTGGTCTCTGGGAAATCTAAAGTGTTTTGACTGTGGCTTGTTGTCCGTGCGGTCCATTCCACCGAATTGGAGGCTACCTCCTCTGAAATGGGTGATGCGAGACACACGAGAAAGATTGACAACAACTGGAAAATTGCAGGATTCCGTATATAATTCTTTGAAATCGAATCCGGTATGACAGTATCAGAGGTTGCAGACAAGAAGTGAGAACTCCGTGTCACCTCAACACCTAATTTCCAGAATTACGAAAATGTATTGTGAGTGCTTAAGAGTAAGTCTAAGACGTAGGCAAGCTTGATTTTGACACTATATGTATTCTGAAGGAAAAAATAAATCATTTTGACTGTATTTGTGCAAGGAATTCTGAAAGGAGGCATGAAACCTTTATACTCCCTTCCATTGGGTCTTGAGCAGTTGTCTCTTGAACAAGAAAAAGACATAATACACAACAAACCAACTAATTGGTGGTACTATTAGAACTGGCATACTATAATTTTCCAAGTTTCTTGTGGTAGAGCAGGGATGGATGATTCACAAGATTTTGACTGGATTAGTAGGAGTGACAAATGTTTCAGGTTTCTTCACGAGACGCAAACATCCAGTGAAATATGGACACCATCTCAGTAGATGGCTTGTGGGGGAGGCAGTTTAGCTACGCTGTTCCTAGATTGCAGAATATTTGTCAAGCTGTGGTTTTGCGAATATTTAATGACAAATTTTCTGGGAGTGCTCATAGCATGAAAATTTGATGTCGTTAGCAGTAGTAGGGATGAAGTGGAAATACTAACATGCAGTAGTCGAGTCATATTTTAACCCTTATGAACATTTGAAACCAGTCTCTGACTTTACCATTCTTCTTAAAGGCAGAGAATAACTGGTAGTTTTTAAGAAAAATGATTTTGTTTTTAAAATATGGGAATTTGAATATAATTTTCTTTTCCAGATTTCACCTTAATTTTAAATGAACAAATTGAAAGGAAGAAAGAAATCAGTAAAGCCAGAAATATGCATACGCCCACCTGTAAGTGAAGCCTTCATGGTTTGGCAAAAGCAGGCGATGTTAACCACTTTACTGAAGGTACGATTGTGGGTACCCCGTGCAGTAGGTGTACTCCAAATACTAACATCGGAGGTGGCACAAGTATCGGTGCAAACTGCACCGATATTTGTGCCACCACAACACAGTTGCATTACTGATCCAATAATCGTGTTTTAGAATGCTCTTCTTGAGGTGATTAAATTCATTAAGTCTCGTATATGATATGCTGAACTACGAAGTTAAATTACTTTGTAAGATTTCTCCCTTCTATTATTTTTTATAACGGGAGAGAAAGGGAAAATATCATTATTGTATCATCATTGCGTGTTTTTGTTAGAATCAATTGATATTAATTAAAACTATATGTGGATAAAATGTATTACGACTACTTAATTATCAGTAAAATGGTTAGCTTTTATTTTTACGCTGTTGAGAGGTATAAGGTCTATGTTTACACAAACATTGAGAAAAAAAAATCGATATATCAACGTAGCATCTACAGCGACAGATATTAATGTGAGAATAAACTTAATACTTTGGATAATAGATCATAAAAAAGCAATATAAACTAGCGTGTGTGAATTGCTTCACTTGCTATTTAATACAAAACAAAAGGTTTTGCACCAGGTATTCTGAAATGCCGTTGTGCGCAAAATCGGCCTAATAACATGGATGGACGTCCAATTTAAGGGCCTAATGAGCAGAAATACGTGTGTGGGCAGCATGGAAATTAAAAGTATAGTATTGGTTTTTTGCATCAATGCAGAAAGTAGCCAAAAGAAAAGTGCATTATAGGCCTAGTGCTGGGCATTGAACAAGTTTGATCAAACCGATGAGAATACTGGACTTTGTCAGCTGCACCACGGGACTAGGTCGGCCTCGTTTTTTGGTCAGTAGACATCATTTTGGACACCCGTGGCTTATGACAATTTAAATCATAAGCACACTTATGTTCTTGGTAGGTTCGAAACCAAACGGAGAATTTTGTTTATTAAATAAGAGTATCATAAGGAAATAGAAATGGCTTCTTAATGATTTAAAATGATTAGGTACAATTTTCAAAACCGCTATTTCGATATAAATCTGTTCTTGAGATTTTTCGAAATCAAAGAAGGTATTTATAGATAAGTTCTTGTTTTTTTAAATAGCTTAAATTCCTAGACAACCCTTTAGGTTTCCGTATACCAATCATTAATTTCAAAGCACCGAACAATTTCTAATATAATGAGAAATTGTTCGCGTATAAAAATAGCATTTATAATAGAAGGTGATTAATATCCAAAGAAGATGGCAAGTATATGTCCAAAGCATGTACAGAGTTCTGCATCTTCCAGAGAGTAAAATGTTTTGCGGATGCTGCGATGTGTAGAGACAAATTCCTCGAACCCGGTTAGACTTTTAGGGATGCAAGAGTTCGCTGATTCCTTAATGGCTGACAGAGCGCAGCTGGTTGAAGGTATTTTCAGAAAAGAGCAAGTGCCTCCTCCCACACACTTGAAATTTGTCGAAATTGCCTTAAAAATTGGTCGAAAGTGTGAGCTGTGACTGTGACTTTACTTTTGATTTAGGAATAGATTGAACGTTACAAATATACAACAAAGGTTTATCTTTTACAGTAAATTTTGGTATCAGATCACCTGTTGTGCACTTTGAAAAGAGTAAGGCATTATTTACGAGTTGTCTTCCAAAGAGCTCATAAATAGAACGGCTTGAATTTAGAACACAAACGTGTATTCCCTTTGCCATCCTACAATGTAAAATTCAATCATATAAAATTTAAGGCATTTCTAGCCCTTCTTTTTTGGTCATATCACGATAAAATATGCAAAGAGACGGAGGTTAGCTTATCTTCACATTGAGAAAAGAAATCTAATATAAAAACATTCCCTTACATCTTGTTTTTTTTTTCAGAAATACGTTTTTTCAGTAAAAAGACGCAAACTTTACCTCAGTTCACATTACATTCTTTAAAAGAAATTTTATCTCCGTGCAGTGTCTTAATAAAAATACACATCTATGAATCTAGACAGCCTTCTGAATATCTTATATTTGTGGGAGAATGCTAAACAGCGTCAGGGAGTGTTAATATGCGTAGTTTGCTTTGAATGGCGCATTTAGATCTCCAGCAAGGCGACAAGAAGACAGTATCTTCAAATAATGGTATCTTTGCTCCAGAAGTGGGAGTAGGGTCAGTGCTCCTAATTCTGAATATGTATCTAACAAGAGTGAGGTGGCATCCAGCACTTTGTAAAGTGCTGCCATTTTGATGCTGATGGATCAGAATCAACATTCAACTAGATCCCTTAGATTTCTAAGCGGAATTTGAATGTGTTCCAACATTTAGCGAAGTGGATATGCTTGAGTGGACAAGATTGCTGCGTTCCACTATGTTTATGACTCTAAAATCTACGGGCACTGTGCGTGTTAGACATATATGGTATTCAGAAATACAGCTCCTTTTTCAAGATTTCTTATAATGGTGAGTTAGTGAAGAGTGCAATTTTATAAGTTTATGAATCACCTGAAAAACATCCCTACTCTATTAGTTCTACATTTCTAAATAAAAATGACCACTCGAAATGAATACTTTATATATTATCTGTTAGTTTAGGGAGTTGGTATACTGCAGATTTAGTTATTAACTTCGGATCGCAGGCTGAATGACTTCAGCTTGGCTTAGAATGTCTTAAATTTCGATCTTAGAGTGAACTAAATTTAGCAGCACTGGATACGTGAGCTGATCACTCAGGAAACACAACATACCCCACACGTGACATTGCATATACTGACTTTACAGACTATTTATCAACACAGAGCCATCATGCGAGTTGAGGTTTAACCGTTGGTAAACCATTTCAAACCTTTGAAATGGGCAGATTCAATTTTTGGAGTTTTATTTTTAAACCTCCCACATCTATTTAGATACAGGAATGATTGTTTCTTAACAAAACTAACAAATCTAAGTCAATTACAGCACAAATGCTACCTTAGAAAAACAGAAATGCCTTTGAAGATATTTAAAAAAAAACACTTCACTTTACCCCTTCACGAACACACAGGTCAGAGAAGTTTACAACTAGTTTTTAACAAGAATGTTATCTTTAATCGTATTTTACGGTCACGTGGAATCGAACCACGTCAGCTGAAAAGCAGATACTTGCGTACTTGACCACTCGGCTATATGAGGCCTGACATCGCATTTAGGGGCATAAAGCTAACAAGATCCATTGCTAACCGATTATCAATTGCCTTTCTCTTGATTTTCGTCTTTACTCAAGGTATGGTAAAAGGTGTTGAAGAAGGAACTTCTTAAAGTTTCTTCTTCATCATCTCCAGAGAAAACTTCCGCATTTTAGATTGTTTCTCTGGTCTGTAAAGTAGAATGAGTGATGTGTTTCGTGGATATGGAAAGCATCAGGATGGTGCCCAATTTACCCAACATTTGAAGGATACAGTTTTCAAAAGAGATCGTAGACCGACCACTGGATAGTACACTGGAAGAACGAAACAGGAGGGTTTCTTCCAGCTCAACCAGCCAAAATTTATTATTATCAGCACTGCTCTGCCATTTTGCTGGTGGAGGAGTCGAAATTAGGAGTACGTGGTACAAGGTTGTTCGCTATTGGAGGTTTGGTTTAATTTATCCAAGTTTAAGGCAAAAAATAAATTCATACATGACTTCCCTCTCATCTTAAGTTAAAGAACCCTGTGAAGTCACACTAACAAAAGAAGTTTATCCGAAACTAACAACACATCCAAAAACTGCTTAATTCGCTTAACTTCTCTACGGTGTACACGTGATATCTCAGAATTCCATTTGATGCTCTGTACGGAATTTAAACACAAAAATTCATTAACCACAGATACAGCTTATTTAGTTTTAAATGTAGCACTTCAGCACATACAGGATGGCCAAAATAATGGAAACACCTATGTGATAAGAGTTACAGGTGTATTAATAATATGGTGTTAGATTACACTTTTCTTTTAAAACAGTTTATATTGTACTTGGAATTGACTCAAATAATCTTGAATTGTCTTAAGAGGAAAATTGGACCATTCTTCGTGGAGGAACGTTTCAAGCACTTTCAGTGATGAAGATGGAGGAAATCTGCTTCTCACTGTTCTCTCCATATATGCCCACAGTGGACAATAATGTTTAAGTTTGGTGATTGTGCAGGCCATAGTAGATGCTTGTACTCAGTTTTATGATCCTCAATTAAGGTCGGGCTGTGAGTATTGGAGCATTATCATCTTGAAAAATGACATCGTTTGTGGGAAACAGTGTTTGCACCGTGGGATGAACCTGGTCACTCAATATATCAAGGTAATCGGTAGCAGTAATTCGCCCGTTCAGAGCAATGTTGGAACCTAAAGAATACCAAGATATTGCTTCCTAAACCATTGTTGATTCCTACATGTTTGACGTCGCCACAAGGCAGTCGGGATTGATGCGCTTTGGCGTTCGCCAAACAAACTCTCTCCATAATTTTGGAAAAAGTATGAATGAGGATTCATCTGAAAATATAATATGTTTTAATCACTAAGTGTTCAGGTTTTGTGCTCCTTACACCATTGCACCCTCTTCCTAGCATTGCCATCAGTAACGATTGGCTTAGCAATAATTGCTGTGCCAAAAATTTCAGCTTTGTGAAGTTCTCGCCGAACTGTTTTGCTAGAAACCGGATTGCTAGACTCACATTAAGTTCTCCAGTTATTTTTAAGGCAGTAGTTTTGTTTTCGGGCTACAGCCTTTTCGATGTCTGGCTGTCTCTTTTAGTCAGCTTCGAATTTCTGCCGCAACTCATTCTATCCGATTTTGTTTTTCCATACTTGGTGTGGTTTGGCATTCACGCAACTTTCGAGTTCATCCCGTAAGTGTTCAATTCTAGCCTCTGCTCCGGCCGTTAAGTTTTGTACGTTCAAGTTCATGAATCATTTTACAACAGCACCAGGCATTATCCTGTTGAAATAAACAAGAAAACGCGGTTCTGTACCAAAGAACTGGCACACGTAGGAATCATCCAAGATAGCCTGTCTGCCTCCATGGTTCGCTGTACAGCAAAGGACCTAGGCAATGCTACGAAAAATCGCTCCACACCACCTTTCCCGAACTTCACTCTTGGCAGTGTTCGTTACGCCATGGAAGGCCACTGGCTGCTGTCGGTGATGGTTTACTTATACACTACCGCTCTCCCGTGAAAGGCTGTGGAGTTTCGCACGTACTATGCGAAATATTGACAGAAGTTTAAGGCATCACAGGGATTGAGGTCTGTTCGTACAGACCTCAACCCCTGTGATGCCTTAAACTTCTGGTTAATGTTTTAAATCTGTCTGAGTTTGTCGTACCACTCTTCCGAGTATTCTATGGTCACATAGAGTCAGCTTTCCTGTTCCAGCTCTGGTCTCCGTGCTTCCATCACGAGAATAACTGTGTGGCTCATATGCTTGCTTTATATACCGGTCTGTCACTTGTTTATTCGGGAAGGTCCAGTGGACTATAAAGACAGAGGTACCCCCCATACTTTTTGGAGGGTAGTACATATACATTTTCCGTATATAGAAACGAGATCATCTAAATAAGAGCATTCAAAATATGCTCCTTGCAGTCTTTTCGCTAATAATTTCAGTTTATTTTATATCTTTTAATTTTTCAAGTATGAATAACTGGCTGAGGATTAATTGACAAAATTTGCTAATAAATGCCAACTATTTTCAAATTAGAAACGATTGGAACCTGAACAAAAGTATTTAATGAAGTGTGAAAATTCCAAATTAAGTTGTATTCAAGAATATGGGTAATAACTTTGATCTTCAGAAAAATTATAGTTGCGAATAATTAGATTTATGTCCTTCTTGGGAATTAAGCAGCATATCTATTTTTAACAGCTGCATTCCACGTTGCAAAACGTTTAAATGAAATGAAACTGAAACTAATTTCACTATTGTCGAAGGCACTTGAAGCATTTAGGTAATGATCCCCCCCCCCCCGCTTGATGATGGCTGTGACTATTTTCCCATGAATTGCTGAAGAAATTTTTCAAAAGAATCTAAATCACAGGCATGGTGGATTAAAAGACAAGAAGTTATTAAAATATTCAATGGTTAATTATTAAATGTAGACTATCCCCAGTAATAAACTTCCCCTTTTATATCTTAATAACTTCAGTTCATAACTGTTTCAAGATTTTTCTTGTGAAAAAGATTAAAACAAATTCCTTCCCTCACCCAAAACATCTGGATTCCACGACGAGTGCCAACAAACGGTGTATTCACACAGAACTCATTTTTTATACATACATTTTTAGTAATAAATTTGCTCTGAACTGTTTAAAATTCTCATTAAGTTTTTTTGCCACACTACTGAAGCAGTTAACTTTTTAAACTCCATCGGCAGAAATGCTCATTCGGTTACATAATTTCGTACTTAAAAATTGAATCCATTGAGGCTAATATAAATTCTGTTCCTTCAAGACCTTTCGAATGATATTAAGTAAAAATGAACTTTTGTATTAGATAAATGTACAGTTACACTTCGTGTCGAAAATTGATTTAATATATAGAATTAACGTATCCACTAGATATTCTTACGAGTTTGAACATAAGGTTAGCAGTTGGGCTTCAGCGAGGTGGTATCAGGTGTTTTATGAAATAAATTTTGTTTCATTCACCAAGTATTAAATGAAAATACGGTAGGTGGCAGCAGCTTCATTGTTTAGTTGGCAGAATGCCAGCTGTAATACTGTTTATTTATTCATTTTTGTATTGGTGATAAATAACAAATTAGAAATGTAATAAAAGAATAGTTTCGGAAGGGCGATGCCGAACTTTAAAATATTTTCTGTTATTTACTGCGCGATATTTATAGGCTGTGAAACGAGCTATGTTTACCGGTATTAAGCAAGATTATCAGTGAGATAAATCCACGGTTCTGCACATTGGACACATCCATTAGAGTCATTTGCGTATCTCGAATGATTCTACTCTGTTCTATCGTTCGAGTTACTGAAACTGTTGGCTCCCTATCCGAAATAGCCAAGGCTGTGCGTTTATTGACATAATTACTTTAGCTTGATATCATAATTAAGAAGAAACATTTGTGGCCTAGTATACTTGTATCATATAAGTAATTTGACTTATTTAACCTTGACTTGTCAACGTGAGATGGCCTGATGAGAAATGACATTCCGAGCTCCGAAATAGAAACGTGTAACGGAAAAAGGACATTTTTGGGGAACGATGATAAGACTTCCAGGATAAGCTTTAATAAAGCGATGGCATTAACATTTGTGGTGGAAGATTATAAACTACGAATGGGTTAGGCTTGATATTTTGAATAAAAGAACATTTAATGTCGCGTGGACTATTTCCTCTGTCTAGACGTCTGAGTTACTGAATATGTAACTATTTTTGCTCTTCAATTGCGATTTAGTCTCTTGATAAGATTTTTTTTTTTAAACAGTAGTGTACATTTGGGTCAATTTAAAAATAAAATATTGATTTAAATATTTTATTTTTAAACTCGATGTTTATTATTATTTTTTTTATTGATTTACGATCATCTGCTTTTGCAGGAACAAATGAAATCAATACACTTGTTTCTAATTCTACTAATAGTTGAGTTTGAAAATGCAGTGTATCCAAAAATTACTTGCCACTTTCTAATAATCGTATCTCCTACGCACAGGGACTGATAGCTTAAAACATGGTACTCTGTTCTGATGGTGGGATCTACCGCTGTGGAAGCCTGTGTTTAGTTTTTTTCTGAAAATACAAGCCGGGGGGGGGATATTAAACACTAAACTGACTTAAGACATTGAGTGGTTAATCTTCATAGACTTATGATGATTCCAAAGTGCAATATTTATATGCAATACCAAACTCCATTCATATGTATCAGTTATATCAAACATTAAATGTTGTAATGCTGCATTTACTGCACATGTAGTAGAAGAACTTAGAACTCTGTCGTGTAGTGTCACTGGAAACTCTGACTAAAGTTGACTTCTTACAACGTTAACAGGCTCAGCTGGTTGATGAAAAGTGATAGTGAAGAAAATTCTGGCTCCACGCATTCTGCTTGATTCTCAAAATACGTTAACTGATGGTAAGTAAATATAGTCGTACTTATTCGGTGAAGTAAGTTCCGTGGACGCTGTCCATTATTTCCGGAGTCCTTTAAATTGAGGTCATTTGAAGCTGGAGTTTACTGTATACATGTTTAAGGTTTTTAGTTCTCACAGATATATGAGGAATTCTTTATTATGTACATAGTCCGAGTTTTCATATATTTCGCCCTTGTATGAACAGTAAAAAATAAATATCTAATAAAAAAAATAATAAATAGCTAAAAATAAATCTTGCTTGGTTAATATCAGAAAAGTAATGGAACATATTGTCCAGGTACATTTAAATGCCCTTTTGTTGAAGATGATGGACGAGTATCATTGTTTTTGATACTACCCACCCCCACCGAGTATCATTGTTCAAAAAAATTAATGATACTCAGGCCCTGAGTCAGGAGAAGACTTAGTTCGAGGTGCTAACCAATAGTTATGAGAATGTACTTGTATTTAAAAAGAAGGGTTTGTTTATTTACTAATTTTGTGTCATGTCCTTTTCAAGTACTTCCTTTAGAGCTTAATTATCTTACTTATCCCAGCGAATATACTGTCGTAGAAAAGCACCTTTGAAATTCAACATTTGCAGTACTTTCAACTATCTTCTGCAACGTTTGCTGAATTCAAAAGACGTCATTAAATCTCTTTCCTTTCAGCTTCGGTTTCATTTTTGGAAACAAGAGGTCGCATGGAGCATGGTACGGAGAGAGAGAGAGGGGAAGGAAGTTTGAGGACCATGTATTTTAGTTCTTGTCCAAAAAGCTTTAGATACACAATGGTATGAGCTGGCTAATTCTCGAAGACCACCTATTTTTTAAAATGGCCGCTTGATCATTTGTTTGTGGAAGCGATCCAAGTTGAACGTTTGTGCTTTTGATAAAACATCTTCCTCAAAGGCTGTTCGGAATACGTCATGTGTTTCTGAACTTGTTTTATCAAGCGAAACATAATTTGACCTAAATTCTTTGTTCTTTTGACTAGCTCATTTCAAGAAAATGCAGAGTCGTTGGCACGTATTCACTAAACAGCTTCACATACGTGATAAACATAACGTAGAATGGCGTACGATACGACAAGGAAATTACAACTACTAAAGTGTACTCAATCACTCCTAACTGGAAAAAGCTATTATTGGTAGCGCTGTTTGGTGACTTTTCTCATTTTTTGGTAGAATCTCTTCCATTCTATGACGAAGGAAATAACATACATTATTTTCTTCTGAAGGGGAATAATACACATTAGTATTATATTGTTTTTTCTGCATTTTCCGAAAAAATATATATCCAAACTGATAGATCTTTTCCCTTCTCCAAAAAGCGGTGACCTATGATGATGGGTTGGCAAAGGGGATGGCAAGCTGCAATGTACTGGAGGAGGAGGAGGAGGATGGACTCTTCCGAGCGGGCTGATTGCTTATTTACCATTGATCAGGCTCGAGCCTTGGGCGAAACACCTTCCTCGTTCATGTTAAAAGTTTTGTGGCTCCTATCGCTTTCAAAGCTATTTCCTCTACTCATTTTGATTGGATTTTTGATGGAATTATAAGCTCCTCGTTGCATTTACAACGTCATATTTGATGGATTTTATTGTGTCATTATCTTAATTAGTGAGTCATGTAAGCCGCTAGTCTGAATAATGCTTTTTATAGGGTAGGGGGCACTGGGAATGAACTTAGGAGTAGGAACCAAAAGGACAGTGGCCGAAAAAGTGTAGAAACCATTGGCATAAGCACTTCACAAATATTGCTTTTTCTGCATCAAAAAAATTGGGTTTTCGCTGTCGGCGTTACTTTTCTTCTAAACTACTCACTCTGTACAAATCTCAAATCCTCCCCCCCCTTCACCACTGAGTATTGTTTCCACATCTGGGGCGGTGTAGATGCATCAAGACCTATCTCCAGGACCGGCGAGTTGTCGTGTCTGCTCCCCACTGCAGTGTCTCCAGACCAGTCTTCAGGGGATGCCCTCAGGGATCTGTCCTGGGGCCTCTCCTCTGGAATCTGGTGCTGGATGATTTCCTGAACACCAAACTCAACAATGTACAAACCCAGGCCTATGCAGATGACCTGGTCATGCTCTTTGCTGCCAATAACAGAACCCAACTAGAAGCAGCTGCCAACCAGGCCATCTCTACCCTTCAAGCTTGGGCAGAGCATAACAACCTAAAGATCTCCCCAGAGAAAACCAATTCGATCCTACTAAAAGGCACCCTTGATTTGAGAAGACCACCCCAAATCAAGGTCAATGGTGTTACAGTAAAACTAAAAACAGAGCTTAAATATCTAGGTTTGATCTTAGACAAAAACCTTTCTTTCACTCCTTATCTAGACCAACTCAGGATTAAGATCAGGAAGTATGCTGCCCAAGTCTCAAGAGTTGCCCGGAAGGACTGGGGCTTAAAGAAGAGAACGCTGTCACTCTTCTATAAGGCAGTTTTCATCCCGGTTATCACCTATGCTTCTGGAGTCTGGTACAAGTAGGCCAATACCGTAGTAAACAGATCGCGCCTAGGAACTATCCAGCGCTCTCTTCTCCTTCTGTCCTCGCGTGCCTGTCGCACTGTCAGCACCCATGCGCTCCAGGTCCTCACTGGATCTCTTCCACTGGACCTGGAGATTGTTCGTCATGGGTTGCTCTACCAAATAGCCAAAGGAAGAGCAGTTACTTGTGCAGGTTTCACCACTGACCCAGCAAATAATAGAAACGCTGAAAAGAAGAGACTTAATGAACATCTAACAGACACCTGGCAAGAAAGATGGCAGGCATCAACTAAAGGCGCTGTCACCAAAAGATTCCTCCCTGATGTCAGGGCCTCCTACCCCCTCACACCTGTCTGGTTTTCACCAGGACTCTATGCTACCTACCTCCTCACTGGACATGGCTCCTTCCAGAAAAAACTACATGACTTCAGAATTTCAGACTCACCCCGCTGCCACTGTGGAGAGGATCAGACGTGGGAGCACCTTGCCCACAGCTGTGAAATCTACGAGGACTTCAGGAGGATCCTAATAACAAAACTACGCTTCAACTACCAAAATCAAGAACACCTCACCCTACAGAATGAAGAAACTTACCGAGCTCTGACTCAATTTGCAATGGACTTATTTACCAGGCAGAAAGCACTACCACCACCTTAGTATCCGAATCAATAGGTCATAACAACCATGACTGCCAATTGTTGCTACGCATCATTGAGCCATGGATGCTAACGCCTTGGACCAACTTGCACAAGACTTGACCAGCAGTGCAATAAAAGACAGGGTCCGCACATACCTTGACAAATTCCTCATCATTGATTTCTGGACAAACTTCTCTCGACCAGATGTGACACATTTCATCAAGAAGAGGCCTAGCATCGATCCCTGGACTTGACCATCAATCTTGAACTCCCGGTTTTGACCACCCCCACTGTTCGTTCTGATGGACTACTGGACCAGCCTTCAGTCTGGATGCGACACAGACTCACCAAATGGAGCCCCAATGACGGCACCTGAACTAGACCTTACTGAACATGACCCATCCACCATAGCAGCACTCACACTGCTGGATTTCCAGCAAGTTGTCGGCTCCAACTGACTGGCCGTGCTAGCTGTACCTACCCTGAACTTGCGGAGTATATCTCTCTCTCATTTTTTATTTTATTATTTTTTTTTTATTTATTTTTTTTTTCGGCTTCTTTCTTCTGTTTCCTGCCATCCGTTCTTTTACTCCCCCCCCCCTATTTTTCTCTTACAGAATGATTTTTTTTTTTTTTTTGTGGGGTGGTGGTTTTCGTCCACCCGCCACCCCACTCCTCTCTCTGGTGAGGCACTGGGCATGCCACACTGTCATCAGGGGCCATCTTCCCTTTTGGCCCCTTTCTTCTGTTTCCTACCCTCCAGTCTTCTGCCTTCCTCCCTTACTTTTCTCTTGCACAACGTTTTTTTTTTTTTTTTTTTTTTTATTTAGTTTATATATATATGTGTGTGTGTGTGTGTGTGTGTATATACATATATTTATATATACACACACACTCATTCCCCACAGGTCTAAATCTAAAAACATCAAAATTACTGCCCGACCTATTTGGCCCTAGAACAAGTTATCAGCGAACAACCCTACGCTCTGTTAAAATTACAACCGTTGCTCAAGAAACAGCGATCATCTCATTCTCAAATCTGGTCCTAGCCACTGAAATCCCAGGAAAGTAGGTGGCAGGACCCGCCAGAGTACTCTAGCTACAGTGGTACACCCGGTCAGCCTCCCCGTGGCATGGTGGGGTAACGTCGGGTCCCACTAGGGGCTCGGCGGCTAATAGACCGGAGGAACAAAGGGCACAACACAATATACAGCACATGACCCCCACACACTTCAAATCTCTGGCCCCGATACAATGTACACCCGCGGAGATGGGAGAAATCCCAGGAGCCGTTAGACACTAACATACCTTATACCTTATCTGGGGCGGTGTCCCCTTTACTCTTCCCTCAGGCATCGACTCCATTCGACAGAAGCAGTTAAGTTAATTAATATGTAATAGTTCATTAAAGACCCATCTCTTACAAAGTCTCTCCAGTCTCTGTCTCATCGACAGGTCTGTTCCTGCTGCATGTGTTTTTGTAGATACTTCAATGGGTAATATTCTTCTGAATTGGCTTCGATAATTTCCTCTCTCTCTCTACCAATCCTGTCCATACTCGTGTCACAACTAGTCAGCATCCAGTTACTGTCCCAATTCAAACTCACAGAATCAACTTTTCTGCTTCCGAATTTATCCCCGATTTCGTATTCTGGAACAATCTTCTTTCAGTGGAATTTATTGAAAATTAACCCACAGAAATTAAGTCTGATGTGAATAAATATGTTTTAGGTTTTCATAAAGAAAATCGATGTTTCAGTCTGATGTAAATCATCAGCAAACAGAGATTAGTTATAAATAAAAATGTAATTTTCTCGTAAATTCCGAAAAAAAAAGTTCAAATCAGATAAGAAGGAAATAGATAATAAAAGGCCCAAATTTATGTGCATAATATACGATTCCCCATGGCCTTAGTTTCCATGGTACGATTAAACTGTTTCCTTGTATATGGGAAATGCACTGAACGAATGAGTTCGGTGTTACTGAAAGCTTTGTTTATTCTAATTGCCTCTGTAGATTGTTTTATGTCTGGTGGCGCCATCCTTGTATATATGTTTAGACTCGATGTTACCAGTGCAGCATATTTCCTGACGAGTACTGCTGTTTTGACATTTAAACTGTATAAAAATCATAGTTCTGCAAAGGTATTCAGATAATTAATCTTTGGTTTGATAATCTTTGTTCAGATAATAGTCCTTTTAGTCTTTAAAATAATTGTAAAGTGCTGTTACAAATGAGAAAGCGTGATTTTCCATCGTAGTCCATTGCAAAGTATTCGTTATTTTGATTTACGCTAGTAGCGCCACCTGGTGATACAATCTGGTAGTGCCAAAATTATTATTATTTTTGTGTTTTTTGTTCCGTTATAACAACATTTTTCAGCAATATTTAAACCAAGTAGAGGTTGCTTAATGTTTTAATTTCAAGTTTTTCATTATACGATGAATAAAAAAATAAATAAATCATTTATACTCATTCAGAATAAACGCTAACAAAAGCATGCCAGTCTACTGTTTAACTTTGGTCAGAGAGGACTTCAAAACGAACTTTCCTCTGCGCATGCGTAGGTTATTTGCTGTTGAATACAATGAAAGCCAGTTTTAAAGCAGAAAGTCATTTTGTTCTTCACTTACGAGTACTACTATATAACATTTAATAATTTCTAACATAGGTTGTAATTACAAAGCAAATATGAATCAGTAATAAATACAAAAAGGCACTAAAAAAATTCTTTTATTCACAAAACAATTTTGCTGTGTTAATAAAATCCCAGTTCAGAAGACGAACAGCAACTATTAATGTTTTTTCTAAAATGGTATTATGTACTTTTATTAACAGAAGTTAGAATTCAGCGCATTCATTAATAAATGCTCGTTTTAAGGTTTCTCTTTGCAAACTTATTTGCGCCGCCATTTTAAGAATTTCAGGGCAACTTTTTATAAACTTGCAGAAGAAGAGTTGTAAAACTCACGATATTGCTTCCGGACGTCTTGCAGCACTAAGTTCTCTTCCTAACGGCTTTCTTTTCATGCAAAACAAGAGGAGATAAGCATGATTTACTTCCATTGACCAGGTTACTACTTCCAGCTGCCGGCTGAATGCATTGCGAGAGAGAAGTGATGTGCAGTTGTATAGCGCTGACTCGCTGACTTACGTCCGTGGTTGACGGTTCGTAACGCGTCTGATTTGTCGCTAGTATTCCTGGCTTGTGAGGTGAGAGGAAGCCACGGACTAGGAAATCTGTCTCGAGACAAGAAAGCAGAGCTTCACGAGATTTTCGTAAAGAAAGAAATCTGTGACATGCAAAGAATCCACCTCACCTGTCACCTTTAACCTGTTTGTTCGTCATGTGAAGTGCCGTTCAAGAGATCAAACTTTAATACCAGGAGTATTGCTTCATTGAACAAATCCGTATTAATAAAATCTTAAATTCTGAAGGTGTAGAGAAACGAAAGTTTCTGCATCCGTTGGTAGCCAGAGTCTTAAAATGAAGCAAGGAGCAGTGCTGCTCAGATGTATTAAACCGTTTTACGATATATAAGCTAGAGTAAAGATTGTACATCGATAATGCTTAAAAAACAACGCCAGAAATCCCCCCCCCGGGGTCTCAAAGAATATCCTGTGGATTGGTCGTACCATAATAAACTGATTAAATTAACCCTCCTCGCTGTTCACAGTAGTTTTGAGAATAGGTATGTAACGTTTAAAAAACTTTTTCCTTCTCCACATACTATTGGATAAACCTGACTGATGTAAATCATTGTAAGGTGTATTTAGTAAAAACTATTTTTCTATCATTCAGTAGACTATTAAAACCCTCTTGCTAGGAGTAATTCTAATTCTTATAAATAAGGCAAAATCTAGATTTTGTGTCTACTTATAAACTATTTTTATCTAGAAATTATAGAGTCCATAATTAAGAAGCAGTTCCTGAAAATGAGTTTATTTTTTGTTTTGTTTTTATTTTTTATTTTTATGCCAACTACATGGCCGAAGCACTACCAAGTATTAAAATATGACAGAACTCAGGTGAGGCATTATTTGCTTTATGAGCCTGTAGACTACTGTACGATTTATGATATCATGAAGGTAAACTGACTTTACGTTTAAAGATACTTATGTATTACTTGCATTAGATTTGCAGAGGATATAGCGTTCAAAATCAATCCTACATAAGATGCAACACATGCACTCAGCTGGACTGCTCATCGAAGTGGCCACGTATGAAATATCTTGCTTTTCTTATCTAACCTGATAAAAGAAGCATTGCCATATGATCTTTTAAAAGAAGTTATATAGGCCAGAATAAACTTGTAGTAGATTGAGCTACTGGGACAGAAGCAGGGTATTTCTATGCCTGTACCGTAGCGGAACCAATGTCTAACAGGATCAGAATATTCCCTTTCATGATCGATAAAAGCCTAGCAGGACCCGTTGAACTTCTAAAAGCACAGGACTGATAAAAATAACTAGGTATGCTAGGTTTCCTTAAATTTCCCTCTCAAAGCAAAAGTTAAATTGAAACATAAGTGAAGTACACAACGTAGAATATTGAAATAATTTGTGTTTTTTATTTATGTCTTATTTCCTTTACTTCACACTAAGAAAAAAACATTCCCAATGCTATTTTAATTTTCTATAATATCTCCTCTCTTTCAGGTCCTTTCTGAGCATGAAGCAAAATCTTTTTCGTCCATATATATTAACTCAAACTTTTTAGTGCTAGATTAATTTCTTTTATAACTCGACGTGTAAATATTATCGTTCCAACCATCAATCATCGAATTCTGTAAGCTGATTATAAATTGGTAAACATCGTGACTTGTACGATAAAGTCTTAGTCGAAGCCAATCTACAAGACTGTTTATGTCGAGAAAAAGAATAATAAAGGCCAGATTTTAATAATCTGGCTTTCAAACATCTTTTCAGGAAAGGAGGATGGAAATTTTTAAAGACGATATTTAAAGTTGATTATTTAAAATAAGTATATTACTTTAAACATGTTTAAAATTAAATTATTATCATAAGGGATGTTTTATGCAAACCCTGATATATGCGGCAAAATACATTTAAAGAACGTGGCTACTTCATACTTTACAACGAACATAAAAAGTACACGTGCATTAAATAATCTGCTAAAGCGGATTTTAAATTAAAATGCGTATCATTAAGTAATATTTCCTCAATAAGTTTCACAGAAAACCTAAAAGAAGTACTACAATAATTATAGATAAGGAAAAATACTTGTAGAAATAAAAATAATATTTTATTAACAGATTGAAGCACTCATCAGGAGTATGGTAGATTTATTGATACCAAAGGAATTCTGATATCTGAATTAGTGTTTTTGCTCTTGAGAAAGTGCTGATATGGGAATTAATTGAAATATTAGCACTTTCTCAATGATTATAAACTTTCTGTCGAAAAAAAAAAAAGATGAAACCTTAATATATGGAGAAATTACTTTTGAGAATGTTTTCTACTTAGAAATTTTAATCTCGAACGGGTATACATGACTTCATTCTACGGTATTTTAAGTTATAAGAGGAATAAGGCAGATGAGCTTGGCACACCCAGGGTCCTGAGCTGGATATCATCATTCTTCTTTTTCCTGTTGATTCCCTTCTACTTCTCTCTCTCTCTCGCTCGGAGTAATTGAGAAATTTTTTTTTTTTTTTTTTGGCTGGTGCAGCATAAGCCTCAGGCTTCCTTGCACCATATGGTTGATAATAATAATATTCAGCAGTACATAAAGTCGGTTCTAAGGGCGAAGTGAGTAACTATGGTCCGGGTAGTTTGACGTCAGTAGTAGGGAAAAAATGAAGGTGATGATCCTGGGTAATTTAAATAGAAATAGAATTCTGGAGGAAATAAAATGCGGTTTTGTAAAGGGAAGATCATGTTTAATGTAGATATATTAAACATAGATAAATAAATACAAGTATCTAATCAATCTGGTTAGCTATTACGACAGAGTTATTCATGATCTTGATGTAGAAAATAATTTTGACATTGTTTATGTGGATTTTAGCAAAGTAATTGATTCATCTTCTCATGAGATGAAGCAAGTACTTTGCTTTACTATATAAGCTGGGATATGTGAGTTCATCGGGAAAGATCCTTAGATGCAAGGCAGACGACTGCAATCGATGATTAATCTTCAGATTTGTCTAATGTAAGGCGCCTCCAAGGATTCGTTTTGGGATTGCTGTTGTTTATTTTCTTAAATGATATGGACTTAGGGATATTGGATGTAATGTCAAGATCGGGAGGAGGGTAGTTAATCATCGGCACCAAGTACCTTATCGCTTCTGGATGATTCAGATAGATTTCAAGGGCAGGTAGAGAAGTGGCACGTATATTTTAATGCAGACAAATGGGGAATATAAACCATAAAATAACTTGTATACTTGGTTGGATTGAATTAAAAGCAGTAGCGGAAGAAATAAATTCGAGAGTTACGAAACGGTCAGACATAAAATTTGCTGTGTAGTGCAGACAGGTGCCAAGGTAGGTCCCTGGTGTCCTATCGAGGATTTAGCATTTGTAGACACATATGATGCAAGAAATCAAACTTATACAGCATCAGCCAAAAAAAAAATCCATTCACTCTAATAGTTTGTCCAGTTCTTTCTTGAAGTTATTTAAGCTATCAACTTCCACAACGACAGATGGAGATTTGTAATCTGAGAAAGAGGAAGAATCCCATTGGCACTGAGCCCGCTCAACCCATTCAATGCCTTATACAACTCAATCGGATCACCGCGCAGGTGCCTAGCCTCCAGACACTGCAATTTGCAGAATTTAAGTCTTTCTTGGTAAGAGCACCCCTTCGTTCCGCTCACCAATCTTGCCCTTCTCTGTACTCGTTCTAGCAGCTCTACATCCTACCTAAAATAAGGCCTCCAGATCTGTACGCAGTATTCAAGGCGTGACCTGACCATTGCCTTATACAAAGCGATAATCACCTCCGTATCCCTGCTAGCAAAATTCCTGTATATCATTGACAAGAAGACCCTATGACCTGCTCTGGCAGCCTGTCTGCACTTCTCCGAAAACTTCATATCTGACTGCACAATTACCCCCAGGTCTCTCTTTCATCCTCTACCACACAGTTGGTATGTTTCTCTGGGGTTACTTCTACCCATATGGAGTACTTTGCATTTGTCGAACATTTGTTGCTTGTAGAGATAGGGAATGATAGTCCCCCCTGTATAAGGCAATTGTAAAGCTGCATTTAGAATAGTGTTCATGAACCGGAAAAAAAGAGATATCAAGACTTTTCAAAGGGTCTAAAGGCGGAAATGCACATGGTGAGATCGGCAAAAGAGAATCTTTTTGTGAGATGTGCGGTGTGTAAGGCTCTGAAAGGGAATTGTAAAATGAATGAGAGCGAAATTTTCACTGTTGTAATTGATTCTAGAACTAGGGACCATAAATTCAAACTACGGGGGAAAAAGGCGTTTAGACTGGATTGTTGTTGGAAATTTTCTTTTAACCAGCGAGCTCTACTGGAATAGGTTGCCTCCATGGGCGGTTTAGCTGAGAGCTTTGAAAAATTCAAAGGTCAGATGGATAGAGAGTCCATCTGACCTTTGACGTAATGTTTTCATTTATTTTATTTTTGGCAGGCGCAATAAAAGCCGAGGGTTTCCTTGTACCATATGACTAATACCATTCCAATTAGAATGTAATTGAAAGCCATTTGCAAATATTTTGGTTTGATTTCCCTCCATGGTCGCAATTTTTAATGGCCTTGTCAGTCAGGATCACGGTGTAGAATTTTTTTTCATTTTCGTGTCCAAAGCCAGCTCGTGAACGTATGCAATTTACAGACATTTTAGATACATCGGGGCAGTAAATAAAGCTGTCGTTAGATGAGGTAGTGAATATCGGATCTCTCCCCCTTTCCTAATCATACATTCCATGAGAATCTATTTTATTTAATCTCACTTTTGAATTTCATTAGTTATTAATTTCATTGGTTCAGTAATATTTAATTATTAAATAAGAATTCCTTTTCTTTTCAAATGTTAATTTGTTTCATTCCAATAAATTTAATAAACAGAAGTAGTATATTAAATTTATTACACACAATCAGTTAACGTCAAATATCGCGAGTAATTCAACTAAATGAGATGACTGGTTAATTTGCATTAAATTGTGTAGTGAATAACTTAATTTCTGTTGAATTTTGTGCAGCTATTTCTAGACAATCATATAATATGTAAACTTAATAAGGTAGGGATCCGTAGTCACAGCAGTCTTTGCAGCTAGATTCTAATTCACAGATAATTATAGGTACCTTCGATGAGAAATAGTTTATCACTGAAATTTTGTTAGCAGTTCGATTTACTACTTCACCCTTTTGACACAACCTACAAACGTTAACGTGTGCTTTATGTCTGAGTATAAGTAAGAAGTCATTATGTTAAATTCATTGTATAAAATTATTTTGTGACTATATTTAAAACACGCCGGCCATTAATTGACTATCCCTGCATCTTAGAGATTTCATTATAGTCTACTTCATCTAATTACACCAGTCTTTAGAGAGTTCTAGTTTAATCTTGTTAATCTAAATAACCCAGTTGCAGCTAAATTAGTTCATAACTAATTAGCCTTTCATATTTGAAAAAAACAAACAAACAAGAATATGTTTTAAATGAATGGATGAAGTTGCATTACGTGTGCACCTACTGTAGCAACCTCCGGTCGTAGGTAATAAATGGATAACATGGATTTGTCCAATTGGGCTGCATGCATTTCCCTCCCGAGAGGGACATTGAGGGAACCAAGCAACAAGCAAGGTACCGCTTTCATTTTCTAAATAGGCCCTCAAAGAAATGGTCCCGGTTTTAAGACAACTCCATGCAGTCGCTTCTAGATCGCGAAAAAAGGAATTTTCAATCGAGTGTTTGTTATGATTTCTTTGAATTACAGAGCTGTAATCGTTTATAGGTCCCAAGTGAGCCTAACCTATCAGGAAAGTGCTGGCTTAGAAATGATCATCCATTTTCACGGAGCTTAGAAATTCCACAGAGAATTCTTGTTTGTGGTAAAAACTGTGTAGACCAGTTTACAGATTACACGAACAGAATCGAAGGGAGGTGAAAGTAATTTCTGATAGAGCAATTCGTTATATGCTACATTCAGCAGATTTTGATTCTTTAGCAATTCCCTTGACAAAATTCCTAACTGCTGACACAATCTGCAGAGGTCGTTACACTATTGCAAGGTGTTTGCAAATAACTAAAGTTTCTGCATATTTTAATGGCTCACGATGGTCCCAGCTTTTTCTGAAATATCGATGAATAAAGATTGATGTTTTGCTAATGGCTTCAATAACGCAGTAACAACAAAACAAGCCTCGTGATTCTCCGGTACATACTCCTATCTCTACTTTTTTGTGAAGTAAAATAATTGGTTTAACATATGCTCGTTAGAACGAATATGTTATAACACTGAATGGCGTGGAATCATATTTTAGTGAGTGGCCACTCGTGTTTAACAGAATGTACCACGCAAGTAAGATTTAACGAATCTCTCCTCTGTATAGAATGCTGAGGCTCTGCGACTGTGAATTATTATATAATAATAGGATATTGTTTCATTTTAGGTGTTCAGCCTATTGCGAAACCACACAATACTCTTTTGAGGAAGTAATTCGCAGCAGAATGAACCTTCTGCGTCAGCCGAGATAGTTCCTCGATTTTGGCTGGAAGCTTTCAAATGAATATTTAAAATATGGAGTTAAAAGTGTTTCCTGGGTCATTAATCAAACTGGGGATGCTTTGGCTGTTTCGCATGATAAATACGGTATTTAGGATTTCTTTGGATATGTGCAGCTCACTGAGTTAATTATTAAATGTCGATTTACCATCAGTTGTTGCAAAGTCTTATTTAATACATGAACTGTGTTTGTTTATGTTTTATAAATTGTTATTTGCAGTACATTAAACAGATGTAAATATTACTACATTCTAACAGAAAAGCGTAAAACGTATTTCAAGATGATTGCGCTGAGAGATAATAAATTTTATGTATAAAATTTATATAAAGGTTGATTAGACGGATGTCTCCATTGAGTTATCGATTATGCGTTCCAATAAGTCGCTGCGCATCGGACTGTCGGCCTTATATTCACGAATAATTCTGCAAAGCTTATAATGGTTTATAAACATTTTAAATTGGAGTAACATTATAATCGCATAAAATAATTTAATGAATTGTATACAATCCTATCAAAAGTCGCGGGACATTTGTTTTTATGGACGAAACAAGTATTTATTTTAATGAAGTGTTGGCCAATTTTTGTTGCAATTCTTCTTTGAAGACTTCATATTAATTTTTAATTAGTAGAAAGGTGTTCAGTTGAGTTGAGATCAGTTGTAGGAGAAGGTGTCAAAGAGTGGTTATAGGTACCAACTCTTTGACACCTTCGTGGACCAGCGAACCTAGTCCATATCACGAGAAACACCTTCATACTTTCCCCTTCCAGCTTCAGAATTGAGATGAGCGTTCTTCAGGCATCATCCGTGCTCACACATTCATCAGATTGGAAAAATGTATAAAGTGATCCTTTGCATTACTGAATCGATTTACATTCCAGGTTTAACATGCCTTCCTCCACGACAATCAGTGGTGTTTTTTTTGTTGTTTTTATCGAAGGCTTGTGGACTGAGTTTTTCGTTAAAATTCATAGCATGCAGTTCTCTTCGTGTCATGAACACACTTGTAGGTTTCCCTGTAGCTGTTTGCGCCCCAAACTCATTCTTTGGTATCTCAAGGCGCATCGGCGCCTATCAGTGAGCAGTTTACTCCTACCTTTCCTTTTCGTAGGCTTAGTTTCACCACTGGACCACTATTTCTTCATCACTTGTCAAATGTGTTCTGAGGACATTTAATTCTGAGCAGCGCCACGTGTAGACTCTCCCCCTCCCCAGTAGCATCCAAATATCATTCCTTTCTAAAACTATTCGGCCTTTCTAAATGCTCATCGTTCGGTCTACACATTTGAAACAATTCCGGGCTAACTGCCCACCTGTATAGGCCAAAATTCACTCACTTGTCTCAAGTCAGAAGGGGATGCCTTGTGACTTTTGGTAAGACAGCGTTTGTAATTTTTTTTCTTATTTAATTTCAGAAATTTCCGGTTGTGTGTGTTTTTCTGGCATATCTCATATAAATGGATTTTTATTTGGGTACGTGCCAAAATGTATAAAAAACTTTATGGAGGAGTCGCAGAATGTGGTAACTTTGGTTTCATATCTAATTAATATATTGTATTTCAAAGTTTTTATTTAGTTTTTCTAGTGCCTGCGAAACTGTATCCATAATATTTATATTAGATAAAAATGTCATGCACACCTTTATAAAATAGCTCATCATTTTTTTGCGATTTTAAAAGTTTTATCAACATGACGATTAAAGTACACCCTATTTTCCTGATGTGAAGCAAAAATATCTCTAAAAAAGCTAAATTGGAGGTCAAATAATGCAATTATAAGTGAAGAATTTCCTAATAAAATTAAATAAAGTATAGTCTTATTAAATTTATATTTTAGATTTAATTTATTTGAAATCAGTTTTTATTTGGATTTGTTAGGATTTATTCGGCACTTGAATTGAATTTCTGCAGGATTTTTGTTTTTTTTTTTTTTGCATTAACTTGACAATTTCTCATATAGACCTGTACGTGTGCCTTCGGAAGAGAAGTGGGATAAAAAAAATCCCATCTGTCTAAGGCACAAGTTTCATAAATGTATTTCCGAAGTACGGGTTGCATTGAATTAAAGTTCTGAAATTGACGCATTCCGATATTTGCATTTTTCTTCGGACTCAGCGAAAATTTTCGTATATAACCATCAGCGCCAGCAGCAGGAAGGTTTCGGAGATAATGAATGAGTGGTGTGCTGTCATTTATCGAAAATCAAAGCTTTCTTTTTGTATTGGAGTAAAGAGTAGAACTCCTTCCGCTCACATTTGCGTAGCGCTGAAGTATTGGATCGTTACTGGAAAGGTGAATGGCCAGTATTCACATTAACTAAGGAAGAAAGACAGTCTAAACATGGATCTCTCTCTCGTATAAACGAAATAAATAGATTGGAAACTAGAAGGACGTAGATGAAGAGCTTGGTATAGAAGCAATCACATAAAAGGGGAAAAAAAGTTCCAAAAATTGTGATATACAGCAAGGCAGTGTCAGTGTGTTATATTTCCCAATATTTTAGTCTCAAAAATAAGAATCGAATCGAACCAACTTTGATTTTCGCTTATTTTAAATTAATAATATGACTTAATTGATTTTCTAAAATAATGAATAAGTTTGTTTTATTTACCACATTGTAAAATATTTAATACTATGTATAGTTTCAAAAAATACTAAAGCATCCCTCACTTCATTTTAAGTACATTATCCTTTTGTTTCTTTGTAAAAGATTCTTCTCTTTTATATTAAAGCGGTTCCCACAATACGCAATTGTTTTATAATAATTCAACGCGTGTTTTATTTTTCTTCTTTCGGACATTAATTCTGTTCTATTATTTTATCTGCTATTCGTTTCTGTATTTCTCTCCCTTTCCCCATTAGTTATATAATTTAAGCTTTTAGTTATAACCTCTAAATGCGCCAATAAAAGAACATGACAGAATATAAGAACTGCTCATTAACTTTATCGTATGGTGTATCTAATATTTTATGCTATTTACCTTTCTGAGGTATTTTGTCCATTATGCTGCATGTCATAGCAGTTAGCTTAGAGTATACCTATATGCAGTATGAAGATAATCGATTTTAATTTCCGTTAAACGCTTCTAACAGTGCGTGGTGATGTTTTTTGTCTGTTCTAATGAAAGAAAAATGCGCCTTGAACTTCTGCCAACATTTGAAATAACAAATCAATTAGTTAACAGGTTGCAAATGCCATATTGGCTTAATGGAGTTGTGTGTTTGATTCCTAATTGATATGTGCGACCGATTGCGTTTTCCTTGTGGGATTAGAATAAGAGTCAAGTAAGCGGCTTTTTCCAGATAAGCTTTCATTTTTATATGTATTTGAACGTGTCAAATTTTCTGCAGTGTGGTGCCCTCTGGCGTCAACTTTTACTTAATGATATCCGAGAGATAGAGCGAGAAAGAACAACACTTTTCTCAGCCACTCGAAATCGACCATATCAACTAACAACTGGAGGGAAAAAATCGGAGAAAAATCTTGAGACGTGAAAATTATCACTTAAGCGTGTTGTCAAAGAGGGAGAGGTGACCTACGCGTGTTAGACGTCTTTAAGTACAAAACGCTGGCGTTCATCTGCGCCTCTTTCTGCGAGGCAACGATCAATAAGTCGGGTGAATCATTAAGTCGTTAGAGAACATTCCACAGTTCTGTATGATGAGATTGCTGGAGCAAGCCTTAATCTCGGTTGAACAAAGGATATTACAACTACGCTGAAGAAATACCGAGATGCCGTGTATGTTGAGAAACTTAAAACGCTCAAGAGTACAATGCACACCGATTCAGAAGATGTATAAGGATGAGTACCGAGATAAATTAACCCACTGGTTAGGCAATAACTTCAAATTACTGGTTTAATTTGGTGTAATTCTTATAAAATGTTCTTCTAAGTCGTGCTTGTGTTCAAGAGGCTGTTTTTTGCAACTGAAAATTTAATACTTAATGTAAATACACGCTTAACTTCCTTTAACAGTTCGCTTTACAAACAGGGTTGATTGTGAAGAAAATTTGTTTAAAAGATCGTGTTCCGGGTTAAATTTCTTAAGGTAATTCCGACGCTTTCACCATCTCTGGAAATGAAATTTTTGGGTAAGACTAGCACTCGTTTAGAACCTTTCAGCGCTACTGCAAGAACGTTTACTTTTAAATATTGTATATCGGTTTTCATTGACGGATAAACGATATATGAGTGTAGCCAGTTTTGGGATTCCGAATCTTGTAAAAGCATAATATAAAAATAAATCCAGAAGAGGTTTTCACTGATGGACGAAATACGCCCCGAAATGTTTACGAATTCATTACTGGATATGAAATATTTCCATATCTTGCTGATTTTTACCATTTAATGTCAAGGCACTGTATTAATACGGCTAAATTTAAGGGGATTTGTTTTATGGTAAATATACAAAGTCTGTGTTAATATCAAGCAAAGATATTTGTTAAAAACACGATATTTAAACCTTCATTCCATCATTTATTACATATTCGTCTAACTGGAAAGAATTTCCTTAACTTTACGTGAAGACGAGTTCCTAGTCTTGCGCTCAATCATTTACCCTAAGTTTCTTGCATAATAAACTTATTTTTTCTTACAAACTTCTCAACAGATGGCAGCACATCCGAAAATGATATATACCATTTATAATTTGGAATGCTTCTGTGACGCCCACTACAGTTAGAGTCCCTAATAATAGCTTTCGGAATATTTAAGTGCTTTCTTAAACTCAAGAATGTTGGGATACAGGATAATTACCATAATAGTAATACCTCTCTCTCTGTATCTTTTACGCGCGGTACTTCTTATTTATTTTCCTTTCTCCGCTATTGCAATTTCCCTTCTTGGATCTTTCCAACGCCCTTTATTCTCGCTCTTTATCTCTTATACGCACTGCGCTCCTCAAATAGTTACTTTGTTGGTTTTCTGTCATCAAGCCGGCAGATTAGTACTCGTGAATTGTACGCAGCTAGAAAAAGGACGATTTTCTATAAATCAGTGTAGGGCATCTAAAACTGCGGTAATTAGCATAAAATTTACGTTAACACTATAAATTCGCTTCTCACGGACTATTTAAAGAATAAAGTGGGACGGTCTGAATTTGAAACCGTAAATCTTTCCAATAAGAGAATTATGTATTGGATGTTTGTGCAAACATATTTCAAATTTCTTAAAAACCAGTTGTATATTAAACGTAATGAAACGAAATGGAAGACAGTTTAGTATTGGTAATGCCAAATTGATGCAAGGAAGCGGGCTTTTTCTGTATCAGCTAAAAATAAAACATTCGTACTATTATCATTCCCACGACGTAACCATCCAATTTCGCTTTAAACTTAGCCAGACTCACTGCCTCGGTCACTTTCGCTGGAAATTTATTCTACTGTTCTTCAAAGCTCTGGCCACACAACGCGCTGAACTTCATTATATTATATTTATTCCCTACAGTTCTTGTCTCGCAACAAGGTAGAACAGTCCTTCCTCATTCATTTTACTCAACCCCCTTCAGCGCCTTATACACACCATCCAATCTTCCCTTATGTCTAGTTGTCACACTTTGCAGTTCACATCTTCGAAACCGTTCTTCATACGTGCATCGCTTTGCACTCGTCATTATTCGGATATAATGTACCTTCTTAGCTGTCAGTTTATATTGCATATGAACTTTTATGTTAGATTCAATCGTAATATCTAAGACTTTTCTGTCTTGTACCACTTCAGCTCCCATAGCGTATACGTGACTCCAGAATTACAATTACCCGGATTCATAACCGTACATTTTACATTACAATTTTTCAGACCACATGACCCCACCAAGTCAGGTTCGTTCATGGTGCAAACATTGTTTCCAAAAATGAAGCCATTTGAAGGTGATAATGTTCCAATGCACATAGCCAGATGTGTCCAGCTTGTGGAGCATAAAACTCAGGTTAAGCATCATCCATGTCCTGCACAACAACCAGACTTAAACATTGAGCCACTGTGGGCATATCTGGAGAGGTGAGTTGGTGCAGATTTCTTCCACTTTCACTCAAGGAACTTGAATCGTTCCTCAATGAAGAATGATGATCCAGTATTCTTCTTAAGACAGTTCAAGATTTATATTAATCTATTCAACGTAGAATACAAGCTATTTTCCATCTATTGTAGTTTAGGTTTGCGAGGAACTACAATTTCATTCTAAGCGGTAGACTTAAAATATATACAATAATAAAAGAATCCCTGCAGCGTCATCAACAACAAAAACCCCCTGTCATATTAGTGCCAACGGAGAATTACCTCATTCACTCACGTGTATTATGTTCATAATTTTCTGCGGGAGCGCACTTGCCATCACTAATTCAGCCGCTGAGTGAAAAAAATCCTATGAAACTTCCTCACGTCATTGATGGAATTCGGACCTTGCCTTTCCACTCGGTGTGGGAAGGGCGGCGATTACTGCAGTGTCATCAGATAGTTTTACGAGTGTAAAAAAACATGCAATGTTTCAAATATGAATGCGCAGAGAAGAAAGGGAGGCCCGGACTCGGAGTACCACGCCACTTCAATATATAGATACTGAGATCAACTTTCAATGTATGGAATTTTCATCTATATCTATTCCTCTTGAAAATGACATCGCACAAAAGGGAATTTTCTCTGCATGAAACTTCATATCTATGCAGTTTCAGCACTGATTTCGGCAAGGATCTTTTATGCAAGATATTTTATCAATAAGCGAAGAAACCACTGAATTTTAAGGTTGAATTAAAGTTTAATGCTTTGAACTTGGAAAAGCCTTTGAACATCCTTAATCCGTTTATTCGAGACACTGAAAGGGATTTTCTTTGTATGAATGGATCAGATGAAGTGTTTTGGCTGCAAGGAAAGCTAATCATTGAAATAAAGTACGTATTTGGGGGTTGATATAAAGGCTCGACTAAAATAGAATTCTGATATCAGCGAATGAAGACTGCATTTTTGGACTTATCATTTATTATGTTTCGAAATTCCACGCAGTAAGAAAAGCAGTAGTTTTTAATCATGCGCATAAATGGACCATAGTTAAGAGTTGAAAATGACACTTTGTAATCCCTTAGAAAAAAAAAAGAAAAAAAAAAAAAAGGAACGAAAATTCTACAGCTTCAGTGTTTTCTTTTGTTCAGAGTTTCTGCAGGAATTGCTGAAGTTCAGTTGCTGCAATCCTACTCTCCCTAATGCTATAAAAATTCTGCAGCGCTAAGACATTCAAGGATTTCCTTGAGAAGATTATTTTTGCGAAATGAAAAAAGAAAAGGAACTTGGAGTGGCGAAAAATGAAATCAAATTTTAAGAACAGGAAACGGCGCCAAGAAAGCCCAGTTTGCGTCGCCAAAAAATAAAGCGCCTTAAAAAATAAGTTTCTGCTGGAGTAAGGTTCTTTTGATCTACGGCGTCAATAAAAATAATAAAAATGACTGAATTAGTAGCAGAGTACACTTAAGTGTGTGATTGTGAAAGAAAAGAATACTGGGTCAGTTGATTGCGAATAGGAAAAAAGAGAAGAAAAAACTTGTGTTGTTCAATCTGACAGTACTTGGAGTGATGCATTACAGAGCCCTGTCGCAAATGTTAAAGGGGAAAAAAAACAAAGTAGCACATGTGCGTGCACGCACGCGCATACGGACTTGAAATGTGAGGACCAGTTTGCTTCGTAATATTAATGATAAAAATAATAAAGCGCACAACCCCTCCCCCCTGTTGTTATGGCACAGTTTACAGGCGCGATTTACTGATGCCTCATGGCTTTAGCTGCCTCGGCACTTATTGTAAACAACCCCTCACACTGTCTGCCTTAAAATCTCTATTTTAACGTAAGTAATATTAAAATTTTATTTTTTTTAAAGACACATATACAGACACTTAAATAATTCTTTTAAAAGCAACTTTTTAAAGAATTATTTAGTAGTGTCTGTATTTTACTAAACGACAAACCTCAGCCTCGTCTGGTTTTTTGTTCTAGTGTTGATAGTTTAGACTTCCGCTTGCTAATCTAAAATGCTGGAGGACTTATTGGCCCTCCAGCATTTTAGATTAACAAGCCACTGCAATGGAATTGACGCTCAGATGCGAACAAAAGTCAACAGAAGTTGCAGTGTGGTCCACATCACACAAAGGAACGTTTGATCTCTGTGATACCAGATGCCATTTTACTTAATGGTGGTTTGATGAAGTAGGGATAACCATGTTTGGCCTCCAGAGCCAAGGTCTGATATCTCGTCTCTTCTGTGACGTTATGATATGTATCGTGGCTATATTATTTCTTACAATACGAAGGTATAGCTTCAAAAGGGCCCAAGACAGGCCACCGGACCCAATCTATTGGTAAAGATCTTAATCTGTGACTCTTGTGTCCATGAATTTAAATCTACTCTCACAATACCAAATGTATTTCATTCAGTGAGTTTCCTGCCGAAAGAGATTAAGAGAATCCTGAACAGTCCTGTACTGAGAAGAGTCCGGGTCTTGATAGCATTTCTGTACTTATCATTAAAATTTGTACCACAGTTCATTCCTGTTTTGTGCTGCTTTTTCACATTCTGCTTGGGAATTTACTTTATCTAGGCAGTTCCTAAAAAAAAAGTGTCAAATTGCTCCCTTCCGGTTATGATCACATTGCACTTATCTGAACTCATTTTAAAGTAAGGTAGAAATCCAACGTCGCTCTAAAACTCAGTCCTATATCATTTCTCGCGAAAAAGATTGGCCACTCCAGCGCTTTCTTCGACAACGCTCAGTTAACTGGACAAGAATAGATATCATTAATTGGGATAACCCTCCTGATCTCACTTGGCATAAGAATCACACAAATATTACTTCTTCCACATCGAAAACAACGTCTTGCTTTTCTCCTAAACACTTATTGACTAGTTCAGATAACAGATCTGCCCTATCATGGAAAATTATTCCTGCGTTTGGTCTTGTGAACCTCAATCCTCTCTTGGTCTTCTAAACTTTCCAAAATAACCATCTCTTATATTAAAAACTGACTCCACTCTAAATCACGCAGACGTTCAGATTCTTCTTCATGCCTTTTCTACAGATATTTTCATGGATACTGTTCTTCTGAAATCCCGTTTCTGTCTTTCTTCCAAGCCACTCTGAACATGTCTTAAGTAGTCAATATCTATTATAATTCAACTCTAAACTCAGCGAACTTAAGTTTCCTCATTTCTCCGTTCTGTTTGGCTTCCGTGAAACCTTACTTCGTATGTATTTTACGACAATTACACTTTGCGAAAATTGGAGTCCAGCGTCAACAAGTATCTTTGTCTTCTCAACCCCCACGTGAAAGTTAAAGTACTGTAAATTGTAATATATCCTTGGATCACCATAAATTTCATTTCATTACAGAAAAGACAATGAACTAACGGCTTGTATAACGCGTCGATTATGTGTATGCATGCCATCACTGTGGCATTTCGACCAATTCTGGTGCCAGATGTTTATAAACAGCGATGAAGCTATCATCGTAGACTGGAAGATGTTATTTTCCGTTTCTATGCACCAAATAATGTAAAACCGGCTGTGAAATTCATCGCCAGTTGATAGATGTTTATGTTAAGGCTGCTGCATCTAGTAACGATATATTCTTCACGATATGCATATCATTGGAAAAGTTTAAGACCACAGCAAGCTGGACGATAACTCGGTTATTATCTAAGGGAGAGATTCATCTGTCTGCTGAACCACTCCTTACCCGAAGTTTCTGAACCCGCAAAAACGCTCCCCCCATACACAAAGCATGCAGTTATTTATTTTTAAGTCTCAGGGATTGAAATCGAGGCTTCGCAGTTGATATTTAACTGCGCCAGTGAGATTATTGCAGAATTCATTCTTGAAAAGACGTCTTCAGTAGTCAAATATACCTTGTTCACCAATTGATCACAGCTATACCTGACAACATCCCATCATTACTAATTACTGCAGCAGTTTGGGGTATTTTATACTACTACATAAAAGGCAAATACGGATCATCATTCAAAAATCGCGATGGAAAGTCATGGGCGATTTTCCTTTGTCCAAAATGACACGGTTGTGGGCACTGATAGTGAGAAATGTCTTTGAAACATATTGATAATCCGGTCTGGGTTTTTTCCATAATCTTTATAAACAAACTTTAGTAAAATATGTCCAATCTATTTTGAAAGAATGTAATCTTAAAGTTTCCCTCTGGACTTCTAAAGCCACTCTCGGTGGTATTTCGAGACATCGAGCGACTTTCTGAGCACTGCTGAAAATGTTTAAACTTGATGTTGAAGCAATTTTTTGAAGTTTGGAATACTTTCTCATCAGTAATTGTTGGACTACAACTTTTATCGGCATCAGACACACTTCGTTTTTTTTTCTCTAGAAGGGAATGAGCTTTAATGAAGCGTGAACACCAGGGCCTTTCTCTATCTCTCTTTCTTTCTTTTGTAGGCCTTAAAATATTACGTCTCGAAAAATTTACATTGGTTGCTAATAGCAATCTAAAGAAATAAAAGTTCAATGTTAGAATTCGCTTTATGTTCACCTTTAATATACCTTACTACGACAACGGAAAAGATAGCTGTTTGCACATCTCTTCTAAGTAAGTACTTTTCTACAGGTTAAAATCCATCCATCAATTAACAGAACCCACTTTTTTGATTAAATACTGCAATTAAATTAAGAGTCTTTAAAAAAAGAGTCAATTATTGTGTTAAGGCACTCAGGCCGGTTGGAACGTAATTTGGCTTATTGAGAGATTTTTTTTTTTTCTGAAAGAAAGCTTTGCTTCTGATATATTTTAAGTATAATAGCAGAATTGTCCTGTTTATTTTTACTATTTTTTTTCCATAGTTTTGGTTTTCACTTCAGTAGGCAATTTCCTATTAAAGATTAGTTACTACGTATTGAAATATTTTCAAATAAACATTGTCCCCCGAAAGGGAATGCTACTTTTAATACCCGAGTGCTGTTTATTTGAAAGTATATGTATTTCAATTAAGTGGCAGTGTCTCGCCACTTACGAGAGAACTAAAACTATGTTAAAATACTTTTTTCATGAATTTATATCTTCCACGTACCTGTTATTATTCACCATACTTCATATTTTTGTTAAGTCGCTTTTTTAATTCGGGTGCTGCTTTGAATCAGCCATTTAAAAATTGTCACTAAAGTATGACTGCTTCTTTAGTTATAGAGCGTCCATTCTTTACTTGTTCCTTGCAATCTCCTTCGCTCAGAAACCAATTTCGCTGTCTTCTCAGTATGTAGGTTTGACACCATATCTCATTTGAAAATCGGGAAAATGCACGAGACTGGAATTACTTTTATTGTGATCTGAATTGCCACTGCATTCCCTGTTCACAAAATATTCGCATAAGATACTTAAATTTCCCAAACGTCATTTACTTCAAGGGTGCTCCTTATAACGACTCGCTATTCTCAACAGTTCTCTTCCCGTTGCATTTCACTTCTTGAACTCGGTTTCTGTTATATTAAAATGACTGCTTTCTCGATTATTTTAGAGCATAAATCTTCAACTTTATCGCTTAAGAACTGCTGTAACTTGTATGGTATTTACATGTCCTTTACATGCTACTGCAGACAAACGTTTGCAGTAGAAAATACTAAAATTTCTTTTTCGCTACGGCAGTTTTGTTTAATATTGTGAAGCTATTGCTCGATGTTGCTCTAAAAATAAACAGCACCTCCGAAACGAGAAGTATATTTACTGTTTATTTGCAGATACCGCCACCCATATGGCTATTCCGTTGGTTATTTGCCTCTCATCAGAGGCTCGGTAGGTGGCGCCCATCGTTGCATCACCTAATATGGCAACCAGTGATGATTTTAACTTACAAATATGAGAGATAGCAATCGTAAAAAAAACGTTGAACTCGATTAATTTAGACCATAAACCAGAAGATTTATGGTCTTTTAAAAACACTAAATATAAGGTACGTACTTAACGTTTCTGTACAAGTAGAAATAAGCTATATTTTGCACTCATTATTCATCACTGTTTGCTCTACATTAATACTACGTAAGAGGTATGAAACTACCATAATCTAGTTTAAGCATACTACACCTTTTAGAATCTCTCATTTCTGCAAATTAAATGTTACTGTCTGCACACTTTCTTTTAGGTGTAGTATCGAGGTTGTTCCTATCGAGAGGACACGATAATATGCAAATAAGATCAGTGACGTAAAAGATTTTATTTTATAGGGAAAACATTTGTGTACAAGGCAATATTGCTCCTTTTCTTTGTATGTCTTTATTTAAATCTTCCCTTCCAATTAAATATCACTTGTTTAAATCCATCTTTGTTTACTTTAGTTCACAACATTCAGAAGTTTCACGTTACTGCTGCTATCATCACCACCTTTTAAGACGATCAGCACATGATAATGCTTCGTGGTCCTAATATTCCGACCACAAGGCGAAGTCTAAAATATAATTCGGTTGGTCAACTGCATATACTGCTCAATGGATGCCTTCTACCCGGCTCTTTGGATTTATAACCTTACTGGTTATCAAATAATAAAATAGATAATCGATGCGCATCAAAACCTCTTGATTTCCAGCATAATCTGCAGAGCTTCCACCATTATTTTATCACAATGGAACCTTACCTAATAACCGATTACACAGATACATTTTCATTGAATCAGACGAATCATTATAATAGACACTAATATTTCACCAATTTTGATTAACTTCGGTATAAAACCGATTGACTAACTTTTGCGCGTCTGAACATTTGTCATATTTTACCACCTTAATCATAATATAAGTTTCTCACTCTCACATAATGTATTTAGCAGATTTTAAGTTCCTCTAAGCTTGAATATTGTCCCAGAAAAATTTTGTTTAAACATTACTTATTGCTAATTTACACAACTTTAACAAAATATCGACTAGGTGTGTATATCCTATTATGGAAATCAAACGAAAATTTAAGATCTTAAGACTCACAAAGTCTTCATCATTAAAGATCATTAGTTTGTATATACATATACAAACTTAACTTTAAGTTTTTCTTGCAAATTGATGGAATTAGTTAAGTTTTATTATTTTTCTCTAATTAAACAGCAGTTCCGATCATCTGGAATTATTCGAGCTCTCTATCTAGACAGCACGCTAGACACTACGTAAGTTACGATAAATACAATTCTTCCTCAAATGAACTAACATTTGAGTTACGAGAACAGACAGTGGCTGTACTAGGAAATGGCAAGGCCTAGCACGATGTGGATGTGCATACAGAGATAGACTGGTGTTGGGGGAGGTAAAGTAGGGAGAGGAATGATGAATTGGAGGAGGAAGCGTGTAGACAAGGTCTTTGTTGTAAAAACCTTTTACTGGTTAGGAAGCTCAGATCGACAGGTGGTGATTGACACGCTGAGAAAAGCACGTGATTATTGTTATTGGTTGCAGAATGAAGAACAAACTAAAGGCATGGAGGATTCTTTTGGGACGTCCCCGGAAGTGAAGCGTCTTTTATTGATTTTAGGGGAAGGTTCCGTTGAGGTCGATTAAAGTGGGATTTTACGAAGGTATTCTTAGAGTAGGGAAAAGTTGGCAGCAGAGGAAAACAATATAGAGGCTAAGTAATGGCGTATTTGGGAGGAATTAAAAATATAATAGTCAGTCGCACAACTGCAGACAGAAATTCACCTGAATTATATTTTCCATAAAGTTAGTAGGGAGAACAGGAAAGAAATAGCTGACGCTGGGGAGAAAATTTTAACTGGATTACTTTATAAAGTTTAAACATATTGTTTGTTATTTGCACTAAACCTTTTCCAGAGATCATTTGTAGTATAAGAATGTCGAATTATTGAAGCTTCACGTTCTATGTTTCTTTCTCTTGTCTAAGCGGGGAAAGTGAGTGAGTGGATGTCAGGTAAGCCGGCCCTTGTTAGGTCACCTGATGTACGGTCTGGCATAACTCCAGAGAAGAACGGAAAGAGTTGAGAATCCAACATAGAAATCATCTAAGGAGATTAAGGCGTCGATAGTGAGCACTCGGAGTCTAAGAATCCTGTTTACTTGATTTTATTGACAGCGACGCAGGCATCTACTGTACCGGCAGCATTGAGAGTACTGTTATTCTGGCCAGCAAGGTGGTCTTCAAGCATATTACCATATGCTTGAATACTACCCAGAGCTGCTTACAAAGACGATATTAGACTTCTTTTCAGTACTCCTGTTACTACAGACGTCTTGGGAATTCCAAATTTCCGAAAATCTCTCGTCATTATGCAGTAAAGGAAAGTTAAAGGTTCCGCCATGTACGGAACATTTTAACGAGGACTGTTTTTATGTCTTCGATTGCAGCTTTGTTTTATTTGTGTGCTTTACTTAAATTCTTTATTCCTTTCTTTTACTTCGAGTCTTTTATCCCTTTTTATAATACACAAATTACACGTAAAGATTGAATTACACGTACTCCACTGATTTTCCATTATAACGGAAAATTATAAGGGTTGAAAGAGTGGGTCGCTTGAGCCACTACCGTTACGTTCTATTTTAAATTGCTAATCATGCAGGTTTAAGCCGTTCCTTAATAGTAATTTATAAGAAAATGTATCTGTATCCTCTTGTAATCATATTAAGCAGAATTTTTTGAATAGCTTTCGCTTATATGATGAATATACACTGAGGGAACACTTTATGGAGTGCTCCTCTGGTATTATTTATTCGAACGCGATGTTGCTACTACTGGTCCATTTGGTCCAATATCCAAATAACATCCACTCGACATCGATCCTGTGGTCGGAAACTGCTCGTTGATGCAATAGACCAACAGAGGCTGACAAGACTTATAACAGAAACACTATCAGTTAAATAACAAGCTAATTGTAACCAAAGCGCATCGAAGAACGTAAAACTCGTCGTTCCTTCTCATGATGGCGTATCACAGCCGTCAACCAAATCTGGTTCCACTTTTAAAAACAAAAACAAAAAAACTATAAGGTACGGTTACAGTGGGCTCAGGAACTCCAACACTAGGTAGTGAGGATCACAAAAGAAGTTGTCTGGCCTGACAGATTCCGATTCTTGCTGTTTCATGCTGAAAACAGGCAAGAATTTATGGATCCATCCAACTAAATGTCAACAGTACAGGATGATAACGGTGGTGTACTCGTGTGGGGAGGTTTTCGTGGCGCACATTGGGCTCCTTTGATACCAGTAGGGTAACATTTTGATGGCACTCGTTATCTGGAAATTGTTTTCCTAATGGAAGAACCCATTCATCTGCGAATGGGTTCTTCCAATAGGAAAATGCACTGTTGTCGCAAGGCCAGAATCTTACAAAATAAAGAGTGAATTTGGCGTATTGCGGGGTCTCCCCCAGTCATAGATATCAATCCATTCGAGCACCAGTGACATGGGATGCAGTGAGCTATTCGGAGTAGAGATCAACATGGAGCAGAACGGTGTGGCACGCTTTTGATACTTCATTGAGTAAATGGGTAATGCCATGCCACAACGAATCCAGGGTGGCCCTCGTGGGTAGCGCAGTTAGTATAATTACCATCCTCCCCAAACTGGGTGGAAGAGACCTGAGTTCGAATCCTATCAATGAAGTGAGGAATTTTTATGAGCCTTTATCACCACGTGGTTGAGTTAGTCGGTCTCAGGCGAGGTAGCATGGTTTTTTTCTGCTGGAAATTCGGATTTTTTTCCAGCAACCAGCAACTCGACCACAGAACCCAAGCAGTTTACCGATTTAACGCAGAATGATTTGCTCCGCAATAGAATTGGTTCAGAGTTTTCACATTCTTTTGATTATCTTCAATGATTTTACAAATTTTTGTCCTTCAAGGAATGTGACTTTTGTAAACAACCAAAAGTCTGGGTAATGCCGTTTATGGTGTGAAACTATTTCACAGAAAGCGCGTTTTGAGCAGAGACATTGTCATAGTGAAGAAAACGATAATTGACCCACAATTAATCCCTTTTGCTCAGCACAAAATCTCAAATTTTTTAGAATTACTAATCGTAGCAACTGTCTGTTGTCAAATATTTGCTCTTTTGGGTTGAGCTAAATACACCGGAGGCTGTGGACGCTGAAGATCGACAGTCGTCTTTTTTCTTGCTTTATTTAAATTTAATTAAACATTTTTCCTTTAATAATTTCTGCTTGAACCATTTAAGTTTAAGATACTTAGTCTTTACCATCGGAGACACTTAAGTAAACGTCTAAGAAAAATAACTTCCGTTTCCATTCGGTAAAGGTGCCTGGTACCTTCGTAAATAATTAATTTTTAACTGACTGAGCACTGGGCTCTTATTACATCTTTAATGTACATATAAAACTCTCATATATAAAAATGATGACTAAATTTACTGCGCATTTTCACTCACTTCGCATTAATAGCAGATGTTTACAGCTAATTAAGTGAGACAGTATATTTTTAAAAACGACTGACATTTTCTTGGCTCGACCGCTTGTTGCGCTTAAAACTATCCTTTTATTGAAGTTTCCCACCTTTTTTTGAACATCTTTATTGTCACTTCGTAATTAGGTCTCAGCAGATTTTAATTGACTTTTTTTATTCGTTAGCCAGAATCCTTGGATCAGTCATAAAATATTTAATAATCTAGCTTAGCTTTTAATTCCCATAGACGAAGTTCACATATTGTGCGTGACATTCGATATTAAATATGATCGTTTAATTTGCAGTCTTACAAGGAAACTTTTATACAGTGCATTGTACAATATTACTTAGATTTTTAAAAAGAAAATTCATGATAATTCTTTATTTTGTTATTAAATAACTTAGAACTTACAAACTACACCAGAGAAAATTCTGTTTACCCTTGATAAAATTAGCATTCTTGTACCCTGTTATTATTTTATTTGAAAGAAGAAAGATATTAACAAAATTAGCAATGCATATGTTGTATGTATGTATTGATAAATATACAAATTTTTCTCAGAAAAAGTGAACTTTAGCACACGTGTTTGATCTGAGGAAACAGTCGAATTCAGGAGTTTTAGTTGACAGACTTATCGCAATTTCTGAACAGTCGCTTCTTGATGCGTGCTCAGTCAGTTTGTGGAGGCATAGAAAGGTAGACGTAATGCACTTTTCGTCTGAGCAAGCTGTTTTCGTATTGCAAGAAGAAAAACTGAAACTCGCTCGAAGTTTGAGTGTGAGAAAGTTGTCTTTCTATTAGGCGTACACGGCTATCATTAGTGATTTCCACAATAACAATCCATATTATTGAAAATTCCTAATCATTTTGCTTTTTGTATTCTTTTTTTATTCCATAATTTTCCTATTTTTATTCCATTTTCTCATTGTCAGATAATTCGTATCTACACCGACTATTTGTATTTAACGAAACTCTTTCAGCTGATACTTTTTCTACCTCGTAATAGAAAATTACTACGAGCTAAACTATGCACTCGTTGAACCTTTCTTTCGTTGATCTCCAAATACGTTTGTTCTTTCAATTGCACTCACTTCCATTCGACTTTTTTTTTATCCTCGCTCTCCAACATCAACTTCGGTACTAAAGCCCATATGCCATCAACCGTACTCGAGAATTCTCCCTGTGGCTTAACCAATTTGTTCAAATCTCCAGGCTTATAAACCTTTCCCGTGTTGATTGCCTTCGACTATTTAGCTCTTCCAGTGCCAAGGCTGTTGTTAAAACTTTAGTAAAAACTTAAAGTTAGCCTTCTAAGAAGCGAAGGGACTTCTCCAGTAAGTCTTGGTTATAATCTTGTAATAGATGATTTACTGTATTTCATTGCTATTATTAACTGGGGGGAGAATGTGTACTTTATATTAAAATGGATATAATTAGGCTTCTGATGGACCATAATCTTGCTATTAAAAATACTAATATCTACTCTACTCCTCCTTGCCAAAATATTAGAAAATATAGTTACAACTTGATCCGGCTTTTGTAACTCTAATCCTTTGATTACTACTAGGTGTACGCAGGAATTCTGGGTGACCTTAGTCTGCTCTTAGGGTATGTTCTTATTTTTCGGGTTGTTGCATTGATGATTACGACTACCAGCATCCTTTTGGAATTGTTTTTCCACTGCTGCAGTTTTTGTAATTAGTAGCCTCAATTATTTACGCTTTATACGTCACTTCCGCTGTAGCTGTTGGTACAGCGGAAGTTACGTGTAAAGTATGTTTTCTAAATTAATATTAATAACTAGCCAGACTATTTTAGTTCTATTTTCTGAAGATGTTCTTTCAAAAGATGTTCTGATATTTTGGCAGGGTAATATATTTTAATGCGAGTGAAAGATATGTAGTTAAGCGTGCCTTTGGTAATGATGTGAAGCGCCACTTTGAAAAATTGTATGATGATACCTGTATTGTGATGGAGTTCGGCTTTGACAAGCTCACAGTGATATTTTTCTACGTTATAAATTTATGAGAACGTAATGCAGAATGATGGTCGAAGTTACCTGAACAATAACTTATGAAATGAGCTAAATGGTTAAACCAGCACACTATAAACAACTCTTCTTCCCGAATATGCAAGCAACGGTCGATTACTAACTAATTTTATATTTTCTCTTCCGTGTTGACGAAGTGCAAAATATTTGGAAACATTCTCTCAAACTTCTGGCACACTGTTTTGGAGATAGAAGAGCGAAACACAATTGAGTGCATTTATCACAGCGGTAGCCAAGAAATATGATATGATTTCCCTGTAGGGGAAACTATGCTCTTAGTAATCAGGGAAAGTGGTGGTGGGTTTGATAAATTCCAAACTTTTATGATCGATGGAAGTATGATATCAAAGGCCATTTTTCACCACTACGTCAGCGGGCCTCAGAATCTATTCTGCTTACTCAAGGGACTATTGATTTTACCATAGAGCAGTGAGAGAATAGAACTCCACCGATGTTACGAATACCGTGAGGGAAAACGTGACGCCATATTGTTGTTCTCAGGTCACACTAGGCTGCGAGCGGAAGACGGTGAAGGGGTGAAATGTTAAAAAGGTTGACCTTTTGGATTTCCTCTTCTCATATGTAGGAAGAAAGATTCGCGATCCAATCAGAAAACTTCTTAGGTGATAACGGTACGAATCGGAGATATTAAACTAATTTCTTTTATAACTTACTCTTCCAGGAATGCAGATAGAGATAAAATAATCATTGAAAGTGGGAAGAATGAACTATTCTTTTAATGTAGTCGAAGAACTTTCTGCTCTTTAATTTATTATCTAGGTTTTTCATTGCTAAAAGTTAGATAGTGAAGAGAAATTTATTTATTTAAGTTTCAGTGTGTACTCTGGCAGTTATATACGGATAGAATAATTTACTACTATAGTGATTTACAGTTCGCAAACATTCTGCTCTCTGTAACAACGGAATCTGTATTTGCGGAGTCATTTGCAAGCTGTAACGTGCGTGCGTGTTAGAACCTCTAGAATTGCCTTCCGAAATAAAAAGAACACAGAATAGCTAAGTCTTTCATTTATAGTGTGGCTGGTGCTACATAACAAAACTGTTATATTGGCACTGGCTGAACTGAATTCAATCAGACTGGATTTAAACGGTCTCTAAAGTTAGGCAAACTTTTGGCAGAGAGATAACTTACATCATTTATTTAACCAAAATGATTGCTCTGCAGCGAGTGAATAGAATTAGATTAGTTCCCATAACAGGAATGTATTTGGAAAGATATATGCGACATCATTTGCACTGTTAGTGCTGATTTTCTATAATTATAAGAAAACATTGGTATATAAAACATGATTAGGTGTAATTTGGCCGCTTCCAAAACTACTAGTGAAAATGTAATTATTCCAAATTAAATTAAATTTGGCATAAAAGTATTTTATATCAAGCAATTTTTAAAGATACATTTTTAGAAACATTTTAGCACTCTTTTCTACTTTGGATATTTAGACACCGATTGAATATAACTGAACATAAACATAATGAACTGTTATTGAAGGAAAGGTTTCCTTGATTTAGGTTAAGGCTCTCCACACGTGATAACCCTAATGTTATTTATTTACAAACAAGAAATACTAGTTAAGATATGATGAAATTGATATGCTTATCTTTGTTCTGCCAAGAAGGATGTGCACAATCGTCATTAATCTTATGTTATTGTTTCAGTGTATAATATGGCATTATTAGCTTACTCGGAGGATGGAGTTTTGTATTAATTACTCGTAATTAACTCGTCACTGGTGACCGCTTTTGTGGAATAAGATACATTCGGAATTATATATTCATTTTTGATACGTTCTTTATTTGAATGGGGTTATCTCTAAAGGGTTTGGGGGGGAGGAGGAAACCGAGAATGAATGATGGAATCTGGGACGTGATAATTAGATTTGTAGGATAGACTTCTCTACTAGGCTTAAACTTTCATCGCTGATGAAATATTGGAAGTGGGGGGGGGAAGACTTAACGCTCATATTTCCACCCGCAAGGATGAAGCGTACATTATTCTAAAAGCAGGAATTCATTTTAGGATATTAACTATAATTAAACTAATTAATTTTTAAATACGAAATTAAGTTATTTAGGCTTTTGCTCAAATGGCTAACTGACATTATAAATCAGGATAATACAAGAATAAACAACAGTAGAATTACAGAATAACGGTAACTTTTATCCATTATGTAATGGATAAAAGCATGTCATATGTCTCATTTTAGTTCCGGTATACGTGATCAAGATTCAGACGTAGCGCTCTTTTTTTTCCCTAACTTTTTATTTGATTCTTTTGGCAGAAATATTGAATGAAGTGATAACGAATAGGATGTCAGTAATAAAAATATTTTTATTAAATTATTTCAAAATTTTCAAGTTATTAGAAATTCACTGTTATATTTCTTTGCCACGAACAGATAAAAATGGTGAATTCTGCTCGTTCTTCTCTTTCCATTTACAGGTGAGAGAATTGTTCATTATAGTTTCACACCTGATACTCTTCCTTGGCGTGTATGTTTATTTAATGAAGTATAAAGGATTTCATCAAGGGGTTGCGACTCCAAAAACGTTTGGGGACCCCCTGTTCTAACTGAAAGAAAATTTCAAACATCCAAACTGCAACCACCCTTCCTCAGTTTAAATTTATGTTCCCCTTGTATGTAGTCTGAGGAAGGATTCCATCAGCATACATTACTCAATCCATTCAACGCCTTAACCACCTCGATCATTTCTTATCACAGGTGCATAATCTCCAGATGCTGAAATTTGCAAAATGAAGCCTTTCCTGGTAAGAACACCCTTTGGTTCCCCTCTCCAATTTTCTTCCTTATCTCTGCACCTGTTCCAACAGATCGACATATTTCTTTCAGATCTATAAGGAAAATATTCGGAGTATTGCTTAACTAAGTTATATTAAAGACGAGGGCAGGAAAGTTCATCCAGCATCAACCTTTTGCGTAGAATATTAGCACATAGCGGTCATGTTGAAATTTCTAAGATTCTCACCCTCTTCTCCTGCCATCCACCTGAAAACAAATTAGACTGTACATCTTCGGTTAACATGCTAGCGTTCCCCAAGGAGATGTCCTGTCGTGTCTTGTTTCTAGCAATAATTCACCAGTTCATCACCCAACTGAATGAATGCATCAGATATTAGGAAAATACAAAGTGAGCTACAGGCAAGTGAAAAAACATGTTCATATAGAATCAAGTCCATTGAATTCTTTTATATTTAAGGAGCACTGTTTATTTAATAACAGCCCAATACCTGGCATCTCGTCGATAATGAAATATTAACTACTTTTGAGAGAAGCTAACGTTTCTCTGACAAGTAGTCAATTTTTCGGTGTTTTTCTAACCTTAAAAATACCGAAAAAAACGTTCAATGTTTCTGAAGGTTAGGGTAATCAAAAATAACGGAATAGTTCGATATACTCTTCTGCTTTAACAGTAGAACATGTTCTAACTTATATCAGCCTGGCCGAATACCAAACGTTTCTCATTTTCAGATTCATTGACTAAACTCAACTCATGTAACGCTTATTTCTCTAATACTGCAAAATCTGTAAATTGCCTTTTCACTAAAGTGCCTTCTCCCGCTGTAAAACTGTCCATCTTGGGACGGAAATCAAAACGACTGTCTACAGGGGCTCACGATATCCTCTTTGTACCAAATGTGACCATCAGCAGAATGGTGTGAAAAGGGCTACGCTATCTCAATTGTCTAGTGCAGTGATGGCAAACTGATTGTTTACCTGCTTTTTTATGGTGTCACATCAATTCTTTTTTGTGGATAAATTTAGCTTGGGGTTAAGTTTCGTAAAGCAACTAAGGCTGCGCGACATCAGCATATCGTCTCTGTAAATTGCAAGTATTTCGTGCGTGTACATGGGATGGGATAAACTTATACTAACCGCTCCAGGTCCATTAAATACAACCCTGACGAAGGAGCTTTTATAGCTAATTCATCCGATCTGAGCGAGAATCGAACCTCGGACCTTTTTCCACGCGAGTGATTTGTTCACTTGTGATGAAAATATCATAGTTCAGTAATTGTCTATAACAACATAATGGGGCTGTAGGTTTACTCTGAGAGCTAACTGCCGTTTTTACTTTGTAAAAAAACAAAAAAAGGCTTTCTGATCCACGTTTGGATAGGTTCAATTCCCGTAGATGACTGCAGGATTTTAAAGGCCCGTTACTCGACGCAGTATTATTATCATCTGTTTATTTATCCACGAAATGCCGATCACTCCAGGACGGCTATAGCCAGGAGGGTGCGTTATTTACAACCTGAGGTGCAAGGTACTACATGTTGTACCTCGGGTTACATCTAGAGTACACGCGGGCCCGAAACGAGAAATTTACACAAAGGTTCACTTAAATACAAAAGGTTGAAGTTAGACTAAATTACTCCTATCTATCAGCTGGCTTGTAGCCGTGAAGGCCGTTGTGTACCTTGTATATGCAATAAAGAGTTCTTAGTATTACTATTATTTGTAGACAGGCATTCGTTGATCAGGTGAAAGCGTCCTTCACAGATTCATCATCTGAATACAGTTCTCCAGGGTTTTCTTTCTGTAAGCGTATCTTTGCAGAATTTATCTGGATGGATCTTAATTTGCTGAAGATTATTCCTAGGGTATTGTGAGAAATAAAACTCTCAGAGAATTAAGAGTTATCCGAGGCAAGAGTCGGGATGATCTTTTCTCGCCATCTTTGGTCCAGAGATTAAAGATGATACAGTTATGGGAACTCTTCGCCCCGTTATGAGCCGTGCTAAAGTGGGGATATTTTTTGCAGCTATCAGAGGGCTCCAGGGAGAGGTGCACATATTTTCTTGGAGGATTGTATATCATTCTGTTTTTCCAACGTAGTATCCGATATTCTGATCCGAGATATTTGTTTAGATAGGAGGCTGGAGCGGAGGACAAAAAAATAGAAAAAAAGGAATCCTAGATCTCTTCATCCTATCTAGAACAACTTGGTTATGGGGCTTACAAGGAGCACTTTATTTCTTTCTTTCTTATAGATGTTAAGGACTGAAGGAAGTTTATATTTCTGACATTTTCGGTAAGCCTTCTGCTTCCTGGTGGAAACCAGCTTAGTCTCCTTATTAAAATTTGGATTCGACCTGTTACAACCCCTTGACTTCTTCTTTGGCCACACCGCAGACAGCAGTAAACTTCAACTGGTCCGACAAGTCAAGATGGCAGCTTCTATCGACCTTGAATGAAGACGTCCCCGGTCAAAGCAGTTTAGGCACTATAAAATGTCTCGCTTCAGATATTTAATGGAGAAGGAAACTTTTGGTTATCATCAGATAGCGCAAGGGAAATGATCTGTAGCGATAGTTGACATACAATTAGTAAGTGTTCCGATCTGAATTGGAAAGCGTTAGGTAGAAGTTTGATGTAAGGTTATAGAAAATTTAATCTTGCGCCTGTACACCTGTAGTTGCTGGTGTTATTTTAGTGAAGGCAAGTGTGGTCTCAAGGTCCACCAGAGTATCCTCATGCTTAGGCAGTGGCAAGTTGAAGTCGGCCGCAACCACGCTCACAATTTTTGGTATTGAATTTTCTGCTAACAAGGTGTTGATCTTCGTTATGATCTGGGATATGTATACAGGGCAGCATTGTATTTGGTGAAAGGTGCTCCTTAGCATCATACGGGTTGCTTCAAAGTTGTTCGGTTGGCTTCTTCGTATCCTGGTTGGATGTAAGCGATCATTAAAGATGATTCCAATACCTCCACCCCGCCTGCTGTCCCTAAAATTCCCAATGCGTTTGTGGAAAATGTTTATAGAATACGATCCAGCTCCTATCCGTTAATCATGTTTCTACAAGACAGATGATATCAAACTCTGCTAGGAACAGGCTTATTTTCAAGCTGCGGATATTCTGCATAAATCAAAGAAGTTTTCTTTCATACCATCTTGGTTGTAGGCGATCCTTTCGTTCCTGTGCTTATATATCATGACTGGATCTTCTATATACTATTCTTCTTCTGATATAGTTCTACTATTCTTCTGCTATGGCTTTAGAGGTTGGTTGCTTGTGGGCTAGCACCTTATATCCAAGGCTATATGCTTCACATTCACTGAGCAGGAAGTAATTGCTCGTGAACTCATTTTGCATAAGTGGAATTCCAGATTTAAATTTGTTCAGTCTTTTTTGCGCGATCACTATTCATTAAAATGAATGTTTTGCTGATTTCGTAATAATTTAATGAAATTTTTTTTATTTATTTGCGTTTTTTTGCTTATTTTTAATATTTGAGCTCAAGGTAGTAAAAATATATAGAGGAAGAGACAAAAAAAAAGGCAACTAAAAGTACACGTAATATATTATAAATCTCTGATCGGTTAAAGAAAATCGTTCACCCAGTAGTGAACTAATAGGCGAAACTGCCACACGCCTAGAGGAAACTGCGAGCTTCTTTGGTAGTCGTAGCTGATTTTCATTACGAAGTGTGACATCCTCGTTTCCCAAATGGAAGACTGTGTTGAGTCAAGTAAGGCTGAAAGTTTTACTTTTCCGGTCACTGCAGGCTTTGCTTATGTCCAAATACCTCCTCGCCAGAGTCTAAACGTCGCCTCCAGCGAAATTTTCTGGCTATTTCTCTTCATTATCCCTTCCTTCTATCAAGTGACATGTTTCGAGGCTGTGCTCATCATTATCCCATGGGGAGATCTGACATCCCTTACATTTCGGAGATGAAAACTGATCCGCGGAAAACGGCTGCTAATAGACTGTACGTTCTGTTGATAATGTTTAGAAAGGTTCAGTAGCAGATAAGCTTGGTGTTACTACTTTTTCTCAGTTCGAAATTGAAGCGGTCCCTTAAGATAAAAGTTAAGAGGAGAGGGAGATTCATCACTTCGTGATATATGAAGGTATGAAACTCAAGTAGTTGCTCCACATTTCAGTCATCTGATTGGGTTTGATTATAGATGCCGTCCATCCTTTTAATCCAGGAATCGGAAAACTACGGCATGAATGCGAAAGGTGACGCCTGAAACCCAAACGGCACTACAGCCCATTTAATTTAACCACCCCAACAAGTTGCTATCACAAAAGTTTCCAAGGGTGTCTGAATTCCGATTTAATTTCAAAATGGAGTAAGCTGGTGTCTTTTAATGCCCCTTCCCCGTCTCAACCTGTGTGTGCGCCAATTTTGATAAAATAATTGTAGATATTTTCCATAAACGAAAGTTTCCTCCCAATTAAAGAAAGTTGTCGTTGTCACCAGACATCCTGAAACTCCAACTGCTCACTACCCTAGAAAAAATGCTGACAACTCCCTATATAGTCTTTGTAAACAGAAACTCACAGCCTACGATGGTAGATGAGTCTCGCCAAAAGTTTCCAAACCATTTTCTGTTATTTCATTAACTGGGCAAAGCAGCTGAGGCCAATCTACTTCTCATTAGCTATATCAAACTGTACTCTTTCATTCTATATTCTTCAGCAGCGTGTTTCTGCAGCTACTACTTCTCCGCCGAGATCTGAATAAAATCTATTGATTTAGGATCCTAGGTGGGTAACTCAAGGTTCGGCTAAACCACCAAAGGTCGTACTATCGTAGACAGCAGCGCAGATGAATCCACCTGTCTTTGACACATCTAGTGACAAGCACCATTTGGGACATTATGGTGCACATTTCTCCTAGGTACTTGGAAACCCAGCCATGCTGGAATCTGAGGATGAAATACCTTTCATCCTGAATTGTTCATTCTAACTCTCTCAATCTTTTTCTTAATTATAATTTCTATAGGTGAATTGTTAAATGTTTTTGATATGTAAGTATATCAACTTATTCAACTTTAATCCTTGTAAAACTCGCTCCAGTTTGAGCTCTTGCAAAAAGAATTACAATTATTCTTACCTTCATTAAGGATAATGTTTTCTCATCGAAGATTCTTCTAATAACTTTCTGTTAGGACATAAATTATAGTGAAAACTACAGTTCCCATTTCTGCTCTGCTGCCATTTCTTTTATTCTTCTGAACAACTGCCTATGACCTGATCAGTCTTAGTTTTCCCTCACATATTTGGAGCCCTAAAAGCATCCCGAATTCGTTTACTGAAAAGCAAGTAGCAGCTTAGCTGTAATCAATGACCACTCTCTCAATAAATCATTCTGCTCTCTATCGCAGACATTTTGTTTCTGCTCCACATCTTTACTACAAACATTTCCGTTCTGATGTACATCTGAAATTTCGCCTCTTTCTTCCAAATCAAAGTATGTGCCTCAAACAAAAAGCATCTACGAACTCTGAATGAGTATTAGAATGTTCTTATTGTCTTCTCGCTGTTGGTTAATGCACTGGTAGTTAAATATTTTAGTGTTTCAATAGATACCCAGTAAATTTTCTTGTTTTCCACTCTCAAAATAATCCACGATACTAGTATTATTTCTAAAAATCATTCGTGTTGGAATTGCCATAAATGTGATAAACAAATTTATCAGTTGAATCTGTTTTTGCAGATCTCGTGAATATTGTTCCATCTAATTTCTCAGGGGATCACCGAAAGGGCATGTAAAACAGTGAAAGGGGAACTTAGGTATTTGCCAAGTTAACTGTCTTATCTATTTTTCCTCAACCGTCTGTCACCCTCACTTAAATTTAAATCACTTTAAGCGACAAGAGCAAACAAGGAGACTTTCTTTTGTGTACATAATTTGCTATATACACAGCAATTAACAACTCTGCATAAATTAAAAAAAATGCGCATGAGTTCCTCTCTTGAAATAAGAGCAACAACATTGCAAAGCACATGAACTTTTAGCAAAAGAAATTCTAAATGGAGCGTACTGTTCTATCGAATACTTGAATAATAGAAGAAATAAAGAAAGATGAGTTCAATAATAAGTTACGCCTTGCAAATGATGAGATAGAACTCAGCTGTCAACGTTTGGGGGCGTTTTTCTCTATTATGAGGACCAGTAGTAACAAAATAGTTTTTATGAACACGGTTAGAAAACAATTTCTTGCCGAGTTGAATCTTTTTTTAAGTGTAATTACAACGAAAGAGTTAATTTAAGAGAACACCTCACTTAAAATCTTAGCACTTACTGACTGAACAGGACTATGAAAATATAATTGAAAACTTCTCAGATCTTTAAGACGTTCTGGATTTTTGATGCATGTTGTTAGTTTATCAGTACCAATTACTAACTTGTTTATACTCCACCAGTTCAGAGGAGTTGACAATAAATTATAAATACAATTGTTAACAGTATTTAGCAGTTATGCGACTTGAACCACGATCCACTCAAAGGGTGTGTGAGATACTCCATTCACGCTTCTGACCATCGGCTATGTCTGACTCGTTTTTCTCCAGTTTGGATTTGAAGTGGGTCGCGTGATGGCGCAGATCAACGTCTCTTTGAACACAACAGACAAACTGCATGAGAAAACCTGACAATGACATGACCTGACGTCACAAAACATCATGACCGCATGACCGAAATCCTGAAATCCACAATGTTATTCTCATACTGGAAGAACTTACACTTCTCGTGTGACTAGGGTTGGCTTAGGCCATTTAAAACAGAAAAGAAACTTGAAACAGAAAAGCTTCTTTGAATCTCAGTACGGTTACCGAAACCGAATAATTAAGAGCTTCTCATTGAATAATATATAAAATTCATAACTGCGCGTTAATAATCCCAGTTTACTTTATATCTCTCAGAAATTCAAATATTTAATGGCAAAATCGCTTCCTTGCAGTCTCCGCAACAGAAATAGGAACAGATTCACGTGGATATGTTTGTTAAGGCAGATACAGGAGTTGAGAGCGGGAGTAAGGTGGATCAGCTGCATCCCAGGGCTCTGAAATTGTGGAGGGAGATTTGGAATTAGAATTCAATCCCGTATGGGAAAATGCAGGCCGACCAAGCTCTTTGTCCCACGATCCTTACTGGCTGTCAACGCTTGTGAGAGGATCCATCATCAAATGATGTGGGAAACCTTCAGATTTTAAGTTGCGCTTCGCTCATCAAACTGCGCTGCTACAGCAGAGTTCGCCCAGAGGTTAAATTGCTGGTCTGCTATTGCTGGTTACCATCGCTAAATATAAACAAAGATGGATTGTGGTTCATTGTGAAGCGTGTGACTTACGCCAGTTGTTTCTAAACAAACGTAATTGCAGTTGTCCATCATTTTCGTCTCGTACTAGCATTTTTATTCCATTTTGCGTTTGTGTCAAATGAATTTATAATCCCCAACTACTCCAAATAACTAACTCCGTGGCTTTCAATATCCTTTGTAGTTATACTTAATATGGAAAAGATATTGACTGTTATAAACCACCGACAATCTGATGTTTAAAATCTCCAGGGTCTAGCTTTTTGACATTTTTCTGTACACAACAATAGCCCATTTCCAAATTTAAAGTAAAATCTCCACGTGCGAAATTGAAAACGTTTTTATAGAAGATGTTTTATAAACTTTCCGCGCCGTCTCAGCAGTTCTGCTTACTTGACATAAAAGAATAAACAGGAGATCGCTTTTTTTATGTTTAAGTTATAAATTTTTGCGTCTTAAAATCTCTGAACCTTCCCTAATGTACACGGATGACCTCGTATTTTGTGTAAGTCAACCTCTTGACCCATTTTCCAAAAGTGGACCGCGGTTGATGCCTTATAATTTCTAACACAATGATACGTTTTATTCCTTTAATTCTTTTAAAGAGAAGCCCTAATTAGCTTCTGCACATCTTGGTGCGCTATCATTTTAGCTACTTTATTTCACGCTTAATCTGATTAGTCGTGTAGTTCTGCTGTAGTATTGCTTGAAGTTCTTCGCCTTTAATTAGGCTAACTTTTCACTTAATCCCTTTTATACAGCCATTCGTTGGTTTATCATTGGTCTGTCTTTTCAAATAATACGTGCTGGTTGGATATAAGGCCTCATGGCGTCCAGACAGCCGAGGCCACGAGACCCCAGTGTATTGTGTGTGTGTAAACTGTGTCTATTCGTTGTCAGTTTGCCTGTTTACCGAATTTCCGGGATATAAAAACCGTGCTCGAGACTGACTCGGTTACTGGCTGGTTCCAACGCTAAGTGAAAAGTTATAGAGGATCTGAAGCAAGTAGCCTTTGTACCGTCCGGGCCACGATAACTCTTGCAAATGTTTATCTCCTTTCATGCTTGGCTGCGTTGGTAACAAACGATCTTCCAGAAAGAAACATCTGAATTAAAAACAAAAAACAACATTAAGAAATAGCGTTAAAATCCTACGATGACTCCTCATTTGATGTTCAGCTTAATGCCTTGGTCCACGCGTCGATTTGTTTACTTTTTGCGTTCACAATAGAAGTCAGCAGATCAACTTATATCTTGATTGTTTTTATATCTGTTCGTGGAAAGCGGATGTTTCATTTTTCCTAAATCCCCGGTTCCTAATCCTTTTTTTTTTCTGGCAATATAGTGCGCAGAAGGCTTCAGATTAACGCTGTTTAAAATCATTTCGAATAACGTCATTTATAATTTAAAAATTTTATATTCTAAATATGAAAAATTGCGCAACTTTTCTCCCATCATAAAGAAGTTTTTTAAGTAAAAAAGAATTCTCAACAACAGGATCTTTCTTGTTTTTCACAACTTGCGTGCAATCTGTTAACATCGAGGATCTGGATTCTGGATGATAATATGCAAATCGTGGCAAAAAAATACAACTTTATTGTTGCAACCGATGAATGAAAGAACCTCTAGAAAGCAGAAACCTAGACCACCAGCAGCATGAAGTGTCGTAATAGTAATATCCATGTAGTGCAAATAAGCCACAGGCTTTTGCTGCACTGACCGGGGAAAAGTAGATAATAAAATACAAATTATTTGCTTCCCTCCTCACATAGGTAACTATCGACTTGATCATTGCATTTATTCAAACCGTCAGCCTCAACTACCTGTGAAAGACTACCTGTTTCATCAATAAACAACTTGCTGGCTAAAATAAAAACACCTACAATATTCCAATCTACAATTTTCCTGCAAAACTTCCAAAGCTGTGGTGGAATGCAGAATGTACAGCAGCGAGAAAGGCTCAAAACAGGGCTGGGGGAAATTTCGTCGTTATCCCACCACGGATGATCTAATAGCCTTCAAACGTGCACGCGCCAAAGGCCTGACGTCGGATTCGGAAGGAATCGTGGATCCGCTTCACGTCTTCCATCACTCAGACTGCATCCCCTAAGCTGGGGAGATACACATCGTACAATTTGTCCATTCCAGAATATAATGGTACAAAGTAAAGATGTCATCTTTATGGGTCATCTTTACTTTGACCTATATCATGAGATAACTGCGGAACTATATTACCCTTCTCTCCCCTAACTGATACTTTCCTCGAGTCCTGAAAGTATCCTCGATGATACTGGTAAAAATCCTTGAGCCACCATGTTTTTCATGAATATTTCATTGTGAACAGTGTCACCGAAAACGAATATTTATTATAATAGGTATCCTAGCATGAAATCGATCTACCGCCTTACAGAACCGCAAATTGTTCATACCTCTAGAGACACGGGTTGCGACCACATCACTTCATTCTAGTTTTTTGCCACATTTCTAGTACTCAGGACAGCAAGTCATCATCGTTGTTTAGATGATTCTTTGAGATAGCGGGCCATTGGACGACTTGAAGCCCGGCAGGCGGAGGTGGCAAGTTCGCTTAACATGTCACGCAGTGTCCTCTCGGCACTATGGAAGCAGTTTCAGGAGACTAACAATTGCAGGAAGAGCGAGCCAGGATCACCCAAGGGCTACGTCAACTAGAACAGACCTCTATCGGGCTCAAAACAGCAAAACGGAACCCTACGATATCCTGTCATCAACTGTCTCTTGAGGTTGCTGTGGCCACAGGTTAAAACATTTCCAACCGAATTGTGTTAAGAAGGCCCAATTCAAGTGGAATCTACGCAAGGAAGCCAGTGGTTTCTATCCCATTAACATATCAGCGGTTATAGGGGAAATCCTGGACATCGCCATACAAACACAAGTACCTTGAATCCCATTAACCCCAAACCACTGCAGAGCTCGTCGAAATTGATGCCATGAACATGTGACGTTGAGCCTTGATGAAGGGATACAGTTCTGTTTTCTGGGTCCCGTTTTAGCCTACAAACAGATTCTAGACGTTACATCATCTGGAGATAACGATGAATGCGGTACCATCTCTGCAAAAAGGGACACTGACGGTTCAGCGGTGTTCTCCTGTTGGACGGAATAATGATCAACGGCCACACGCATCCTAATTTTTTTGTCAGGGGTACTGTAAGTTGCGCAGAGGTACCGAGAAGTGCTCCTCAAACCCTACGTGCGACTTTTAGGAGTTGCTGTTGGCCCAGATTTTCTTTTAATGCACGAAGAGTATGAAAAGAAAACACTTTTAAAGCCATTGCATACAGAGCTCGAGTGGTGGGGTTATATCTTGAAACTGAAGGTATCTAACGAGTGCCTTGGCCAGCACGATCAGCACACTTAAATCCGATCAAACATGTGTGGGACGCCCTTGGGCGTCGCATTACACGCCGACAGCCAAATCCTCGGTTACTTGCTGAGCTAAGGTCTGTGCTGGTGTAAGAATGGTTTTTTTTTGCCATAGAATCTTACAGACACCCTTATATAGAGCATGGTTCACAGCTGTCAAGACTGTTTAGCAGTTGGAGGGGATCATACGCTGTACTGAAGTTATGTGACGTATTTTCGAGCATCTTCTATCGACTTCTGTAATGTGAACTTTTTTGGTAATTCTTATACAACCCCTATAAATGTCCCTTATGTCTGAAGTTTTTCGTTGGCTCCTCATTTCATTTGTTCTATGGTACACCACCATAGCAACTTTTGTCCCGCTTCGTCGCACGGTGCACAAGTTAAACCATGTTTTCGATTCTGTTAATTTGTAGAGTAGATTTCGTCTACCTACAGTAGTTTATAGCCAACATTTGAGTCATCGTAGGAGGAAATCATTTGGCATAAGATGAATGATATATGGATAATAAATGGCCAGAGTGAGTTTACAATGTCCAGAAACTTACTAAGTGTCTTCAGTTAGAGATTGATTAATTTTCGTAGCCAGAGGTTCAAATTTTCTGAGCTCATTTCAACTTAGAATATCGATTGTAAATGAACTCTGTGCAGATTCATTTATATCTCTCTGCTACTGCACTACCCCCCCCCCCCCATAACTTTTGAGTAACTAGTATCGTAGAGAGCTAGGGTGGTCCCCATATATTCGTGACATATTATATATATGCATGAAAATAAACCATTGTAATAGCCAATGCTGTTTATAACGTTAAAGATGAATATTCTACTTCAGTTTACTCTGTCTAGAAGTTCAGAACTGAAATTTCTCTTCAAAGGAATAATATATCTACGTCTTAGTTTCCAACTTTGATGAACTCTGTGATCCCTGTTTACAGTTTCATAAATATCGTCCCAGTTTTCTCATACTAAGAGAGAGAAGTTAGTTGCTTCACATTATAGATTTAATCAGTTGAAATTCAAACTGCACGCTGCTAATAATGAAAAATTAAACGGTTGCTGTGTTTATCCAACAGTTATCAAAGACGATAAGTTCGTGTCAATTTATTCTGATCAGATAGTTAGTTACTTGATTAGCGTGATGAATATGGCTTACTAAAGGCTTGATTCGTTTCCAGTACATAAGAAGTAATTATAGCACAAGAAAGACAATCCAAAATTAAGCTTAACTCACTTTCTTCCGCATACGAAAGAACAGTAAGCGAAAATGGATTCACCATTTCATCAGCAGCCATTTTTCTCTGAGTGTACGTTTGGTTCTTTACAGCTATACAAATCTTCACGCGTCCCACTTTGATAGCTGTAACTTTGTACGGCCAATTCAATGAATTTACTGTACAAAGTTACAGCTCTTGATTTATGCCAATAATTCAAGAATCGAGTAAATTACTACAATTATGACGACTCAATGAGGCTTTTCAGTAGGGATGGATTTGCCAATTTTTGTCCATGATGTAGAATTTTTATTTTGCTTTCATCCCACAAACAGAGCAACGTACAGTTCGATTAATTTTCATAATTAAAGGTTAGCGCAAAGACATCAGTTTTAGTCGTAGCCATCTACCAAAGTAGTTACATTAGTTAAATTGGCATCGTTTTGATTATATCTCATATTGTGAATGCCTTCACAACGAGTTGCCTTGATATTGTACTATCTCGAATAAGTAACACTTCACCAGTGAAGAGAATTACTGTTACTTATTCTTCCACCCAGATGGCACCGTTTCAAAGCTTGTTGGCTTCTTCTCGGTGGGTGGGCAGGTATCCCGGTATTGCAATAGTGATAACCCAGTTATGAAGTATAACTTCACAATATAAGAGATGCCCGATGGTGTGCAGAGATATAGACTATGAAATATTTAAGGGCAAAGACCTCATGCTATGAGGTAGAATGACTAACGTATAGGTTAGTGCAAATGCATCAGTTTTAATCGTAGCCATCTACCAAAGTAGTTAAATTAGTTAAATTGGCATCGTTTTGATTAAACGGCTCAGTATTCTGTTTAATAGATAACCGGAGCTGAGTTAGTTGGTTTCAGTTGAGGTCTGCCTGATTTTTTTTTTCCCTAACACACCCAGATTTTTAATCCTGCAAAAACAGGAAAAGAAAAAAACAACCATCAAATACTCGCAGTTTACAGGCAATTGCATGTTATCTCTTCCAAGCCTTGGTTTCCTCGGAGAAAAACAAAAACACCAACATTTCCTTTTCTCTAGTTCATTTAAATATTTATTCCATCCATGCCTAAATTTATACGAACTTTCCTGTACCAAGATGAGACAGAATTTTACTCCGTATTCCTTGAGATATAGTTTCTTACGTCTAATCTGCAATTTTTTTTTATTAATTTAAATCTGTCTTCTGCTCATGTTGCACGAGAAAGGGAAAAGATATCCTCATGAGTATGTTTTCTATTATCTCGAACAACACACACATCCCTCTGTGTTTAGTTTACTTAATCATTTTAAATTCTTCAGATCACCACGGAGATGCCTACTTTATAGACATTGTAATTTACAGTTTTTCTTTCTTTGTAAGATTGGTAATTTGCATCCATGACTGAGTTATTTGTGGTTCTCTCTTCCTGTTCTATCTTTCCTAAAATATGGTTTCCTTATATACAATACTCAAGATGTGGTTTTTCCACTGTTTTATACAAGGGAGTGGCAATTTGTGATACCTTTTTATTGGCAAAACATGTGACACCCGTTTCGCCTGTATATATATTCCGGAACCAGCCCACAATTACTCCAATAAGGTATGTTAAGAAAGTTGTAACAGAGCACAGGCAGATGTCTGTGGTTTAGGTTAATTTTAAAATGGAACATCTTAAATGAAATTTTAAACCTTTTACTTACTGTTTCTACTTTGTAAGATAACAGTCGGTGCATCTTTTTGCATTGGCTAAGTGAACAGGGCGTCTTTCACGTCATTCACAGGAAACTCTACCTTAAAATTCAAAAGCGAACAACCGATTGCGGCCATCAGTCAACCAAAACCCACGGCTTATGACGTTGGAAATTTCACCATTAGTTGACGTTGCAGGTAAGGTACATGATGTAACACTTTGAAATCACGTTGCAGGTTTCATTTAGTGACAAAACCTGCTGCCCCATTAGCTGTGGAATTCTTAATTGGCTGATGGCTTTCCTCAGTTGAATTCTCGCGATCAGCTGTCCAAGATATCTAATAAAGAATCATCGTCTAACGTTTCATCATTGGTGTCACTTTAGTTTTATCCAATCCACTCCTGCGTGTTTACAAACTGTACTGTCAAATTTCCGAAAACCTTGACCCAGCGATTCCCAAATGCCGTCTTAGTTGAGGTCAGTCACTACAAGTCGATAGCTAAGACATCTTGCTTACTAAAGATTCCAGTCAAAATTATGTTGTCTGCCATCACAAGGGAATCAGGCCTAATAAGTCAGAAGAAATCCACTGTTGGAGAATGGTCGACCTCCACAAACCTACTGGCGATTACTGTCAACATTCTGGCTGCTTTCGAAGAGAATATAGAATTGGCCATAACATGCCTTGATATTCAGACTGCCTTTGACCCAAATAATGCTCACCATGTTGCTTCGACTCCAAAAAGAAAAATGTATTTTCATATTAATGAAAATACCCCATTTATTATACCCAAAAACCTCACTCAACTAGATTGAGTGAAGTTGGGACTGCTCCCAGGCTATATTATTGTGCGAATTGATTTAACCTTCAACCATTTTTGCGCCTGTGCACAGTAAAGACAGTGAAAAAATTACATTAATTTAAGCAAGAGTGAGATGTTTAAAGCGTTTGCTAATTTTATGAAAAGTAGTTACGGTTTTCGTTCTATGATATGGAGCAGAGTCGTCCTGAAAAATGGAACTGACAACCTCCCCATAGTGATCTTTAATTGTGGGCGGTAATTGCGTGTCAAGAATGTCCTTGAACACCTCAGTATTCAAGGCTCTATGTGAAATGTAGAATGTTTGACTGCATAGTCAGGATGTAATTCTTCTCCTCTCGTTTGTCTGTCTGCTGGCCATCCGTATCATGTAATTTGAATTTTGATTCATCAGAGAAAATAACAATTTTCTCTGATCCTCAGACCAACTAGGCTGCCCTTTTCCCCACTTTAAACGGGCAAACTGGGCTTTCATATTTTGCATCAAAAATAGCTTTTCATTTTGGCGACGTGCTGTATGAGAAAAGGCGTCTACGTACTGTAGCAGCTTGTCTTTACTCTTGTATCCTCCTTCCATGCTGTTTTGAGATCTGCGGAGGAGGATCTTCTGTTTCGGACACAGATGGACCAGAAATACGTCCTGCGCTGTAGACGTCCATTTTCTTTCTGTTTATACTGTCATTTTCTGAAAATTTCCTTAACGTGCCATTATTGACTGATTACAGTGAATCCTTTTAGTTATTTCATGCGTAGAATGTTCCTCTGCATTCAACGCAGCAGCAACACTTTTCCAATGTGATGTTAATTGTGAAAACAGTTTCAGTAGTACAGAAAACTTGACTCGTGGCATGTACACTACATTTATACTGCCGGTAGGGCGATGCAATCATGTATGGCATGTGTCATCATCTAAGAGAGCTTGCTAGGGATGGATGGATGTAATCGGGTATGCTGTTACAATCTCTCGAACCTTCTCTTGAGTGGATGAAGTTGGTAGAGAATAATTTCTCACTTTTCAGATAAAATTCGAGAAATATGCTAAGCTACTCGATTTTGTTAAAATTATGCCGTTAATTTATATTAAAAGCACTTAAATTTCAGTTATTTCACTGGCAATAAATTAATTTATTGCCGTTTAAGTTGCCAACCTTTTTGCGCATGTGGCCACAGAATAAAATGAAAACGCGAATATTCTTAGTTATACATCCGGTCGAAAATTAAGTAGCAGATCGCTTTAAAGAATATAAATCATCAGACAGAAATTACTCGGTTTTTGAATGACTCCTGAGGTTTAATATTAAACCTCATTTATGAATATAAACGAAAAATGTACTTTTTTTCCCCTAAAATTTTATATTTACGATGAAAGAACATTGACAAGGGAAAATTGCTTTGTCCTTTCAAAAAAAAAAAAGCGCCTCTCACTGAACGCAGAATATTCTTCGTTTCTTTGAAGCAGAGGGTGCTGTTGCTGACGTATATTTTAAAGCAACCTGAAAGAAGCGATTTTAAAAACGCTCTCTAGGCAGATATATTATAACGAGAAGCTAATTAGTTAAATTAATTTTCCTACAATCTTTAGTCAAGAATTTCTTAGGAATTCTTAATTATTCCTAAAAGAATAATTAGAAACTATTCTTTTTAGGATAATTGGAAAAGTAACAGCCATAGGTAACTAATTATGGAATAGCCTATATTTTTAAAAAAGCAGGGCAAAATTAGCTGCTGGTGGCATACGAACTGCTGGTTGGAAGCCCCCCTTGTCCACTCATTTTTAATTTCCCTGAAGCTTTGCTCACCAGACTCACGTTTATTCGACTTGTTTGCTAATTTTTATTTGGAGAGTGGAGAATGATTTATGGGCTTCAGTAGGATCAATTTAAAGAACGAAATGTTTAAAGTGTTTAGTTAAAATTGTGTTAACATTTTTAATAAACTGCAAACGCATTATTACAGTTTATACCTCAGGTCATAAAGTGTTATTTTCATCATCTGATTTCATTCTGCACCTCAATATGCAAGATTTGACACAATTACATTCCAGTATTCTGTCCATTGCACGCATGCCAGAGCACATAGGTTCAGGATACAGTTAATCCACGTGACGCTTCCCTCTACAATGTCATTTGCGTATTGAAAGTCATTTGCACGCAGTTATGTTAGAGATGTCTATAATCCTGTCCGCTGGTTCCTGTTACACGATAACACCATGCTCTCGATATTCTTGATAATCACGCAAGATTTGATAGAAGTTAATCCAATGCGGCGATTAACAGCGAAACAATCATTTATGCGTAAAAATATGTAAAATGGCACACTATAGATATCAACATTATCATGCCCTAAAGGAAGAAAAACTGACTGAATAACGAATGTATCTAGAAATTTATTCAAAAAGTAGCAAGTATTCCTTATTAAATATATAAATATCATCACAAACTTTGTTGGTTTGCCCCTTAAAAAAGAAGTATATTAAACAACACCGCTGTTAGTAATTAATGCAGTGAAATCAAATCAAATAAAATCTGTTACTGGTAGTCTGGTCTTCAATAACAATGAGATCACCACTGCGCAGGTGCTCCATATTCCTGATATTTTCCAGGATAACAATTCGAAGTTTAATGTCAAGATTGGTGTGTTTGAAACAGTGTCTATATTGAATGTTTGAGTAGAGGCAATTAAAAATGGATGGTGATATTGCTCCAGGTCAGATTTAAGTTTCAGATCAACGATCGTTTATCAAAATTGAAGCTTTACGTGGTCGAACGCCGACACAAATTTATGAATTATTGAAATGTGTGGTGAGTCAACAGTAGATCGTAGCGCAATTTCCCTTTGGTCTCAAACGTTTCGTCAAGGTCAGAGCAGCGTCGAAGGCGAGCAACACTGAGAACATCTAGGGACAACACATCGCCAGTCATTACCACCATTTTGGAGGAAGACACGTTTGACCTGTGAAGGAATAGTTAATGAATCTGTAACATCAAAATCATTTGTACAACAAATTTTAACTGAGGTGTTACAAAAATATATCGCGTGATGAGTGCCACATTTGCTGTCAGATGAAGGACGAGCAAAGCGTAAAGAAATTTCAAAGCAGTTAGGCACGTTGCTGACAAGAAGATGAAGAGTTTTTAAAGCGCTTTGTTGCCATTGATGAGACATGACCATGTGACTTTGAACCCGAACTTGTCCCAATCAGCATCCATCTTCTCCATGCCATTCTAAATGTCGCTGGCAACAAGGTGAAACAAATGGTCATCGTGGCCTACGATCATGAGGGCATTATTGCCTCTAATCATGTGCCACTTGGAAGATCAGTAGATTACTATGCAGCATTTCTTCGTCAGAAATTGAGCCTGAAAATTTGTGAGTAGCGGCCAGAGATGTTGGAAGCTGGTATCCTCATGCTTCATACAACTTGTCTTCACCGATTACAAGTGGGAAGCACTACTTCACACCACCTCCCCTATAAGCCTTATATGAATCCTTGCGATTACGATGTATTCCCCAAGCTCGAGGAATCGTTGCGTGGACAGATTTCTGTCTTTAGAAACATTGAGTGCAGCCATGGTCCAACGCGTCAGGCAGCTCAGCTTCAGCAGACAGTTAAATGATATTCAAAAGCTTACCCGAACGTTGGACGTGAAGGAGACTGCACTGAAAGGCTTTTAATGCATATTAGTTATTTAAATTAACCGCTTTTGTGCATTACTTCTGGAATAACTCTGGTAAATGTCTCACTACCACAGTCAACTCTAAATTGTATCCATCTGATATTACTCTTTTCTTTCGTTGCTGTCGGACCTTAAAACATTTAAGCAATTTTCAGGATTCAATTAACTAAAGTAGTTACTATTTCTACACGCAGAGACAATTATAGAATTCTTTAGAAATATTAAAACGTATAAGAAATTTTATCTTAAAAGAACCGACTTTTTTGTTTTTTTGCTATCGCAATACCGCAGCATTGAAATCAACTTTTAAAGTGCATTTGGATAGAAAGCTTTTGCAACCCAACCTGTGTTTACTGCCCATACCGTGAATGCCTGGAGGCAGTCCCTTGCCATTATCAAAGTTTACTTCTTTTAGGAACAGACATTTCCCAGCGACTGCTGAATTCAATTGAATATGCCCAAGATTAAGTGCGTCGTATCACCCAGTCCATTAGGAACTAAACTAGAGTAAACACGCCCTCTGAGAGAAAATTTAAAAACCTTCCCTGCCGTGACAAAGGCACAAAGTTATCTTAATGAAAATTCTAGAGGTGCATTTGATATTGATTAACAATTAGGATATTTTTAAAGAACGTTTACCGAGGCAGAAACAGTGGGAGTGTTTACAATTGACTACAACATGATGTAGGACAGTTATTAACAATCCGAAGTGTTTGACTGGGTTATGGATTTCTCATTAAAAGTTAGTTGTCTGTACGGTTGTTACGAAATGAGGTTTGCAAACAAAGATTTTGTCGCTGACTCGGCATTTACAGAATTTATGGATAATGTTATATGGTTTATAGCTTGGTTTCCTTTTCATAAAAAGGAAATTATGTTCAGTTTTTGAAATGCAGGTGTGTGTACCTAACAAACGACTTCTTTCCACCATTACATTCCATATAAAAACGGATAAATGGATGTAAAGGACATAAAACATACTGGAGTGCCTTTTAGCCTTCTTTAACATGTCAGGAAACCATCATTTCTCATCTTTATGTTCATTCTGCGCAATCTCAAACCTTCCAGTATTCCAAATACCACGAATCTTCTTAGGTTGGAATTTTATTTCCATCCCTTCCTTTTAGTGTTTTTTTTTTTTTTTTTTTTTAATTTTTGTATTCACTTCACTTCTTTACATATATTTCTATATGATGTTTGCTATGAGATCTATTTCGAGTTAATCCTGGTTTCTTAAATCGATTACTTCTGTCGCATTGAGTATATGCAACATCCAGATGAGTTCATGTGAAGGAGAACCATTTATCCGGACCATCTTGGATTGTGTAGCATTCATCACTCCATATTACGTTCTGCCACTGCTGTAAAATCTGCTGCTTCAATCCTCTGTACCAGAATAGAGCGTGAAGTGCACTGCTCGTAGTAATGGAGGTTTTCTTTAAAGTTTTGTCAACTACCTCTTTAGTCAGTTCTTTATCCATTTTGCCAATTTCGTATCTCACTCTTTATCCATTTCAATCGAACAAGGTTAGGGATCAATTTATAGCTGTGTGCTTGACTTGGGGGATAATTGGTCGCGTTATATTTCCGACAGGTTGATTGGCGCATGAGGTGTAATAATACATATCGTATTGTTACGCATCTTGCGCCAGGATCTACATCTTTTTCTTGTCCCATTTTTCTCTGTGCCTTTTATTGATGTTATGAAACGTCAGGACTTGTATAGGGTTTTATACTGTATATTAACTTTATATAAAATTGCGTTATTATTTTCAAAGGACGAAGGACCCTATATGATGATCAAAAATCGTTATCTTTTTTGGATTCAGCGTGTAATGCTTAATATAAGACACCCTTAAATCTTAAAATTATTAAGGGTTATAAATTTTAAAAATATATGTTGGATTTTGATTGATGTTGAACAGTTTTCATAAAAAAAAATATTCTGTGTATACTGAAGCACGAGCACATGATTTTAGAGAAATTCCCAACTCGTCATTTGGGCAATGAACGCTGCTAATGAACTGCTGAATCACTAACTAGTATTTCAGTATTCAAGGGATGCTCAGAGGGGGCCGGATCAAATACCCTGGGGCTAAAATTTTAGTTCCAAACTTTGACCTTTCCTGGATAAAAGCAAAGGCCGCGTGATTAAAAGAATTTCTCGATCACTACCTATTTTTATGGCCTAGTAGGTTTCCTGGCCAGAACCTATTTTGAGTCCGATTAGAGAAGGCCAGTTGGTTTCAACTAGAAAATAGGCGAATCTAACACAGAACATGCGCAATATAGTCTAACTCGTTGATGCACGTAACCACCCACCACCTCGAACAACAACACACATACACACAAAAGCTGAATTGCTGTATACTTCCCAATCTTTGTGACTTTTTCACGAGTCATCCATCAAGATTGAGAAGAACGAGTACGAATCCTCTTTTGTTTTATATTCTTTCAAGTGGGTTTAGTTACCTTTAAAGTACTCGCCATTTGTTTTGGGCTGCGTGCGCACATCTTAATTGCTTTTGCCATACAAATGAGCAATATTAGATGCATAAAAACGATATATCATATTTTAAGTTCAATAAAGTTTATATCAAACCCGCAATTAAGGACCCGGTATTATCCAATCAGTGGCTTTGTTTTGTTTTATGGTGTCTGTCTTGGTGACTTATTATTTTAAGAAATGTGAAAAATACTGTTTTTTACGTGTTCTATAAAAACAGCTCTCTAGCACAAGTTATAGAGTTAAGGCGAGTGAAAAAGTAATCTAAATATTTTATAATTTCTGGAAATAAAAACAAATTAGGTAGTTTTTATATTGTTTTATTGCAGATTGGAGTATCAAGGAACGCATTTCTGTATATAGAATAAAGTACGCATTCGTTTAGTGCGTAAAACAAATCAGTCAGACCCTTCGGATAAACGGGGTTATTTCTATATAGGCAGATTTTAATATTGTATGCTCGAGAAGGTTTTTTATTGCAAGTTTAATTCCCATGGACTCTAGAGTCCATGAAAATCTAAGCGACTATAACAGGTCCTATTTGACTAAATCGAAAAAATAACGATTCTTGTATTTATTATATATACGAGAGGAGACAAGGGCGTTCATACTGAAATTATTACAAGATTATCAGCTATAAATTCATTCGGCAATCCAATTAACCTTTTCCAAAAGTTTTAAAGACTACAGAGGTGGTGATGATGATTCCGTTATGCTTCAAGCTGTCAGTGACAGTGTCACAGTTCCTGTTAGCATGCTAACGACTTGAACTAAACCTTATTGGACTAGTGCCAGTGATTGCTGTCGTATTGACTCATTGCCCAAAGCCACGAAATAAGCCGGAGGCACTCTACAGGTAAATTAAAGCCAACAGTTTCCAGCTTTATTAATACGTTGCCAGAACGGGTCACGGAACGTTTGCGTCCTGTACTCGTGTTGCTTGTGATTGTGGGGTTTCATATATCCTCTACGTCAAATACTGTCTACCATGCATTTCTGACGAACATTTATCATGAAATGGCGATTCTCTAAATGTTTCATTTCTGGGAGTCAATATCTCGATTCTGCTATTTATTCAATCAGTCATAAACATGCAGCTCCGGCTCCTGAATCCAGGTTTAACACTTTTAGTTTGTTGATTGTAATATAATATATTTTAGCTTTGTTTCGCTTTTATTGAAAATAAATTCATTATTTTTTTCTTTTACCCACACAAGGTACTTCCTGATTAGCTAATTGACAACAATTTTGCTTATTAACGAAGAATTTTGCCCTAATATCATAATTATCAGATATTTTATGCGACCAACAAAATGAAAGTGCTAGAATAATTGTTTAAAGATCATTTGTTACAAATATTGCAGCTGTTACTAAATTTGTTTTAGATACTTATAGGCAATAAATTCATTCTGAAATAATTTCTTCAATTAAAAGCTTGAAAAATTAATATATAGACGTGTTAATCACATTAGCTAATATCTGAGGTACAATAACAAATTTTATTATTAAAAGATAAATAGACAAAGCCGCTTATAGATTTATACACCGATTTTTAGAATAAATCATGCAGCACAAGTAATATGGATTTTCATGATTTCTGGTTTATTGACTTTTATTTCTAAGTAGCTAATAAATCATAAGAAAAATAAATCAGCGTATCACCATAATAAGGGTTTTGTAATGATTTACCCTTTCACTGTTTCTTTGCATCATTAATGGCATGCTTTTATTGAAGTTCGAAAGAGTGTAATTTATTTAAACTCCTTTCTAAGAAATAGAACTACTACCTTATTTTCTTTCCCTTTTTCATATTTCGCTCGCTTTCTGCTTATTTATTCTGAATATTCGAAATAAACAGTAAAGAAAATAATAAATAAATAACGATCTTTGAAGATTGTAATATTAAGCATCGAGAATTGAAGTCAGAACCGACTCAACGATTTTGTTTTATATACATTTCAAATAAATAGAGTATTTATTGTCAGAAATAGGGAAGTCCATCACACCCTTGTAGCTGAGGTAGGTAACAAAATTTCTACTTTGTATAAATAGACGATCTTTGGTACCTGGACCTTACTTGTATTTGAAGGCAATATTTTATACACAGAATTTAGTTGCATGTCTAGCTAACATTTGAGATAGTTTAAAAAACGAAAGTTAATCTGTAGGCTTGCAGTTGTTGGTTGACGCTGGCAGTTGCGATTAAGGTAACGTTTCTTTGACAGGACTTCCAGTGGTGATGCTTTCAGCTGTTTCGGATCAGGTGGCCAAGCCAATGGCTCACAAATTTGTGACGATTGATTAGTTTAGGTGCAGAGTTAGGTTAAGATTGCGTAGCTGCCTGGTTTTTGTGTTCTGCCTGGATGGAGATTTAGTTAATTGTACGGCTGGGAGAAACAGACACTTCTGAGAATATTTTGCACAGGAGAGAGATATATTCGCATACTTTACAGTAGATATAAGGGCTTGAACTGGAGTTTCTGGTACATTTTCTGCCTGAGTGTTGTGAATATATATATTCTCATTTGCAGTCAGTTTAGCCCTCTGGGGATTAGGTATTTAAGATAGAGGAATTTTCTCTATTTGGGGAGTCTGTGGGACTCCTTACCATTTTTCTGATCTGTACTTGAGAATAGATTAGATGCATCACTGTGGGGTTTTGCGATTATTGCAACATTGCGTACAGTTATTTTTATTTATTTATTATTATTATTATTTATTATTTTTTGTTATTTGGCCACATCTGCATAGTGGTAGGAAAAAGAGATTCTTGTCAGAGGTTTCGCCCAGATATTTATGAGACTCATTTTTGATCCTGGAGTGCCTTTCTTGAGAATATCTTCTGGAAAGCATACGCAATTTGCACACTTAATGGTTAGAGTGAAGGTTTGATTTTTTTTAATATTATATCTAGATTTGGAAGTGATAAAGATTTTTAAATCGTCTGCATATGATATGAGGTTGGGAGTGAATAAGTGGCTGTAGATGCTGCGAAGATAATTGTCTCTAGCTGAAATGTGAGTCTAGTTTTAGGACTGAGAGTGGTTTTGTTGGTTGTCCCAATTCTAGGCAGGTATCTTTGGTTCATGCATCACTTAATAACGTGCAACAGGGAAGTGTTGATTATAAGTATTGGAGGCGTTGATGATTACGGTTGTATGCTGTCTTCGATGGATATGTTGTCTTGGTGCAGGAAGTTTATTTTTTGTCGAATAGCAGATTGATTAACCAGCTGATTTATGACTTTTCTGTTTACTTTTGAAATGCAAATTTAATTCAGGTGTGGTTATTATAGTAGCCTGTTTGTATGCTGTTTTCTTTGTTAAATGTGTATGCCATTTTATTACAGAGTATCCCAGGGATAGAGGCGCCTCCGTGAGCAGGGGCAGCAGTGCGTAGCACACGCTTTTTGATTAGACCGGGGTTCAAGCCCGTGACCACCAAATACGGAAGATGCGGAAAGGTCAGGGAATGACCACCGCATATCCCCGGAGCAATATGGCCTTAGTTTCTAATGCTCCTGACAACTAATTAATAACAATAACAACCCCAGGGATAGAATTTTAAGAGCTCTACCATTTCTCATTATTAAGGAATTTTGATAATGCAATTAATTTCTGTTTATTGATGTGAAGGGCTTCCTTAAGATGACGAACTTACGGTTGGTTGTGATCTGATTTTAATTTGGTAGTAGAGATTTGTGTTGTACCAGTATATCCTGCGATGTTTGCAAAGATGAGCTCAAGCATTTGGTTGCCCCTAATATATGCAGTGTAAGTTCTATGAATATTATACTGGAAAAGTATTTTCCAAGAGATATGTGTTCTGAACTTTGGGAAGGGAGGCATGTGTTGAAATGACCAGTATTATTTTTTTCTTTGTTTCTTGAGCCCTCGTGGGTAGCATAGTTTGTAGAATTGCTCCTCCCCACAAAAGAATTTTTATGTGCCTTCTTCATAATGTGGCTAAGTTAGTCTAATTCCAAAAGAAAGCTTTGCAACGATGCTGAACATTTTTGATGATGGAAGAAAGTAGCAAAAGGAAGTGTTAGGTAGTTAATGTTATTTATAAACTCAGAAATTTAGGAATAAATCAGGAGCAGTGAAATAAGAAACAGCCCAGCGAACGCATAAACATAAAAATTATGCGACTAAATTTATTTTTCAGTTAAATAAAATTTATCCGTAAATATTTGAATCATCATTTTCGTCTACAGGTATCTGCTGAAGTTCTAAGTCAATAGCATATATTTTTTAAAATGTATTCCATAGAGAAGATTTAAATTTCAGTTTTCGTGCTCAGTAAAATCATTCAAAAATTGTCATCCGAAGAATTAAGTAATTAAAATATATTTTATTTACATGTGAAAAAGCAATTTAGTTCGCAAATAATTAAGCCAGGTGGAAGAATCTGGTAGGTCTGTTTTCAATCTTCGATTTGTAAAAAAAAAATCAAATTCTACTCCAATTTTAATTTGACAATCTGTATTTTCCTACTGAGCGATTTAAATTATCTTCAGTCTTTTTAATTTAATTCAAATGATTTTAAACAATGTATTTACGTGTTTTTTTTAAAAAATAAGTGGAAAATAGTAATTATAATTGTACACCGTTTGGAAAAAAGGATCCTTCAGCAATTTTAATAAATTCGCATTGCACTGAATATTAAAGTTGTTGATCGACTGCTTGGTGTTCAATTCCCACTGATTCATACATGGACATATTGGGCTCGGTTATAATTAAAAAAAAACAAAAAAAAACTGAAATTAATATATCCTTTTTATAACTCCCTCCCTTTTCTTCAATCTTTTCTTCATTCTGAATTTGTCTTTCTTTTTCTACACTACTATTTTTCTTTTTGATTTTATAATCACTGATCTCTGTCTCTCAGAAAGTTCCTCTAACGTCAACGTTTTCCTGGACAGCCGATGCAAAATGTAATCCGAGAGTACGCATCAGTGCACGTGGCGCTGTACTAGTTCTAGTACGGATTTCACAATTCACCTGGATGGAGTAGTTAATCTAGCAGTAGTGTACACAGTACGAGTGCGGCCAGAGAAGTTTAGCTGCTCAACTGACGCTGCATGTTCCTTTGTAGGAGAGATCAGCAAAGAAAGTGTAGAGGAGTGTGGCAAAATAGATCTCGTACGTTCGAGTTTATAAAATAAAATATTCAGCAGACAGCTGAACGGGAATAGGGGGTGAGATGAGTAATTCATCGCGGTAAATAGATTTTAGGAATTTTATTTCTTTAACAAACGTTACGTAGACTTAATAAAACGTTAGATTTCAATAAAATAGTTCAAGCATAAATTAAATTTTGTCAGAAAAAGATCTGGGAGTCTCAGCAAGCGAAATTATCTCCGATTGTATGTCTTATTGTGTATACGGTCTTCAGTTGGACTGAAATGTCTTATCAACTTTTCAATAGCTGAATTCAATTAACTTTCTTGAACTAAGTTTATAATAGAATGCGTTCGTTTTATTTCTTGTTACTCCAAGCTAGTTTCTCTTTTCGATGGAGCGCAATTCCTTTAATTATATGAAATCGAGGAAAGAAAATCCAAACTGCGAGCCTTCTGCGCTATTATTTATTGATACCGGGATTTGAGAGATAAAAATATTGAAGTTTATTTACAAATGAGAAACAGTTTCAAGAGTTGTTGTTTTGGAAAAGTTATATCACTTTTAAAACAAAGTTGTAAACTTTTCGTTTAAATAAATATTAGTTCACTTTTTTTTTTAATACGATAAAAAACAAAAACTTTCCACTAGCGGTTATAAACATTGGTTTATAGTTGTTGAATGAATATTGTATCTGATAGTACTGTACAAGATATTTTATTCCTAAATTTCCTAAAATTCCTAAATTTGTTTTCTACATCAGCATGTTCGGGAGGCAACTAGAGGGAGTAATACTCTTGATTTGATTATCAGTAGTGATTCTTCATGCATTCAGAATCTGCAGATAAATGAACCACTTGGTGGCAGTGATCACAGTGTGCTGAAGTGGGAGTTACTCAAAGAGGTAACTACCATTAGGGGTAAAGGGAAGGGGTATTGCTTTCGTAAAGGCGACTACAATGGACTGAGACAGTATTTAAATTCTATACAGTGGGATCAACTGATGATATTGCCAACAGCAAATTCAAAATGGGAAGCATTCAAAGAACTTATCGTGGAAGCTACTAGGCTTTACATACCAACTAAGAAATATTGTTCAAGGTTTAGGCCTAAATGGTTGTCAGATGAACTAATGAGGCATATGGCAGAGAAGAAAAATGCATGGGATACATACAAATTAACACGTGACACGGATGCCTATGATAGATACAAGTTGATCTGTAACCAAGTTACAAAGGAGGTTAGGCAGGCGAAGGCAGATTACGAGAGATCCTTGGCAAGGGATGCGAAGAAAAACAGCAAAGAGTTCTTTACTTATGTAAACTCTAGAAGGAAGGGGATGAATCAGATTGGTCCACTTGAGATCGATGGGTCAACTGTTGATGACCCTGCTCGGGTAGCTAACAAACTAAATGAATATTTTGCATCGACATTCACACATGAGGAGTTATTCAGCGAGGGGAATGCCAGAGGTGTATTCAACTCTAGCAGTAAGCTAGAGAATCTTGTAATAACTGAGAGCAAAGTGGAGGAGAAATTGTTGAAGATAAACACAAGAAAGGCACCTGGGGTGGATGGGATCTATCCAGTTATATTAAAGGAGGCAGCAAAGGAGGTAAGCAAACCCTTAGCCATAATTATGAGAGCTTCCTTGGACTCAGGGGAGGTACCCATTGACTGGAGATGTGCAAATGTGACCCCAATTCACAAAGGGGGATCAAAGGCTGACACAAGTAATTATAGACCTGTGAGTTTAACTTCTGTTCCCGGAAAATTAATGGAGGCACTGGTGAAAGAAGCACTGCAGGATCATCTAGACAAGACTTCAGTTATAGCTAGGACACAGCATGGTTTTGTTAAGGGGAAGTCTTGCCTGACCAATTTGATTGGATACTATGATGCAGTCACAAAAGAACTGGATGCAGGGAATAACTTTGATATTATATACTTGGATCTTAGAAAGGCTTTTGATACTGTTGCACATGGAAGACTGCTGCACAAATTGGAGCAGTGTGGCATTGGAGGCAAGTTGCTGCTATGGATAAAGGGGTGGTTGAGGGGGAGAAGACAGAGAGTGGTAATCAATGGACACTGCTCATCGTGGACTAATGTTATTAGTGGAGTCCCTCAGGGTTCAGTATTGGGGCCTTTATTGTTTTCTGTATTTATAAATGATATTGATGATGGTATATCAGGCTTAATGTCCAAGTTTGCAGACGATACAAAGGTTGGCAGGGTTGTCAAGGACACTACTGACACTATGCTGCTGCAACAGGATTTGGAAAGGTTGAGCAGATGGGCTTCGAGGTGGCAAATGAAGTTTAACATTGACAAATGTAAAGTACTACATATGGGAAACAGCAACCCCAGAGCAACGTATCAACTCTGTGGTACTACACTGACAGTGGTAGAGAATGAAAGGGACCTGGGGGTGGTGGTGCAGGCAGATATGAAGTTCTCTGAGCAGTGCAGACGAGCTGCAAGAGTAGCTCATGGTGTATTGTCAATGATATATAGAAATTTTTCTAGCAGGGATAAGGAGGTGATTATTCCCTTGTATAAGGCAATGGTCAGGCCACACCTAGAGTACTGTATACAGGCCTGGAGGCCTCATTTCAGGAAGGATGTAGAGCTGCTGGAACGAGTACAGAGAAGGGCAACTAGATTGGTGAATGGGACAAAGGGGTTCTCTTACGAAGAAAGGCTTAAGTTTTGCAAATTACAGTGTCTGGAAACTAGGCACCAGCGGGGTGATCTGATAGAGGTGTACAAAGCCTTGAATGGTTTGAGCATGCTCAATGCTGATGGGATTCTTCCTCTAGCTCAGAAAAATCACCTGAGAGGGCATAAATTCAAATTGAGGAAAGACAGATGTAGGATAGATGTGCGGAAATTTGCCTTTAGCCAGCGGGTGGTTGGTGGGTGGAACAGACTTCCATCCCTTGTCGTGGAAGTTGATAGCCTAAATAAGTTTAAGGCTCAGCTGGACAGGTATTTCGAACGAACAGAGGGGTGAAGTGGAAGTGGTTATTTTTATTTATTTATGTTACTTTTTTTTTTTTTTTTTTTTTTTTTTTGGCTGATGCTGCATAAGCTTGCTTTCTTGCATCAAATGCCTCTACTAATGCTAATGCTAATGCTAATGCTAATTTCTCTACTGATGTGAGTTCATCACCACATCTTCGACTACTCACTGATCTTTAACAAAGCATACAGCGTTATAAATTGCTAATTTAATTTTACTACATCTCACTAGATGGCAGTATATAAGCTTACTCTGTGTACTGATGTTCGAAATTTCCAAATAAGCTTTAAAAAGTTTGAATACACCAGGAGCAAGATTTCATTCCTTGGTTAACTTTCTCACAGTTATCAGCTACACTACTTCTATTGGTGTGTACTGCGCAATGAGGTGAGGCAAGTGCTTCCTAGAATAGAAGTTATTGCAAAAAGTTTTTTACATATTTTGCAAGAAGTTACACATAAAGCTATACACAAAATCTAAGGAAGTGCATCCAGTTGACATAGATGGACAGTGCAATGTCGAGTCAGTTTTGTGTGACATAAGCACTGGGAAAGCAAAAATGAGGGTAGGTGTGTGTTATAATGACTCTGATGAATACAATGAACAATTATACAGAGAAATGGAGCAGGCCAGTAAATCATAGTGTCTTATAATGGGGGATTTTAACATTCCAGATATTAACTGGATCTTGTAGGTTGATCATTCGCACACTAACAAGACTTTTGTGGATTTATTGGATGATTGTTTTCTGCAGCAGCATGTTCCAGAGACAACAAGAGGGAGTAATACTCTTGATCTAATTATCAGGGATCAATAAGATTGGTCCTCTTGATATCGATGGCTTGACTGTAGATGATCATTCTCAGACAGCTGCCAAATTAAATGAGTATTTTGCATCTACATTCACACATGGGAGTTATTCAATGAAGAGAGGGCTGGATGTTTATCGAACTCTAACAGGGAGTTAAATGATTTTGTAATAACTGAGAGCAAAGTGGAGGAGAAACAGTTGAAGTTAAATATAAGAAAGTCACTCGGGGTGGACGGGATATATCCAGTTATATTAAAGGAGGCGGTAAACGAAGAAATCAAACCCTTAGCCATAATAATGAGAGTATCGTTGGATTCAGGAAAGGTTCCCACTGGCTGGAGATGTGCAAATGTATCTCCAATTCACAAAGGGGGTCGAAGGGTGACACGAGTAAATGCACACCTGTTAGTTTAACTTCTGTTCAGGGGAAAATAATGGAGTCACCGGTTAAAGAAGCATTGCAGGATCATCTAGACAAGACAGTAGTATCGATTCAGACACAGCATGGGTTTGTTAAGGGGAAGTCATCCCTGACCAATTTGATTGGATACTATGATGTGGTCACAAAGGAACTGGATGCTAAAAATAATTTTGATATATATTTGGATTTCAGGAAGGCTTTTGATACTGTTGTACAAGGAAGACTACAGTACAAATTGGAGCAGTATGGCATTAAAGGGTAAGTTGCTACAATGGATAAAAGGATGGTTGAGTGGGAGCAGACAGAGTGGTAATCAATGAACACTGCTCAACACCGCACTCCTCAGGGTGCGGTGTTGGGTCCATTGTTCTGTTCTGTATTTAATAATGATGTTGATGAAGGTGTATCAGGCTTAATGTCGAAGTTTGCAGATGATACAGGGTTGTTAATGACAGTATGCTACTGCAAGAGGATCTAGAAAAGTTGGGCAGATGGGCTGAAAAGTGGCAACTGAAGTTTAACCTTGACAAATGCAATGTACTGCATATGGATAGCAGCAACCCCAGAGAAATGTACCAACACTGTGGTGTTAAACTCAGGGTAGTTGAGAATGAAAGAGACTTGGGGGTAATTGTGAAGTCAGATATGAAATGTTCTGAGCAGTGCAGGCAAACTGCCAGAGTAGGTCATGGGGTGTTGTCAATGATATACATGAATGTTTATAGCAGGGAGGTGATTATTTTCTTGTATAAGACAATGGTCAAGGCCACGCCTTGAGTACTGCGTACCGATCTGGATGCCTCATTTTAGGAAGGATGTAGAGTTGTTTGATCGAGTACAGAGAAGGGCGACAAAGGGGGTGCTCTTACGAAGAAAGCCTTACGTTCTGCAGTTTTCAGCATCCGGAAACTAGGCACCTGCAAGGTGATCTAATTGGAGTATATAAGGCCTTAAATAGTTTGAGCAGACTCAATGCTGATGGGATTCTTCGTGTTGCTCAGATTACAAACTTGAGGGTGGCATAAACTGAAATTGACGAAAGGCAGTTTGTCGAAACGATGTGCGAAAATTTACAGTTAGCCAGGGGGTGGTTGATTGCTGGAACAAACTTCCATCTGTCGTTGTGGAAGTTGATAGCTTAAATAAATTCAAGGCAGAAGTAGACAAACATTTGGAATGAATGGATCAGTGAAATGGAAAGGTTTTTTTTGTATATGCTTGCTTTCTTGCATCATATACTTCTGCTAATGCTAGTTTTTGCATGTTTTTAGAATATTTTGGTATGGGGACTGTAAACTATCCTTAGAGTTGGTATTAATCGGCATTATAATGAGAAGATTGTTTCCCTTCATTCAGTAAATTCATTAATAGATCCCACTTCAACTATTAAGGGATCTGATGATTCTTCGTTTTCGCTAAGAGCGTAAACGTGCATTGATATAATGAACTGTTTTTAACTGCCATTTCTTTGTTGCCAGTAATGAATATGGATTCGATTCCAGATGTGAGATGGTTTATATGTGATAGATTAATTCCTGATGGAATTCAGAGAAATATATTACAATAATTCCGTCGATTTATTTGAAAACACAAAACATTTTATAACAGTTCATTTTGACTCCAGTATCATTTGTAATTAATGTTCTTAAAAATGCATATAAAATTTAAAGTTAGAATCTAAGGCAGTCAGTCTAGTTTCTTTGATAATTTGCTAGAATTACTGTTCGATGAATTTGACCCACTAGCATTCTAACTCCCCCCCCCTCCCCAAACTTTCATCCTGACAAATGGACCGCAAGTTTCACGCAGTTTATGGGCAAGATATATTGGCATTACATGACCTAAGTTGGAAATGCTTATATTCTAAAATAACTCAACCCAATCTGTCTTTTGTCACCGTTTGCTATTTACTCATTCCATTGATATTTTAAGGTTGATTATGGGAAAAAAAAAGGCCAGAAAAAACCTTTCCAAAGATTTTATTCCAAATTGTTATTCAAACGCACGGACTGTCGATATGTTTCATGGGAATAAATTCTGATGAAATCTGTCTTGGCTTTCAAAGTTACCTATGAATATTGTTATTGTATTTCAATAAATGACTTTTCAAGTTAATTTTGACAATACGGATATTGGATTACTTAGATAATACAGAAAATTACTATTTCAGATTATTGAAAAAAAAAAACAAAAAACAAAAATGGTAGACGTACGATTCCAACTTTGTTTTAATAACAATACTATGTCACAGACTTCTAACGACTTCTCGAATTTTTTGAAAAGAATACCAAAATCAAATTTATATATTGAATGAAAATAACAGTTAGCACCTCTAATAGAGAAATGATATGTTTGAAAAGCATTTTATGTAAAATGCAATGCCCCATTCTGTACATAATCGGGATTGCTGAACTGCCGTAATCACTGTACATACACCATACATCTTCTAATGTAGGCAAATTATTTAAGACTTCTTTTTTTACCAGCTGGGAATGTTCGTCACGTGATGGCCACAGTAGTGATAAACAGAAGTATCAAATAATTCAAGTTGCAAAATGTTATTTCAGCTGTTTATTTCTGTGTACGTTTGAAATAAATCTCCTTTCATGATCCCACTCTCATTTCAGTGCATTCTTTTCTATCTCCTACTCTGAATACTCTTGATTTCACTTTTTAACAAACTGAATGACCAAAAAAATTATTAAGAAAACAAAGTTTTGCTAGCGTTTCGTAATACAACGCTCCTGCGAAGACACCCACCACGAATTGGTGAACTTCCTCGAATATATTATCGCATTCTACCGGCCATTGTGCAAGTAAATTTCTAATTACAGCGGAGTTTCAAATGGATCCCGGCATGTTTCTTAGTTCACAGACATGTTAGCAAGCTGCAGTGAGGTACGACGGAAAAAATCCAATATCTGCATGTAAAACTCCACATTTAGTGGGAGTATCTATGGAAACGCGTGCTGAGATGCTAATTTGTTGCTAGATTCCTTAAGCAGGAGGGACAACAAGAAGAAAGGCACCACTTGGATATAGGATTTGTATCAGGAACAGATTATATTAGGCAGAATAAAGACCGACCCAGAAAGAGGATTAAGTTTACCTTCGACAAATAGACAATACCTCATCTAAAGGACTTGAATACAATGCAGGTGGGATCGCAAACATTCTCTTTCGAATTTTACGCCACTTACTTTCCATTTGTTCTCTAAGGAGTTAACTCTGAAGAAACGCTATTATTGTTTAGCCCCAACTGCACTGTTTGTTGTTGTGATAACATGAAAATGAAAAAGGAGACAATTTTTTTAAATAAGGTAAAATCAGACCATTATCTAATGAGCTGTCGTATATTTTACTTAATTTAAGCCATGTTTCCAAAATATTAGTAATAATTAGAAAAACAATTAGAAATTCTTATTCCAATATCGGGAATGATCTACTTTTTATGAAGTAGACATTTCGTATATTAAAGGTCCGTTAAAAACATGGTGTATTCGTTTGCCAAACTTTTGCGTTTCCAGAAAATATTTATATATATGTTCAAATGTATAAATTCGAGTTTTACAGAATTGCATATAAAGGAGAATTGAAGGTTGTATGCTAATTAAACTGCCGAGCACTTTAACAGTTATTAAGGTTTTCGAAATATACTTTTTTCCTGTAAATTTTCTTTTAAGTACTAGTGCTGACATCTATGTATATAGGAAATTAAACCGAGCAGACATATATATCTGCTCGGTTTAATTTCCATTATTTGAGGTATTTCGGATGTTTTTATTTTCTTAATAAATAATTTAAGAAGTTAAAATATAATTCCTGCTTTTTATTATCTTTCAATTTCATCGAATAGGAGTTTATTTGAAGGCAACAAATGTACTACAGAGTAGAACATTATATATATATTTAATTAATAAGTATTTAGACAGACTATTAAGTAGATAATGACCGAAGTATCGTCATACTGCTTGCTGGCGCTCCTTGGAAAATGCAAAAATTGGAATTAAAAGATGGCGCCCTCCAAATTTGGTGCCCAGGGCACGTGCCTCATCTGCCTTACCCTAGATCTAACGGTCACCAAATCAGGGGGAAGTCATTCAACATGTAATCATTAAATGCAGCAATTTTTAAAGAATGCATTAATTTTAAATATTACTTAAATTAAGGAAGGAACTTTTGTAAAAATTTTCAGTCACGTGAACGATTTCTGTGTAGTGTTTATCCACGTATTAAGCTAAGTGCTTAATCGAAATTCGCTGTACGAAAACGGGACATTTTTGGATATTGCGAAACACGAACCTCACTGTATATAATCCGCCATTTTGATTTTAATAATTATTTAAAACTGTAGGGAATGGTTGTGAAGTAATTCAATACAACTACCATTTAATACGTGTAAGTGCATGCATATTGAACCAAAACTTGCATGATCGGTCGTTTCACTCTAGTAATTAAGAAACTTGGTGGAAGAATCTTTACATAATGTAAACACGCGCATCTGAGCTGACTATAACACATGCATGCGTGCATTGAAAGACTGCAATAGTTGCTAGTATACCGGTTGCATTAGTTTTATCAGGCTGAGCTGTGTATAAACCAGACTACCATCCAACTTTTCACGCTGCATAAATAATAGTTAGCTTTATAGTTATGACTTGGGTTCTACAACCGTTTACTATCTTCAAATCAAATCAGAGGGATGCGTATCATTTCACTCATGCGTATTATATGAGGAGGAACGACTTGTATTAGCACATAGAAAGGCACGCTGCTTCTTATTTATAATGAATTTATCCGAATTCAAAAGGAGCGTTGAATTAGTGAAAATATTCGACTGCTGTATTTGATTATCAAAATTAGTCATGTACAAACGCGAGTAATCAAATATATGCTCTAATAAATAGAAAATTTATCTAGAAGAGAAAAATTGAATCTAGTTAACGTGTGATGCAGAGATCTTATCAGAATATTGGGACTTTGCTCGTTTAAATCATCATATGCCTTCGAGTGCAATGAAGGTGCCAGTGAATAGCATCGTTCACAGGACAAGGTAACATAATGATATTTAGTGCGGGGATATAAATATGTAAGATCGGTATTGCTAATATTTAGAGCATAAATATATCTGCTGTTTTAAAGCGTGCCATCTTTTTATGATTTAAATGCCATAAGAGGTTTGAAAGAAGAAATATGCTTTCATTGGCTTCTTTTTTTTTTTATCCCTCCCGTGAGGTTCACGAGTATTGTAATAGTAATCCAGTTCTAATTTCTAGTAAGCCACAATTCTAATTGTGGCGTAAATAATTAATTTTAACAACGGAAGGATTTAGTTTTGAACATGTATTGAAATGTTTAAATACATGTTGAAAACTGTTATGAAGTCCACCAGATACTCTCCTCTAATTTCAAAAATTGATCTACGAACTTTTCGTTTCTTTGATTTTCTTCTGGTCCTTCTACACTACTCTACAAAATTAACAGAACTCGTAGAAAACGTGGTCTAACTCGTACGGCTTGCGATGAAGCGTCGGACAGGTATAAGGGACATATATATGAAAATGGTCACCACTACGCAACTCTATACAAGATGCTCGAAAATATGGTCACATGAGATCTGAACGGTATAATCCCTCCAACGGCTAAACAGGCCTGATAGCGGTGAACCATGAGAGGGTATTTGTAAGATTCAGTAGCAACAAATCCCATTCTTCCATCAACGCAGACCTTCGCTCACCCCACATGTTCGATCGAATTTGTCTGGCAATCGTGCTGGCCGCGGCAGTCGTTGGACGTCTTCAGTTTCAAGATATTCCTCCAACATTTGAGTTCTGTATGAGAGGCACTGTCGTGCGTGGAAAGAAAATCTGGGCCATCTGCAGCTCTAAAAAGTCGCACACAACGTTCGAGGATCTGTTCTCGGTAACTCTTCGCAGTTACGGTACCCTTATCAAACGCATGAAGAGGGGGTGTGGCCGTTGATCATTATTCTTCCCCACACGAGAACACCGCTTCCACCGTAAGTGTCCCTTTCTCTGATGTTGGTGGGATTTTACCGCATTCCTCGTTGTCTTCAGATGAATAACGTCTATAATGTGTAAGTTAAAATGGGGCTCATCAGAGAACAGAACTCTCCATTTGTCAGGCTCCGAGTCGTATGTTCATGGCACCAGTTTCGATGGTTTCGGGGTTAATGGGATTTTGTTTTATAAATATATATAAAAATATACATATATATACAAACACTTTTTTATACAATTATCCAGTTCAGCAGGGAAACTCCTGATAATACGACCATCTCATAAAAATTCATAAATAACAATAAAACACTCGAAGACTAAAGAAAAAAACGTGTATGCATGCAACTGTTCAGTGTAGCGGCGGCACCTGGAACAGAGTTCAACTCCGCCAGTTATCATTATATAGTTTACAGAATGCTGTAGTTTGGCCAAATGTAAATCGCATGTGGTTTGTATGTGCCACCTTAACCGGGCTGCAGCAAAACGGTACCCATCCTCAGCACGATGAGGTGGGCCTGTATTAACTTAATTTCCCAAAAAGGGGCAGATCCTGCACCCACTGAAGTCAGTGCTAAATCGGTGGGTGCCAGCATATTTATCTAGTTCTCTAGTCTGGCTTCCTTGCATAGAGTCCACTAGAATTGAATCTTGTGAACAGAGTCCGGTTGGAAATCTTTTCACCTGTGGCTGCAGCAACCTCAAGAGACAGTTGATAAGAGGGTCTGTCTTGAGTTGATGAGAGGGTTCCGTCTTGTAGAGCGAGACAGCGCTTTGTTCTAGTTGACGTAGCCCTCGGGCGACCTTGGCCAGCTCTTCTTGCAATGGCACCTGTTTCCTGAAACTGCTTCCATAGGGTCGAGACGACACTGCATAAAACATTAAGCCAACACCTGCCGCCTGCGACTGCCGGCTTCAAGTCGACCAACGGCCTGCCATCTCAAAAAGTCATCTAAACGAAAATGATTTGCCATTCTGAGTACAGGAGATGTGGTTATCACACTAAGCAAGGCAAAAAATGGGAAAGAAGTTATATGGTTGCAGCCCGTGTTTTTATAGACATGAATAATTTGCATAATGTGTGGCTCTGTAAGGTGGTAGATGGATTTCTATTGTATACTCGGAATTTGCATGCCAGGATGCCTATTATATCAAATATTCGCCTTTGGTAACACTGTTCACAATAAAATATTCACGAAAAGCATTTCTTTCTGTTAATTTTGTCGAGCAGTGTATTTTAAAGTTCCTCTTCAGTATCCAGAAATAGTCAGCCATCATGTTGACATTTCACGATTTTGTGGGAATTAGTCGATGTGGAAGTGTAAACAACGTACCTTGACACATGTTGCAGCCCAGATTCCCTAATAAGCTCCCAACAACAGACATATGCAGGTTATCCGTTCCTCTTTTTGTCTTTTCTTCACAGTTTTCTCAAAATCTTGATTCCTCATCAGTTTGCGAATTTAGCTTTTCTTGAGTGATCGATCGGAATTTAGTACAAAAATAGTTTAAGCAGGGACCTTCTTAAGGTAATGCTTTCACTATCTGTTTTATCAAACTCAATTTGATGTGGAAGGAGGACAAATTTTGGGTCTACCAGGGGTTTACGAACTATGTTCTTTGATCCAGGCAACAAACTATCCCTCTTCGGCCAAACCTTGACATTCCAGTTGTTTACTCCTTGCCCGACTGCCCCATACCAAAAAGTAGGGCATTTTTGTGTTGCCAGATTGCTGTCCAAGTACCGTGCCTGTCACTTTACAGTCAGCACAGACCAACCCACCATGTTCTTCATACTTAATATCTGTCAACAACTTCTTCAAATTCTAGGCGCATTGTAGCCAAAGCAGCTTATGCGCCATCAAACACCCATAACAACATCTTCAAGTTCTCATATGTCTCTTTCAAGTGTACAGAGTGAGCTACTGTGCATTTTAAATGAAATTATCCACTGTGGAGCAACACACCTTTGAAATTCCTTTTTGATGAGTCAATAAAGAGTCTCCACTGTGCAGGATTGTAACCAATTCCTAAATAGTTCATTAAGTCAGTTATGTTATTGCAAAAAACCATAGAATTTTTCTCAGAAAAGTATTTCTCTGTGTCTGTCCCATGTGCTAGAAGATTTTTTGACTGAAGTCTGCAACCAAAGAGTTCTTCAGATTCCTTTGTTAAATTTTTACCAGGTCCTGGGGTCACAATAATCCCCAGGTCTTTTTCCTTCTGGAAAAAGACAGGGGTAATTGTGCAGTCAGATATGAAGTTTTCTGAGCAGTGCAGACAGGTTGCAAGAGTAGCTCATGGGATTTTGTCAATGATATATAGGAATTTTGCTAGCAGGGATAGGGAGATGATTACCCCCTTTTGTATAAGGCAATAGTCGGGTCACACCTTGAGTATTGTATACAGGTCTGGAGGCCTCATTTTAGGAAAGATTTAGAGCTGCTGGAACGAGTACAGAGAAGGGCAACGAGATTGGTGAATGGAACAAAGGGTTGCTCTTACCAAGAAAGGCTTCAGTTCTGAAAATTGCAGCGTCTGGAGACTAGGCACCTGCGAGGTGAATATGGCTTTTAAATAGTTTTAGCAAGCTCAATGCTGATGGATTCTTCCTTTTGCTCAGATTACGCACCTGGGGAGGGAGGGGGCATAAATTCAAAATGAGGAAAGACAGTTGTGGAAATTTGTCTTTGGTCAGCGGGTGGGGTGGTTGATTGCTGGAACAAACTGACAAACTGCCATCTGTCGTTGTGGACGTTGACAAATTCAAGGCTGAATTAGACAAACTTTTGGAGTGAATGGATGGATGAAAAAGGAAGGGTTTTTTTTTTTTTTCTGGCTGACTCTACATAAGCTTGCTTTCATGCATTATATTCCTCTACTAATGCTAAATTTAAATCTCTTACCGGATCGTTGAATTCATGTTGTGAAAATAGTTGAGAGTTGGACTCAATGCCTCCAGACGTGTAAACTTCATCTTGAGATGCTTCACTTTCAAGCACTTTCTGCTTCCACATTTTCCAATAAATGGAGTGCATGAGAATCGGCAGGTTAGCTCTTTGTAGGACTGGTCTAATTGGTAGATGGAATATTGGGATGCACAATGCCCTTCTTAATGCCTTTCTTACTCTTTTAATTGTGTATCTCTATATTAAATAAACAAAAATAGCCGTCATCATAGTGGTTTGTACGCTCCTGCCAAATTACAGTGGAAAAAGACGTGTGGTTCGATTCCGGATTAACACTTTTTTTTTTTGCGCCAATGGTGGAGTGAAAGTGTGCGTGAACCTCATGAAGTCGTGCATCTAGTCTGTCTCGGGTCCACCACTGAAGCGGCTGGATCATGGTATGGGGTACGTTCTGTTAGTAAATACTGGCATTACTTGCATACCATGGTTCAGTAACTCACATTTGGTGATTTTGTAGTTAAGTCAGTTTGATTTGTGTATATATTGAGAATTTCTTAAATTTCACTGGAACCTTAATGGTACTTTAATATATTACTTTAATTGTTTAAATATTTTCAAGAATAATTTAACAAAGCTAAAATATCTTCATACGTTTTAATATATTTCTTGTTATTATTAATAAATTTAATATAAATTTTCTATTGAAGTTTATACGCAACTGTTAAAACTATACATTGTTATGACCTTTTACCTCAGTTGTAGAAATTACTCGTGGGGATTGAAGCCGATGAACATTATTTATCCATTCCACCAACTTCGGTGAGATCTGCTTGAAAAAAACCAAAAAAAAAAACCGCAGCGGTCTTTAGAATTCTACATAAAATTTTAGTTCCGTAGGTGCCACCAAGATAACAAGAAGCAATGTTTGGTAAGAATGGAAACTTTTAACTTTCTGGGTTGAGCGTATCAGTACAACACATACCTATTGGCATGTGGATAATTATTGTCAAGGCACAGAGTTTACTTTTGCGTGCAAAGGAAGACTTTAATGAAAGTGCGAATGAATAAGCTTTTAATATGAGTGGATGGTTTGATCGCTTTTTTCCTGTAACAAAGAGAAAGAAAAGCAAATAAAACAACCGAAAATGAGTTCTTTCTTTAAGAAAAATGAAGCAGAATCGTTCTTGTAAAACTAAACCGGTGACTTTTTTTAAAGCTTACCCTAGATGTTTATACTAAGGAGAAAAACAGTTGGCAGCTCGAGAACACTAATTATGTGGAGAGAGGGCAAGACGTACAGGAAGTTGAGAAGGTTGAGCCACCTTTTTTTTCTGTTTAGTAACATTTCTATAATCTATTAAAAATGATAAATGTGATCTTAAATAACATCTGTGCGTTTTAGGCGCATAAATATACCGATGAGTCAAAACATTATGACTACCTACCTAATATGATTTTAGTTCTCCACGTGCAGCCAAATACAGCACGTACCCGGCGAGGCATGGACGCTACAAGATTTGTAAATGTGTCTTGTGGTATCTGGTAACCAGCAGATCCTTTAACTCCTGTAAGGTCCGTGGTTGAGATGACACAGATCGGAAGTTGCTCTTCCAACACAAACCACAGATGCTCGATGGGATTGATGTCTGGGGAAATTAGAGGCCAGGGAAATACGCGGAAGTCTTCCTCATGTTCGGCGAACCAGTCTCGAACAATCCGGGCGGTGTGGTATGGCGCATTATCCTGCTGAAAGACGGCTCCGCCAGAGGGGAAGACCGTTGCCATGAAAGGGTGTACCTGGTCAGCAATGATGGTTAGGTAGGTGTACTGTGTGTTGTGACACATTACTCCCATTAGCAGCATTCCAATTACCGGTGAGTTGCTCCACAGTCGCCCTTCTGTTGCCACGTACCATCCGGGAGAGCTTTCGCTCACCTCGAGCATCGATGAGCAATGGTCGTCCAACACCTCTTCGGTGGTTCGTGGATTTCCCCTCCTCGGAACACTTTCGGTAGGTACTAACCACGGCTGACCGTGAGCATTCCACCAGCCGTGCCGTTTCGGATATGCTCTGACCCAGTCGTCTGGCCATGGCCTTTGTCAAACTCGCTTAAGTCCTCTGCCTTTCCCCCATCTGAAGAACAAGAGTAACACTGATTAACAGAGCTCAGCATCAGGTGTTTTTCATACCTTGTCCCGACCCGCGCACGCGCCGTAGTTCACCTGCAGTTGTTTCGATTTGCATAACGACTCGCTGGTCATAATGTTTTGGCTCATCGGTGTATATTATTCTTTTGGAACATCTCTTTCGTACATTTCATTGCAAGCCAATGCATATGAAGTTTATCGGTTCGTTGCCGGTTCTATTAGCATAGTTATAGTTACAGTAACGTCATCGTTACTAAGATGAAACGAGTAATTTGCCTGTGTTTATGGAGTCATATCTTTCAATAAACTGATGTCAGGACGCATCGGGCTAATTCCTTGCACTATTTAAAAAGAAGGGGGTAGACCGGGGTTAATGGCGCGCGTGTGCATTTGTGTATTCCGTAATTACTTTCTGTTATTTTTAAATTGATATTCGCATTATCGAAGCAGGATAGTGGACAGTAAAATCCAGCACGTTTTCAAACGAAAATTTAATTTAATTAAATATTAAAAATCCTCGCAAATTTGAGTTTTACATACACAGCTTATATTACGATTTTTATGGTGTATTTTCATCTACATGTTTAATTAATTCTTTTTTCATTTTCAAGTTTTTTTTTTTAATTAGAAATATGGATTTTATCATTTCTGTGTATTCTGATTCTCACTTCTTGTAGTGCTCGAAGCTGACTTCAGAGCGTTAGCATTACTTAATCCCAGCAATGTATTCCAATGTTTCATGATCATGCATGGTATCATTAGGTACTTTTAACTCCTTGAAAAACTATCTGTTTTTATATTTTGAAGCGAGTTGTGTATAATTTTTTTTCCTATGTGATCGAAAAACAACTTGTTATTCAAGTTTCACTTGGGTTCTAAATAATGCAGTTTTTAATCTTCGAAAACAGCCCCCTTTACGGCTGTCTTCCTTTTAATGCAAGATATTCTTTTCCTTGTAGTAAGGAATTTAATAATTTTCCTAGTATGTCCACTGAACAAGTGAGATATATTTCTCCTTTCTTTGAGACTCATGATTATTTTATTGGTTATCTGGTGGAAAATAGGTACACATGTCTCTCTATTTATGGGTTTTCTGAGCACGAGATCAACTCTTCTGAACGGTCAAAACATAATTGCACTTTATTTTTACAAAGATTTAGTATATTTTATATCGGACAATAAACAGATTTTTTTTTCTTGTTGTGTTTAAGAAACGAGAGTAGTTTTTTGTAGATGAAGCAGTATGTACACCAGTTATCTCGGAAGATTTCAGTGCTTCGGTCTAAGTCCTGCGTCACGAACAAGACAGTCCTTTGTATTAGGGAT